>NC_140589.1:30337247-30937247 GCF_964204655.1 Triturus cristatus | reverse complement strand
ATTACCAGTGGCTGAAACTAAATCAAGCATTTGATTAATCATTTTTAAAAATACTTTAGTGTGCGCACATGGCCGGCTTAGTTAGCAAGATGCGTGTATACAGCAAGCTCAGCCAGTGAGCAGTGTGAAAGCAGCAAGCGAGCAGTCTGCACATAGTAGTCTCAGTGAGGTGTTGTGTGCACACAGAAGGCTCAGTCAATGAGTTGCGTGCAAGTAAGAGCTCAGTCGGCACTCTATGAGCATGCAATAGGCTGTCAGTGGCTTCTGGGAATAGGCTCAGTGAGTGAGCTACATACATGCAGCAAGCTTAGTCAGTGAGCAATGTGCACACAGCACAGCGCTCCCACAAAGGGGATGTTTTTGTGCTGGAGCTGGTTTCGTCCTCCTCCCTTTGTTTACCTTGAGGAGCTCTTGAGGCTGGAATGAATTAAAATCAATTAAATGTTTTAAACACCTGTAGGTTTAGATTGTCTGCCTGAGGTGTGAATGTCCTTGTTTGTTACCGCTCGGCGGAGTCATCAAAATGTGAGGATCCTCTCTGGGGCACTCACATATATGAAAACCTCCCTGGATCTCAGAGGCAGGGCAGCTCTCTCTGGCATATAATCCCTCCATCACTCCCTTCAATAACCAGACCTGTTGGGGAAGCCCCTCTCGGTCACAGGAATCTCCGCCTCCCATCAGGACTTGGAGCTTCTTAACTCACTGCTGCTCATAGTGATCTCTGACCCCAGTTGTGCAGTGCTGCTCATGGGCTGTGCATCCTCTCCAGACAGCTCCCTCTATCTGTCCTCCTTGAAGCCTACATATGTGCCAACAGGTACTGGCAGCTCTTCCTTCATCCTGCGCTCCTTCACACACCTAGCTGTTACCATCCCTCCCGCTACTCCTGCCTCACTGTCCAGGGGGTTGAGGGAAGCCCCCCATCTATGAATGCACCTCTGATTCCCAACTAAGGTCAACCATTTCAGCTTCTCTCCTCTCTACATCTAGCATAACGTTTTATGCTTGGGACCTTTCACCTCTCCCTAGCCGGCTCTTCCTTTCTTGCCACAGTGGGGCTCTGCTTGCGATAAAGTTCCCTAATCTTTCACTGATCCCTGGCACTGCCTTGAGTTCTCCTTCCCTCTTCCCCATCAGAGGCAATGCAGCTCAGGATGAAGTTTGATGACCTCCTTCTTGATGCAGGAGGCTTTGGAAGGTTCCAGGTCTTGATTTTGCTTTTCTTGGCCTTTGCCCGAACCATCGTCCCTGTCCACTTCCTGCTGAACAACTTCCTGGCAGCGGTGCCCCCCCACCACTGTGCCCTCTCTGATCAGGATGAGTTTGGGAACCTCACAGAGGAGGAGCTGCTGCTCATTAGCATCCCCAGGGAGCCTGATGGGACCTTCAGCTCCTGCAAGATGTACAGAGAGCCCCAGTGGCACCTGCTGGAGAATGCTACCTGGAAGCAACCCCATGACTACATAGGGGGACCACTCAACACTTCCTCCTGGGGACCACTCAGAGCCTCCACGTGGGGACCACCCAATCACTCAACCTGGGGACCAGCCAACAACTCTCCCTGGAGACCACCAAACAACAGCACTGTGGGACCAACCAACACCTCCAACTGGGGATCAACCAACGCCTCCTCCCTGCTGAGCTGCCAGCATGGCTGGGCCTACGACCACTCACAGTTCACCTCTACGATAGGCACACAGGTAAGAGATGATTAGATGCTAACTGTTATCATACAGTCAAATTGGGGGTGAGATTGTGGACAGTTAGATCCAATAATGTGAGCATAACAGCTAAAGTCTGAATTAAAAAGCAACACTGCCTGAGACACTAAGGACCTGATTACGATGTCGGGCGGAATCACTTCCGTCTGACACTGCATCGGTCATGGGACCCACCGACACCCAGTCGGCGGTCCCGACCAGCCCATTATGATGCGACCAAACACTGTTCGGTCGCAATCTTATATATTACAATGGGAGCATGCATTCCAGCCTTAAACCTCCAGAATGCATGCTCCCATTGTAAAATGGGAGGTGCAGTTAATTCCTGCACCCCGTGGCAGGCACCACAAGGTGCCTGCCACAAGTTTAAGGGGTCAACAGGGGTGCCTACTTGTGTCTTGCAAATGCAAGCAAAATCCCTTGAAAGAAGGAATTACTGTGTGGGGCTGATTCTTCAGAGGTATAAAAGCACCAGATTCCATGCAGTTTTACTGCATGCATTTGCCACCTCTTTAGAGCATGTGGTAAATGTCAGTGAGAGCTGAAACATGGGGTAGTGGTGAGTGAGGAGGTAAAGGTGGGGAGTAAAAGAGATAAGGGGACTTTTTAACCGGTGGAAGCGCGCTTCCCCTTGTTGGAAATAAAAAGTGGCATAGATTTGATCGCTGCTGCAGCAGAAGTTATCATGTGATTTTTCCAATCAGAATCTTTGGCTCAGTTTCTTCCAAACCTGGTAAATCAAGGTGCAGAAACCCCAAACCCTTAACAATCGGGCAGAGCCAAAGTAACGCATGCAAACATGCATTCATGTCACTCTGCTTCACTGGGAAGACACCTTAAATGTCCAGAATGAAGATAGACGGTGACACCATGAACTTGAAGGATGAGACTGCATGAAACTGCTAAGCCTGGTCAAGAGTGACACTCATGCTCAATGGGCGAGGCCATACTGAAGGGAATGACATGTACACCCAGTGAGTGAGACTGTAATTCAAAGGGTGAGACTTATGTTTAATGGGTGTAGGATTGACGCCTTTTCCAAAGAAAAGAAAACAGAGATCTGTTCACGTTTTAAGATTCTGCAAAGGCCCAGATATGATGCTCAAACAGAAAGTTTTTAAAACTATCTGCATTAATGTTTAAATGGCCTTTTTGTCATTGTTTACTTCCATTAAGGGAGCTCCAAATCAGATTTTAAAGTGTTTCCTTCTTTCATCTACTGTTTAAAGTACATACTGAGAAGGGGAAACATGTCTGACCTTAGATGAGCTTTCTAATTATTGGAGGAGCTGGGAGATTAAAGTGCTGGTCATGACGCTATAAACCCAGCCAGCGGGCAACCTTAAATGAGTGAGACTCTGGTACAAGGGGTGAGACTTGTATCCAACGGGTAATACTGTGCTCAACAGAGGGATAATTGTATAATTGTATTCAATGGGTGAGATGGTGGTCCAAGGAATGTAAGTTATATCCAGCAGGTAAAACCTGTGCAAGGAATTAGTGCCCCGCCCAATTCATGTAACTTTGTATAAAAGAGAGAAACCCCCAAACATTAACCCATGCAGTGTTCCTGGAAGTGGCATTCGCACCTATTGTATATGATAGCGCTCCATATCTTTGAGGCCATTCAAAGCTATGCAAAGTGGCTTTGCAAGGCTCCATAGATATGATTTTGGCGTTTGTGCCGCCAGAGCATTACAAAATATGCCCCTTTATTTCGCCTCATTTCTTTCCCTTTTTTCACGTGTGCTACATTCACATAGAAAGGAGAAAATATCTCTCAGGATCGTTTTTGCACATAAAGGTGCCCCTTTTGCACAAAAACAATCCTGCTGTCAACACTTGCACCATGGTGCAAGGGTGCCTGTGTTGGTGCTAAGCTGCCAAAATGACGCCAGTGCAGGGGGAAATGACAGGAATGTATGTATAAATACGGTGCCTTTCTGCCCTTTCACTTTGTCATAGGACAGTGCAGCAAAAGGACTTGCTGAATTGTTTTACAGCAAATCACTAGAAATGAGGGTCCAAATAGGCTGCTCAAGATGGCTGCGGAGAAGTGCTTTACAGAAACATTATGATTGAATCAATTTTATTATTAAAGAACATCATCTACTCTTGCTTAAGGATCTCTTGAAGATGCAAACATCAACTCGCAAAAGAATTGTCAGGGATGTTCTACAGGAGCCCTTTTATTTAAGACAACTATATAAAGTATTATGTTGCAAGCATACAGATTGACTATTGTAATCATACTTTCAGTCCAGCGAGAAATACATTAATTCAATAATCAATCAAGGAATCAATAAAACAAACATTTCTGAAAATATGTCTGT
Organism: Triturus cristatus; assembly: GCF_964204655.1. NCBI lineage: Eukaryota > Metazoa > Chordata > Amphibia > Caudata > Salamandridae > Triturus > Triturus cristatus. The sequence continues at coordinate 30,933,190 of NC_140589.1, read as the reverse complement.
CGTACATTCAGTTAAAACAATTCAAAGGCTCCTAGAAGTACACATCCAGTTCCCTTTAATTGTAGACTATACGGATAAAAAATTAGAAGATATTATATGCATCTCTCTCGGGCTGAGCTACAGTAAAAAAACATTTTATTACCCTCCGTAATCAGGTTTAGAACATCCCTCGTGTCCAGAAAATCAGCCTTATTCTTGGTCCGGCTGATTTTCTGGTCAATGCCAACTCCAATACCCCCTATTTCTATACTCTCCCTAAAATACACAAGGGTGTCACGTCACCACCAGGGAGACCGATTGTATGGGGAATCGGGTCCCTACTTGAGCCACTCTGTATCTTCTGAGACCACTTCCTAAGACCCCTTGTTAAAAAAAACTCCCTACTTTCCAAGGACACAAGGGATTTTCTAAACCTGATTACGGAGACCAACAAGTCAGAGGTCCAGATAGACCTTCTAGTGACACTCGATGTAGAAGCCCTCTTCACTAACATCCCTCAAGACACTACTCTAGAGGTAGTAGAACAGATATTACTATCTGAAACATGGACATCGACCACACCCATAAACTTCATTTTGGAGTGTGCAACCATAGCGCTCAAACAGAATTTATTCCAGTTTAGAGACAAATTCTACCATTAGACACAAGGCACTTCCATGGGGAGTGTTAACACAAAAAGAGGGCCTGGAGGAGGTTTAAGGACCAGCGTGGGCGCACTCCCCACTAATCATTTCCAACTCACAAAGAGCCCACGGGTCCAGCGTATAAAACTACTGAATATGCCAAACACCTATATAGGGACAGAGTGGCGCGGGGAAGGTATACCTTTTTAAGGATGGTTCCCCTCACACACCTGTGGTGTCATGCTTCATCATAGGGGTGCCTTCTCGCATCCAGAACCTGATGTTGGCACGGGCTACAACCCCCTCCCTACGAGGGAGGAGCTCAGGGATGTTTTTTCAATTTGAGCACATGAGTTGTACTAAAAAACCCTTTGTGAGCGTGGTGTGTGAATAAATGTTTTATGCAGTGCGAGCGTGAATGTGAAAGTGAGTTAAAACTGCCTACAGAGCTAGCTATCAGAAACTTTATTCAGCTACCCTGTGACAGGATTAAAAACAATAAGCTGGGTAATGAGACTGTCAGAATTCAAAACAGCTGCATTAACAGGATCAACATGTTTCGGCCTTTAGTGACCTATCAAAGTGTCTTGGCATCATCAGGATCAGAGAAACAGCTACTGCAAAAAGTGAATGTGTAAAAGAAATTCGAAAAAACAGTGATGTATACTGAACCAGAGATTCGTGTGTTCAGTGAGTTCACCGCTAGGACCTGTAGTGAGACAAAAAACAAAAAACACCAATGGTGCAGGTGCTAGGTTATGCCACATTCAGATCAAATGGCCTTTAAAATGCCCAGTGCTGGGTAAAGACACAATTATAAGTATTATAACATTGGTACAAGGCGGCACTCACCTATTTAGGTTGATATAGTTACCGCTTCTGTCCAGGGCTTTTTTAGCCAAAGGAACGTACGCTAACCCAACCTGGAGAGGAGAATAAGAGGTGTCAGCGAGGGAGTGAGAGAAGGAAGAGAACAAAGACCTGACAGAGCTCAGATGTTCATTGGTCAGAAAGGGGCAGGCAGAGGGCCATGGTTTGCTCAAACAGCAGTACCGACATAGCCAGGAGTATACCTTAGTGAAGGGGTGCTTATAAGAGAGATGGGTACAGAGTGGAGAGAGGGAGAAACTCATGCTACATCAATGTGATCTGTCAAAGCAGTGTATTGTAGGATCATGACGTGCCACAAGATCCCCTTTGTGTGACCAGGGGTCAGACTGCAATTACCCAAATTTGGACTCAGAGCGGCTGCGCCTGAAAGGACCAGTAATAGCTTATGTGCGCCGTTAGGGAGGCAAAAACCAAACTGAACTTAAGGCAGCATGTGCATGCGCTGGCAATCATGTAGGGAGCAACAGGTGCATCCATATGGGTAGAAGCCCTGAGGTGGGACAATAGAATGGCAGACTCGCGGTGCTTGACGTGGGTCTGGACGGGCGTGTGAAGCGCACCGATAACATGGTAGCCGGCTCTCCCTTGTGGGAGCCTAACAGACAAACAGGGGTATGCGAGGCAGGAGGACACCTGTCGGGAAGTACGTGACACGGCAACTGCCTGGAGGGTGCGAGCAAGGCTGAGGTAGTTGCGCCACCGGGTCAAGAAGACAAAACAAGGGGATGGTCCCTGTCTGAAAGTTTGAGGTGCGACAGCAGCCTGGAGGATGCGGGTCGTAGCTCGGGCAAGCCTGGATGGTCACGCCACCTGGGCAATAGTCGCAAAGTAACTTACTGCTCTGATGTAGCAGGGTCTCGTGGGCATGCGTCCAGCTGGCAGGATACGCTGTGGGATTAAACGTGCTCTTTATAACGGAGCGTCAACTTCCTTTGAGACAGATCGGGGTACTTGGGAGTTGTAGTTTAGAAAAAGCGTGCCTAGGTACATGTAGTCACATCATGGGTGCTAGGTCAGAGGAAAGGAATCCTCGCTGGCGTGTCGGCGAGCAGCACTGAACAGGGAGTGAAACTCAAAGGAGTGGGCTGGTCCAGAAGGAGCCAGCTGATGAAAGGTCCACGGTTAGTGCCGACGGTCGGCGTTATGACACAGTGGGTCAAAAAAACAGTCAGCTCGGCCTAAGGTGTTAATTGAGCAAGAGTGTGTGTCGCACTGCCAGGAGGTGCACAAGCGAGATGAGGAGTACCTTCGCCCCAAGTCTGGCTTGCCTGTACATGACCAATTTCAAGAGGATCTTTATCCAAGGTGACCGAAACCCATACTCGTCTAACATTATCGTGTGGAGTCGATACATAGATGACATTTTGAGTCTCTGGAAGGGGGAGATGGCCACTTGTGACACATTTTATGATTGGATCAATACTCTTGACCCATTCCTTCGGTTTACAAGACTGTGTCTGACGACAATCTACGCATTCTAGACCTTCTGATCACCCTTCAGGATAGTCACCTCCACTCCGCCACATATAAAAAAAACTACTGACTGTAACAGTCTTTTACGATACGACAACCATCACACTAAACATCTGAGGGATAACTTACCTTGTGGGCAATTAATACACAGTAACTGTAGTGCCTGCCTGATTTCGACCAACAGGCTGCAAGCTGCAAGCCTGACAACAAACAGACCCTCACTTTTGGAAACGCACCCCAAAAAACAAGAAGACATTCTCACATGTGTAGCATCATTTACCCCCAATTAAATCAGATAACAAAAGCGATCAAAAAACATTGGGGCATTCTGCAGACAGGGAGGCGACAGTAGCCCCTCCAGGTTCTCCTTTAAACGCACATGGAATTTAAGAGACACCATAGTCCAGGCGAGACCTAAGTCTGTACAAAAAGAAACGCAACAATCTTTGTGGGGTCTACCTCCCATTACTGGACATTTTCTGTTCGGCTCATGCGGGGTCTGTGCACTGACAAAAACATCAAAAAGCATACAACTAAATGAGCACCAGACATGGACACAACGATCGCACTCCAATTGCAACTCCACGCACTGCACTTACATGATCACCTGCCCATGTAATATGCGGTACGTAGGTATGACCACATAGATATTAAAAACCAGAATAATGAAACATCACAGCAACATACAATGCAAAAAATTGACGACCAACCTGAGCACACGTTTCATTGAGACATCACACTCTCCAGACCATCTCTCCTGGACAGTACTGGAAATGAATCCACATGCGACTAAACACTACCTGTTCCAGAAGGAGCAAGGATGGATTTTCCGCTTATCTACCCAGATCACAGGTTTAAATGATGACATCGCCTGGGGAGAGATTCATAACTGACACACTGGCTTCCACTCGATCTGACCCATAATACAACTAGTGAGTAATCAGTAATATTGGTTTTGACTCAGCATCTATGTCACTTAAAACACTGTTAGTCTACCTACCGGCCATGACTACATGACCACCACACGCTTTTATATAAATGCACACTCTCATGCACTCTGCTAGGCCCATATATATCATGATTGTGATAGGGTATTGTATGATCACCATGAGGAACATACCCCCTTTTTGGACATGTTCACCCTTCCAATATGGTTCCCGCCTTCTCGGCATCTTTACCACTCCAAGATGGCCCCCTTGTCAGCACCTCCACTATACCCAATATTGTGACCGTTGTGCTCTACTAACAGAGCCTGGATTCAGTCCAGAGGCACAACTAACCCTTTTCACCTGACACTACTTGTACCTCAGACCACGAGACAGGACGCACTCGAGCCGAGCAGAGAAAACAGGTAGGTGGGACACTTTCCTGCGACGATCTGTAATTGTAAGTACCTCCTTTATTATGACTTTCCTCCCTCTAACTGCTTGCCATCACTTTGGGCATTGCACAGTTACTTTTTGACCCTCATTCCATCGGCGGGAGGACGCTTTTGCACAACTCCACATCGGCTCTTTGGAGCCTTTCCCCCCGATCCTAGCAGTAAGAATCTTTACATCTGGTTATACCCCTCATAGCGCATACGAGCCTCCTCACAATTTCAATAATTTTCAAGCACCCACCATACCGGTCTTTATATATTGACAACATGGATGTTATCATACCCTGCCACAGCCGTGAACACCAGAGTGGCACATATTATCAGCATGAATATACAGCAGCAATCCTTACTAGCTGTGTACATTGAGGAGATGTATATATGTTAACACTTTGGCCACCACCACACAGCAACATTTAAGTGTAATATATTTTTAGTATGCCTGAGCAGCATGTAGGCTTGCCAGCCAGTAGCTTAAAGGAGATGTGGGTTCCGGATGTCCCGACTTTAGACCAACAGGATCTAATACCTAACACCAGCCTTGTCTCAAGACCGTTTAGCCACTACGATCCTTATCCTTGGATAGTGATTGGGACGCACCACTAGACCAGCCAGGCACTTGACTTGAACATGCGATCACCAGGTATACTTACCTAGTTGGGCACGGACACCCCTATTGCATTATGTATGTACTAGTGCGGTGCCTTTTCATCCCTTCCCTGCCTACCCCTCTTCTTTCCCTTCCAGGTCGGCATTATTGTTGAACGCACTAAGGCATACTCTATATCTTTTTTACGCATGGACAGCATGGCACTAAGCAAGACATGTGTACTTACCTGTTCACTTAGGAGTAGTTTAGTATGTTTTTCTCCTGGTCCTGACGAATTGCCTTTATGTCCCCAGACTTCACCGGCAAGAAACATGTTGACCATTATTTACACCTTGTGCTAAGGTGGATCATTATACCCACCTAAACCCACTCCTGTTTTTAATATAACCTAGGGTTCAACACATTAAATACCCTTTTGACAAATCCCTAGAGTTATTTTTGATACTTTGCAGCACTCTACCCACACACAACACCCTCACCATTACACCTACACTTTACAGACAGCAGCTCAAAAGAACTCCAGCAAAGTGCCCCCTCGCGGGGCCCGTTGGGCATTGCTGCGCCGGTCCAACGAGGAGCTGCCCAATGATAAAGCATGAGACCCCTCAGGGTGTGTGAGGGCTCTTGCTCCTGAAGCATCAGATCCCTCGAACTTGATCATTCAGGACCCTTCCGACCAACCTTCCATAGGAGCTGCACACATTAAAGTACTAGTCATGACAGAATGAAACCGGCCTGCTGGCAACTTAAAATGAGTGAGACTGGTACAAGGAATGAGACTTGTATTCAACGGGTAAGACTGTGGTTCAAAGAGTGAAAAATGTATCCAGCGGGGGAGACGCTGGTCCAAGGAGTAAAACTTATATACATTGGGTAAAACTGGTGTGAGGACTGAGAATTAAACCTGATAAATGTAACTTTGCTTAAAGGAGTGAAACCCATAAACTTTAACAGGGGCAGTGCTCCTGGAAGTGGGATTCACACCAATTGTGTGTGATAGTACTCCATGGGTTTAAGCTCACCCTCAATGACTGAGATGCTACTTCAAGATGTGAGATTCTCTCCCACTGAGAACAACTCTTTTCCAAGGAGTACACTTGACACACATCATACACTCTAAGAAGGGAAAGTCCCACACAATAAGCGAGGCAGCGGGCAGGTGACATGTACTCAAAACCAAAAGATCAGACTGAGCTTCTTGAAGTGACGGTGCTTTTAGCCACACCCAGTAAGTGAGTCATCATATCCAATTAGAACCCTGTGCTGATTCGTTTATACTCAAAGCCCCTGTACGCTATATGTCCAAGGCCAAACGGTGTGACAGCTTTCATTCTTAGAGGCCATAGTCAAGCAACCAGCAAAAAGCAAAATCAACAAGGATGCCAAATCCTCCCAAAATCCCAGATACTGCTCTGCCATTACTCATGAAAGAACTGGGAAACATTAAAGGATTCAACATTACTGTCAATTCAACAATAACCACAACAAACACAGATAGAAAATCCCCAAGAGATGACAACCATATTCCAGACTGTTCTTGACAAGCAACTGGATTTGGGCCAAGAGATATAGAACTTACAACAAAAAAACTATTGATTTGCAAGAGCATTGTTGCACGGACAACATCAGAATCATGGGGATACCAGTACACTTTGAAAAAGACAGTATATTTACCTACTTGGGTAGCCTGCTACCGACCCTGCCAACCACCACATTTAACCCACTTCAGAAAGTGTACCAAATCAGATCCTGGACTGCAATCAGTAAGACCCACCCATAACACATCTTAACCTGCTTCATAAGGCGCAACAAGTAAGACAAATTATGCTGAAAGCAAACAAAACAGACTCTGTCTGTCTGTAGAATCCACATCTGGGTTGGCTGACATTTGGGCTCTTGTGCATTCACTGTAGACAGTCACACAAACGGAGCTGAGGTATGCCTTGCAGATCCTGATGAGCCATTGTTGTGTAGTTCTTAGGAATCCCCCAGGACCTGCACCTTTTAGATGACCTAGACTGAGGGCTTGGTGTCCAAACTGACTCCAGGGACCACCACAGGATATGCCAGCCGTTAGACTAGCTAGCTCTACAGTGCCACTACCACTCCCCTATATTCTACAGTGGTGTAGGTAGTTTCGGGCAACCACTGAACATGACAACCATGATTCGTCAGGGATCGTGGAAAACAGTACAGTGCTTTTCGCTCAGACACCATTGCTCACTTATTCTCAGAAAATACACAGGATGGCGATTAGGACGTTTTCAATAAGTATTTATTGTTCCAGTGTCAGTCTCGTGTAAAATATATGTGTTGTGACAATCAGGAGACAGAAGCATACGAAAGAGATTGCTAGTACCAATATAATAAATAGTAGAAACATTACTACCATAGTGCTAATAAGATGAACATATACAGTTCAGATAAAATGGTAGCATTTGCATATTCCTAGGGGGTGCCGCTCGTAGGCTCTGACTTGCTGTTGGTCCTCGAACTCCCCAGAGGAGAGGTGCGGAGCTGCTGGACATCAAGCGGGAAACTGTGTGTCACGGACTTCGGGGGTACTATACTCAGGACTGCGAGGCCCAGGGTGCATCACACTCATACCATCACCTGCACCTGGCGCCCTCTTCCTGGCTCCTCCCCCCCCAAGGTTCATTACGCCTCGCGGCCCCCGCTTCGCGGGAGCCGCTCGTAGGCTCTGACTTGCTGTTGGTCCTCGAACTCCCCAGAGGAGAGGTGCGGAGCTGCTGGACTCCCAAGCGGGAAACTGTGTGTCACGGACTTCGGGGGTACTATACTCAGGACTGCGAGGCCCAGGGTGCATCACGCTCATACCATCACCTGCACCTGGCGCCCTCTTCCTGGCTCCTCCCCCCCAAGGTTCATTACGCCTCGCGGCCCCCGCTTCGCGGGAGCCGCTCGTAGGCTCTGACTTGCTGTTGGTCCACGAACTCCACAGAGGAGAGGTGCGGAGCTGCTGGACTCCCAAGCGGGAAACTGTGTGTCACGGACTTCGGGGGTACTATACTCAGGACTGCGAGGCCCAGGGTGCATCACGCTCATTCCATCACCTGCACCTGGCGCCCTCTTCCTGACTCCTCCCCCATTATCTAAGACACTTCAACACCCGCGTGAGCGGGATGCGAGCGGGGCGCCGACCGGGGCGAAGCCCGGGCAAAGGGCGGGCCCTCTTAGGCCCTCAGAGGCCGAGTGAGGCCGGGCCGGGCCCGGTTATTTACATTTAAATCTATTTAAACTTGTAATATATTTCATGCCATTTTGTACCCTGTGCACCTGGGTATAATTGCCGTCATGGCCCAAAGCCCTGACAACGCCGCTAACGCAAAGCCGGGGGCTATGTCATTTGGTTCTCTCGACAAATATTTCAAAAGGGTCCAGCCAGACGAGGTCATGGAAACAATTTTGGCTAAGCGCAGGACAGAGCGTCGCCGCTCTGTAGAAAATATAAAACTTAGGGTTCCCGAGGCCTCTACACCCCAGCCATCTACCCGGGAGGGAGGCAGTCCCATTGTTAATGATGACCTCCCTTCGCAGGAGAATGTTCTCCTTTTGTTACGGGATTGCACTCCTACGCATTGTGCCACTACTGATCATGATAGCAGTGTTACCCCCTCTCATACTTCTATTAGCATTCCTGCTGCTCCAAACAAACACACCACGACTTGTGGTAAGCAGGCGAAGAAGATTCCCAAGATCTCAAAAATGGTCAAGATCCATGGCCCACCACCGAGTAAAAAAAGACGTAAGAAAGGGGGGACGCTGGTCAAATCTATGATAAGTCACTCTGACTTTGGGAAGCCACCAAAGAAGGCTGTTAACACTGTAATGGGGAAAGTAGATGTACCCGCATTATTGCCCAGTTTGGCACTCCCTGCTCCATTTACCATTCAAGAAGCAGGGGAGAACATTATCGAGATACCCTCTTCTCCCGCTGAATCGCTGCCGTTAGCAGCCCCTTCTGTTGCCCAACTTGACACTTTGGACCATCTGATTAAGTCTCTTATCTCTCCTATCACCGAGAGTTTAAAGAGGTTGGAGGAAAGACTTGCGGATATAGAATCCGCTATAAGCAGGAAGGCCGACCCGTTTTTAGCTCAGGTGAATGCCCCTCCCATTTCTATTGATCCATTACCCACTACTGTTGTACCCAATGTTAATAAAGCCATACCCCAGCCTATTAACCAGATGGCTCTCAACCATCAAAGACTACCGCCACCTAGGAGTATGAACACCTTGGTCGGGCATCCACCTAGCGACCCCTTGGAGGGCAGAGCTAATGTATTCAAAGGGAATAAGCGGGAGGAGAGGGGAGATACTAACCATAACAGGGCTTTAGTGACTAGTGGGCCGCAAGTTGATCTACCCCCAGAAGCTGTGCCGTTGGTGGTTGTTTTGACGGGGGTGCCGTCACTGGCTGATAATAAAACAGAAGGATTTACCCAGCTGAAAAATAAAACCATGCATTGGCTCAGTATATATAGACCAATTGAAAAGAATATTAACGGAGAGATAATTCACGTTAGGCGCCTCTCCTGGTTGGGCAGTAGACATAAAGACATCGAGGGAGATATAGTTGTAGTAAATTTTAGAGATCCACGCGCAGTTGATTATATTCTGAACTGGTACACAGAAAGTGGTAAGAACTGTATCACCCCCCGTGCATTGACTTACTTTTACCCTAGATCCGTGGTGTTCCCCTTACCCCTTATAAATAAACAGGCTTCAATTTACTCAAACCCCCCGAGAGTACCCAGTCCTAGGCAATTGGCACCCGGCCCCTATACAGCTTTTGCTGTTGACACCTCAAGGTGGAACATCGTATCCCCTAGACCTAACAGAATAACTAATAGGAGAAGGGACAATATGAGGCCCTTCACCCCCTTAGAGGTAGCAAACAGGTTTGACGTGCTTACCGGCATGGAAGATTGTGATTGAAGATTACAGAAAAAGCCGAGCTTGGGGGGCCGAGTAGGTGCCGCCAGCACAAAGGGCAGTGATTGTGAGATTCACATGGAAACCTTTGGTTCTGACACTGGGATTAAGGTCCCAACGCAATCCATTGGATATGATATTGATAGGACAGTAACCCCCACTCAACCTCAGTCCCTGGGTAGCAGTGTCGAAGGCTGTTTACCATCAAATTCATTATATCAAATAGACTCTACTATCAACTTCATCCCATGGGTGCAGGGTGGGAATGAGGGGGCTACTCCTGACTTGTCTGAACTAGACACCATGGTTATCCATTTGGTATCCTGGAATGTGGCTGGATTGCTCAAAAAGATGAATCTCCCAGAATGGAACACCTTCATCGAGCAATTCGATGTATGTTTGTTCCAAGAAACCTGGAGTTTGCTTCCAGTACACAAATCCGGTTACTCAACCTTTTTCCTGTCTGCTCAAGGCTGTGGGAAGGGTAGACCTTCAGGGGGTTTACAAGTTTGGGTGAAAATTGCATTGAATTGGGACGTTTCTGTTCATGATTCTGGGAGTTGAGATATTCAAAATATCTCATTTGCGGGACAAAAAAAGGGTAGTAGGATAGATTTATTCAATATCTATTCAAGAGGGACCACGGGGGATACAACGTCAAGTGCAGTATCGATTTTAGAACAGGCAATAGCCAACTGCCCCCCCTCCTCAAAAATTATTGTGGGGGGTGACTTTAACTGCACATTTGAACCCCTCAGTGGGGATGACCCTTTGGGTATTGAGGAGGAGGACTCTAGATGGTCTATTCCGACCCTGACATTAGCCCCAATCAAAAAATGGTCAACAAAGGTAATTCAGATCAATGCCCTTACTGTGGAACACAATCTTATAGCACTTAACGGTAGGACTTTCTCCGACAGCGACGGTGCAATGACCTTTAACAGACTTAGCAGCCCATCCAGAATAGATTACATTCTATTGGACGTCACACTGTGGTGTGATCTAATAGATATGAAGGTGGTAGCCTAACAGGATAGTGACCATAATCCCTTATGTATGAAGTTAAGGTGGGGTAAACGAAACGGCGTAGATAGGATTGTCCCCCTGAGGACAACCAACGAGGTCGTCCCATATAAAGGTAACCGCAGGTTGAAATGGGACAAGGTGCAACCCCAGGTTGACGCCTTGGCAAAGATTAGGGTGTATGTAGTAGACCTGACTAGAGTATTGACGGATCTCGAACCGGGATTAGGTAGTGCTCAGGGATTGCCCTTTACACAAGCTTATAAAAACGTAGTAGAGGAAATAGGGAAATTCTTTTTAGTCCAGGACAAAAATGGTAGTTTGAGGAATAAAACGCCCAAAAGCAGTAACCCTTGGTATACGGACCAGTGCAAGGCAAAAAGGAAAGAGTTGACAGTGGCCTTGCGTAAAAAGAGTCAACCCCTAGTTAGTGCAGCTAGAAAGGTTTATGCAAGGGTACTGGTGCAGGCCAAACGAGAGTGGGAGGAAAAATACTGGCAGGATCTTAAATGTGCTTCCAAAAGTAAGAACCCATTGCTGTTTTGGGAATTGATCAATAAGACTGGGCAGCGTAACTCGCCATCATTAGCTAATCACATTACAAGCCAGCAATGGCATTGCCATTTTTCTGCACTGTATGGTGGGATAGAAGCGGTCCATCCTCCTCCCCCCGATTCGGCATCCATGGTTCCTTCCCCTTTGCTGTTTGAAGAACCGTTTTTGTCTTCCGAGGTGGTCCTCGCCATTAGACACTTGACCCCGAAGAAAGCTGCCGGCCCCGACGGGATCCCAGGAGATCTCCTTCTGGAAGAACCCGTAATGTGGGCCAAACTCATTGCCCAAATAATGAATTTGATCACCAGGGGATTCCCCGTGCCAGACTCATGGAAGGGAGCCGAAGTGATTACTGTGTTTAAAAAGGGTTCCAGAGACGACCCTGCCAACTACAGACCGATCAGTCTGATTGACGTGATCCAAAAGGTGGTTGGCAGAGTCATTATCATGAGGGTGGGTGTATGGATGGAGGAGGAACACATCTTGTCTCACTTCCAAGCCGGGTTCCATCAAAAGGTGGGCACGATGGACCAGGTCTTCCGCCTCCTTGCGATCTATTGGAAGACAGTGACCATCAATAAAGGTAGTTTATACCTAGCTTTCATAGACCTCAGGATGGCGTTCGACTTGGTCCCTCGGGAAAGGCTGTGGGAAGTTTTAAAGAAGATGGGCATCCCAGGATCACTCTTAGGCTTCATTGTGAAACTTCACGAGGGGAATTATGCGAGGATTAGATGGGGCACTCAAGGACAACTGACAGAGAGGATACCCGTGAAGAGGGGAGTACGCCAGGGATGTGTCATGGCACCAACGCTGTTTTCTCTCTTTGTGAATGGTGTGGTGGACCATCTGAGAGAGGATCCGGCCGATGCGCCATCCCTGGCAGGTGAAAAAACCCCTACACTCCTCTTCGCCGATGATACCATTCTGATCTCTAAGTCCCCTTCAGGCCTCCAAAAGCTCCTAAACCGCTTTAGCGCGTTCTGTATCGACAGAGGTCTTACCATCAATACCTCTAAAACAAAGCTCATAGCCTTATCGCCTTCTACTAGGTTTAGGAACAATCTCTCGCTTAATGGTGAGCCTTTGGAGTTGGTAGACTCTTTCGATTATTTGGGAGTTAGGGTTAATAGTCGGATGAGTTGGAAAGATCACTTGGCCAAAATGCTGTTAAACCATAAAAGAGTCTCAGGGGCGGTCCTGAGAGAAAATCGAGAGTCCATGAGCAAGCCTGTGGTTCCGACTCTCGCAATTTATGAGGGCCAAGTATTACCTTCCGCCCTATATGGCTCCGAATTATGGGGGTTCGAGAGCACTCCTGAGTTAATCATGTCTGAAAATAAGTTTTTGAGAGATCTGGTTGCCCTTCCTGTCTCCGCCCCCTTAACTCCCCTACGGTTAGATATGGGCAGACGCCCCTTCAAAGATCTAGTGCGCCTGCGCCCATTACTCTTTTGGGTTCGCTTGCGAAGGACCAGGGAGTTAGAAAAGTACGCAGCTGTTTTAGATGAACTTATCTTGCTTGATACTGGTAATCGGATCAAATGGTTGAATAATCTGAGGCAGATGGTTTGGTAAAAGGTCACCTGTTTATGATTGTTATTGTCATGTGGATAGGACAATGCCTGTAAAAAGGGTTTACATATGACATGACTAGCCTAAAGGACATGACACCATCACCAGGCTGATGGGCCTTCCTGAGCTAGAGTGGTGGGAGAAGTTGTCACCGACACCTGAATAGGGCTGTGCCTGTCCTCACACAAAGCTCCCTCTACCCCCCTGTAGTGTGTGTGGAGCCAGCTCAGAGAAGGGCAGGGTATTGTGCACTATAACGACTTCCCTTTGACGTTTGCGTACTTCAAAGGCAGAAAGGGATATGAGTATTGGACCTCTGAAACCCCAACATTTGAACACTTCTAGACTAAGAACATTCCACCAGGAAGAAGAGCAAGGTGCTGTAGGAGGGACTGCCTCCCTGCCTGTTGCTTTGTTATGCTTGCCTGCTGGTTGCTGCTTATGTCCTGGGAGTGAGTGGACTGGACTTTGATTTCTGTTTCATGCTTCCATGGTTCTCCAAGGACTTGTGTGTGCTAGCCTCCTGTTACAAAGTCTCAGGGCCATCAAATACTTCACCTACCAGTGCCTGGGTTCTTCTGCTGAGAGCCTAGGCTTGCCAAGTGGTGCCACATCTAGTTCCTGGGTCCTTGGAAGTGTAACCTGCTTTGAAAATCCATGCATCGACTATTATGCCTGTTTTCACGAAGCAGCACCACCGTGCGTCTGAATAATTGATGCAGCACCAGGTGTAGAATCAACACAGCACCCACCTTGCGGGTGAAAAATCACCTGAGCCCGAGTCCCGAGCACCATGTAGCTGACATCTGGGGCACTCGCTTCAACTCCAATGCAGCTCCCTGAAGAATCGACCCATCGCATGCCTCACGGCAGTGAAGTTGATGCAGCACCTGCTTTGCCGTCACCAGAACCATGCAGTGCATCTGGATTTTTGACCCATGTCCCTCAAATGCCTTCTCTTCATCGTGTTTGTCCAGCAGTAAGGAACCAAGGCTGACTGTACGGAGATCGGCGCATCACCTCCCCTTCCAGTGAGGAACCGGTGATTCACCTCCTCTGACAGTAAGGCACCAATACATCGCATCCCCTGTGTAGCAGTAAGAAACCAATGCATCATCTCCCCAGGCAGTAAGGAGCCAATGCATCACCTCCCCTGGGAGTATGAAACCAACACATAGCTTTGCTTTTCTGGCACCTCACCTCCCCTGCACCTGTTTTGCCATTGAATTTTGAGGCATCCAAGGTACTCTGTGCTAAAAGAAATGCCTCAATAGATTTCTATTGAATGAACTTATTTTACCTTTAAAAGTGATATCTTTACTTGTATATGATGGATTGTTGTTGTTTTGGTCTTGTTCTATTCATATAAATATTGGATATTTTTTTAACTGGTGTGGACTCGTTTTGTAGTGTTTTCACTGTGTTACTTTGTCTATATGTACAAATGCTTTACACACAGCCTCTGAGATAAGCCTGTTTGCTTGTGCCAAGCTACCGAGGGGGTGAGAAAGGGTTATTCAAGCTGTGAGACACCCTTAACCTGACTAGAGTGAGGTTCCCTACTTGTACACAGTGCAAATCGCTGCCAACTAGAGACACCATTTCTAACAGTATATAACTACTAATCCATGTTTGTTTACAGGTAGTAGCAGTGCTCCTGACATCAGCGTACCTACAGACAGGCATGTGTCCTAGAATAGGGGATTCCTGCGTTAAACCCGAGCGTAGATGCTAATTGGCTTTAAGTGCAATCACAGCCCAATTTTCTCCAGCACCCATTCTACCATCTTACATGTATAGATGTGTGGGAAAGATCTCAGGGAATCAGTCACCACATGTGGAGGCATTAACCCAACCCACTAGAATAATGATTGTAGACCATAACCGCATAATGTTTCCTCATGCATGCCTGTACACTCTGAAGACCAGACTACCACATCTCCATCCTGAGGATGTATGTCGTTACAACGCACACTTTTACAACGCATGCATTTACAACACATTTTTTACAACGCACAATCCATTACAACGCATGACATTACAACGCAGGACACTACAACGCATTTTTAAAAACTACCTTTACAACGCATTTCCATTACAATGCATACTACCTTTACAACGCATACCATTACAACGCATAATGTTAAATTGCATTTAAGGTAAGTATTAGATAGTATAGGGGTAAAAATTACTATTCTAACTCCAGGGGGTGCAACAGTAGGGTAAGTGTTGGATAGTATAGGGTTAAAAATTACTATTCTAACTCCAGGGGGTGCAACAGTAGGGTAAATGTTGGATAGTATAGGGGTAAAAATTACTATTCTAACTCCAGGGGGTGCAACAGTAGGGAAAGTGTTGGATAGTATAGAGGTAAAAATTACTATTCTAACTCCAGGGGGTGCAACAGTAGGGTAAGTGTTGGATAGTATAGGGGTAAAAATTACTATTCTAACTCCAGGGGGTGCAACAGTAGGGTAAGTGTTGGATAGTATAGGGGTAAAAATTACTATTCTAACTCCAGGGGGTGCAACAGTAGGGTAAGTGTTGGATAGTATAGGGGTAAAAATTACTATTCTAACTCCAGGGGGTGCAACAGTAGGGTAAGTGTTGGATAGTATAGGGGTAAAAATTACTATTCTAACTCCAGGGGGTGCAACAGTAGGGAAAGTGTTGGATAGTATAGGGGTAAAAATTACTATTCTAACTCCAGGGGGTGCAACAGTAGGGTAAGTGTTGGATAGTATAGGGGTAAAAATTACTATTCTAACTCCAGGGGGTGCAACAGTAGGGTAAGTGTTGGATAGTATAGGGGTAAAAATTACTATATTATGCGTTGTAATGGTATGCGTTGTAATGGTAGTATGCGTTGTAATGGAATGCGTTGTAAAGGTAGTTTTTAAAAATGCGTTGTAGTGTCATGCATTGTAATGTCATGCGTTGTAATGGATTGTGCGTTGTAAAAAATGCGTTGTAAGTGTAGTGCGTTGTAAAAGTTGCGTTGTAAAGGTTGTTCCCCCCATCCTGATATTATAACTGGTACACATGCCCTCTTTGGCTGGGGTCTTTAAGTATGGGGCAAACTTGCATTTCCACTCCTATACAACCAATGAGTCCTTAACAGCTCAGAGTGTGATCACATATACTAGTGATCCTCTGAGATTCTATATGACATACCTACCTGATTATACCCAACACTTACCATTGCAAAGCCCAATCATACTTGACTATTGGTGTATAATTGCTCAATAAATGAAAACACCTCTTCGAGATCCCCCACATCTCCCACAATATAATAGAGACACAGATAAGAAGACCACGAAAAATAATACTCCTGAACGCCATTGAAATAACTCATTTTGTTAATTAGAAATAAGTACTTATTTCTTTTGGCCACAAGGAACCAGACAGCCCTCATACAAGAAACACATTTCACACCGAATGAGACTGACAAGCTAAAAAAGGACTGGGTAGGAGAGGTTATTTGTGCTAGTGCAGCACCTGAGAACAGAGGAACAAAACCCAGAGCATCACACCCCTGCAAACAAGAAGTAGTAATATTGTTAGACAGGACTCTCCCCTTTAACTTGAAACACACATGGTCCCATAAGAATGGAGTGTTCATCTTTGCCACACTTCAAATCCAGGGTGCTTTTATTATCGTAGACTCAGTGTATGCTCCTGTAGATGAGAAATCCCAATTACTGGCCAAGATAAGTAGATTGCTCACTTCCGTTGTCTCCATTAGAGTTATAAAGAGAGGGGGCTGGCATGTACCAATTGATCCCATGCTAGACTGATTGAGCAGACCTGATGTATGCCATGATAAGGATAGAAGTGCCCTCATGGACATGTTATGGAGCAATGAAGTATGGGATACTGGCTGGATACTGCAGCCAAATGAAAGAAACTACATTTTCACCTCCAGCCCACACAACTTTCGAACCAGAATTGATTATTGTAGGCAAGTGTCCTCTTTTTTGCAAGGTTGCCCCCACGTATTGCCTAATGTTGATGTATTTCAACTGACAGTGCTCTGGGTTCCTGCTAACCAGGTATCCAGGGCCTACGTTCTTTCCCTAACCTGTGCTGTTGCGAAACCCAATTGGCAACTCTCTGGCCCCATGTAAGCCCCTTGTACAAGGTACCCTAGGTACTAAGGGCACTGTGACCGGGGTAGGACTCTAAGGGCTGCAGCGCTTATTGTGCAACCCTTAGAGGCCCTGTACCTTTACACACACACACACACACCACCACCATTGCAGGCTGTGTGTTTTGGTGCAGAACAAAGTGAAGAGTCAACATAGCACACATCCCTGTGTGCCATGCCTACAATCCACTGCCCTGGTCTATGTAAGCCACCCCTCTAGCTGGGTGCACTATACCGGTGGTGAGGGTGCGGGAGCCTTGTACTCCTACAGTGTCTAAGTCCATTCTTAGAAATTGTAAGTGCAGTCAAGCCATAAAGAGTATATGGTCTGGGAGGTTGTCACTATGAACCACACAGCATTATATTGGCTTTACTGAAAACTGGGAAGTTTGATATCCAACTTCCCAGCACATTAAACCCATATTGATGCGAGTGTGGTATTTAATGAAAAATGCACTCAGAGGACATCTTAGAGATGTCCCCTGAAAAACGACCTAACTCTAGTGTCCTTTCTGAGTGGCGGCACCACCAGACAAGTTTCTGGACCTCTGGGTAGCGAGCCTGCCACTCTCGGGGTCCAGAAATAAAGCACATCCCTGGACGAGGTGCCAAGGATGTCCCGGCTGAGTGGCTGTTTGCCAGCTGCCACCACCATACAAGTTTCTGGACCCCTGCATCGAAAGCCTGTCGCTCTCAGGGTCCTGGAACAAAGCAGATACTGACTAAGTGTGTGAGTAAGTTTGTCTGAGTGATGGTGTTTGAGTGTCTGTATACATGTATGAGTGCTTATGATAGTGTTGTATTGATGAGTGACTACATCTATGAGTGGTTCTATGGGTGCATGAGTGGATGTGTATATAGACTTAGGAATCGGTGAGTGTGTATGTAGTAACTGTTACAGTGGGTGTATCAAATGTTATATTACAGTGTGAGGAGGTGGATCAGATTTTCAAGTGGATGATGTTATCAGTGATGTCATCAGTGATCAGTCATCATTTCTGATTTGCATTGGCTACACTCCATGTTTTGATTAGCTGATTTAACTAATTTGTTGAAAGACACTTGTACAATCTGGTACTATATATCTTTCAGTGTCTATGTTAGTGGTAGAAGTAAATGTACCATTTTGACATTCATGTTCCCATCTATAACGAAGTCCAAACAGATTTTCAATTTCTATTCCTTCATCTTCCAATACTGCAAGCATATACATTAAAAATTCCTGAGCATCTTGTTGCACATCCTGTGTAAATTGTGAAGAACCAGAACATATATTCAGAAGATTCTGAATATCAGAAACACATTGCATTTTACTTCTATCAGTTTTTTCAAAAAAAGAATGCAACAAGGAACACAATCTTTTTTCTTGATTCTCTATAATTTTCTGTTGGAGATTTTATAGAAAAAATACAACATTCACCACTACATTAGCATAGCAGTTGATACCTGAACTAGTCAGTCAGTCAGTCAGTCAAAATTAACTTTATTTGGCAAATTAAAGCCATAAAAGTACAACAACAACAACAAAAAAGCGGGTCATTCTGCACGCATAATAATACATGGATATATAATTCATAATCAGTTAAGATCCCACCGTTTTAACAACCATAAAACAAACATATACAATAAATAAGTAAACAATAAAACCATAAAACAATTGACAATCATCATAAAAACCTACTCAATACGAAATTCATGGTCTTTAGCCCCCTTGGGAAACAACAAGATAAGATACACACCACCATATAATGTGACAATTCATACAAAATAGAAGACACATCATAAAAACCATGGCGAGAAAAAAAGAATACATAAATAAGAAATCAGCCCACCATGACGTAATTAGACCTGGGAGTAAAAAATAGATAACATTTGCCCAACATACCCTTGCTCGTATTTACAATTAAAATAAGAAGAATTCATATTAGACAAGACTGCAACATACACACAAAAAAAAAATACCTGAACTATTTTCTAACTGATATCCTACAATCTCTTCAATAGTGTCCTTTTTCTTTTTGTTTGGAATCTCAACATTATCTTGATTTTCTTTTTTCTTTTCAACTTCACTACAGATATTCTCATCTCTTCGTTTATGACCCACTACACGCTTTTCATATACAGGATATTTACCTAAATTGGGAGCATACAGTTTTCTGAACCGATTATACTCTCTTACACAATTTGCATCTGCACTAATCTTTCCCTCATCAAAATCAATCAAATGCAATCCAGATAAAGTTCTGATTCGGGACAAAGCAACATATGCCATACCATCTTTAAATACAGTACTTCCAATGTTTACCAAAGCACTGTCTACACTTAAACCTTGAGATTTATGAATAGTCACTGCATATGCCAAAGAAAGAGGAAACTGTTTTCTACAAAATACCAATCTTTAACAAGCAAAAAATGAACAGAACAAGGAGCAATTTGTTTTACTTCATCAATCTGATCAAATTTGATTTGCAAAAATTCAATTCCATCTCTTCTTTGATAAGAAACAAAATCAATAATTTTCCCCATTGCTCCATTTACTAAACCTTTTTCCACATCTAAATTACGCCGTAAAATATCCTGAAAGCTTACACATAAATATAAATTATTTTCTAAACCAGCAGTTTTAGATATAGATTTTTGCAAATAATCCAATTTTGTTTTTTATTTTTCTGTCAAAATAATAGTCATTCCTTCATGCCCTATCTTATCAATGGCTTCCATTTTTATTATTTATTCATTTTCAAGCTTTAAAAGTTCTTCATTGAATGTAGAACACTCTTGCAGTGTTGGCATTAGGCAGATTATAGATTTATTTTCTGCAATTTTTTGTGTATTTTTTCAGGAACTATATTTTCATTTGGAAACTAGTTTGTAAGTAGAGACTTTGCAAAACTTGTTTGCCATGTTCTGTCAATACTCCAATTCTAATATCTTGAAGAATGGTTCCATAATCTTCATCACTTGCCTGTCGCATATTTTTAATAAGTTCTTTGTATTCAAAATATGAACAAATGTTAACGTTTCCATCACTTCCCAAAGACTTTCTGGTGTCTTCATGCACACGTGTTTTAAGTACTGGTTACCCTTTTACAGGAGTAAGTTGCAGTATATCACCAAAAACTATCACATGTTTTCCTCCAAATGAGACATCATATTCTGTTTTTTAAATTTGCTGCATTCTTAAAGGCACAAAGGCAAGCATTAAGTTTGAGACCATGCTCATCTCATCAATAATCTGAAGTTTCATTTTCTTTAGCACTCTTGAAACTTCATAACAAGCTTATCCAGATAGCTTGTGATATTACAATTTATTTTCATGCTCTACAGGTAGCATTAGTAAACCATGTAATGTAATTCCTTTAATATTGTGTGCTGCCAACCCAGTTGGAGCAGTTACAACACAAGACAAATGTGAGTCAGTTGTTTTCTGTTGGTAACTGGTCAAAACTTTAATTAAGAAACGTTTTCCTGTACCAGCTTGACCACTGATTATATACGGATAGGTTGAAATGATGTGCATGTGCATTCTTTTTTTTCATGAAGAAAACCATGGTTGATCAGTTGTTTCACTTGCTGATATATTTATTTCTGTTCAATATTCAGTTGTTCTTCCAAGTTTCCTTAGTCCATAATGTCTTCTTGAGCTTGATGCATTGCTGTTTCCACTTCAGTCATAGCAATTGCTGCTTCATTTTCAAGAATTGGTTGTCCTAGTGGATCTTGACTCAGTGAAGCAGAACTTTGACTGTCTTGACAACTGTCTCTAGCAATCTTAGCTGCAATAGTAGCTTCTTGATTAATTTCTTCATTCAACATTTTGAGAACATTTGCAAAAACTGTGCATTCAATGCTATCTTTACATGCATTGAAAGAATCTTCATAGCACTGACAATCTCCAAGTAATTCCAGTTCCGTACGCCAAGGCTTGAACAGTTGCAAAAGTGCTAAATAGTAAAATTAGCTTTTATCAGGAGTATCACAACTCAGTTTCCTGTGATGAATCAGAATTCCTTTACTATGTTTCACCAAACATCTTTCTGAACCAAACACTGCAAATTTGTCTTCATTTATTTTCTCTGTAGTATTTCTCTTAAAACTGTAATATTGCAGCACTTCACAGAGACATATGTTCTCAAGATGAGAACTTCTATTTGGATAGTATGTATCCAACATGTTTGTTTTAACAATTTCTCTGCTTTCCGGTTCATTTAATACTAAATATTCGATTTCTTGTATAGATTTAAGTACTCGATTTTGCGTTGCAGCAAGACCTAGACTAACCCAAATAATTCCTCTTGACTTTGAATATAAACTTGCAGAGGACAACCGATCTGAGCATTTGTATGCTCCAATCTCTCAATGGGAAAGCATCTTCAAACTAAAGCTGTACAATTTCTTACCAAGACTCTTCTCGTGGGAAATTTCTTCCCACATTTCTTTCAACTCCGTCTTTTCTAATATCATGTATGATGTTACATACCGAGCAACAACAATGGAATTATCCGCAACATACTGGATGTCCATATTAGCATTCCACATTGAGGGAATAACTGGATTATAATCATTAATATACTTTGATTCTTCACTTCTTTTCAAATTGTAAGTATTTTTGGGAGATTTTCTAGTGATGGAATGTCTCACTGCTGACATGAAACTGTTTACTCTTCCTTTGGATATTACTGGACGTGGAAATCCAAAACGACATTTGGTATAAAACTTTTCCTTCGACTTGTATTTCTGTCTACAGTATTTGCCACATCGATGAGTTTGAAACCGTAACACTTGTTGCCTTATGGTGTTTTCTTCCCTTGTTTTGGTATAATACATGTAACATAATCTTCAATAAAAGATAAAACAGTCTCATCCGAATCAGTTCCAAATTTGGGTGCATCCTTGATCCATAAAAGCATATGTATATGAGGAGCACCTATAGCTTGATACTCCTTTCTCCAAAAGAAATCAATTACTTCTCCAAGAGGAGGATTCTTTTTATTGCAGATAAAAGACATCATAGCTTCAAACCTATGATTGAAATATCTGCATACATTTATAGGATCCAAAGAATACAATTCTCCAGGAGTCTTGAATTCAATGTTTTTAATATTTGAATTTGCTTCTTGAAGAAATTCAAGTAAATCATCCCATGCGTATTCAGCACCACTTAGGGTAACAAACAACGTAGGAGTTCCTACATTCTTTAGCATGCATTTAAGTTCTCCATGACGATTATACAAATACTCATTAGTACCATGCTGACATGCCATCAAATTAATCAGTTGAGATTCTAAATAATCATCACTCTGATGTACTTTAACCATAAATGCCTTTGCAGAAACATTTTGAAGATGTACTCCTGTTTTTAATATGTGGTTGACTGCATATGAAAGTCCTGACAATTCTCTCTCAAACCAAATATGAAATATGTATGGGATACATTGTCGAAATCTTGGATCTTCTGCATACAATCTTGTTGTCCGATATTCTGATGCAGTAATCTGTACTGATCGTTCATCATATCGTCCACCTTTTCCAGTTGGGAACAGCTTGGGAAAACAACAAGCTTCCAAACCTTTTTCCCATACACTCATGGGAGCCCCCTTTGCTTTCTTCATTTGGAAATATTCAATAGTATTTCCTATCACTTCTTTCAAATGTAAAGGATGTACACTATAATGTTCATAAATTTCTTCAGTTTTAGACATCTCCATTTTCTCAATTTGACCACTTGACATTTCACTATCATCTCCTAAAAGTATTTTTTCTTCTTCCACATACACATTTTTGTAGTAATCATTGTTTTTATAAGATACAATGTTGCCTTTTGCACTTTCCTGACATCCACTAATTCCTGCCAGATTTTCTTACTCTTAGTAGGAACACAATTAACTAGAATAATTAGTGGTTCACTTTCTTCTTTCTCTACACCAATAGTTTCAATATTTTTCTTTAACTCTAGACGTAAATATACAACTCTTCCTTTTAATCCTCTCTGTAAATCTGTGGGAGGCAATTTACCTGTTTTAGGCTTCATACGATAAATAGCCTGAAACGGGTTCACAGATTAAATCAGAATAGACTTATACGTGTTTAAATCTATCAGTTCTGGAGGAATAGCTACCAACTCTAGATTATAATGGACAGCTCTAGCTGGCATTTTATTATCCTCTAATTTATTCTAACAATATTTACAAATACATTGATCAGTGCCCAAATCAAAGCAATCCTCTACCAACAAATAAGTAGCAAATTCCTTCCACTTATCATTAGTTTCTCTTTCACTTTTTAAATACAGATCAACCTTCCTAGTCTGATTTTTATAGTGAGTTCATCGACAACAAATACAGGTACAATTTGGCCTTTCACACAAAATTACCTTAAACTTTGTAATTTCTTCTTCAAACTTCTCCTTACCACTATTTTCCACATTTTCTTCCACACCTACTTCTATCAATGTCTCACCTTGTCTACTCTCTTCTTCAGGACCAAAGTAACAAATCTCTATTTCATTACTAACTTGTTTTACATCTGATACTGAACCATGTAAAAGAGCACTGTTTAAGTCATTTAAAAATATTGTTGGAAATTTTGCATAATACAATCTTCTGACTAACTTCCGCATTTGAGCTCTCTTCATTCAAAAAAGGCTCTGAACTTGAACTGTGTTTTTACATTCACCCCAAAAAATATCACAAAAGTTAGTTCTGTTAATTACTCTCTTCTTTTTACTTTTGGCCTTCATAAAATGTATTGGCTTATCAGTCAGTCGAAATAACTTTTTTCGATTCTTAAGAATCATAAAGGTTTACATGTGTACATAGTACAGCTCTTAAGAAAACCTATACAAAAAGACTGTCGGGGGCGGAGCTTGGCTCGCGATGAAGATGGCCGCCTGAGCCTCGAGCTCCTCCACGCCGCCAGTCTATCCTGAAAATATCCGACTACCCTTCACCAATAAACGACATATGGGAGCTGTATCCTTGTGCCTGAGTGCCTCCGCATCCCGTCGCTGAGACTCCGGGCCCCCTTGGCCGCCCCAATCCAGAGTTACGGGGCTTACCTGCAGGCGGAGCGCTGGGCCTCGGCTCCCTGAGCTGGAGTGACCTCGGGGCGGAGCTGCGTCGCCCTGCGTGCGGGACGGAACTTTGGAGCACGCCGGTCCCCGGCGTTGCGGAGACCTGACTCCCTTGGCCCCTTCCTGATCCCTGGCTGTGGTTTTCACCGGTCCCCACTTCGCGAGCGAGGGAGCCTGATCGGCGTGCTGGGAGCTTGGAGGGGTGTCTCGGTGTCCTCCCATCCCCCCTCCTGGCCTGAACGCGGCGACCTGATCGAGACCTGAGCCACGAGGCGGCCTGCGTCGGAGTGGAGGCATCGTGGAGGGGACTGCTGAGTGAGCGCTCCCACCCGGACTACCCTGGAACCCATAAGGTGAGCGGTACAGCCACTTTGCGCCCACCCTGAGAGACTGTGCGCACCCGATGCCGGATGTGCCCCGGATGATGCCCGCGGACTGAGAGTGGGCTGGTGCAGGGAGCGCTAAGCCACAAATGAGGCCCTGGGGGAATAGTGCCAAGACCTGCCAGACGCTTACTTGAAGCATCGGACCTCTCCCGAGCCCCGGCTGGGGTGGTGTCTCCCCCGGGAACATTGCCCTCAGACGCCACGAGAGGAGGACATCGCCCTCTTGGGGGGGGCGGTTGCCACCTCCGGACTCGGACCGCCTCAGTTTAGACCAACACAGCTGCGTGGAACTGGCATAGTGGGTATCTAGAGGCAGCGCAGCCATCGCTGTTTCTCGGGCCTCTCGTCCCGATGGAGGTCGTGCCCCCTGGTACGCCTGGCCTGCACCACATGGTCTGCTGCTGCTAGTATGCTTGTGACATTGGGGACGCAGTGGATGGGTCGTAGGCGCTCAGATTGATATTATTGCTGGCGATAACGCACCTGGAAGACTGCTCAGTCCTTGACGCCCGGTCGGCCCGGCATACAGCAGTGACATTGCAAGGAGCGGCCCGAAAGACAC
Source organism: Triturus cristatus (assembly GCF_964204655.1). Taxonomy (NCBI): domain Eukaryota; kingdom Metazoa; phylum Chordata; class Amphibia; order Caudata; family Salamandridae; genus Triturus; species Triturus cristatus. The sequence continues at coordinate 30,907,939 of NC_140589.1, read as the reverse complement.
ACCATACTAGTCTACTCTGCCTCTGGTGGCTCGGCCCGAGTGCTTCCACAACTCCTGTCTGCGACATCTCACATCCCCGGAAGCAAATGGAGCCTTCTCCGGGCTCACCCCGCACGCATGCCTTACACACCCCGGACCTCCTGGAGCCCGGGCGGGCCTGGAGCGGACACGGCGAGGGCCGGACAACATGGGGGGAAAGGGCCACCGCGGAGGGGCACAAGCGAAGCTTGAGAAGTACGCCTTCCTTAAGGACCAGGGTGCGACCCCCCCCCCCCCGGATAAGACGGCGGAGTTTACGCTTGCGGATGTCATGGCCACGCTGACCCAGATGCAGGCCTCGATCGGCACGATCTCCACAGAGGTTACACTCCTCAGGGCTGATGTCGCTAAAATCAACTCCAGGCTTACCGAAGTTGAGGCGACCACGGCAACCCTCACCCATGACACGGCCGACCATCAGAAACGCATACAAACTCTCGAACAGGTGCAGAAACAGCTGCTGGCCAAGCTGGATGATCAGGAAGGCAGGTCCAGAAGAAACAACGTCCGGGTCGTTGGTGTACCGGAGAGTGAACGTGGCCCGGCATTGGACCTCTTTGTGGAAAAACTAATCACCGAACAGCTGCAGCCTCGTGGGCTCTCAAAATTCTTCTCGGTGGAAAGGGCGCACGAGTACCAGGTGGAAGGCCTCGACCGGGAGCCCCCCCGCGCCCGATCCTGGCCCGCATTTTCAACTTTCGCGACCGCGATGCGATCCTCCAGGCGGCCTGCGGTGCGCCCCCACTCCGGGTGGACAACAGCACAGTCACCCTCTATCCGGATTACACAGCGACAGTGATGCGGCAGCGAAGGGACTTCACAGCGGTCAAGGCTGAACTCCGGACTCGAGAACTTAAATATTCCATGCTCTTCCCGGCGAAGCTGCGGGTGGAGGCTGAGGGTCACACATGGTTCTTTGCATCGCCTGCAGAGGTGTCGGAGTGGCTTGAGGGATGGCGTCCAGCGAGAGCGAAAAGTCGCACGGAGCGTGCCCCTGGCGGCCTCTCCGCCTCCCCTAGGAACTTGGATGTCGAGGGGTCCGGAGCAGAGGATGGCGTGCCTTGAGGTCGAACCTATCCACAAACAGCCATCATTGGGGATGGTGGATGGGCCTGGCCTGGGGCGCATGGCGTCCGTTGAGGCCTGGAGGCGAACAGGGGCCGCAGACTCTTGACCTTGTTGACTCATCGTACATTTGGACATATGAAGGGACGAACATATGGTGTGGGGAGCGGCGGCGGGACTGTGAGCGGCTTCCCCCCACACGCAAGTATCAAGTTAATGGGAACTAAGCACTCTGCTGAGTTGGGGTGGCGGGTAGTTCTAAATCCGCTGGGCAGGGAGGCAGGGAGGGGGGTGGGGGGTACGGGGTTTTCTCGGAATGTTGGTTTGTGTTTTCTTTTAGGTTTGTTAACTACTCATTGGTCCGCTAGGCTAGATAGACATGTGCAGGCACACAAGGGCGACACACGACCGTGCGCCTCTCCCGCACCCATACAAGACTATGGCGTCACCCACTATGGCACCAGAGACTAATGCTAAACTACTAGACGTCCATACACAACAGCGCGGTCTTTCTTTCACTATTCTGTCCTGGAACGTTAATGGGTTGGGGGACAAGATCAAGCGGGGATTAGTGCTGCAGTATCTTAAGCGCAGAGGGCCTGCGGTGGCACTTTTGCAAGAAACACATTTAGTGGGCACTACCACCAAAGCCCTGGACAGATGGGGGTTTAAGATGGCGATACATTCTGAGTTTACAACCGGATCCAGAGGGGTGGGCATACTGATCAACAAACGCTCCCCCCTGATTCTTCTTGACTCTCGTCGAGAGGAGCATGGTCGCTTTGCGGCACTGACCTGCCAATGGGAGGGGAAAGTGTACAACTTAGTGACCGTCTACATCCCCCCGACACTGCACCAGACCTCCTTCAGGGCATTGGGTGAATTCCTGTTGGCGCTGCCGCAGGGCGAGCTTGTCATGGGCGGAGACTTTAACGCGACTATGGACCCTTCGCTTGATAGGTCGTCCTGCAGGGCACACGGCGGTGACACCTCCATTCTCCGAGAATTTACTGGGGCGCTGGGCCTCATAGACACATGGAGGGCGTATAGGCAAGAGGAGAGGCAGTACACCTTCCTGTCCGGAGCACACAACACTCTTTCCCGCATAGACTATATCTTCACATCACCCGCTGGGTTCAAAGGGATGACTGACGTATCACACCTCCCGAGGGGCATTTCGGACCATTCACCGGTGGTCATCTCGTTTGCTGCCGTCGACCTCTGTAACCGCACCGTATTCCCGATTCACCCCGGATTTCTCAAAATCCCTAAAATCAGTAAGGCCCTTAAAACGGCGACCAAACACTATTTCACTGAAAACACTGACTCGGTCGGGAGTCCGGCAACCCTCTGGGAGGCCTTTAAAACAGTCCTACGAGGGCAGGCCGTCTCCGTCATTACGGCACACAAGAAAACCCAGCGACTCGCTGTGCTGGAGCTTGAGCAGGGGGTGAGTGAGGCAGAAGCGCTTCATGCCATGCAGGCCGACGAGGACTCTGCCCATAAAGTCCGCATGGCGCAGCAGGAATACAGATCCCATCTTTGGGAGGCAGCACGAGCTAAACAGGTGGCAACGCACCATACGATCTACGAACTAGGGGACAAAGCCGGCAAACTCCTGGCATGGCTGGAAAGAGGGGAACGTGCGGCGCGGTGGGTGGCCCGGATTCAGCTTGGACCCGGGGACTTTACATCGGAGCCCAGGCAAATAGCTGGGGCTTTCGTGGCCCACTACAAAACGATATACACTCCGGAGGCCTCCTTTACCGTCGCAGACAATGAGCTCTTCCTTCGGGACATCACAATGCCTCGACTGCCCCCTTCGGGAGTAGCGGCCCTGGATGCGGACCTGACGGCTGAGGAGCTCACACTTGCTATTCTGGCCCTTCGCACCGGGAAGGCGATGGGGCCTAATGGAATCCCGATTGAATACTATAAACAAAACTCCTCCCTATTGGTCCCGCACCTGCTAGCTATGTATAGGGACGGGCTATCGACCGGGATCCTCCCCCGCGATCAGAGGATGGCCACGATAGTGGCGATCCCGAAACCTGACAAACCGACGCACGATTGCTCATCTTACCGCCCGATCTCATTACTGAATGCGGAGGCGAAGATCCTAGCCAAGGTGCTGGCGACACGACTACAGCCTTACCTCTCTACCCTAATACACCCGGACCAGTCGGGATTCATGCCTCACCGAAACACTGCTCTGAACATACGACGTCTACATGGCATTGTTGCGTGCTGCTCCTCGATAGAGGAGGACGCGGCCATCCTGTCACTAGATGCGCGGATGGCGTTCGACAGGGTAGAATGGCCTTTCCTGTTTGCTGCTCTCCGTCACATGGGACTGGGCCCCAAGATTTGCGCGTGGATCCAGCTTCTCTACACCCAGCCACTTGCGCAGGTAGTAGTTAACGGCCACGTCTCGGACGCCTTCCCTTTGGGCCGGGGGACGAGACAGGGGTGCCCCCTTTCTCCGCTCCTTTTTGCGCTGGCTCTAGAGCCTTTGGCGGCATGGGTACGACAGGACCCTGTGATACGGGGCCTCAAATGGACGATGGGATGGGAGGACCGTATCTCCCTATACGCCGATGATGTCCTCCTGTACCTAGCCTCGCCGGCACGTTCCACTACCTGTCTCCTCGACATATGTGCATCGTACGGGAGGAGGTCAGGCTATGAGATCAACTGGGAGAAATCCATCCTTTACATGCTCCAGGGCTCCCCGCCTCGCCTTCCGAGGAGTTGTAATATCCGAGTGGCCCCTGATGGCTTCAAATATCTTGGCATTTATGTGACGGCGGATCGCGGCAAATTTATGGCTGAAAATCTCATGAAGCCCCTGCAAAGGCTACGTGCCGACGTCAAACACTGGCGCTCATTGCCCCTGACGTTGCTGGGAAGGGCTTCGCTCTTCAAAATGCTGGCCCTCCCTAGATTCCTATACATGCTACAAAATACCCCTTTCCCGGTGGCACCCTCCTATTTCACGGCTATCAACGCAGAGGTTACCAGCCTCCTATGGTAGGACAAGGCACCACGAATAGCTCTACACAAGCTCACCAGCGGCTGGTACGATGGCGGTATAGCCCTCCCCGATATCAAGACCTACTATTGGGCGTCGCAACTTATGATCATAAACCAATGGCTCCATGCGCCTCAAGATGACCCTGCTTACCGCATGGATAGGCAGCTGCTGGGGGGGGAGGGGGTGTTGGGAGCCCTATACAACCCCAAAAAAGGTCACCCTCCGGAGGGGCCCGCATCACACACTCTCCGGATATGGTTCACGGCACAGCGCGCAATGGGCTGGGCCGGAAGGATTACCCAGGCTACGCCCCTCTGGGACACGAAACGGCTCGGGGTGCTCCGCACCACCAAGGGATTCCATCAATGGGACCTCATCGGTATCTCCAGGGTCGGGGACCTCTGGAAACGGGGAGAGGTGGTTGCTTTTCCCCAATTGCAGACGGAGTACGACTTGGCTGAATCTGAGTCATTCCGATACTTACAAATCCGCCACGCTCTCCGGGCGGCGATTCCACCAGGGACACGGCTCCCGGAGTCATCGCCCCTAGAGGACCGGCTCCTGACAGAACATCTTATTCAAAGAGCGACGTCCCTCACATACAGGAAAATAATAAATAATCGCCCTGATCCTTTCCTGACCCTTAAGAGTAAATGGGAGGCAGAACTTGGGGACTTAGATGAGACGGAGTGGCAGTCCGCGCTATCGTCCCCCAGGGAGGTGGGCATATCGTCCAAGCTCAGACTAGTCCAACTTAAAATTTTGCATCGCACCTACTACACCCGTACACTCCTATTTAAACTACAGCGTGCGGAGTCCCCGCAATGTCTCAGGGACTGTGGTCACGAGGGATCTTTCTTCCACACCATATGGGAATGCCCTGCCATCAAGGTCTACTGGAGGGAGGTGATGCATACGCTCTCCCAGGTGACCAGAATCGTGACACCCCCTGAGCCTCGGCGATGTCTCCTTAACATATGGGAACAAACTGATCATAAGAGAATGACGCAGCTATGGGTGATGTTAGGGATTATGCTGGCAAAACGCAATATAGCCCAACGATGGGGTTTGGGGCAGGCGCCTACCCTGGCGCAATGGATACGTGACATGGACCAAGTAATGGTGGTTGAAAAATCGGTATATATACATAGAGGGTGCCCCCGGAAATGGTCACAGGTATGGAGTGGGTGGAATGTATACAGAGGGAATATTTGTGAGCCCCCACCAGACGCGTCAGATGCTGAACTCAGTGATCAAGAGTAGTGTGCTTGTCGGATGCACGGGTGCGGGCTGGGAACGGCGATATGCTACGTATGACATGTCTTTATGTCTCACTTGTAACAATACTGCACTGTTGAATTCCGTTTGGAGTAACCTCCTGCTATGCCTGAAGATCGATGAGTGGTGTTCATTTTCTTTTGTGTTTGCAAATTTAATAAAAAAATTTCAACAAAAAAAAAAAAGACTGTCACAAAATACATGATCGAACTTTAAAAATGTAGGATTCCATCTCATATATCATCCTACAGCATCATTCCAACTACCCCTACAGGAATGTCATTATAAATAAAAATTAATTCATCATATTAGTATTCCACACATAAATACTAAATAAATAATGCTATAAAATCATTTAAGAGCTTAGTCTCAGATTACGATTCATACCGTTTCCTAATTGATAAGGCAGTTCGAGTGAAATTAAGCATAGCGATACAAATAGCAGCGGTAGATAAAGAGCGTAAAAAATTAAAACCCTCCTGATAGGAACAGGGTCTAATATCACGCAAAACAGGTTCGATAAAACGTGCACTTAGATCCTCGTAGAGATTGCAAAATAAAATAATACAAAGTGCATCGTGCTTTGTTAGGCTAAATTATTGCATGGACAGGGAGTTAGTATCTCACACCAACTCGTCTGTTTAGGGAAAGCCACAAGAAAGTGCAATGTGCAGAGTCGAAATCTGGTCATAAGGAAACGTGAATGAACTTGAAGAGTAAAAGACAGATAAAATTGCAGATGGTTGGAATGCCCATCTACGCAATTGCATGTTTCACAATCCAAACTAGACATACTTAATTCAGCATAATAGGCATTTTTTATCATCAATTTCATATTAGGTTGAATACATTCGGGATTATCGGAATAGTGCCCTAACCCAATCTTATTTTCTTTGACATATCTTAGCCCGGGAATGGCAAGAGCCTTTTCAAGGGACATAAAGTCTCTAAGAACACTCCGTGAGAATGATAAATACTCTGATGTCCACACTTTTCCCCAAAGAATCAACGGTGCAATATTTACTATAAAGTCCAACCCCACTTCTAGGTGACTAAAAGCTTTGGGGGAACTAACGGGGATCATTAATAATCTTTTTAAAAATGTGTTTTCCAGGGTTTGTAACTGGTTGCTTTTGTGATATCCCCATACTCCTGCCCTGAAAGTGGCCACTGATAAACATTTAGATTTGTATAGGGTTAACATCTCCGCCACTGGCTTATCTAATGATTGAATTCTGTTTAAAACTAAAATGAATAATTTCCTTTTTAATTCAAAAGCCTTTTCAACAACAGTTTCAATCTGTTTCTTCTTTTTATAAAAGGCTGATCGTTTTTTATATTTCTTCACAGCTTTTAACAAATTAAAGACAACTCTATTGTAAAGCATTCTTTTCCTTATTTCATCAAATTGATTCTTTCTCCTTTTACCATACATTGGTTTTTGAGAAAAAAAATTCCCGTTAATTTCTCCTTTTTTCTTTTTATTCTTCTTTGTTGTTGAGGTATTCTTTCTACTTTCCACATTATGCACACTGTTTCTAGCCTTTGAAAGTGTTTTAATAAATTCTTTTGTTCTCTTACCGCAAGACTTTTTCTTTTATCCCAAATGTTGTTGTTCATCTAATTCTTGCTGTTGTGTTTTCTTCAAATAACGGTCCTTTTCTTGTTGTTTCTTCTTTTCTGTTTTTTTTAGTCATGGTAAGTTTTTTTAATGATGATGAACAATTTCTGTTAAAATATATATATATATAATATTATTAAAATAAATCTATAAAATATACTATTGTATTAGTAAACAAACACGTTGTACATAAAAAACATTTAAATGAATTGTTTTAAAATCACAATCCATTTACTGCAGTACACAGGTATTAGTTGGATAATTGTAGGAGTCAATGAGTAGTATTTGTGTATTTAGAGGACTGCATCAATAGTGGATGGATGATTGTAATACTGGATGTATTAGTACCTGGGTCATTCCATGAGTACATGGGTACTGACTGGATGATTAGAGTACTGCAACGAAAGAGAATGATGAATTTATAACTGCTTGTGTTTTGGCACAATGATTAGATAAAGACAAGCTTCTGACAGGATGATTCCAGGAGTGGACAGAGAGTGACAGTGTGATTGGTGGACTGCATGGGTACTACCTGGTTTATTGCAAAAGTGAATCAGTAGTCTGCAGGGGGTTAGGGGACTGGATAGATTGTGCACATTTGACTGTACCACTGCGTGTCTTATTGCCTGAGTCATTGTACAAGTGCATGGATAGGGACTGGATAGTTAGAGTGCTGGTAGTTGACAGCAGATTGAGTTTATAAGTGCTTGTGTTTTGGCAGAGTGATTGGATAAGGACATGATTCTGTTAGGATAATTGCAGGAGTGGACAGAGAGTGACAGTGCGATTGGGGCACTGCATGAGCACTAATTGCGTTATTGCAAGAGTGAATCAGTAGTCTGCTGGGGGTTAGGGGACTGGATATATTGTGCACATTTGACTGTAGCACTGCATGTGTTAATGCCTGAGTCGTGGTACAAGTGCAAGGATACTGACTGGATAGTTAGAGTGCTGGTAGTTGACAGCAGGTTGAGTTTATAGGTGCTTGTATTTCAGCACTGTGATTAGATAAAGACAAGCTTCTGACAGTATGATTCCAGGAGTGGACAGAGAGTGACAGTGTGATTGGTGGACTGCATGGATAGTACCTGGGTTATTGCAGGAGTGAATCAATAATCTGCAGGGGGTTAGGGGACTGCATAGATTGTGCACATTTGATTGTACCATTGCATGTCTTATTGCCTGAGTCATTGTACAAGTGCATGGAAAGGGACGGGATAGTTAGTGTGCTGTTAGTTGACAGCAGTGTGAGTTTATAAGTGCTTGTGTTTTGGCACAGTGATTAGATAAAGACAAGATTCTGACAGGATGATTCCAGGAGTGGAAAGAGAGTGACAGTGTGATTGGTGGACTGCATGGGGACTACCTGGGTTATTGCATGAGTGAATCAGTACTATGCAGGGGGTTAGGGAACCACATAGATTGTGCACATTTCACTGTAGCAGTGCGTTGCTTAATGCCTGAGTCATTGTACAAGTGCATGGATAGTGACTGGATATTTAGAGTGCTGGTAGTTGACAGCAGGGTGACTTTATAAGTGCTTGTGTTTTGGTGCAGAGATTGGATAAGGACATGGTTCTGTCAGGATGATTGCATGAGTGGACAGAGAGTGACAGTGTGATTGGGGCACTGCATGCACACTACCTGGATTATTGCAGGAGTGAATCGGTACTCTGCAGGGGGTTAGGGGACTGCATAGATTGTGCATATGTGACTGTAGCACTGAGTGTCTTAGTGCCTGAGTCAGTGTACAAATGCATGGATAGGGACTGGATAGTTAGAGTACTGGAAGTTGACAGCAGTGTGAGTTTATAAGTGCTTGTATTTCAGCACAGTGATTAGATAACGACATGGTTCTGTTAGAATAATTGCAGGAGTGGACAGAGAGTGACAGTGTGATTGGGGCTCTGCATGAGTACTACTTGTGTTATTGCAGGAGTGAATCAGCAGTCTGCAGGGGGTTGGTTAGGGGACTGGATAGATTGTGCACATTTGACTGTAGCACTGCGTGTCTTGATGCCTGAGTCATTGTACAAGTGCATAGATAGTGACTGGATAGTTAGAGTGCTGGTAGTTGACAGCAGGGTGAGTTTATAAGTGCTGTGTTTTGGCAGAGTGATTAGATAACGACATGGTTCTGTTAGAATAATTGCAGGAGTGGACAGAGAGTGACAGTGTGATTGGGGCTCTGCATGAGTACTACTTGGGTTATTGCACGAGTGAATCAGTAGTCTGCAGGTGGTTAGAGGACTGGGTAGATTCTGCACATTTGACTGTAGCACTGCCTGTCTTAATTCCTGAGTTATTGTAGAAGTGCATGGATAGGGACTGGATAAGTTAGAGTGCTGCTAGTTGACAGCAGGGTGAGTTTATAAGTGCTTGTATTTCAGCACAGTGATTAGATAACGATATGGTTCTGTTAGGATAATTGCAAGAGTGGACAGAGAGTAACAGTGTGATTGGGGCACTGCATGAGTGAATCAGTACTCCACAGGGGGTTAGGGAACTACAAAGATTGTGCACATTTGACTGTAGCACTAGGTGTCTTAATGCCTAACTACAAGATTGGACAATATAGAACCAGTAAATCAGTCAGTCAAAAATCAGCTTTATTCGGTTAAAAAATTTAAAACCATCAAAGCACAGGACAATAATTTCATAATGCAAATAATTACAGTTGCACAAAACAAAAAGCCCACTAAAAAATGATAACAATTCATAAATATAAATAGTACAACAATTGGCGCATATGCACAGTAAAAAGTATGTCATCCAAATGGTTCAGCAGATTTACGAATCCATAAAACATCATTAACCAGTAAATCACTTCTCATGTACTTATAAAATCACATATTCACTTCCTTTGCAGACCTCTTATCTGTTAGGCACCTCTCATTAATTTAGTAAATATACATACAACTATGTAAATACAATCTAAACAAATACATGAGTCATAACATACTATCTACTTAAGTATATAACTACTACATACCAGAAAGAATAATATGTACTGGTTTTCTTTTGAGCTACATATTGTCCATTAAATCTAGAAATATTCAACATCATCAAACTGTACCGCTCAACAGACTTAATGAAGAAGAGTAATAAACAACACCTTTTTTATGAGGATTTGTAAAACTGCACAAACTAATAACAGAATCGCAATTATTAACACCTTTTATGATCATCTTGGAAACAGCACAGTTGTACCTCATTTTACCAAACTATCTATAATAATGTAATACTATTAAACTATACCTTATTACAGTGAAGAATTAGTCATGCCTAATAAACTACACCTTACATGAACATTTTACAAAATACACATTCTTAGTGCATATTTAACCAATTAATTATACATAAGGGGCATCATTCAGCTATACCTTTCAACACACTTAAAATATATATATATCTGTACATACTGTTTGTTAATCAGACTCCAAATACAATATAAATTATCCCAATATACATCTGTACATTTAATAATTTAATTCAAACAATACAGTTTCATAAAAATGTTAATTCTATTTTAAATGAACCTCCAAAATATATAACTCACCTTTGAAATAAATCTGTTGACTGAAAGATCTCACACACTCACACAGTCAATAAAGAACACCATTCTTTCCAAAGTCAAACCAGTATTGGCAAACTTTCCCTCTATTTTTCCATACATATACACATAAGCCACAAATGGCATTGCTTCCCAGTGTTTTTCAAATTGAAAAACGATGATCCATTGGTCATAGAGAATAATACTTTCCAACTGACATCTTCACCCCTTGTCCTTAATGTCAGTTTCCATAGCAACAGGCCATGCAACATTCAACTTAGCTGCCAGGTCATAAGCTCACCACACAATGTTGCAAATGACAACAGCAGGTGTGGTTGGCTTTGCAAAGCATGCCCTTATCCTTTCCGCTGTACCTTTCCAAGATTTGTTAATAACCAATAAGAAACATGCTTTCTAAACAAAGTAAAAAGCACCCTATATTTGAATGTAGAGTATTCTTAAACAGTCAATCAAATCTCTACTTTTTTAAAAACAGCATGTTGTCCACCATTTTAGATAGATTTCATTCTACCACCTGCCTACGTCATCTTTTGATTACCTACAGAGATCCCTTTAAGATGCTTTCAGTGTGGATTTTTGGGCACAGATATGTTTTCTGGTGCAAAAGGTATGCTGAAAGCAGAGGTATTGACAAAGACCTAGCTTTGCAAAATGTAGACATTAAATGAATTGGACAGAGAGGATTAAAGTGGCACCAATTGATGCCATTAGTTAAAACCTTTCTGCATCTCCAACCCCCTGACCTCACGATTGTGCACTGTGGTGGCAATGACCTAGGCACATTGACTGGGGTAGTTCGGTAAATGCTAATGAAGGACACCTTTGCAGGATTGATGTTGCTTTTTCCCCAAACTACCTTTGTCTACTCTAACATATGCCAAAGACAGAAATGGAAGTGGTCCAATCAATTTTGTCCACAGATTGAGAAAGCTAGAAAAAATGTCAATAAAGCTGCTTCTACTTATCTCAGAGACCATAGAATGGGCTTCATTTACAACAACAATCTGCGTTTTGATATGGATGGCATCTACAGGAGTGATGGTGTACATTTCACAGATAAGGGAAACCGACTCCTTCTCAACAATTTAAGACTCTGCATCGGCACTTACATATAGCAAAAAGAATCTCCCAATAAACACTAGGGTTCATTTTAGAGCCACCCAATATCTTAACATATAACCTAAGTTAATAATAAAAAAAATCTTATATATTTTTGATGGGAGTCCTGCACCCAGCATGACTAAGAGTCGCACACCCATCGCGTACCCACCAGGATGCCCCGCTGGGAACTGCGCACCTTTCGTGTTCAAATCAGGGGGCCGCGCTGAGCGCCGCGCTAGGTGAGAAGGTGCAATTATGACCACCTCATTGGCCTTTAGGGTAAAACCTGACACACTTCATACTTATGGGTCACTGGTATTAAATGAAAAGAAGGAAAATAAATTAAAACAGTTTTTTCTTCCTAAATGCAAGCCTTTTGCCCAGCTTAAAATACCACTCATTATGCAACGATCAGACGGGAATTAAGTCTATCATCTGTTAAGAATTGAGGGGGTACCCAAGGGACCCCCGTAAAACCATGCACAGTGTGCCAGGCACCATAGGATGCCCACAACAGTGTGCAAGGTTTTACGGTCAGAACACAGGCTCCCATTTAAGTCAATGGTAGGCCGTCCGAACCGTGTTCGGAAGCATCCCAATCGGTCCTGCGGAACTGCCAACTGTGAGTCGGTTGGAATCGAATCCGACAATCCGGGCAGTTTAGTTTCCGACTGATATTGAAATGAGGCCCTAAATGTGATGCACAAAATAGGGATAGGGTATTCTTTTATTAATCTTATTACTCTTTTGAATTACTTTTAATATTCTCTATTTATGTATTTGGAATTACCTAACTTATTTGTGTCTTATGAGTTGCCTAATTTATTGGACATTCTGATAAATGTTTTAAAGACTAATACACCAAATATTACTACTACTAGTTATAAAATAAACTGCAGAGTGTGTGAAGCCCTACCCTTAACTCTGATGAGTACAAAGGCGTTATTGGGGACCAGCTTTTAAAAGGTTGCACAGTGTTGAAAAGTGGTTTATTAATAGAGATAAGAAGAGACTTACCACTTATAATATGGCCACAATTACATAAAAGGTTCAGCTAGGGTCTCAATAAATTAATCCCTTGCTCAACCTATGGTAGTAGGCGACGAGCAGGCAGGTTTAAATTAGGAGACAGGTGTGTACAGCACTTAAAAACACCAATACATTAAATAAGCAAGACACAACACAGAAAATAATTCCAACACAATTGATAAAAATAGACTATATTTTTATGAACAAATAGACAACAAAGTGACAGATATCCAAATGTAGGGAACCTGTAGTGTAGTCCTAATAGTGCCCTGTCATGCTGGACCTACGCTGTTTACGGATAACATATACTGTGGGTCTGGTGGCAGACTGACTCCATGCACCCCCACCGCTTATGTTAGGCTATGGTTTGCATTAGCAAGCTCACAGTGCCACTAGAATCTCCTGCTATCAGTGAGATTCGTTTTTGGCAACCATAGAACACAATAACCTCAGACTCGTGGAAACAATATACTACTTTTCACCCAGTCACTCGTGCTTGCTTGTTTTGCTGAGAGAGATACATAGAAGAAACGGTCGAGCATTTTTACAATAAGAATTTATTGTACCGTTGTTCTTCTCATGTAAAATAAGTGCGCTGTTACAACTGTAACCCAGTAGCAGAGACATAGAACCAGCAGAACAGTGAATAAAAAGGAATAGTTTTGTTCTACCATTTTTCAATAGTTATGAACACATATATGAATATGAAATACATTTATAAAATAAAGTGCGTACTACTAAGATGCATGACTAGATGTACCTAAGTGTACCTAGCATGTGAGTAGGAGCTACAGAGCCTAAGCCTAAGAGCCTACGAGCCAAGAATCTAAGAGCCAAGAATCCCGCTAGGCTTTAGTCGGAACCTTATGCCCTGAATAGTGAGAGTATGGGACTTTGTCCTGGACTTGAGCTGGACACCCCGCAAGGGATCGCCAGACCACTGTCAGCTGGAGCGATGGCATGCCGGAGCTGCAGCATCTCTGGTCAGTGTGTCGGTTTTGAAGTCTCGGTTCCCTCCTGCTTTCTGATAGCAAGAGGTGCTGTATTTATACAGTCTATGTACATGTGTTACCCATTGTTCAGTATGAGGATGACGTTGGGGATTAAACCTTGTGCGTCGATGGGAGAGGTGAAGTATACCTCCTGGAGAGCGTACTCATCAATTATTCATATGTGCTAAGAATGACGTCTTAGCAATATCGATTGGGAAAATCCCACCCTCGGCATGGAACTAGGTGAAAGGTTTAGTCCATAAAAGGCTGAAGTCCTTATAAGGCGTGATGTCCCTATAAAGCATTCTGTCCTTATTTGGAGTTCTGTCCTTATAAGGCTCGTTCATATTAAATAACGGGAGCTGATGTAGGGAAAGTGTACGATGTTCCCTGGACCTATATTAGGGTACCGATATGAAATATAACACCCACTCCATCTTATACTTAACAATAATAATGCACATGTTTGAAATACACATTTATAACAGTGTCAGTGCATAAGATTATCAAGTAGTCATTTAAAATGTTTCTAAAAATGTTAAAAAATCATTTAAAAACAGTTTAAAAAGCGAGGAAAAATGTTCTTTAGTAATGTTTGACATTGTTGTAAAGTTCCGCAAATCACAGTTCTAAACGAGTTCGATCACACAAGTTGAACTACTGTAAGCGTACTTAGAAGGTCAAGCTTTGAGATAGAAAGTGTCAATTTGAAAGAGTCTCTTTAAAGTGAGAAATGAAAAAAAATGAATGGGAAGGAAAAAGTTCCATATTCGTTCCCAGCACAAAGTGAGCCAGATTCAGATTAGAAGTCCTAGCTGGGAGACATACCATTATCGCTGCCTGCTACAGCAGGGGACAAACATTGCAATACCTCGCATAGCACGTCAAGTGTGCATAGATGTAACTCCTCGTTGCCAACAGCTGGTGTGTAGGCTTCCGGTACCGGATTCGAAACCTCTGTGTCAATGCTGGAGCTGAAATTTAATTCAGTCGTGAAAGGCACCTGCAGTTCCTCAAGGAAGGCATGCATCAAGATGGGAATACGTTGGGGACGGAGTCGGGCATTGGACCACAAAGGTTCCAGCCTGGAGTCTAAGTCCACTGGCGTCTCCGTCAGAGGTGTCAGACAGATCCAACTCGCATTCGCCTCCGTAGAACAGGCATCGAAAGACAGGTATGATGCAATCCTCAAAGACTGGTCTGAAGGATAAGAACCAAGAAGCACTTAGTTCTCGTAGGCGAGGTGCACCAAGAGGCTGTATCATGCGCTCACGGTAATGTCTGTCTAGGACAGCCTTCGCAATCTCGCTGGCGGATGGTCCGTCCATTGCGCAGCAGGTAGCCGATAATCAGGATTCCAGCTACAGCGAGCAGAATCTGAGGTAGGCCACCGAAAATGCTTCCAAACACGGAGTGTATGAAGTTAGGAACAACTCCGAGGATAGTCTGGAAAGTGCTAAGGAATCCGGACCCTATGGTCTTAAATTGGTGTATAATGCCACTCGTATCAGATATATTAAAGATACGTCCCACCATTTCTACTAAATGTAGGGGGAAGCTGGTGCGGATTAGTGCCTGTATCTCTGTCGAGGTCCTTGCAACTTGAAGTTCAAAGGTTTCTCGAGCAAAGGTTAATGGAACGGTTTGTTGTAAAAGCATGGCTTTCATTCTCCTCAAAGCATCAAACTGTATCAACGAAACATTCAGTGAAGGCCGTACTAGCGCCTCCCTGACTGTATTTGTCAGAGGAAACAATACTTGCATACAGCAAGTAATCCTGGTGTTCACAGTGACCAGATATGCAATGCCTGGAAGCATGCCACAACAACCTTGATCGTTCAGCATCAAGTAACTCCCATTGGAAAGTAGCTCGAACACTGGTGTTATCATGGCAGCTAGTGTTCCTTTCATGTGGCAAGTCAGATTCAAAACTGAACCATTACAGGCTCCGTGCAAAACGATATCTTGGCATATGAGAGAACCGCTCAAAGTGCTCTTGCAGTTGGTACCACTAAGAAACACTTCTCGATTCCCACTCCCGCATCGAAATCTATATGGTAAATCCCAGGATGTCTTGATGTACTCTTTACCCAATTGTTCATATGTGCTTACCTGCCTTTGCTCAAGGCAATACTGAAACTGAAATGTAGTGACCAGGAGAGTGATTTGGCCATGGATTAGCCACTCAGTTGATGGTAATTCAGCCACTGTGAATGGTAGCCTGTCCAGTGTTTCAATTAGCTTCCCTTTGTGACACTTCGATCTGTGTATCAGTTAGATTATATTCTGAAAACAGAGACGTCCTGTTTATAAAACGGCAAAGCACAAGGCCTGCACGCAAAGATTGTAGCGTCCAGCTCAATACCATAATAGAACGTAACTGTGATTGGCTGTGTTTTAATATGGCTAAATCCTTTTCCGGTATGTCAATAGCAGAAGATACAATCTTGCCCGATGAACATAATCTGGAAGTCAAATTTGTTAACCCATTATCCACCACAGCAAAAGCTTTTTCTAAGTTAATACAGTCTATTCCCTGTATTCTCTCTGCGGCTTCTTGTTGGGAAATCATCCAGATTTCATTATAGGCAGCATAAATGCCTGCATATATGAAACGTTTTTGATGTTGTTTCCTAGGTCCTATTAGAAAGTCCCTATGATCCATGTCTCGTGAGAGTAAAGATAAGTGTTGTTTCACTTCTGCAAGTGTTGAGGTTTCTAGCCATTGTAGGCACAACTTCCCAACACTATATGATGTCACTACCCCTCGATGTTCTCTCTGTACATACCGTGGGTCTGGCCTTTGCATATTGAGTCCCTCAGTGATGTGTAGGAACCTTTTATGACATGTGTTTGTGTCTAAGGGCCAAAACGCCCACTCCTTCCAATTGGGGTCTGTTCTATTGTACTTTAGTATGCCATCAATTGTTGCCCCTTCCTTTGTAGACAAATTCTGCCACCCTTGGTTTGGTGTTGGAAACTTTGGAGAGTTCAGGTCCTTTGTCTTGGCTATTCCAAGACAGGATGTCTGTTGCACAGTATCATTTAAAAAGATCATCTGCTGTGGAATGAGCCATGCTCTAAATAGTGCCTCTGTACCCTGGACTTGCCAGTCCCTTGACCCCCAAATCGATTTTGTGTCAATTTCTTCTTGCCATAGGTCAAAACCCTGTTCAGACAATTGGGCCAAAAAGGAAGCAGAGTAAATCTGTTTAGTTTGAACACAAGTTGGTCGCACACTGCTCGTCACACCAGCAAGTTGCCCCAAAGGACTGTGGTGAATGTAGTGGCGACGGCGGGTACACCTATGCCACGATGTGTAAAAAGAAAACAGTATGTGTTGCATTTAGCCATCCCTGGACACGTGTTTCGAGGTAGTTGCCTCTCGTCAGCAGGGAGCAGGACAGTGTAAAGGGGCGCCGAGTGGACTGCCAAAATGTAATTAAAACAGGTCAAATACCTCTCATGGCGCGCAGGTGCAGAACTAGGGCTCGTCAGCCCGTTAGCTCACGGGAGCCGTAATAATTTGAACACAAGTTGGTCGCACACTGCTCGTCACACCAGCAAGTTGCCCCAAAGGACTGTGGTGAATGTAGTGGCGACGGCGGGTACACCTATGCCACGATGTGTAAAAAGAAAACAGTATGTGTTGCATTTAGCCATCCCTGGACACGTGTTTCGAGGTAGTTGCCTCTCGTCAGCAGGGAGCAGGACAGTGTAAAGGGGTGCCGAGTGGACTGCCAAAATGTAATTAAAACAGGTCAAATACCTCTCATGGCGCGCAGGTGCAGAACCAGGGCTCGTCAGCCCGTTAGCTCACGGGAGCCGTAATAATTTGAACACAAGTTGGTCGCACACTGCTCGTTACACCAGCAAGTTGCCCCAAAGGACTGTGGTGAATGTAGTGGCGACGGCGGGTACACCTATGCCGCGATGTGTAAAAAGAAAACAGTATGTGTTGCATTTAGCCATCCCTGGACACGTGTTTCGAGGTAGTTGCCTCTCGTCAGCAGGGAGCAGGACAGTGTAAAGGGGTGCCGAGTGGACTGCCAAAATGTAATTAAAACAGGTCAAATACCTCTCATGGCGCGCATGTGCAGAACCAGGGCTCGTCAGCCCGTTAGCTCACGGGAGCCGTAATAATTTGAACACAAGTTGGTCGCACACTGCTCGTCACACCAGCAAGTTGCCCCAAAGGACTGTGGTGAATGTAGTGGCGACGGCGGGTACACCTATGCCACGATGTGTAAAAAGAAAACAGTATGTGTTGCATTTAGCCATCCCTGGACACGTGTTTCGAGGTAGTTGCCTCTCGTCAGCAGGGAGCAGGACAGTGTAAAGGGGTGCCGAGTGGACTGCCAAAATGTAATTAAAACAGGTCAAATACCTCTCATGGCGCGCAGGTGCAGAACCAGGGCTCGTCAGCCCGTTAGCTCACGGGAGCCGTAATAATTTGAACACAAGTTGGTCGCACACTGCTCGTCACACCAGCAAGTTGCCCCAAAGGACTGTGGTGAATGTAGTGGCGACGGCGGGTACACCTATGCCACGATGTGTAAAAAGAAAACAGTATGTGTTGCATTTAGCCATCCCTGGACACGTGTTTCGAGGTAGTTGCCTCTCGTCAGCAGGGAGCAGGACAGTGTAAAGGGGTGCCGAGTGGACTGCCAAAATGTAATTAAAACAGGTCAAATACCTCTCATGGCGCGCAGGTGCAGAACCAGGGCTCGTCAGCCCGTTAGCTCACGGGAGCCGTAATAATTTGAACACAAGTTGGTCGCACACTGCTCGTCACACCAGCAAGTTGCCCCAAAGGACTGTGGTGAATGTAGTGGCGACGGCGGGTACACCTATGCCACGATGTGTAAAAAGAAAACAGTATGTGTTGCATTTAGCCATCCCTGGACACGTGTTTCGAGGTAGTTGCCTCTCGTCAGCAGGGAGCAGGACAGTGTAAAGGGGTGCCGAGTGGACTGCCAAAATGTAATTAAAACAGGTCAAATACCTCTCATGGCGCGCAGGTGCAGAACCAGGGCTCGTCAGCCCGTTAGCTCACGGGAGCCGTAATAATTTGAACACAAGTTGGTCGCACACTGCTCGTCACACCAGCAAGTTGCCCCAAAGGACTGTGGTGAATGTAGTGGCGACGGCGGGTACACCTATGCCACGATGTGTAAAAAGAAAACAGTATGTGTTGCATTTAGCCATCCCTGGACACGTGTTTCGAGGTAGTTGCCTCTCGTCAGCAGGGAGCAGGACAGTGTAAAGGGGTGCCGAGTGGACTGCCAAAATGTAATTAAAACAGTTCAAATACCTCTCATGGCGCGCAGGTGCAGAACCATGGCTCGTCAGCCCGTTAGCTCACGGGAGCTGTAATAATTTGAACACAAGTTGGTCGCACACTGCTCGTTACACCAGCAAGTTGCCCCAAAGGACTGTGGTGAATGTAGTGGCGACGGCGGGTACACCTATGCCACGATGTGTAAAAAGAAAACAGTATGTGTTGCATTTAGCCATCCCTGGACACGTGTTTCGAGGTAGTTGCCTCTCGTCAGCAGGGAGCAGGACAGTGTAAAGGGGTGCCGAGTGGACTGCCAAAATGTAATTAAAACAGGTCAAATACCTCTCATGGCGCGCAGGTGCAGAACCAGGGCTCGTCAGCCCGTTAGCCGTTACGAGCAGTGTGCGACCAACTTGTGTTTAAATCTGTTTAGTATTTGTCAACATAATTTTCAGTGCTGATGTTGGTGCAACCTTCTAGTAAAATTAGGCTGGATCTGTGATGTTAAACCCTGAAAAGTATGCACATTTTTGTGCAATCGTTTGGAACTACTTTTTGGTGGTGTTGGGCAATGTTCCCACTGATTGTATTCAAATACATTCCTAGGTGAAATGGATTTGTGCAGGAAATGATGACCAAAATGTTGGTAACAGTACAATCTGTCATATTCTGATGAACCTTCTAACATTTCAGTATTAGAAAATGCAGCAGTTTTCTCTAAATCTGATAACATGTTATTAACTGTTCCAGAGTCCCAATCATCAGAAAATGTACTGGGGGTAATGAAATCACTTAATGAGATTTTAAATACATGATTAGTTTTTAAAAGTTTGGTCGGTCCGAATATGTTGAAATAAACCTTGTCCCATACTATACCATCCGGTATAGGAATAGCTGTGATGTTCACTGATAGCAATTCTCTTTGTTCACGATGTGATGATGTATGTGGCTTCAGGAGGATGTTGACCATTCGGGCTGTGGAATATTGTGAAGATAATGTCTATTAATAAGCATACTAAAAGTCAATACTAAACCTAGAGATAAAAGAAAAAACATTATCCCAGAAATTACCCAGAGTTCAATCCAAGGTGATACCAGGTATGTCTTTAGTAGAAAGAGTAGAAAGTTCTTTAATTCTTGCTTGAACGGTGTTTTGGCTGGTGTCATTTCTGATTCGCTTGGATCCAAAGAAAATATATCAAAGTTAATGAAATAGCCAGAAGCAGTTCGATCAATTGTTGGAATTGCATCGGAATTGTTTGAAATGTCCTTTTCCTCTCGACAAGGCATGTTGATGTAGACATCTGTGTTAGGTCTAATTGCAACTTGTGAAATATTCTGTTTTTCATTTCGAATTTGATTGTTTGGTTCAAGTGGAACAAGTTCCATAGCATTGTTGCTTAGTCCTTCATTCCTTACAGGTGGCTCTTCAAACATGATGAGTCTTTCTGTTTGCACTTCTTGGATTGTAGCTAGAGGAGGACGTCTGCTACATCGGAGTCCACTAGGCCTACTGTTTAGTATCTGCAACATAGTGTGGTTTGATTAAGTCCATTGAGACAAATCTTTTCTCCTTTTTTCCGGAAAGAGGCAGGAGCAGCACAGTTCTTGTTCTGTGTACTGCAAGGACTGGTAAAGGTTTTCTGTAAGAAGGTCCAAATTCCTCTTTGTCCGCAATTTTCTCTGTAACCAAATCCCTGAATTTTGGAATCCAGACAGGTCTTGCTGTGACTACCTTGACTTCTTCAGTGGTGGTCTGCTCTAGATGGACATTGCTCTGTTTTGTCCTGGATTCATTTAAATCCTGTAAAACAGCCAAACGATCATGGATAGCAAATGGTTTTTCGTCCACCACTGCACCTTCACAATCAAGATCAGGTACCCGCATTTGTGTCCCAAGGAGGACCTTATATGGAGTTACTCCCCCTAGAGAGTTTCTTGGCTGGATATTTAATGCCCGCTGTACCCCTTTAAAGGTAAGTGACCCAACTACCGCCCTTGCCTAATACCCTAGCTGTTAAAGATTGGTTTAAGTCCCGTTTTTTTCTCTCCACAACAGAATTTCCCTCAGGATGATACGGAGATGAGAACTGCAATGCTACACCCATTCCTTCCATGGCCTCTTTGTAAGCCTGAGAGCTAAATGCAGGGCCGCGGTCAGAGTGTAACGTGCTAACTGCGTATGTACCGATAAAGACTCGCAAATCTTTTATAACAGTTCGAGCATCAGCAGAAGGCTGAGGCCAAACCCACAGAAATCCTGTGCATGAATCCACTGCCACCATGATATACCTGTAAGCCCCGACCGTTTTTAAGGGGCCACAGGGGTCCAAGTGCACACATGCGAGAGGTTTGTCTGACTTCAGTAATGGCGTCTGTGCTGGGCGTGCCACGGTGGAGCCTTTCATCTGTTGGCAGATGTTGCATTTCAAGACATAGGGCTCTATTACAATAGCGAGCGGATCGCCACCTCCCATATGGTGGTGGCGATCCACTCGCCATTCCTCCCATCCCGCCTACCATTTCCCCCCACCATATTACGATGGCGCTGGTTTTCCACCTGTCGATGAGTCGACCGGGTGGAAAAGGGGTATAATATGGAGGCGGTGTCTGCAGACCATCCATATTATAATGCAGGCGGGGATGTGCCTTTGCATGGCGGCGTTGCCGCCATGGAAAGGCATTTTGTGCCTGCATGTGGGGTCCCGTTGCGGACCCCCAGGGTGTTGGGGGGGGTGGGGGTGCACATGGGGGGTACCTATGGTACCCCCTGCATTTGCATGCACCATGTGGCAGGCACTGCGTGGTGCCTGCCACGTTGTGCATGCAAATGCACAACATGCCTTATTTACATTGTGGCGGGTGCTGCTGAAAATACCGCCCGCCACAATGTAAACAATGCTGGATGCGCCCGCCTATGTGGCGGGCGCATGCTAATCTGCATCACTGGACCGCCGCACATATGGCGGGCGGTCCCTTTTGCCGTGACGGTGGCGGGTGGACTTTGTCCGCCCGCCTTCATAATAGACCTCTAAGTCTTTAGTTTGCTTAGATAACCCTGGCCACCAATAGCGCTGTTTCAGTAAATAAATAGTCGTCATAACGCCTGTGTGCACAGAGCCCAAACCCTTGTGTGCAGCTAGTATTAAACCTTGCCTACGATCCATATTTGGTATTACTCTATCCTCCACTCCAGGAATCTGAGCATATGGAATGTTTTGTGCATCTAACTTGTAGGAGTATTTGAGTGGAAATTTTGAAGGTACTGCTGTGCTGCCTTTGCTTGATGCATTGACAGCTACCATTATATCTCTGTCTAATCTTGTTTTTGAACGAGTCAGCGCAGATACGGAAGCTGTGCGTACAGCTCCCTTTGTGGCTTCATCAGCCAATGAATTCCCTTCAACGTGAACGCCATCACATTGATGACTCAGCATATTGATCATGTGAGTCCTTGGCAGCTCGGATTTCAATTCCACTAGCCATAGTATTTTGTGCTTAATTGTGCCACCTTTTGCATCCTTAAACCCGTTTTGTTCCCAATGTTGTAAGTACTCATTGTACAACTGTACACAGTAAAAAGAAGCACACACAATTAGTGTGGGGAATTCATGATCCGTATTTTTGAGTGCAACTATCAGTGCTTTTAATTCTATCAACAGAGCTGTGCAGTCTCCTAGAGATTGCGTTTTGGTGCAACTAGGATGGAGCCTCACACATACAACCTTTAACGATAGCACATGCTGAAAAATATTGTTGCTTACTTCCTATGGCCGGTTGCGCAGATCCGTCAGTGTATATAATATATTCATACTGTTCAAGAGGCAAGATTTCTTTAGGTAGAGGAAATTATTGTTCATATTGCAGGAATGCCTGACTTTTTAGACTGGGATCAAATCTGTATTCAACGTCTGTTGCAGTAAGAGAATTTGCCCATTGTATCCATCTTGCATGTAACGCTTTCGCATTTGGGACGCTGGACTTTGTAACAGCTTCTAAAGCTAGTACTGGAGTCACGACAATGATGCGTTTCCCCTAAGCCAGTGTTTTTTCTCTTGCTACAGCAGTCTGAACTGCTGTCAGGATTTTTTCTGTTGAAGTGAAACGCATTTCAGCATTTGTGTACAGGTGTGATTTGTAAGCGATTGGTACCATTTGTCCCTCATTAACAGTCAAATAAGTGTACCCGCATTGACCCGCTATTTTTCGGATCACTAAGTGGCGTATGTTTACGTGTGTCTGTAAGTGTTTGGAAGCAATCATGTCTTCCTGGAGTAAACGAAGAATATTAGTATGTTCTTGTGTCCAATCTTTGGCTGAAAAGTCAGGTTTGATTAATTCATAGAAAGGTTTTACCCTCTGTGCATAATCTAAAATGTATGTCCTGCCAAAAGTTAGGAATCCTAATATTGATTGTAAATTTTTCAATGATTTTGCAGGCTGGAGCAGCGCACAGTTTTCTAAAAAGTTATCTGCCAGACTTTTGCCTTCACTTGACAACTCATATACCAAAAATAGGACATTGAGGTGGGCTATTTTCGACTTTCTAAGTTGAACTTGTAGCCATCTGCAGCAAATCCCATAAAAATTTGTGATTACCCTGGTTAAGTGCCTCAACAAGTCGTCGTCAGTCAGATAAATATCATCCACATAGGATAACGTTTCTTCATCAAAATGTTGAAGTAACTCTGTTTCTCTTGCTGAAAATACACCTGGGCTGTTTTTATACCCTTGTGCCAAACAACAGGATTGTTGCTGGGACCCTAACACATTGAAGGCTGTTAGATACCTGCTTTCAGGCACTATATTTTGGCAGAAAAATGCATTTGATATATCAAGTGTGATTTTGTATTTTTTGCACACAATGTTATTCATTAGTGTGGCACTGTGTGCATTTTGGACAGCAAATGTCTTTCTGCATGAGTTTAAATTTCTGTCATCTAAAACTAGACAATTTGTATTGTCAGGTTTAGAGACGGGAAACAAAGGATTGTTCATTTGTGAGGTACATTTTTCAATGACCCCATGGTATTCAAGTTGATCTAAGATCTCCCATACCTGTTTTTTTAGCTTCTTTCTTTATTGGATATTGCCTCTGAGCATTAGGCGAAAATTTTAACGGGATCACATGGTAGGTTGAGTTCTCATCCCACCCTGCGTGCTTTTTGTACAATGCTGGAGCTTGGGCTACTGCTAACCCTGGGCGTAGGACTATGCTACGCTCGCGTAGTTCGCTTAGTTTGCGCAACTACGCGCTACGCGAATTGCACGTAGCACAGTGCAAAAACGCATAGCGTAGCGGGCATTTTTTGCTTGGTCACGGCCCTCAACGTCAAGTTGGTGACCGCGAGCGAGTAAAATAACATCCCGGCGAGACTTTTTCCTGGTTCGCGATCAGCAACATCAAGTTGCCGATCACGAGTGTGGAAAATAAACCTCCCAGCGAGATTCTCAATGCGGGGAGGTCAGGTTTCTCATTTCGAGTGGTCACGTATGCTCGTGACCGCTCGCGATGAGAAACTACCAGTCCACGTTGAGAAAGCTGCAGTTCGAGTACAAATCTACTTGAGCGGCAGAACACAACCGCTTGCACTGTGCAAGATGCCGTTTGAAATGATTGCACACTGCGGACAAGCATCCGGCACTGTGCAATCAGTGCGAACAGCATTTTGCACGGTGCACTACGCAGTTCGCGTAGCTACGCGTAGCTTGCGGAGTGAGAAGTGCACTTCGCGTAGCTACACGTAGCGCAACTACGCGAACTACGCCCAGAGTTAACTACTGCCCACTCCTGTGCATTTGCATGTTTTAGGTGAACGGGAACTTAGTTGGAAAACGCAGGAAAAATTATACTTTCTCCCCTGGGGCACTCAATTGCGAATGCAGGCAGCCAATCTTGTTCTGCTAACCGGATGTCATAACCAGATGATACGTTTTTTCAAAAAAGAGCTTTTACTTTCCTGGGCTTGTCCCCCTCCAGCCGGAGTGTTATTTCATATAACTTATGTGGGACGCTCACCCTGGTGTCTGGTGTTTTCACCTTGATGTAATCATTCAACTCCGCTGTCACCAGAAATTCCTCAAGGTTCAGGAGAGCTATTGTTACTTCTGCCACGCTGTCTAGCATTTTCAGAGCCCATTCCCCATTCAGAAGTTGTGTCCTCAGAATTCTGGGCATGTCTGATTTTCAGACCAGCAACTTTCTTTTTCTTAAATTGAGGTTTTGGATTTTGTTTATCTTCTTTTTTAGAAGTAAAGTCTTGAGTGCGCTGCTTGTTTCTGGACTGTGTGTGCTCCTCTCTGTGTTCTGACTATCCTTCTCTTTTGGAGCATTTCTTCAAGCTCTGAAAGGAATGAGAGGAATGTGTATCGGTATCCTGATACCTGTCAGGTTTTCTAATATTATCCCTATTCCTAAGGTTGTACCTCTTTTCAGAGGGCTCCTGTTGAGGAGACCTGCCTCAGGACTGAGATCTCTTGTCTTTAGAATGTTCTTTTTTATCCCACTTCTTTTTAGAAGAAGTAGGTGTCTGTTTAAAAGTGTCCTTTTCAGGACTGCCCTGTAGTTGAGGTTTCAAAGCTTTTCCCCCCAAACTATCCCTGCGTAATTCTGCATATGCAGTGTCAATTATTTTGGGTAGTTCATTCTCCTGTTCTAATGGAGAGAACTCCCGTAGGCGTTGGCTGATTGCCACTGATGCTGCTTCCCCTTTAATGTAAGCTAGTAGAATGGCTGATATCTGATCGTAGTTGTTTAACAACTTCATCCCTAAGTTCAGGGCAGGTTCTGCTCCATAGTCATTTTGTATTTGTCTTAATACATCTGGTACTACTGCTAATGAAGGAATACCATGTGTTCTGGTATATATGGCAGCAAAGACTGTACCCCATGAGGTGTAATCTTCTAACTGTGGTGTAATCCCCATGGGCAAACAGATTGTTAATATTCTGTGTTTTTAAAATGGTGTTATATTTGGAAATACTGCTTCTAACTGGGTTATCTTCTGAGCTACCCAGAAAGGAATTTGTTCACGTTTTGTGGGCACTATGCCCATTACCGCGTGTAATGTTTGTTGGGTAATTTTAGTACCTGAGCTCTGTGTTGGAGCTGCAGTATGTGTAAATACTGTTGGTTGGACTGCTAGTGTCCTTAAGACAACATGTCAGGATGTGGTGCATAGGTCGCTAATATCGGCCATGTTGCTCCTGGAATCCCTAAAGGACCAAGCCTTTCTCGTGTTTTTATGTGGGGTAGGGCGCCATTAAACCAGAAAATATGTTCCTGGAAAGTAAGCGGAATCTCAGTCTCCTCAAAAGGAGTGTGGACCGCTGGAATGTCATCATGTGTGTAATAATGAAAAGTTATTGCTGCAGCATCGGCTGCTGGGAATATAACCCATGAGTAGGATACCTCTGTTTTGAAATCTTCGTGTGCCTCGACCCAGTGTTCTCTAGTCTAGATGACCTTACAGGGACTGACCCCGCCCCACTACCATGGTCAGATCACTTCCTGATAAACCTTTCTTGGTCACCACAGACTACCAGACCTACGACGCAATCTACCTGGGCCCTTGGTCGCTCCTGGAACAAGCTCCCCTTAGAGAAATGGTCCCATGAGCTGGAAAGGACTAAACCTATCTTGAACCCGTGCCCGGTCAAAGCCAACGAGGATTTTCTCAGTTGGATAGAGGAGTCACTTAATGTTGTCCTCCCAAAGACCAGGATAAAAAAGACTGTTGGGCCCCACAAATCCCCATGGTTCTCTCCTGAACTGCGCACCTTAAAGCAGCGCTGCAAAGTTAAGGAAAGACAATGGAGGAAAGACTTTCTACCCTCCAAAAAGCTGGATTACAGGGTAGCCATCCTTGCCTATAAAGCAGAACTAAGAAGAGTCCAGGCATCCTATTACGAGGGTAGGATTCTAGCAGCGGCCAACTCGTCCAAAGAAACCTTTAATATCAAAAAACTACTCAAAGCCCCCCCCACGAATAGGTCCCGACCCTTCTGGCCAACGGTGCAACAAACTTGCCGAGTATTTCAACAACAAGGTTCAGCATATTTTGGAATCCCTCCCATGTAAGGGTGATGAAGGCAACTCCTCTCACCCTCAGACAGACTCCTACCCTGGCCCCCTGAACACATTCTCGAGGCCTTTTCCCCCTTGTCTCAGGAAACTCTCCTCACCCTGCTGTCTGTGGTAAAGAGCGGTTCTACTATTAATCCAGCACCACTTAACCTTCTGAAACAGGTCACCTTAATAATAGCTCCCAATATGACAAATCTGATTAATGCCTCATTGTTCACTGGAATAGTTCCCATTAAATGGAAAGGGGCGAAGGTTAAAGCTCTACTTAAGAAGCCCAATCTGGACTCTGCAGACTAGGGCAACTACCGCCCCATATCCCTTCTGCCAGCAATAAGCAAGGTAGCAGAGAAACACGTCAATCAGACTCTCTCCAGATTCCTTGAAACCCACAACCTGCTCCACTCCTCTCAAACAGGGTTCCGACCGCGCCAAAGCACTACTGGCAGTAGTAGAGGAAAGCAGGAAAATTCTTGACTCAGGAGGTTCGGCAGCCATACTACTCCTAGACCTGAGCGCCGCATTTGATGCGGTGAATCATTTGATTCTGATCCGGCGTCTCAGGAGTATAGGAGTAGATGGCACGGCTCTTCATTGGCTATCCTCTTTCTTGGAGGGTAGAGCCTTTCAGGTTTTTGAAGAGAACATTGCATCTAAACCCACCTACCTGATGAGCGGTGTGCCGCAGGGCTCGTCACTCAGCCCTACTCTTTTTAATGTTTATATGGCCCCTTTGGCAGCCTAAGTAGCCCCCTATGGAATCCGGATGATTACCTACGCCGACGACACGCAGCTGGTGGTGGAGTAAAACCTAGCAGACCAAAAAAAAACATACCCTCTATACCTGCCTAGAGGACATTTCTAACTGGATGGATGCATCCCAGCTCAAGCTTAACGGAGGAAAAACCGAGATTATGATACTGGGCAATACCCTTAGTTTTAAACCCAGTTCCATGTGGCCCCCCCAGCATGGGTCCAGCCCCAGTCCCGAAGTTAGAAATTAAGAGCCAGGGTATATGGTTGGACCAGGACTTGAGCTTTAGGATGCAGGCTAGGAAGACGGCAGCCCTCTGCAATTGCCTACTCAGAATGGCTCGAAAGGTTCTGCCTCTCCTCCCCTCCGAAGCTAGGAAAGTGCTGGTCCAATCACTCATACTCTCGAGACTGGACTATGGGAATGCTCTGTACTTGGGCGCCCCCAGCTCAGTTGTCACGAAACTCCAATCGGTTCAAAACAGCGCCGCCAGACTTCTGACTGGCAACAAATAAAATGTACAAAAGCTAAATAAAAGTGAACCAAATCACTTGAAATCATCAATTAAAAACAAATATATTACATAAAAAATTACCAGAATTCATACACAATAGAAAGATTTTTTCAAAAAGAGGGAGCACACACAAGAATATTATATCTGTCTTTTTATCATGCTCAATTGTGTGAATCGAAGAATGGGACACCTGACTGTTCAAAAGATCATCATCTATTTTATCCATGTGTTCATCTGATTTAGAATAACCTAAGCGTCAATGTGTTTTGGTGGTTAACACAGACTTTGACCACCTTCTTAAGGACCACACGATATCTCCCATACATGATTACACATATTAAAATACACCAAATGAAAGTGAGAGTTTTTCGTGTTCATTTGGCTCAATTGTCAATCTCTTGGGTTAAGCCCAAATCTTAATGAAAGGATCCATGGAGTCACAAGTGGGCCCAATTGCTTACTTTCTTGATAGATTACCCACCTAGTTGAGCTGTAAGGCTGCTGAGATATACAGTTCCTCACTGGGGAAATATAGCCCTTCCTTATGCCAATAGGACCTGTTTTTTCAATTTACAGGCTCTAGGTTCCTAGTGCCTCAGGGATTCTGTGCTGCATGTATACGTTCACATGTCATTACAGGATTTTCTATGAAGATTCTTGACACAATATTTTGTCCCAATGTAATTTTATTTCCCACATTCTGTCTAAATCCATATTATGATTAAAAAAGGGTTTATTTCAACAGGTTCAATCTGTTGCCTAGCACATGTAAAATAGGCACACAGAATATTATTACACTATTTATGCAGCACGTCAAACAGTAATAAAGTGAAAACAAAACACAAGAAGAATCCCACACCAATCTCGAAAAGTAGATTAAACTTTAGGAAAAACAACAAAAATCAGATCAGCAGAACCAGAAATATGCAATTTTAAAGGTTTTGAAGAAAAGTAGCTCTTAGAAGGAAGAAGCACTAATTGCGTTTAACCAATCATGTAGGATGGGATCCAAGTCACAAAGGCCGACTACGATGGAGCGTGAGTCGGATGCAGGACTGACTCTAGTCCGTAGTTTAAAGTATCTTGTGTCCTGGGCATAGAGATGACAAGTCCTTGCATTGGCCTGTGTGGTGTGATTGTCAAGAAGAAGTCGACGAGCACTTGAGATACTGCATCAAGATGCGCTGTGTTCCATTGTGTCAGTTCTGTTGAAGCCACCAAACAGAGCTGTGATGTGGGCAACGAGATGCTTTACATCGAGGTCAATGAAGCCGCTAGTGGTGTGAGTACTTGCGTTGAGATGCGTCACGCTGAGTCGAGATGCATCTAGCTGGGCCAATTGTTTTTTTTTTTTAAATAAATTTTTTATTTGCATTTGTAACACAAAAAAAGAAAAACAATAACATTCAGCAAGGCAATAAGTAAACAATATGCGGTCTACAGGTCATAGTTGTTATGACCTGCCATATCATATACAGCACATGTCGGACAAAGTCAATAGCAGTACATTACACTATTACGATATTGGTCAACAAACAGTGTCCCATGTTCAGATTATGGGTTAGTAATATGCATTGGGATCTCGGACACTTGCGCCGGAGAGGGCATAAGTACCGAGTGTGCACGTTAAAAGTCATCTAAGTCCACAGTATTTAGCCAGTCTACAAATGGCTCCCAAAAACCCGGGGGTGAGATCTCGCTGGCAGCTGTTCCCAATATGTCTCCAATTGCGCTTTACAATGTGTAACACTAGTTACCCAATTTTTTGTGGTCTGCAGTCGAGATGCTCTCCAATGAATGGCTACTTGGCGTTTTGCTATGATTAGCAACATCGCAGTTAGCCTCTTGCGTTTGGGTGGAATATCAGTGCTGTCTCCCAGCAATGCTGCCAGCGGCGTGCAAGGTAGCTTATGTCCAGTAACAGCCTGTATGCACTGCAATGTGCGTGGCCAGAAATTGGCAACCGGCCGGCAATGCCATGCCACATGCAGGAAATTGGCTTGTATGTCCCCACATCGCCAGCAGCGATCATCAGAGCTCAAGCCCATTCGGTGCAGTTGCGTCAGAGTCCAATAAAGGCGATGTATATATTTAAAGTGGATTAATATTAGCCTATAATTAGAGGACAACAGTCTCAACTGTCCACAGATCGACTTCCATTGGTATGACAGAAATGCTCATTCCCGTCTCTGTATCCCATCCTGCTTTAGCCTCAGGGATGATTAGTGGGGATTTGATCTGCATAGTATTATATATGCGGATGATCAGCTTGCGGCTGTGTTCAATCGCAAGTACGTTTTCCAGTGCGGTCAGTGTCGGGGGGGATGTGGGAATGTGTTGAACCTACTCCTGCAGGAAGAGCGCAGCTGGTAATATAGGAGCATGTCCGCTGCTGTGGGGGGAATCTGTCTGCACATCTGTTCCATCGTCAAGAAGGTGTTTGCGGGAAATAAGTCCTTGCCTTTGCATACTTTAAGCTGTGTTGCTCTCTCTCGTGCCCTGCGATCTACCAGTGGGGGTATCTGTGGATGACTCGCTACCTGCATCGAGGGGGCGTATAGTGTGTCTAGCTTTGCTCTTTTGCGCAGTCATACCCAGGCCCAGCGTAGCACCTCCACTGTGTTAACCTCATCTCGTGGTCTTTTAAATGCTTGAAAAATGACAGTGGCCAATGGCAGTGGTGCTGCTCTATCCATTTCTATAGCTACATGTGGCTGAAAGGGTGCAGGGTGTACCCAATAGTGTAGGAAGTGCGCCTGTGCGCTATAAGTATACAGTACAAAATCCAGTGCAGCTAGTCCCCCTTGGGATTGGGGTAGGGTAACTATCTCCCACGCTATCCTGGGTTGTTTCCCGGCCCATACTAGTTCGATCATAAGGGAACGCAGTGTTTTGAAGAAGTCTGTCGTTAGTGAGATGGGGATGTTAACAAAAAGGTATAGTAGCTTGGGCAGTATGATCATTTTGGCCAGTGCAACGCGTCCTATCAGTGAGAGGGGTTGTGTCTTCCATCGGTGTACCCTCTCCGTGATCCAGTCAATTGTCCTGCCATAGTTTTCGGACCACAGCTCAGTCAGATCATTACTGAGCCAAATACCCAGATACAGCGTTGGTCCTGTCGCCCAGGTGATGGGGTACTCCATCTTGAAGGGGCGAGTACCGAAGGTTAAGGGGAAGATGACAGACTTGCTCCATTGTATGCGCAGCCAGGAGAGTTCCCCGTAACGGATCAGTTCCCTCGTCATGGGTGCCCGATTTTCCCTGGGGTCGGTCATATAAAGTATGATGTCGTCGGCATATAGGGAGATCGACAGACCGCGTGATGTAAACCCTATGCTGCGGTGTGTGTGGTGTTGTCGAATACGGGCTGTCAGTGGCTCAGTGGCGATGGCAAAAAGAAGGGGCGAAAGGGGGCAGTCCTGTCTTGCCACCCTGGTTATGTGGAAGAGTTCAGAGACCAGTCTGTTCACCCATACGCGCGCTGTGGGCTTTGTGTATAATAATTGTATCTGTTCAATGAAGATGGGGCTGAGACCTATTCGGTTTAGCAGCGGAAAAAGGAAGCTCCACTACAGGGAGTCGAATCGAGCAGGGCCGCAATTGCTGGGACGTGCAGTGCTAAATAGTGCATTAAAGCAAATATTGTCCGGAGGTTGTGGGATGTAGACCGTCCCGGTATGAAACTAGATTGGTCTGGTAAAATTATTCGGGTAAGTAAAGGTTGCATTCGGGTGGCTAAAAGTTTTGCGAATATTTTTACATCTATATTTATTAATGAAATTGGGCAATAGGAGTAACAGTGGGTGGAGTCTTTGTCTGGTTTTAAAATCATTATGATAAGAGCTTCTCTCATCGAAGGGGGCAAATAGCCCACTTCCATAGCTTCATGGTATACCGCCAGAAGGCGAGGAGATAGAATCTCCGCGTACTCCTTATAGAATTGGGCTGTGAAGCCGTCAGGGCCAGGGGCTTTATCTGCTGGCATTCCACCTATGGTCTGTTTGATATCCTCTACTGTAAAAGGCATCTCCATGTGCTCTCGGTGGGCTCTTTCAAACCACATCAGTGCTATGGAGTCAAAATATTCATTCAGTAAGGCCTCTGTCAGGCCGATATCGGATTTATACAATTGTGCGTAGAAACTACGCATTGTAGCAAGGATAGCTGGTGGAGAGCGGACCAGTTCCCCTTCGCGTTAGATAATTCTGTTATGATTGGAGAGCCCCTGGGTTTACGTAGGAGATTGGCCAGTGTCTTGCTCGGTCTGTCCTCTCCTCCTGCTGTGGCCTGTTTTTGTAGGAATTTGAGTTCCCATTCAGCCTTCTCCTGCTAGGACGTGAGCGTGCTGCGTATCTTAGCCAATATAAAGGGTGTTGGTGTTGTGCAATATTGTACTTCTAGGTCGTGCAATTCCTTTTCAATACGGTTTAAACAATTTCTTATATCTCGGAGGACCCCAGATTGCCCTGCTATACAATGTCCCCGGATCACCACTTTAAACGCTTCCCATAAAATTGCACTCTGTCTTCAACGAGCCGGAGTTGTGTTCAAAATACTCTTGGATGTGTGTTTGAATACTCTCGCGGAATGCTGAATCTAATAGGGCATTAAAAGGGAGGCGCCACGAGGATGGCAGTTGATAAGACTGCGGGATCTGAAGTGCTAAAGCGACAGGGGCGTGATCCGACAGTGTTTTTGCATGGTGGTTAACATCTTGCACCCATACCTGTAGGTCTCTGGTTAATAGCCAAAAATCTATTCTGGACCAGGGTTGTCGGTGGTGCGTAATGCAGGTACTCAATGTGGGGTGGAGTGCCCGCCAGGGGTCAGATAGGTCATAATCTTGTATTATACTGTGTAATGTTGCTGTCACGTGGGGGTGATGGGCGCGCACTGTTCCTTCCCTATCCATGTAAGGGAGAGCGTGATGTTGAAGTCCCTGCCCCATAGTAGCGCAGCGTCTCCCATAGACTGGATCTTGTGCCAGAGGTGTTGAAAAAAAGTGAGATTGTCTATATTAGGCCCATAGATGTTAGCTATAATCAGCGGACGGTGATATAGTGTACCTTTTAAGAGGAGAAATCACCCCTCTGGATCTTTAATCGATTGGTGTGTCTGCCAGGGGACCCCTTTACGAATAAGAGTTGCCACCCTTCTGGAATAGTTAGAGTAGCCCGCACTATGGATTTCACTCGAGCGAGCAGGTGATTGTCTTGTGCCTGTCATCTCTAGAAGGTGAGTCTCCTGTAGGAGGCTAATATCTACTTGGTGTCTAGATAGGTAAGATTACACAAGCCTGGACTTTCGGTGGTCGTTTAGACCCCGCACATTCCAAGTAAGGCAAGTGAGTTTAGACAGGCGGCTGTGATGGCAACTCTAACGCTGAAGCAAGTGTGTCCCTGTCTGGTTCCTTCCCTCACTTTGTCCTCGTTCTCGCATGAAGTCTACTTTGCATTGTATGTGTAAGTCTGCATAATGCTGTGACTAGTCGCAGCTGACTGTGGGTGAAATCGTACAGGTCCATGACTGTATGGTCTTGCATCAAACAACAACAAACTGCAACTCCCCCCCGGGGGTTGCCTGCTAACAGCCCTGTCGCTCTTGGACAGGGTGGCAGAGTGTATATGGGCGGCTGTGGCATACATAGTTATCAACAGTGGCCTCCCCGGTACTGTAACATGCATTTCCTCATGTTTTACACATCATCAGTCATTGTCACTCATCTGATTGCTAGGATCATGTGAAGCCTCCATCTCCTGCTGTCGGTGCTTCTTGGTGTTCTGTTTCACGAACTTCAAGGCAGCGCTAGCATCTGTGAAAAGCAGATGCTTTCCTCCGGTTTGGACTCGCAATTTGGCCAGGTACATCATGGCGTATTTCGTACCAGTCTGTTGGAGCAGTTTTTTGGCCGGTGTGAATTCTCGCCTCGCAGTTTGGACTGCTTGGGTAAAGTCCGGGTATAGCGCAATCCTGTTTCCTTGATATTGAACGTCCCCTTTATCTCTGGCGGCTCTCAAAATGGTGTCTCTGTCCCTGTAGTTAAGCAGGCGAGCAATGATCGGTCTCGGGGGGCTCCCGGGGCTGGTCTGGGGCCCAAGGTTTGATGCGCTCGCTCTACCAGGAACATCGGGGTGTGGTCGGCCGCACACAGGTCTCGGAGCAGGTCTTCTACATATCGTCCTATATTTTGGATGTTGTCAATTCCGGAATCCCCGTGATACGGATGTTGTTCCTTCTAGACCTTGCCTCCAAATCTTCGTTGCGGACCCAGATCACTTCAAGGACTCTCTCCATGTGGAGTATACTTCCCCGTGACGTTTCCTGACGATCACCCGAGTCCGAGACTCGCTGTTCCAGCGTGTCTATCCGACTTTCCTGCTTGGCGATCTTTTGGGACATGTGGTCCATTCGTTCTGCCATGTTGTCTAATTTGGTGTCAATGGTTTTCAAGCTGCCACGCACCTCGCGCAGCATTGCTCCGATGTCATCGTCTGGGTCTGAGTCCATTTTGGTCTCGGGGACTACTGTGAGCGAAGCAGTGAGAGGTTCTTGAAGACATGTTGACCGTTTCTCAAAGGTGAGTTTCGATTGCTTGTTCTCGGCCTTCCCCATAATGATAGTCGGTTCTTCTACCCCCGCAGTTCTTGGCATTGCGGGGGCTATGCTTTTTTCCCACTACTTGTGATGTAGGCTGGTCTTAAGTGTGGATAAGTTACACTGTATTCTGAGGCTTTAGTGTCCCACCGCTGGTAGTGTAGCCACTGTTTATTTCAGTTCGAGTAGGTTGGCCTGATTATCAGAGGGAGGCCCGTCGTAACATCCGGCCGGGGCCAAACAAGGGTTGCTGGTATTGCTGCTGTCTCTGGAAAGCTAGCAGGTGACGCGCCGCTGATTTTGCTGCTAGTTATCCACAGTTAGTATCAGCGCTGTTCTGGCTTTCTCCACGGGCGGCTTTTCGTGTAGTTTGTGTGGCCGGTTGTGTGCCCTTCACCGGCTCATCCCTTGCCTAGCTGCTGCTGAGCTAATACTCTTACAGGGAATTTTGCCTTTGTTTGCTCCGTTCATCTCATGAACGATGCTGTGGTACAATTGGGTGAGCCAAAAGCAGTGAGTCATTTTAGGGTCTCCGCTTATTACGTTTCTTGCTCCCTGTATGTGGGTATCGGGAGGAGGTTCCCTACCCTCCTGTCACGCCTGTCTCTGTTATTTTGAGTTAGCCAGGCTAGGCCAGCTCTACCTCACAACATTCGCCCTCGTGGGACATCAGGATGCGGCGGTCGGGTAGTCCTTCTCCGATACCAGAGGTCCGCGGGAACAGATTCTGCCTGGGGTGAGCACAGGAGGGAGTAGAGCGGGGGTTCTGCGGGCTCTTGGTAGGCGGCGGTCCGGGGACCACGTTAGCGCTGGTGCCATTCTAGAGCATTGTCTCAGCGGGGCTGTTCTCTGCAGCGGCGATCCTCCATTGACACGCTAGCCCCGAGCCACCGGCCCCCGCCACACGCACCAGCCCGCTTCTACCTTCCTCAGGCTGATGTTTAGCTAGCTGACTGCGGCGGGAGGGGGGGACAGAGATGTGTCAGCCAGCGAGACTCACCTCGGTTGATGTGCAATGACGGTGTCCTCAGCTCCCACATGTATTCATGTACGTCTCCGGCTGCAGGGGGCCGCCATAATGGGTCATGTCTCACTACAGCTCGCCTCCCCCGACCCTCCACTGCCGCCACGTTCTGCTCAGTCCACGCCCGAGCTGTGCTCCCGAAGTGGGCAGTTTGATCGGCAGTGCCGCGGGGGGTCTCAGTTGCATGTTGCCGGTGATTGCTCCTGCTGTGGGCCTCCACTGTGCTTGCAGGGCCCTGTGTAGGCCTCTCGTGTCTCCGCCGGCTCTGCCACTCTCCGCTGGATTTCACCGCCCGGAGCCCCACAAACTGCTACATGGGGGTAAGTCTTGTAGTTCTTCCAGTTTTTGAGCACAGATCGTATGCCAGGCCTCGGATAATATATTTGGATTATGAGCTCTGCCGGCAGAGCCACCTTATTATGCGGCCATCATGCTGCTCGGCTTGGCCACGCCGCCAGCTGGGCCAATTGTTGGCATCAATATGTGGTGCGCTGGGTTGGTGCTAGTGAAGCCGCCAAACAGAAGCTACGATGCTCAATCCATTAGGTACTCAAAGCATTTGCATTTGGGATTGGTCTCTATTAAGTCCTTTTTGATGGGCCCTATAAACAGGTGAACAGTCTGTTCACTACCAGGCTACTGCTAGACCACCGCTTGAGCAAAGACCGCTGATCAGCTCAGGGGTTGGAACCGCAAAGTAATGGCTGGATGCAATTAAAAGAAAATATCAATCACTTTCGGCTGCACATGAATGAATCAGTTACTTCATGATAAAAGCAACACGCGAGAATATGCAAGATAAGTAATCCAAACATTGAAAAGACGATGCCCTGAATGCTATAACTGATGTATTCTGAGGTTAATTTGAACGCCCCTGGCTTGTAATTGTACAAGATGAGGATAGCTTCCTGGAGAGTGGAAGTGTATTACCTGCATCCGGATAGCTGGAGAGAGGATACTCAGACACTGAGGTGAGAAAGAAGAGATCAGGCTACATTTAGAAATTCCGAGAGGCTTTTTGTTTATCAAGGAGTTACAGAATACTCCTCCCAGCAAAGTCGCCTGGTGGATGGCTGTGACAAGGGTTGAGACACCAACCTCAGCTTTACTAAAGAGTTATAACTTCTAGGACAGACCTGTTGACAGCCTGTCCCAAATCGCTGCATCAGGAAGATCCCAAACCACATTTTGTCCACGGTGTGGGTGCTGAAGCTCAGAGTCACCTCCAATGTTTCCTATAATGAGAAAGGTCATCCTACACAAAGGCCGCCTCTCCACAGTAGTCTGAGAACAATATAATGTGGCATCCCGCCAACATAAAAACGATAGAAAATTATGTCCTGGTAAATTTTAATCCAAGATACATAGGGGATAACAAATATTTCAGCTCATTGGGGACATTATATTTAGTATCACCTAAAGGAACCAGATGTGACAGCTTGTGGAATGATATTAAAAGTGCTAAACTATACTGTAATCTGCTGTCAAATAAAAGTCAATTTGAACTTGTCAGTGTTGAAATGGTAACCCTTGAAAAAGAGGGTATACAAAATATAACAGCAATGCTTGAGCCATAATAGTTGGTATCCCCATAGAAGGAGAGAATGAAAAACAAAAGGAAGGGTGCATAGTAACAGAAAACAGTGTCTTCAACCTACCAACATTAGGCCATAACAAATTGTATCCAGGCTAGTTTTAACCCTTAGAAAAATAGGCGATGTAAAATATTATACTACTATGAGGCATTAAATTTGGTATCCACTAAAGGAACCAGATACGAAAGCTTGTGAAATAAAAAGTGTGAAAAATGTTGTAATCTTCTATAAAAATGCAACTTGAATTGGTCAGCTGCTAATAGGTAACCGTTGAAAAGTAGGGGATACCAGATATTACAGCAATGCCGGATCCGTAATATGTGGTATCACCATAGTAAAAGATGTTGGAAAACACAGGGCAGGGTGCTATTTGGCAGAAAAGTACTGTGTTCACCCAGCCAACAGAAGGCCATGTCAAACTGAAACCGGGTACGCTCTAACCCGAGGAACATAGGGGATACCAAATGGTATAGTGCTTATGATGCAATATATTTTGTATCCCCTAAAGAAACCAGATGTAAAAGCTTGCAGAATGAAATCACAAATGTGAAAATGTACTCTAGTCTGCTATCAAATAAAGGCAACTTCAAGTGGCAAATGGCTAAATGGTCCCCATGAAACGTAAAGGACATGAGATATTACAGCAATGCGTGAGCCACAATATTTGGTATTCCCATAGTAAATGATGTTGGAAAGCAAAAGTAAGGGTGCTATTTGGCATCGAAATACTGTGCTCAACATCCAACATAAGACCATGTCAAATTTAATCCTGGTAAATTCTAACCCAAGAAACATAGGCGATACCAAATATTATAGGCCATTATATATGTTATCCCCTAAGGGAACCAGATGTACAATCTTGTGAAATGATGTCAAAAATGTGAAAAGATACTGTAGTCTGTTATCAAAGAAAAGACAACTTCAAGTGGTCAATGGCTAAAAGGTAACCCATGAAACGCAGGGGATCCGAGATATTACAGCAATGCATGAGCCATAGTATTTGGTATCCCCATTATAAACGATGTTGGAAAGCAAAAGGAAGGGTGCTCTTCCCTATAGAAATACTGGGCTCATCCATCCAACATAAGACCATGCCAAAATGAATAGTGGTAAATTCTAACCCCAGAAACACAGGGGATACCAAATATTAAAGATGGTAAAAGCCATTATATTTGGCATCCCCTAAGGGAACTAGATCTGAACTCTTGTGGAATGAAGTAAAAACATTGGAAAAGCTACTTTCGTCTGCTATCAAACAAAAGGCAACGTCATCTGTTGAATGGCTAATGGATAACCTATGAAAGTTAGGGGATACGAGATATTACAGCAATGCGTGAACCTTAATATTTAGTATCCCCATTGTAAACAGTGTTGGAAAGCAAAAGCAAGGGTTATAATTAGCATAGAAATACTGTGCTCACCCATCCAACATAAGACCATGTCAAACGGATTCCTGGTAAGTTCTAATCAAAGAAACACAGGGGATACCAGATATTATAGCCGGTATAGGCCATTATATATGGTATCCCCTAAGTAAATCGGATCTAAAATCTTGTGGAATGATGTAAAAAATGTGAAAAGATACTGAAGTCTGCTATCAAATAAAAGGCAACTTCAACTGGTCAGTGGCTAAAGGGTAACACATGGAACACAGGGGATACGAGATATTACAGCAATGCGCGAGTAATAATATTTGGTATCCCTATTGAAATTGACATTGGAAAGCAAAAGGAAGGGTGCTATTTGGCATAGAAATACTGTGCCCACCCATAGCACAAAATACCATGTCAAATTGAATACTGGTAAGTTGTAACCCCAGAAACAGAGGGGATACCAAATAATATAGCCGGTATAGGCCATTATATATGGTATCCCCATAGAGAACCTGACATACAATCTTGTTGAATAACGTAACAAATGTGAAAAGATACTGTAATCTCTTATCAAAGAAAAGACAACTTTAAGTGGTCAATGGCTAAAAGGTAACCCATGAAACATAGGGGATACAAGATATTACAGCAATGCGTGAGGCATAATATTTGGTATCCCCATTGTAAACGATGTTGGAAGCAAAAGGAAGGGTACTCTTTGCCATAGAAATACTGGGCTCATCCATCCAAAATAAGACCATGTCAAATTATATACTGGTAAATTCCAACCCAAGATACACAGGGTATACTGAATATTATAGCTGGTATGGGTCAATACATATGGTATCCCCTAAGAGAACCGGACGTACAATCTTGTGGAATAATGTAAAAAATTTGAAAAGATACTGTAGTCTGTTATCAAAGAAAAGACAACTTCAAGTGGTCAATGGCTAAAGAGTAACCCATTAAACATAGGGGATAAGAGATATTACAGCAATGCGTGAGACATAATATTTGGCATCCCGATAGTTAACAGTGTTGGACAGCACAAGGAAGGTCGCTATTTGACAAGGAAATACTGTGCTCACCCATCCAACATAAGTCCATATCAATTCGAATACTGGTAAGTTCTAACACCAGAAACACAGAGGATACCAGATATTATAGCTGGTAAAGACCATTATATAAGGTATTTCCTAAGGGAACCGGATGTAAAATCTTGTGGGATTCATGTAAGAAATCGGAAAAGATACTGTAATCTGCTTTACAATAAAAGGCAACTTTAACTGGTGAATGGCTAAAGGTTAACCAATGAAACTTAGGGAATACGAGATATTACAACAATTCGTGAGTCATAAGATTTAGTATAGCCATGGTTAACGATGTTGTAAAGCAAAAGGAACCACTATTTAGCACAGAAGTACTGTGCTCACCCATCCAACATAAGGCTATATCAATTTGAATGCTGGCAAGTTCTAACCCCAGAAACAGGGGATACCAGATATTATAGCCGGTATAAGCCATTATATATGGTATCCCCTAAGGGAACTGGACATACAATCTTGTGGAATGATGTAAAAAATGTGAAAAGATACTGCAGTCTGCCATCAAATAAAAGACAACTTCAAGTTGCCAATGGCTAAAGGGCACACCATGAAACGTAGGGGATACCAGTTATTACAGCAATGCGTGAGCC
This sequence comes from Triturus cristatus, assembly GCF_964204655.1. Taxonomy (NCBI): domain Eukaryota; kingdom Metazoa; phylum Chordata; class Amphibia; order Caudata; family Salamandridae; genus Triturus; species Triturus cristatus. The sequence goes on along the minus strand of NC_140589.1, from coordinate 30,867,295 downwards.
ATAATATTTGGTATCCCCTTAGTAAACGATGTTGGAAAGCAAAAAGAAGACCGCTATTTGGCACAAAAGTACTGTGCTCACCCACCCAACATAATACCATATCAATTTGAATACTGGTAAGTTCTAACCCCAGAAACACAGGGGATACCAGATATTATAGCAGGTATAGGCTATTATATAGGGTATCCTCTAATGGAACCGGACATACAATCTTGTGGAACAATGTGAAAGATGTGAAAAGTTACTGTAGTCTGCTATCAAATAAAAGACAACTTCAAGTGGCCAATGGCTAAAGGGTAACCCATGAAACGTAGGGGATACAAGATAGTACAGCAATGCTTGAGCCATAATATTTGGTACCCCCATAGTAAACGATGTTGGAAAACAAAAGGAAGGGTTATAATCAGCACAGAAATACTGTGCTCCCCCATCCAACATAAGAGCATGTCAAAGTGAGTCCTGTTAAGTTCTAACCCAAGATACACAGGGGATACCAAATAAAATAGGCGGTATAAGCCATTATATATGGTATCCCCTAAGGGAACTGGACATACAATTTTGTGGAATGAAGTAAAAAATTTGATAAGATACTGTAGTCTGCTATCAAATAAGAGACAACTTCAAGTTGCCAATGGCTAAAGGGCACACCATGACACGTGGGGGGTACGAGGCATTAGAGCAATGCTTGAGCCATAATATTTGGTATCCCCATAGTAAATGATGTTGGAAAACAAAAGGAAGGCCGCTATTTGGCATAGAAGTACTGTGCTCACCCACCCAACATAAGTCCATATCAATTTGAGTACTGGTAAGATGTAACCCCAGAAACACAAGGGATACCAGATATTATAGCCGATATAGGCCATTATATATGGTATCCTCTAAGGGAACCTAACATACAATTGTGTGGAAAAATGTGAAAGATGTGAAAAGTTACTGTAGTCTGCTATCTAGTGAAAGGCGACTTCAAGTGGTCAATGGCTAAAGGGTAACCCATGAAATGTAGGGGATACAAGATATTACAGCAATGCGTGAGCCATAATATTTAGTATCCCCTAAGGGAACAGGATGTAAAATCTTGTGAAATGATGTAAAAAATGTGAAAAGATGCTGTAGTCTGCTATCAAATAAAAAACAACTTCAAGTGGCCAATGGCTAAAGGATTTCCCATGAAATGTAGGGGATACGAGTTATTACAGCAATGCGTGAGCCATAATATTTGGTATCCCCTTAGTAAACGATGTTGGAAAGCAAAAGGAAGGCCGCTATTTGGCATAGAAGTACTGTGCTCACCCACCCAACATAAGACCATATCAGTTTGAATACTGGTAAGTTCTAACCCCAGAAACACAGGGATACCAGATATTATAGCCGGTATAGGCCATTATATATGGTATCCTCTAAGGGAACCGGACATACAATCTAGTGGAAGAATGAAAAAGATGTGAAAAGTTACTGTAGTCTGCTAGCAAATGAAAGGTGACTGCAAGTGGTCAATGGCTAAAGGGTAACCCATCAACCGTAGGGGATACGAGTTATTACAGCAATGGGTGAGCCATAATATTTGGTATCCACATAGTAAACGATGTTGGAAAGCAAAAGGAAGGCTGCTGTTCGGCACAGAAGTACTGTGCTCACCCATCCAACATAAGACCATGTCAATTTGAATACTGGTAAGTTCTAACCCAAGAAACACAGGGGATACCAAATATTATAGGCGGTATGGGCCATTATATATGGTATCCCCTAAGGGAACCGGACGTACAATCTTGTGGAATGATGTAAAAAAATTGAAAAGATACTGTTGTCTGCTATCAAATAAGAGACAACTTCAAGTGGCCGATGGCTAAAGGGTAACCCATGAAACGTAGGGGATACGAGTTACTACAGCAATGCGTAAGCCATAATATTTGGTATGCCCTTAGTAAACGATGTTGGAACGCAAAAGGAAGGGCGCTATTTGGCATAGAAGTACTGTGCTCACCCATACAACAAAGGACCATGTCAATTTGAATACTGGTAAGTTCTAACCCAAGAAACACAGGGGATACCAAATATTATAGGCGGTATGGGCCATTATAATGGTATCCCCCAAGGGAACCACACGTACAATCTTGTGGAATGATATAAAAAAAATTCAAAGATACTGTTGTCTGCTATCAAATAAGAGACAACTTCAACTGGCCGATGGCTAAAGGCTAACTCATGAAACATAGGGGATACAAGTTATTACAGCAATGCGTGAGCCTTAATATTTGGTGTCCCCTAAGGGAACCGGATGTAAAATCTTGTGGAATGATGTAAAAAATTTGAAAAGATGCTGTAGGCTGCTATCAAATAAAAGACAACTTCCTGTGTCCAATGGCTAAAGGGTAACCCATGTAACGTAGGGGATACGAGATATTACAGCAATGTGTGAGCTATTTGGTATCCCCATAGTAAACGATGTTGGAAAGCAAAAGGAAGACCGCTATTTGGCACAGAAGTACTGTGCTCACCCACCCAACATAAGACTATGTCAAATTGAATCCTGGTAAGTACTAACGCAAGAAACACCGGGGATACCAAATATTATAGGCGGTATGGGCCATTATAATGGTATCCCCTAAGGGAACCAGACGTACAATCTTGTGGAATGATATAAAAAATTTGAAAAGATACTGTTGTCTGCTATCAAATAAGAGACAACTTCAAGTGGCCGATGGCTAAAGGCTAACCCATGAAACGTAGGGGATACAAGGTATTACAGCAATGCGTGAGCCATAATATTTGGTATCTCCTTAGTAAACGATGTTGGAAAGCAAAAGGAAGGCCGCTATTTGGCATAGAAGTACTGTGCTCACCCACCCAGCATAAGACCATATCAGTTTGAATACTGGTAAGATGTAACCCCAGAAACACAGGGGATACCAGATATTATAGCCGGTATAGGCCATTATATATAGTATCCTCTAAGGGAACCGGACATACAATCTTGTGGAACAATGTGAAAGATGTGAAAAGTTACTGTAGTCTGCTATCAAGCAAAAGGCGACTTCAAGTGGTCAATGGCTAAAGGGTAACCCATGAAACATAGGGGATACAAGATATTACAGCAATGTGTGAGCCCTAATATTTAGTATCCCCTAAGGCAGTGCTTTCCAAACTTTTCATGTTGGTGACATACTTTTTAGACATGCATCATTTCTCGACATGGTAATTGAGTTTTACTAGCAAAATATATGATTTGTAAAATAATAACATATATATATTTCCAAGACTGCTGGCATTTAGGAGTAACAATATGTAAATATGTGCAAGAATTAAAACAATTTTAATATAACCAGCAGCACTCACTATTTTAATGAGAAGTATGAGGTTGATAGTGAGAATGTGGAGCTGCAGGAGCCACGTCACTGGCACTGCTGCTGTCACCTCCCCCCTGTGTAAGCTTGAATAGGTCTGCGGGAGGCGGCAACAGCGAGCGCTGCAGGATCCCCAAGCATCGTCACTGGTGATGCTGCTTAGTCCCTCCCTGCGTATGCTTGGAAGGGTCTGCGGGGACAGGAGTCTACAGGGGTGGCAGCAGCGAGAGCCGCCGCGTCTTTACTCACCGCCAGAGGTTCCACAGGTCTGCGCGAGGGCAGCAGCAGTGAGTGCCGGATGGCCGCTGGCGAGGGTGCTGCTGGCCTCCCCCTGCCCTAGATTGAACGGGACTGTGGGGGTGGCGAAGAGCACTGTACTACAGGAGCCACCGGGAGTCTTCTCACCGCCACTGCTGGATGCTTCAACGGGTCTGCTGGAGGGTGGCAGCGAGCAGCAGCGATTCTCCGACTCCAATTGTGGCTCGCTGCCAACAGCCGACACACTAACGTGTTGCAACACACCATTTGGAAAGCACTGCCCTAAGGTAACCAGATATAAATTCTTGTGGAATGATGTAAAACATCTGAAAAGATACTGTAGCCTGCTATCAAATAAAAGACAACTTCAGGTGGTCAATGGCTAAAGCGTAACCCATGAAACGTATGAGGATACGAGATATTACAGCAATGCGTGAGCCATAATATTTGGTATCCCCATACTAAACGATGTTGGAAAGCAGAAGGAAGGGTCATTTTTGGCATAGAAATACTGTGCTCACCCATCCAACATAAGACCATGTCAAATTGAATACTGGTATGTTCTAACCCAAGAAACACAGGGGATACCAAATATAATAGCCGGTATAGGCCACAAGAGATGATATCATCTAAGGGAACCGTACGCACAATCTTGTGGAATGATGTACAAAATATGAAAAGATACTGTTGTCTGCTATCAAATAAAAGACCACTTCCGGTGGTCAATGGCTAAAGTGTAACTCATGAAACATAGGGGATACGGGATATTACTGCAATGCATGAGTCATACAATATGGTATTCCCATGCTAAACGATGTTAGAAAACAAAAGGAAGGGTGTTATTTGGCATATAAATACTGCGCTCACCCATCCAACGTAAGAACATATCTAATTGAATCCTAGTAATTTCTAAACCAAGAAACACCGGGGATACCAGATATTATAGCCGTTATAGGCCATTATATTTGATAACCCTTAAATGAACCGGTTGAAAATCTTGAGGAATGATGTAAAAATTTGAAAAGTTACTGTAGTCTGCTATCAAACAAAAGGCAACTTTAAGTGGTCACTGGCTAAAGGGTAACCCCTGAAACATAGGGGATACGAGATATCGCACCAATGCGTGAGCCATAATATTTGGTATCCCCATTGTAAACGATGATGGAAAGCAAAAGGAAGGGTGATATTTGCCATAGAAATACTGGGTTCACCCATCCAACATAAGGCCATGTCAAATTGAATACTGGTAATTTCTAACCACGGAAACACAGGGGATATCTGATAATATATCTGGTACAGGCCATTATATATGGTATCCCCTAAGGGAACCAGAGATAAAATCTTCAGGAATGGCGTAAAAAATGTGAAAAGTTACTATAGTGTGCTATTAAGTAAAACACAACCTCAAGTGGTCAATGGCTAAAGGGTAACCCATTAAATATTACAGCAATGCGTGAGCCATAATATTTGGTATCTCCATTGTAAGTGATGTTGGAAAGCAAAAGGAAGGGTGCTATTTGCCGTGGGAATACCGTGCTAATCCATTGAACAGAAGCCTACGTGAAATTGAATACTGGTAAATTATAACCCCAGAAACACAGGGGATACCAGATATTATAACCTGTATATGCCATTATATGGGGTATCCCTTAAGGGTACCAGCTGTAAAATCTTGTGGGATTGACGTACAAAATCTGAAAAGATACTGTAACCTGCTATATAATAAAAGGTAACTGCAACTAGTGAATGGCTTAAGGGTAACCCATGAAACATAGGGGATAGGAGATATTACAGCAATGTGTGAGCCATAATATTTGGTATCCCCAAAGTAAACGATGTTTGAAAGCAAAAGGAAGGGTTAAAATCAGCATAGAAATACTGTGCTCACCAATACTGTGCTAACACCATGTCAAATTGAATCCTGCTGAGTTCTAACCCAAGAAACACAGGAGATACCAAATATTATAGCCGGTAAAGGCCATTATATATGGTATCCCCTAAGGGAACAGGACGTACAATCTTGTGGAATGATGTAAAAAATGTGAAAAGATAGCGTAATCTGCTATCGAATGAAAGACAACTTCAAGTGGTCAATGGCTAAAGTGTAACCCATAAAACATAGGAGATATGAGATATCGCAGCAATGCGTGAGCCATAATATTTGGTATCCCTATAGTAAACGATGTTGGAAAGCAAAAGGAAGGTTGCTATTTGGCATAGAACTACTGTGCTCACCCATCCAACATAAGACCATGTCAATTTGAATACTGGTAAGTTCTCACAGCAGAAACACAGGGAATACCAGATAGTATAGCCGGTATGGGCTATTATATATGGAATCCCCTTAGGGAACCCGATGTAAAATCTTGTGGGATTGATATAAAAAATCTGAAAATACTGTAATCTGCTATAAAATAAAAGTTAGTACAAACAAAGCACTGCCAATAATGCCGGGAGTCTATAGTGCTGTGTGGTCTGAGAGGTTCTGTAGGAGAGTAGGATCTGCTTCACATGGGTACCCCCACTATTTGCTGGTGTTTCACTGTTTTTTTACCTTAGTCTGGCTGTGGCCCTGCTAAGCAGCACCCCCGCCTAGCTGCTTCCTCTCTAAAATGGTTTCCATGTACATTAGGTACATCTCTAATTGGATTCTGGAGTGCCTTATAAGTCCCTAGGATATGGTATACTATGTACCCAGGGCATAGGTACTTCAGAGGCCTGCCATGGGCTGCAGCATGTGTTTTGCCACCCATGGGAAGCACTCCAAAATGACACCACAGGTCTGCTACTGCAGCCTGGATAAGGTGGTGCATGCACCCCTTACTGTGGTATAGGCTACCTATATCACTACCATTGCACACACATATAAAACCTATAAGTCACTCCTATGACAGGCCTTAACAATCCTGAAGGCAGAGTGCTTGGTTTTATGTGAGAGGGTGCCCCTGCATGAGGAGAGCCCCTCTGCAGCGTTCGGAGTACCTCCCCTGATGCTGTTTGTGGTGCAGCCTGACCATATACTCTTAAGTGCATTATAACCTCGCGGTAAATGCTAACTTTGGACTGGCTGCATGGAAACATGTCGTGTTTGCTGTTAAACACTTTGGAATACTACCCCCTCCCCCCCCCCAGTTCTGGTGGCGGGGGTAGCATTCCAGCCTTCTAGAGGGAGAGACATGTTCACACTAGTCTACCCGGTAAAGACTTTCTAAAGCCCTGGCATCACAAAATGGATGCCACTGCCACTGCCTCTGGGCTCCTGCTGCTGGCCGAAACTCCGGCAGGAGAGGCCTGGACAATAGGTTTCCTGTCCCAGGGAGGTGTAACCACCTCCCCAGACAGGCAGATGTGTATTGGGGCTGGGCGGGAGCACTCTCTGGTGCTTTGAAGTCCTGCACTGGGGGCACACTTGGTGTCCCTGTGCATAGTCCAGTTCAAACCGGCTGCAGGGGCTACCTGCCCCTGCTCTGGTGCAAAACTGGACAAAGGAAATGGGTGTAACCAGTACCACCCCTCTTTCCAAACCCTCCCATAGGTGGGTCCCCAGAGTATGTTCAACCCTCTATCTTAGTATAAGTATAGGAACCCAGTCCTTGAGACTTCAGATTACCCTGGACGAAACTCTGCAACATATATCCTGGACCTTTGACTTTCTATTTCAACTAGAAGACGGAAGAAATGTCCCTTGGGGTCAAGGAGTGACTCCCCTGCTTGGCAGGCACCAAAGAAGCAACTGTACTTGTTGCGATTTGCTTGGAAAATAAGCATTCCATTCTTTCACTGCGACTCCGTGTGTCCATTTAATGTTCATTTATTGAACCATTCCTTCTTTGAACTGCTTGCGACTTGCTTCCTGTCTTCTGTGGAGCAGCGGCTCCAGTATTAAAGAAACGTGAGGTAATTTGTAGCGTGAGACTGTCTGGTATCCCATGAATTCGTGTATCCCCGCACTGAGCCCGAGCAGAGATCGACTGCTTCTGTCTGATCCTGCCTGGGCTCAGATAATTCTCCGAAGACGGCCGAAGTGCAGGGGATACATGATTCCAAGGGGATACCAGATATTACACAACACCGGACCTGACCCTGGGAGGCTGGAAGGGTGGTGGGCTCGGTTTTAGGACCAGGGCTGGTTTTAACAGAATGGGGGCCGATGGGTGACCGCCACCATTGGCTTTCAGCCCCCAGAGGACTCGAGTGAGTCGGGCACAATACAATCCTGCCACCCCGGGCATATTTACACACTAAAGTATAAAAAAAAAAGTGATGGATGGAATGACTGAATTAATTGCAGCCACATCGACCGCATCCCAGTCCGTCACAACGATTCGTGATGTGGCGCGCGCTGCTTGAACGTTCAGATAGCGCGCGCCACTAAATGATCTACTTATTTGTCCTGAAAAAAGATGTCAGTGCCACGTCAAGTCACTCAATCCTCCTGTACACGCGCCGTTGTGGAACGTAACTGGTGCTCGTGGAAAACGCTCCAATTGGAGTTGAAAATGCCTTTATAAAACTGCGAAAAAAGGAGGAAATGATCATAAAAGCCCGTATACTAGGTTCGATTTTACAACCTTCTTCTTACTCACAGATTTCTAGAGAAGAAACCCTCCAGCTCTCTACGGTCCCCATAGGCCCGGACTGCATGTGACGCGGGCTCCCTCAGTGGTATATGATTGCATCACATATACATTTCCGTAAAGTAATGTTCACCATAATCATTTTGCTTATTCGTCGAGGGCACCAAATTTCCCAAATGCGATTCCTGTTCAAGAGACACTAAAACATTACATGCCACAAGTATGAGTCCCGCAAGGCAGACCCTTGCATTTATTTGTAAACCCATCTCATGCAAGGGGTAGCAAACACCACTAATCCTTATTTGTTCAAACATTTTTACTGATTTTTAACATATTGTGTATACTGCCTCCCCATTGTATTAAAATGTACATTAATAATTCTTTTGTGCTACATACCTTAACAATTAAAAGGTCCCAAAGGCGAGACCTATTGGCTATGCCAATGCTTGTTATAATTTAGTGTGTGCACGCAGCAGACGTACATAGCAAGCAGTGTGCATACAGCAGGCTCAAGCAGTGAGCAGTGTGCACACAACGAGCTCAGTCGGCAAGAAGTGTGCATGCAGTATGCTCAGTTGTGTACACACAACAGGCTCAGTCAGTGAGTTGCCTTCATGCAGAAGGTAAAGTCAGCTTTCTGTGTACATGCAACAGGCCGTCACTGGCTTCTGTGCATGGACTCAGTGAGCGAGCTACGTGTGTGCAGCAGGATCAGTCAGTGAGCAGTGTGCACACAGCCCAGCTCTCCCACAAAGATAGTGTTTCTGTGCTGGACCTGGTTTCACACTTAGCCACCCCTCCTGTCTCTGTTTAACTCGGGAAGCACGCAATCCTAGCATGAGGCTGGCATGAATAATGCTAAATTAAATATTAGAAACCCCTGCAGGTGTTGGGTGCCCGCCCTCGGCGCGAGTTAAACACGCGCACGAATCAAGATTAACGGATGTCCTTGTTTGGTGCTCCTTGGTGAAGGCATCAAAAGGTTAGGATCATCTCCAGGCCACGCAAAAACATAAAACCCTAACCAGACCTCTCTGCACATTATCCCTCCATCCCTTCGTTCAATAACCAGACCTTGGATGGCAGTCCCTCTCTGCACAATATCCCTCTATCCCTCCCTTCGATAACCAGACCTTGGATGGCAGTCCCTCTCTGCACATTATCCCTCCATCCCTCCCTTCGATAACCAGACCTTGGATGGCAGTCCCTCTCTGTCACATTATCACTCCATCCCTCCCTTCGATAACCAGACCTTGGATGGCAGTCCCTCTCTGCACATTATCCCTCCATCCCTCCCTTCGATAACCAGACCTTGGATGGCAGTCCCTCTCTGTCACATTATCACTCCATCCCTCCCTTCGATAACCAGACCTTGGATGGCAGTCCCTCTCTGCACATTATCACTCCATCCCTCCCTTCGATAACCAGACCTTGGATGGCAGTCCCTCTCTGTCACATTATCCCTCCATCCCTCCCATTGATAACCAGACCTTGGATGGCAGTCCCTCTCTGCACATTATTCCTCCATCCCTCCCTTCGATAACCAGACCTTGGATGGCAGTCCCTCTATGACACATTATCACTCCATCCCTCCCTTCGATAACCAGACCTTGGATGGCAGCCCCTCTCGATAACCAGACCTTGGCTGGCAGTCCCTCTCTGTCACATTATCCCTCCATCCCTCCCTTCGATAACCAGACCTTGGATGGCAGCCCCTCTCTGCACATTATCCATCCATCCCTCCCTTTGATACCCAGACCTCGGAGAGCAGTCCCTCTCTGTCTCATTATCCATCCATCCCTCCCTTCGATAACCAGACCTCGGAGAGCAGTCCCTCTCTGCACATTATCCCTCCATCCCTCCCTTCGATAACCAGACCTCGGAGAGCAGTCCCTCTCTGCACATTATCCCTCTATCCCTCCCTTTGATACCCAGACCTCGGAGAGCAGTCCCTCTCTGTCTCATTATCCATCCATCCCTCCCTTCGATAACCAGACTTTAGAGAGCAGTCCCTCTCTGCACATTATCCCTCTATCCCTCCCTTCGATAACCAGACCTTGGATGGCAGTCCCTCTCTGTCACATTATCCATCCATCCCTCCCTTCGCTAACCAGACCTTGGATGGCAGTCCCTCTCTGTCACATTATCACTCCATCCCTCCCATTGATAACCAGACCTTGGATGGCAGTCCCTCTCGATAACCAGACCTTGGCTGGCAGTCCCTCTCTGTCACATTATCCCTCCATCCCTCCCTTCGATAACCAGACCTTGGATGGCAGCCCCTCTCTGCACATTATCCATCCATCCCTCCCTTCGATACCCAGACCTCGGAGAGCAGTCCCTCTCTGTCTCATTATCCATCCATCCCTCCCTTCGATAACCAGACCTCGGAGAGCAGTCCCTCTCTGCACATTATCCCTCCATCCCTCCCTTCGATAACCAGACCTTGGATGGCAGCCCCTCTCTGTCACATTATCCCTCCATCCCTCCCTTCGAGAACCAGACCTTGGTTGGCAGTCCCTCTTTGCACATTATCCCTCCATCCCTCCCTTCGAGAACCAGACACTGGAGAGCAGTCCCTCTCTGTCACATTGTCCCTCCATCCCTCCCTCTCGATAACCAGACCTTGGCTGGCAGTCCCTCTCTGTCTCATTATCCATCCATCCCTCCCTTCGATAACCAGACCTCGGAGAGCAGTCCCTCTCTGTCACATTATCACTCCATCCCTCCCATTGATAACCAGACCTTGGATGGCAGTCCCTCTCGATAACCAGACCTTGGCTGGCAGTCCCTCTCTGTCACATTATCCCTCCATCCCTCCCTTCGATAACCAGACCTTGGATGGCAGCCCCTCTCTGCACATTATCTATCCATCCCTCCCTTCGATACCCAGACCTCGGAGAGCAGTCCCTCTCTGTCTTATTATCCATCCATCCCTCCCTTCGATAACCAGACCTCGGAGAGCAGTCCCTCTCTGCACATTATCCCTCCATCCCTCCCTTCGATAACCAGACCTTGGATGGCGGCCCCTCTTTGTCACATTATCCCTCCATCCCTCCCTTCGATAACCAGACCTTGGATGGCAGTCCCTCTCTGCACATTATCCCTCCATCCCTTCCTTCGATAACCAGACCCCGGAGAGCAGTCCCTCTCTGTCACATTATCCCTCCATCCCTCCCTTCGAGAACCAGACACCGGAGAGCAGTCCCTCTCTGTCACATTATCCATCCATCCCTCCCTCTCGATAACCAGACCTTGGCTGGCAGTCCCTCTCTGTCACATTATCCATCCATCCCTCCCTTCGATAACCAGACACCAGAGAGCAGTCCCTCTCTGTCTCATTATCCCTCTATCCCTCCCTTCGATAACCAGACCTTGGATGGCAGTCCCTCTCTGCACATTATCCATCCATCCCTCCCTTCGATAACCAGACCTTGGATGGCAGTCCCTCTCTGTCACATTATCCATCCATCCCTCCCTTCGCTAACCAGACCTTGGATGGCAGTCCCTCTCTGTCACATTATCACTCCATCCCTCCCATTGATAACCAGACCTTGGATGGCAGTTCCTCTCGATAACCAGACCTTGGCTGGCAGTCCCTCTCTGTCACATTATCCCTCCATCCCTCCCTTCGATAACCAGACCTTGGATGGCAGCCCCTCTCTGCACATTATCCATCCATCCCTCCCTTCGATACCCAGACCTCGGAGAGCAGTCCCTCTCTGTCTCATTATCCATCCATCCCTCCCTTCGATAACCAGAACTCGGAGAGCAGTCCCTCTCTGTCACATTATCCCTCCATCCCTCCCTTCGAAAACCAGACCTTGGATGGCAGTCCCTCTCCATAACCAGACCTTGGATGGCAGTCCCTCTATGCACATTATCCCTCCATCCCTCCCTTCGATAACCAGACCTTGGATGGCAGTCCCTCTCCATAACCAGACCTTGGATGGCAGTCCCTCTATGCACATTATCCCTCCATCCCTCCCTTCGATAACCGGACCTTGGATGGCAGTCCCTCTCTGTCACATTATCCCTCCATCCCTCCCTTCGATAACCAGACCTTGGATGGCAGACCCTCTCTGTCGCATTATCCATCCATCCCTCCCTTCGATAACCAGACACCGGAGAGCAGTCCCTCTCTGTCTCATTATCCCTCTATCCCTCCCTTCGATAACCAGACCTTGGATGGCAGTCCCTCTCTGCACATTATCCATCCATCCCTCCCTTCGATAACCAGACCTTGGATGGCAGTCCCTCTCTGTCACATTATCCCTCTATCCCTCCCATCAATAACCAGACCTTGGATGGCAGTCCCTCTCTGCATATTATCCATCCATCCCTCCCTTCGATAACCAGACGTTGGATGGCAGTCCCTCTCTGTCACATTATCCCTCCATCCCTCCCTTCGATAACCAGACCTTGGATGGCAGTCCCTCTCTGTCACATTATCACTCCATCCCTCCCATTGATAACCAGACCTTGGATGGCAGTCCCTCTCGATAACCAGACCTTGGCTGGCAGTCCCTCTGTGTCACATTATCCCTCCATCCCTCCCTTCGATAACCAGACCTTGGATGGCAGCCCCTCTCTGCACATTATCCATCCATCCTCCCTTCGATACCCAGACCTCGGAGAGCAGTCCCTCTCTGCACATTATCCCTCCATCCCTCCCTGCAGTAACACGACCTTGGAGGCAGGGCAGCCCCTCTCTGCACATTATCCCTCCATCCCTCCATTCGATAAGAAGTCCTTGGAGGCAGGGCAGTCCCTCTCTGCACATTATCCCTCCATCCCTCCCTTCGATAACCAGACCCCGGAGAGCAGTCCCTCTCTGCACATCATCCCTCCATCCCTCCCTTCGAGAACCAGACACCGGAGAGTAGTCCCTCTCTGTCTCATTATCCATCCATCCCTTCCTTCGATAACCAGACCTCGGAGAGCAGTCCCTCTCTGTCACATTATCCCTCCCTTCAATAACCAGACACCGGAGAGCAGTCCCTCTCTGCACATTATCCCTCCATCCCTCCCTTCGATAACCAGACCCCGGAGAGCAGTCCCTCTCTGCACATTATCCCTCCATCCCTCCCTTCGATAACCAGACCTTGGATGGCAGCCCCTCTCTGTCACATTATCCCTCCATCCCTCCCTTCGAGAACCAGACCTTGGTTGGCAGTCCCTCTCTGCACATTATCCCTCCATCCCTCCCTTCGAGAACCAGACACCGGAGAGCAGTCCCTCTCTGTCACATTGTCCCTCCATCCCTCCCTCTCGATAACCAGACCTTGGCTGGCAGTCCCTCTCTGTCTCATTATCCATCCATCCCTCCCTTCGATAACCAGACCTCGGAGAGCAGTCCCTCTCTGTCACATTATCACTCCATCCCTCCCATTGATAACCAGACCTTGGATGGCAGTCCCTCTCGATAACCAGACCTTGGCTGGCAGTCCCTCTCTGTCACATTATCCCTCCATCCCTCCCTTCGATAACCAGACCTTGGATGGCAGCCCCTCTCTGCACATTATCTATCCATCCCTCCCTTCGATACCCAGACCTCGGAGAGCAGTCCCTCTCTGTCTCATTATCCATCCATCCCTCGTTTCGATAACCAGACCTTGGAGAGCAGTCCCTCTCTGCACATTATCCCTCCATCCCTCCCTTCGATAACCAGACATTGGATGGCAGCCCCTCTTTGTCACATTATCCCTCCATCCCTCCCTTCGATAACCAGACCTTGGATGGCAGTCCCTCTCTGCACATTATCCCTCCATCCCTCCCTTCGATAACCAGACCCCGGAGAGCAGTCCCTCTCTGTCACATTATCCCTCCATCCCTCCCTTCGAGAACCAGACACCGGAGAGCAGTCCCTCTCTGTCACATTATCCATCCATTCCTCCCTCTCGATAACCAGACCTTGGCTGGCAGTCCCTCTCTGTCACATTATCCATCCATCCCTCCCTTCGATAACCAGACACCGGAGAGCAGTCCCTCTCTGTCTCATTATCCCTCTATCCCTCCCTTCGATAACCAGACCTTGGATGGCAGTCCCTCTCTGCACATTATCCATCCATCCCTCCCTTCGATAACCAGACCTTGGATGGCAGTCCCTCTCTGTCACATTATCCATCCATCCCTCCCTTCGCTAACCAGACCTTGGATGGCAGTCCCTCTCTGTCACATTATCACTCCATCCCTCCCATTGATAACCAGACCTTGGATGGCAGTTCCTCTCGATAACCAGACCTTGGCTGGCAGTCCCTCTCTGTCACATTATCCCTCCAACCCTCCCTTCGATAACCAGACCTTGGATGGCAGCCCCTCTCTGCACATTATCCATCCATCCCTCCCTTCGATACCCAGACCTCGGAGAGCAGTCCCTCTCTGTATCATTATCCATCCATCCCTCCCTTCGATAACCAGAACTCGGAGAGCAGTCCCTCTCTGTCACATTATCCCTCCATCCCTCCCTTCGAAAACCAGACCTTGGATGGCAGTCCCTCTCCATAACCAGACCTTGGATGGCAGTCCCTCTATGCACATTATCCCTCCATCCCTCCCTTCGATAACCAGACCTTGGATGGCAGTCCCTCTCCATAACCAGACCTTGGATGGCAGTCCCTCTATGCACATTATCCCTCCATCCCTCCCTTCGATAACCAGACCTTGGATGGCAGACCCTCTCTGTCGCATTATCCATCCATCCCTCCCTTCGATAACCAGACACCGGAGAGCAGTCCCTCTCTGTCTCATTATCCCTCTATCCCTCCCTTCGATAACCAGACCTTGGATGGCAGTCCCTCTCTGCACATTATCCATCCATCCCTCCCTTCGATAACCAGACCTTGGATGGCAGTCCCTCTCTGTCACATTATCCCTCTATCCCTCCCTTCAATAACCAGACCTTGGATGGCAGTCCCTCTCTGCACATTATCCATCCATCCCTCCCTTCGATAACCAGACGTTGGATGGCAGTCCCTCTCTGTCACATTATCCCTCCATCCCTCCCTTCGATAACCAGACCTTGGATGGCAGTCCCTCTCTGTCACATTATCACTCCATCCCTCCCATTGATAACCAGACCTTGGATGGCAGTCCCTCTCGATAACCAGACCTTGGCTGGCAGTCCCTCTGTGTCACATTATCCCTCCATCCCTCCCTTCGATAACCAGACCTTGGATGGCAGCCCCTCTCTGCACATTATCCATCCATCCTCCCTTCGATACCCAGACCTCGGAGAGCAGTCCCTCTCTGCACATTATCCCTCCATCCCTCCCTGCAGTAACAAGACCTTGGAGGCAGGGCAGCCCCTCTCTGCACATTATCCCTCCATCCCTCCATTCGATAAGAAGTCCTTGGAGGCAGGGCAGTCCCTCTCTGCACATTATCCCTCCATCCCTCCCTTCGATAACCAGACCCCGGAGAGCAGTCCCTCTCTGCACATCATCCCTCCATCCCTCCCTTCGAGAACCAGACACCGGAGAGCAGTCCCTCTCTGTCTCATTATCCATCCATCCCTTCCTTCGATAACCAGACCTCGGAGAGCAGTCCCTCTCTGTCACATTATCCCTCCATCCCTCCCTTCAATAACCAGACACCGGAGAGCAGTCCCTCTCTGCACATTATCCCTCCATCCCTCCCTTCGATAACCAGACCCCGGAGAGCAGTCCCTCTCTGCACATTATCCCTCTATCCCTTCCTGCAATAACCAGACCTTGGATGGCAGTCCCTCTCTGCACATTATCCCTCTATCTCTTCGTGCAATAACCAGACCTTGGATGGCAGTCCCTCTCTGCACATTATCCCTGTTAGACTCGGGGGTCTCTGATTGGCGCAAGGTTGCCCTTGTGTCAAGCAGGAACCCTATCCTCCACGTCAGGGCACAGGATAACCCCTTTTGGAATGACCCTTGCTCACCCTCTAGGTGCGTGGCGTGAGCAGCCAAGGCGATTCTTCAGGCGTTTGTTAGTTAAGCAATTGTAACCGCACACAGTAAACACATTAATCCCCCCCAGAAACGGACACCAGGCTTGGTTATGTGAAAATATGCTCCTTTATGTAAAAATAGGTATATATATATATGCAGACTTAACACAAGACCAATAACGTTGTCTTCATGCCACCTGAGGTTTAAAATAGGCAAATGGTTTCTTTGTTGCAGTGTCAAATGGTTACTTTTTAGTCTTTAGCAATGTTCCTTCGTGGTTCCACACACGACTTGGTCCGGACCCTACCGCGGCGCGCCTGCGCCGTGCACGGCTCTTCCCGGCGGCTCTGGGGCAGCGGGAGGCGAGACTGGCGTGCGGTGCGTTGGGGGCTACCGGGAACCCGGTAACTGTCAGAGGGCTCGAGATCCCAGGGGTGAGGACGGGGAAAAGCGCTCGCTCTCACTCACCTAGGAGATCGTTGAAGGAAGCCCAATCCTCTGGCACGATCGGCTCCGGTTGACAGGGAAATAAGGCGTTGCGGGCCCCGAGCCCGATACTGGAACTCTGTGAAGAACGTTGCGGTTGCTTTAGGAGTCTGCACGGGTCAGTGCGACTCGGTGTTTCGGGGAGTACTTTTGGGTCCTTAGTCAGCGGGTGTATGCAGACAGGCAGGCGCGGCCAACGACCCTCAGCACGGCGGTGCGGGGGGTCTCCACAGCGGGGGCGGCGCGGCCTGGGGTATTCCGGGGATAGCGAAGCGAGGTCACAGGGCACGGTCCGTGCAGCTGATGACCCGGCGAGGATCACAATCGTCGGAAGGATTCCGGCGGGAGGGGTGACAGCGCTTCAGCGCGCTCCAGTCGCAGATGGTGGCAGAGGAGCAGGTTGCCTAGCCCGGGGGCAGAGAGCGACTCCGTTCGGAGCGAGGCTCTCACGGGGTCAAAGGCAGGCGAGCTCCCGAGTGTCACGGCCCTAGGAGGGGCGATGAGGGGCGCAGTCTTTCTCCAGCGGGATGCAAACACAGCTCGAGTTTCAGGACGAGCAAAAGCACAGAGAACCCACTGGTCCTGGGGTTCAGTTCAGGGGGCAAGCTCAGATCAAGCCCTTGGAGAAAGTTCAAGCACAAAGCAGCAAAGTCTATTCAGCAAGTCTTTTCCTCTCCTTTCTCAGCAAGGCAAGCAGCAAGCCAGTCCTTCCAGCGTCTTCTTCTCCTCCTAGTCGGGCAGAGGTTCTTTGTGGTGAAACAGGATTCTGATTTGCAAGGAGCAGGGCTCCTACTTTTATACCACATTTCTTTTGTTCTTTCAGACCAGGGGGGCCTTCGCATAACCGTTCTCAGTCCTGAGCACTTTGTTGGGGGTACTCTGACTTCTGCTTTCACTGAGAGGGGCCGGCACATCAGCCGCTCCACAGGAGGTGGAGCCGGCATTCAGGGGACAAGTACCTTCAGGAGCACCTTGTGGACAGCGCTTCGCCCGTCCTGGGCCAGGTGCAGGCTGAGTCATCAGTCGCTCCCCAGGGGGCGGAGCCAGCATTGTGGTGGTGGAGCACTTGCCCTATTCAGAGTCCAAGGGGCACCCCCACCTCCCACCAAGGTGTTCTCCTGCCATTCGCTACCTGTCATCCCCCCAGCCCTGTCACTCACATAGCCCGGACAGTCAGGTACACGCACAGCAGAGGCGGCTGAAATGATTAAGCGAGTAAATACGGACTTACAAACCCAGGATAGTAAAATAAACTTGGCTACAAGAAGTATTTTATCATTCCGAGTTCAGGCATACGAAACATATCTCTCTACCATGTTCCCTGAGCCTGCTGGGATTATAAGGTGTCATAATTCCAGCAGCTCATCTGGCCTAATGGGAACAGGTAGCCTTGCAATAGTGAACCACGAATATGGCGGTAATTCACTACTAGGACAGGCCACACAACCAGGGCTTGTCCTACCTTACACCTACAACGCACCCTGCCCGCGGGCCTACCATAGGGGTGACTAACATGAGGCTAAGGGAAGGTTCTGGAGGCTGGCAAGTGTGGGCACTTGCCCAGCCGGCGGGACAGTACGGGACTGCACGCGGGGTCTGCAGTGGCAGACCCAGGACACATTTTACATGGCCGCTGTGGTGGGTGGCGGAACCAGCGCTGCAGCCCACTAGCAGCATTGGCATTCACAGGCCCTGGCACTCCGGGTGCACTTTACTGGGGACTGACAGGGAATCCAATAAACCAATCATGTATATCAATTATGAACACTTTATCTAGGGAGCACTTGCGCTGCGGTCACGAATTAGCCGTGGCGCGGCGCCCTGAGCGGACAACACCAGCAAAACAATCGAGGCACACCATCAAAAAGTGGAAGGGAAACTCACGCCAAGGTGCCAGGTCTAACAATCCCTCCATCCCTCCCTTCGATAACCAGACCTTGGATGGCAGTCCCTCTCTGCACATTATCCCTCCATCCCTCCCTTCGAGAACCAGACCTTGGATGGCAGTCCCTCTCTGTCACTTTATCCCTCCATCCCTCCCTTCGATATCCAGACCTTGGATGGCAGTCCCTCTCTGTCACATTATCCCTCCATCCCTCCTGTTGTATCCAAATATTTAGTATCAAGGGCCACACTTACCAGTGGCCCGCAATGTAAGTCAAATAACGAGCAGTTGGCAACGTAGAAGGTTCAAGCGTTTATTGGCCAAACAGAAATCTCTACATAGAGGAGCCTCGTCGATCCTCACCCAAGAGGTGTGCCGAGGAAGACTGCTGGCTCCTTGTCAAACTCATACTTTTATACATTACAGTGCAACATACAAAGCCTTATAAGTGGAAAAGTACCAGCCAGTCTAGGCGCTCCTAATGAGCTCATCCTATATCTAGTTTCAATGATACAAAAAGGGCTACTATCTTTAAGAATAGAAGGTCGACCGGGTGACTCCCTTCTCGTCCCGGGTTCAGAAGGAATTTTGCTTGGTACTCCCTTTTAGCAGATGTGACCTTGCTTCTCGGTCGTAAATACAATTCAGCCTGTCTTCTAAAACTAGTGTCTGCTGAACAAGGAGAATATGGGTTCAAGGAACCACGTGATGGTAGCTCCCGAGGATGAGAGAGCCGAGAGCCAAGATGGCCGCGGTTCTGTTTTCGGCCCTTTTCGCCGTACTTACTAAATGGATGTAAAAAGGGCCTTCTTACATGGCTGAGTCGAATGAGTTAGTTTTAGTTACACTGTGCTAATCATATTCTAAAATTTGGATCCTACAGAACGGCCCTTTTAGCATAGTGTAGCTAAAATAACATAAAGAACAAGTACGACTAATCTTCAAAGATACCTTCATCTATCTGCATTAAATCATGAATTTCTTTCTGGGTCATCTGGGCATGAGCTGGGGTAGGTGAGGATTTAGGTAGTGCAGAGCGAAATTGGGCGGCACAATAGGAACAACAGGCAGGGCCGCACTGGATACAAATGCAGCAGGTAAATAGGAAACCCACAATACCCACTAGAACCATGAATAGTTTCCACCCCCAGGTGGTCAGAAGGTCCCAGAACCAAGTTGACAGAGACCAGGTACCAGTCTCGGTATGGATTTCCGACGCCAGTCGGTGGAGTTTCTGAATGGCTAAATGAACCGAAGGGGCGGAGTCAGGTATATATACGCAACAGGAGCTCCCGATCACCCGGCATGCTCCTCCGCGGTCAGCCAGTATGACGTCTAAAACAAGACGATTTTGAAGGGTCACAAGCCGGGTCGCCTGAAGCTCCACAGTTATATTAGTCAATATCCCGGCCGTGGTATTGACTACTCCCTCCACCACCCTGGACAGCCTTCTGATTTCCTTACTAGTGAGGATAGGGCCCCATATAGGTAGGACCCCTTTCATAATGTCTACAAAATGTTGGGCCGGGGTATCGGTTTGATCAGTGACATCATTATCAATGGATAACAGACTTCTTTTATTCAATGCATGAGATTTATGGTAATCTGAGGGGGCAATATAAACAGGAGGATAGAGGAAGGACAGATAACACCTGCCCGACCATCCCCTGGGAAGCCAGGTGTAAGCATTCTCCCCGCATACAAAATATATGTTCGGGGGAGTCAAAATGGGAGGGCTACTAAAAGTCCGCAATCGATAAGTGTAATTACATCTGCTAAAACCTACGGACAAGTGGCCGGAACCCTGGACACAAAAGGAGGATGACGTATTTAATATAGGGACAGGTATAATCTTGTCTTCAGAGACATTGCGTTCCTGAAAATATCTGAAGTACTCAGTGAAATTGAAGGATACAAAATCTAATATTTCATCCCTTAACAAGTATCATTCTCATGGTCCATGTACACATTCATGCAGGCTGCTGGATCTAAAGTGCCATCAGTGCCTTCTGCATTGGGGGTAAATCCCTGATGCCTCTCTATGTAGGCCAGGATTAAGTCATAATCTTTCTCCGAGAATCTATGCGCATCTATAGTATAATGCTCATATATCATAGACAATAATCTAAACCAAGCCTCACAGCTCCCTAGATGTGACAACGGCATTGATATGAACAAATCATGTTTATGCATTACTGAAGGGAGGAGGCCACATACCCAGCAATCGGTGACATTCGTGGAACTGTGAGTCTGATGCAACATTTCGATGAAGCCATTATGTACATAAGTCTGGCGATGCCTTTCCTTGTGGGGGGCCAAAGTCTGAAAATGGTGTTCCTGAGGGGTGGGGGTAGTTAACACCAAGGTATGGACTGGGTGACGGAATTCTAAATAAATGAACAATCCTAAACATAATAGAAATGACACGGCTATTATAGAAATAAACACAATTTTAGCACGCAAACTACACGTGGAAAACATTGGTAAATGTGCATATCTAGGGCGGGGAATTATGGGACGTTCTTCTTCAAGGGCGAAGCGAGCAAAGGGATACATTCTCACTAAAAGTCCAATTCTAAGCTCGGGAAATAATGGAAACCAAAAGAACAACTACACGCAGTCCATTCTGCCGGAGGGTGCTTCTTTCCTGTGTCCGAATTAGAGCCTCACAGGCAGACTCTTAGCATTCCAAAACAGTAGAAGTATCAAAAGAAAAAAAAGAATAAAAAATCAAGGGTGAAAAAAACTTCTCGCGTGGGAGCTGCACTTGACGCAACTCTGGTCGTAGAGGAGGATTACCTGGGCCCCTCTTGCTATCAATGTCTCTATCTTCTTTCTGAACAGGGCTATCACTTATAGTCCTACGCCCTCCACGGGTTCAGTCCAGTGTTCATATGATCCCCTAGGCCCCTTAACTCGGACTCCACTCTTTACGGTAAGCCGGGCCGGGGGATCTCATTCCGTTTGCGGGGCCGCAGGTGGTATCGAGTGTGACCAGGGGTTTTAGGATTTACGAACAAAATGGGCACAGTGGGATCAGAGAAGGAACAAGAGGTGTGGCCCTCCTGGTCACGCGTTTTATCCCCAGGCAGGGCCTTATTTGCCACAGCTGACCCCGAACTCGTGGCCCTCTCCCCCTGCCCTTCTGTCTCTCCGTGGGCTTCGGGGAAGGGCGGCTCTTCGGCGTCGTGCTCACCTCTGTGCCGTTCGTTCTCCTCTTGGTCCTGGCAATCCTCGGGCAAAGGAAGCGGGACACTCTTCAGATGGGAAACATGAATCCAATGCTGCCTCCCTTCGACCTTTACTGCCGTCCTCGTGGCCAGAAGTACTTGATGCGGCTGGGTCCAGCGGGGTTCCAGGCTCGACTTTCGCTGGAAGTTCCGAATTAGGACCCACTGACCTGGTTCGATGCTGTGTCCGGGGCCCTCCGGCAGAGGCTGCAGTACTGCTGAAATCTGTTGGTGGATAGAACGGAGATCTTTAGTTAAAGCATAAAGGTAGTCGGCCAGCATAGGATACTCAATGTCCCTAAACGACTTAGGCCGGGGCACCCCCCATACATTGGCTGGTCTCCCAAAAACCACCTCGTAAGGGGAAATCCCACTCCGAGAATGAGGGGTGGTTCTTACAGACAATAGGGCCAAGCGCAGAAGATCGGGCCATTTCAGGCCGGTCGTGTCTTGTAGTTTAGCTAATTTTAGCTTCAGGATCCCATTATATTTCTCAACTAGGCCTGCTGATTGTGGGTGCCTTGCGGGTGGAACTTTTGTCGTATTGCCAAGCCTTTACATACATACTGAACTAGGTTGGCATTAAAGTGTGTCCCATTATCACTCCAGATTACTCGTGGTAACCCGTATCGGGGAAAGAACTCCTTTATTAGGGCTCTGGCAGTTGCTATAGCTGTGTTTTCTCTAGTGGGGTATGCTTCCACCCATTTACTAAAGGTACAGATTACCACCAGAACATATTTAAGGTTATTAACCCGTTCCAGTTGTATATAATCCATTTGGAGTACCTCGAAAGGCAAGGTAGGCGGGGCAAAACTCCCTGACAATACAGGGGTACTACCTCCCGGGTTATGCTGGAGGCAAATCATACAATGCTGGACCAGATTTCTAGCCGTTTTCTGGATATTAACGTTGTACCATACAGGGTCCAACATTGCACACATGCCTCGGACCCCGACGTGAGCGGGACCATGTGCCATGGCCACCACCGCATTCACGAATGCATTCGGTAGCAGCCATCTGCATTTTTCTGATAAATCCGTCCAACACCCATTCTCGTCTAACCGCCCCACCTGCTCCTGCCAATACTGTAGCTCCTCTGGGGTGGCTTCTTTTTGCAACTCTCTCACACTATCTACAGTGTTTCTAAAAATGTCTGCTTCTACCATCCTTCTGCACTGGCTAACTACAAACATGGAGGGGGTATCTGACTGGGCCGTTTCCTTAGCGATCTTGTCCGCAAAAGCGTTACCCCTCCCAACATCATCAGTTACAGCCTTATGGGCACTACATTTTACAATGGCGAGGGCTTCTGGCAAAGGTAATGCGGCCAGCAGTCGTTCGACCAACTGTCCATTCTTTATCTTGTCACCATGAGATGTAAGAAACCCTCGTTCTGCCCACAACCTCCCAAAACTATGGGCCACGCCGAAGGCGTACAGGCTATCGGTGTAGACATTCAACCTCAGTCCCTTTCCCAACTCACACGCTCTAAGTAGTGCGATTAATTCAGCCGCTTGGGCGGAAAGATATGGTACTTTGGCCGCTTCTACCACGGTCCGTAAGGTGGTAATTGCATAGGCCGCAACCGTGTTACCATTGGGCAATTTGAAACACGAGCCATCAACATACAATTCTCCTTGGGGTTCCGATAAGGGTGTGTCTGTTAGATCTATCCGGCCCTTTGTCTCTTCTTCAGTCCGGAATATGCAATCATGTATATCCTGGCCACTTCTCCCGGGGGGAGGGGTAGCAACGTGGCAGGATTCAAAGTCATACATCTTTTAATAGTTATGTGAGGTGCAAACAGGGTCAATTCGTACCCCGTAAGACGCGCACTGGTTAAGTGCTGCGTCTGAGTTCTGTTTAACAATACGTCCACAGCATGTGGTACCATTACTGTGAGATCCGTATTTAGGACTAGTCCTTCCGATTGCCTGATCGCCATCGCTACTGCGGCCGTGGCTCTCAGGCAGCTGGGAAGTGCTCTGGCGACGTTGTCCAAAACCGCTGAGAAATATGCACAGGGTCTTTGCTTACCTCCAAAGTCCTGTGTTAACAGCGAAAGCGAACAACCGTCCGCCTCATGCACATAGAGCACAAAAGGCTTCCGGTAGTCTGGGGTGCCCAGCACAGGAGCAGAACATAAAGCAGTCTTTAGAGAAAGGAAAGCCATTTGACACTCATCAGTCCAAGGTAGGGGTTCATGCACATCTTTGGTGATTAAATACAAGAAAGGTTTAGTGATGAGAGAGTAGTTAGGAATCCACTGGCGACAGTAAGAGGTTATGCCAAGCAAAGCGCGGACATCACGTTGCGTGCGAGGAACAGACATGTTAGTAATGGATGCAATACGTTCCGGGGTCAATCGCCTTCCCTCCTTCGACAGGAGATGACCGAGATAGGTCACCTCCGGTCGACAATATTGGAACTTCGACAGTGATACCTTATTACCATGTTTTGCCAAATGTTGCAGTAACTCCACTGTGGCCGTCCGGCAGCCTTCTTCAGTATCAGAGGCCACCAGGAGATCATCGACGTACTGGAGTAATACATTACCTGGCGGCAAACTCAAGGTGTCCAGTAACCTTTTCAGTGCCTGACTATAGATACTGGGGCTTTCTGTAAACCCCTGGGGGGCGCGACAGAATCTGAAGCTGCGGCCCCCCAATGAGAATCCGAAAAGATAGCGGCTGTCTGGATGTATAGGGATACTAAAGAAAGCGTTTTTTAAATCATTAACTGAGAAAAATTGTGCCGTTGGAGGAATCATTGTCAGGACGGAGTTAATATCAGGTACCACAGGGTACTGGGGTACCACGATCTTATTGATTTCTCGGAGGTCAATCATGAATCGATAGGTGTCAGCATAATCAGGAGTCGGTTGGGTCGGGGCTCGTTTAAGAATCGGAAGAATAGGGCTATTACATGTATTAGAGGCCGTTTCTTCCACTACTCCAGTCTTTATCAAATCGTGAATAATAGCCATTAGAGCCCGTTCCCCAGCAGGGGCAATTTTATACTGGGGAATCTTTGGCAACTGGGCGTCCTGTTTCAAGGTAATCGATACTGGGGTTATTCGTAAATGGCCCACATCAGTGTCTCCGGTCGCCCAGAGGGTTTCCGGAAGGTTCGCCAGTTCTGGTGGTAAAGGTTCTGTCTTAGAGAAACATTGTGCAGAGAGAGAAGAAGGATCTTTTATGGTCAGGTAGACCCCCTCTGGGGAACAATAGATGTGAGCATGTAATCTTTTCAATAGATCCATGCCTAAAAGGTTCTCCCCACACTGGGAGGTCAAAAGAAAAGGTGAGTCTATCGATACCTGCCCCAGTGTAAGGGGAAGCGGTTCTGAAATGGGGCTTACCACCGGAGTTCCAGAAAACCCCACAGACACATTATTCTGGCCAGACAGAGCAGCCCCCGGGACTAGGGCACGTGAAACGGAACTATTCATGGCCCCAGTGTCAACTAGAAACTTACCTGATGCATTCAGTAATCGTGCATGAACATAAGGTCCAGCTTGATCAATTGGAATTGACACCTGCCCCTGACTCTGTCTTTGGCTGTCCTATGCTTGAGAATAACCTGATCCTTCACCTGCCACATAATCGTCATTATAATACTGTCTTCCCTGACCGTTATCAAAACAGTTCTGACCCATCCCACCTGTTGCCGAATGCTCTGATCTCGTAGACCCTCCTCGCTGTCCAGAGAAACGTCCCCTTCCCCGTCCTCTCGGAGCACTGTTCTGTTCATATAGTAACGGACACTGGGCTCGCCAATGCCCCTCCTGTTTACAGAAAGCACATTGATTTATGCCCAAATCTGTTCGTCCCGTCGTCTGCGGCGGACCCGCCCCTCTCGAAGCAAAGTTCTGTGACCCTCTACCTCTTCCCCGTCCTCTCTCTACCTGCTGTAACAATACTCGAGTCTTCAAGTCCTTTGACTTCTTCTCTGCCTTGTCCCTACTTTCATTCTCCCGATGTTCATAATATTGGGCCATACTCAAAATTGTTGACGGGGTGGTGGTTGTCCAGGTGCTTTCGGCAGCCTGTAATCGAGCCGACACCTCTGGCAACAGATTGGTCACGAATCGATTCACAAACAACCGTACCCCTCCTTCAGTGGCTAGGTCCTGTCCACTGAAGTCAATAAAAACTCCCTCAAATCTCGTGAAGAAATCAGATACACTCTCATCCTTTTTCTGCTTGCAGGCCGTTAACTTATCCCAGTCCACTTTTCGGGGAGGAATCAGTGAATGCATATAATTTATTATCCTATCAGGAAGGGCCAATATTTCCGCCCGGGGCTTATTCCCTGGTTTGCGGTCTCTATCCCATCCCCGTAACTGTTCCCATGTCCCCCCAAATTCGGTGACATGGTCTTGATCATGCACCTGGCGCCAAATGTCCACCGGTACTAGTAGAGCGAAGAATAGCTCGATGTCTGCCAACGTCATTACTGCGGAGGAAGCCGCCTCAGTAAGCTCTTTGTAATACGCGGTGGGATTCTTTCTGGGATCTGGTAACTGACTTTTTAGTGACAATACCTCACTACGTTTCCAGGGAGTGTACACCCATTGCTCCTGGAAGCGCGCCTCCACTCTGGGACGAGTAACTACTCCTTGGGCGTCTACCATTTCCGTGATCTCGGGATGGTAGATGGGGTGTACTTCCCACATAGGGTACTGGGATAGCCCCGTAGGACTAGTGGATTGCAGGCGGGTTCTATACGCCACCAGGGTCTGCACATTCCCATACACTTCTTCGGGGGTAAGGCGGGATTTATGGGCTTGGGTGACGATATCATATAATATGGCCGGGGCCCTTCCCTCCGTGTGTGTTTGCTCCCATAATGATATAAGGCGGTTTGCCATATGTTCTAATGCATGCTGCTGCATTACCGGCTCGTAATCCCTCATGGTGCTCCAAATATCTGATAATACATAAATGGGTTGCCGCATCCATTGGGATGCCTGCACAGCGATAGTGTCCCTTTCTTCGGTTCCCAAAGCCGAACGAGTAAACAACCTTTTACCCTCAGCCAAAGGAACTGGATGTGTCGGAGTGGTGACAGCTGCTGCTACCGGCGTAGTACTCGCGAAGGAGGAGGGTAAGGCAGAAGGGGAAGTCATTGACCCGGGTGGCAGCTGTGTTGACCCAGCTGCTGCAGCCGTTAACAGGGCTGGTAACATAGTAATCACTTCCGACACAGATGTAGACAGTCGGGAGAGCTCTGTCGAAGGAGGGGGGTTGGTGGGAGCCGGAGGGGCTGAGGCTCCCGGGGTTCCTGAGGGTGCGGCCGTAGTTGGGGCCGAGACTCCAGCCACCTCCGGATACAGCTGTTGCGGCACATAAGGAGGTGGTGGCCGTATATCCAATAAGTCCTCTATCTCATCTTCAGCGTTGGGCCGAGTCACATAGCTCTTATCTACCTTCAATCGAAATTCACGGTTCATACAATCTATTCCCTTTTCTGCTCGAGACCTATCATAAGCTATGGCCTTCTGAGTCACATTCTGTCCTGCCTTAGCCCTAGATCGCTTCTCCTCCCTTATCCGGTGCTGCTTGGATTCTTTCAGCCATGACCCCAGGGCATCAAACATAGCCTGGCGGCTGCGTCTGGAGAACAGTTGTTCCTGCAAGAAAGCAATCTTTTTCTCGTCAAATGAGACAGTTTTTGGCCATTGTAATTCTTCGTTACCTTTAGTATATTTATGCCACAGAGTACAAAACAACAAAGGGGTAATTCCATGCTTCACATACATATAGTGGCTGGGACTGCCTTCCGGCGGGGCAGGCTGACTCTCAGCTAGCCGGGCGTCACCCATCAGACAGCAACAGCCGAAACAATTCAACTTACTAAAACAAGGCATGGTGATTAGTTCAATACAACCACAAATAACATAAACCACAACCAAGAGGTCACAACGTTTTTCCACCTAATCAGTGAGCCAGTCCCACACTAATCGGTAGCATCTCCAACAATAGACATCCCTGACTACACCATGGACCTTCTCACTGCCTTTCTGGTTCACCACTGAGGTCTGTCCCGGGGAGGTCAGTGCCTCACCGAGGATATGTCTCGCGGCTACCCAGCTTGGGTCGTGAGTCTCCTAGGTGCAATCAGGCTATATTCCGCGCGCGGTTCATCGAGTCAGAAGAAAGGGGCCCCATCAATCCATACCATACATACATGTACTTTTCAAATCAATGCCCAGCCATACCAATCGGGCTTCAAACCAACAGTGACACCGCTTCTTGGTGCCTACTTCAAAATTAACACACCGCCCTAGAGCCTGTGCTTCAAATACCACTACACGCTCCACCTCGCGTGTTTCAAAAACCAAAAACGGGCACTGCTTGTAGTCAGTGCATCAAATCAAAATTCTACTCACCGGGTGCACCCTGGTACGAATGTTCGTTCTTCGCTGCCAACTCCTCTCGACCAACCCGGTCCGTTTCCTGAGTTGAGCCCGTAGGACCCCGGTGAAGGGTGACTAGCAGCAGAGGGCTTCCTGCTCGAGCGCGCGGAGCAGAACCCTCGAGCTCGTTCTCCGCCCACCCGACCGAAAACGCCCTCAGACCTACCACCCGATTACGGGGGAGGCCGGACCCTATCACGGGGTCTCTTCGTGGTCGCCAACTGTTGTATCCAAATATTTAGTATCAAGGGCCACACTTACCAGTGGCCCGCAATGTAAGTCAAATAACGAGCAGTTGGCAACGTAGAAGGTTCAAGCGTTTATTGGCCAAACAGAAATCTCTACATAGAGGAGCCTCGTCGATCCTCACCCAAGAGGTGTGCCGAGGAAGACTGCTGGCTCCTTGTCAAACTCATACTTTTATACATTACAGTGCAACATACAAAGCCTTATAAGTGGAAAAGTACCAGCCAGTCTAGGCGCTCCTAATGAGCTCATCCTATATCTAGTTTCAATGATACAAAAAGGGCTACTATCTTTAAGAATAGAAGGTCGACCGGGTGACTCCCTTCTCGTCCCGGGTTCAGAAGGAATTTTGCTTGGTACTCCCTTTTAGCAGATGTGACCTTGCTTCTCGGTCGTAAATACAATTCAGCCTGTCTTCTAAAACTAGTGTCTGCTGAACAAGGAGAATATGGGTTCAAGGAACCACGTGATGGTAGCTCCCGAGGATGAGAGAGCCGAGAGCCAAGATGGCCGCGGTTCTGTTTCCGGCCCTTTTCGCCGTACTTACTAAATGGATGTAAAAAGGGCCTTCTTACATGGCTGAGTCGAATGAGTTAGTTTTAGTTACACTGTGCTAATCATATTCTAAAATTTGGATCCTACACTCCCTTCGATAACCAGACCTTGGAAGGCAGTCCCTCTCTGTCACATTATCCCTCCATCCCTCCCTTCGTTGACCAGACCTTGGATGGCAGTCCCTCTCTGTCACATTATCCCTCCATCCCTCCCTTCGATACCCAGACCTTGGATGGCAGTCCCTCTCTGTCACATTATCCCTCCATCCCTCCCTTCGATAACCAGACCTTGGATGGCAGTCCCTCTCTGTCACATTATCCCTGCGTTTGCCTCCAGCGGTAGCCTGACCAAAGAGCGGGGGGGTGGCGGGGGAGTGGTGCTGGTGATTCTTGCGGCTGCGACAGGCGTAGGTGAGAGCGGGAGGGAGCGGGGGCCGTTACGGGCTGGATTCTAAGGAACCTAATTGGCTGACCTGCTATTTAAGTTCCGAAGAATTTGCCTGTCAATTATTTAAACATTTCTCCGTATACTGGTGCAACGCTATAGTTTCCTTCCATCGTACTTAGCACAGCAGTTTCACCAAAAGGTAAACAACTTAAGTGGGGGATGATTTCAACATATTATTTATAAAGCTTATTTCCGTCTGACTGGAGGCAGTATGAGCTCAGTGCAAAACTCACACTGTGCTCCGAGCAGCTCCTCCTTATAACTGCACCTGATTAATCTCCCTCTTTTTGAGATGCATGAGTTCTGAGTCATGGGTGCCAGTGACAAACGGAAGCAAAACAAGAATGGGAGAGTTTTTAATAATACACATTTAATTTAATCATTTTTGATGAAGGTTACAGTGCAAAGAAAAAAAAAACAGCCTGAGTGTTTTCGGGTGCAGCATCAGCTGTGTTTTCTTTTAAAAGGAGGCTGCTTTTTTAGGTCTCGTCTAGCGTTGCAGCGCAAGCTGCTCGCTTTGCGAGGCAAGCAGTATACACCATAGCGTGGAAGCTTCGTGGAAGCTCCGTCCACTTTCCACCCATCTTTTTCATTGGCTTAGACCTAAATGCTGCCTTCCAATTGGTTTTAAGTTAGTTAGTCCCTCCTTATGACGAGAATGTCATCATCAGTATCCTTCCACGGTTACTGGCCCCTTTACTCCTAACGCTATTCTCTTCCTTTGGCTCCCCCTTCCCCTCCCATAATCCGTGACTTCTCTGCCCCCCCTGAGGGTTTGCTTCACTCTGCACATTTCAGGTTAGTCAAAGTGAAAGTTGCTGGCTTGCAGAGAGAGTGTGCGCAGCTGTGGCGGTGAGACCGAGCACTGATAGCGAATCCGGTTCGCCCGTGCCGTTTCTTTACCCTTCTTTTATGTATTGCAGCTCTAAGTATGTTTTTATCAGGCCAGGAGTGTCGGTCGTAGGGCCTCTGAGCTCAGCTGCTGAGACTCAGCCTGGCTCGGCTGCAGAGGCATTCACATGATATGATGTCATGTGACTGCACCAGTCCTGGTGAACGTCGCACAGTCAGCGCACTCGCAGAGGCAGGATCATCAAGAGATCATAATACTCCGACTGCCTCTGGTGCGTGTTTTAAGACTCATCCTCGCGGCTCACTCAGGTCTGTGTGAATCAGTGTTTTTAAAATTTACAAATAATGGGCCAGATATAGGTAAAAGCACTTTTGCGAGTCTGTAATAGTGAATTTTAGGGAATCGCTATTAAGGACTCGCAAAATACCATATAGGTAGGAATTGCAGTATTTTTTGCAGTTCCTTAATATTTCTTAATTGCGATTTGCAAATTGCGATTCGCAATCAAGGAATACCTTCCCATTCATTCCTATGGGCCAAGAGGCCCATTTAAATGAATGGGAATTGCGCACGCAATTTGCGAGTACCCAATTGCGCAATTTCAAGGGTGCAAGGGTTCCAGAGGGACACCCTGTTGCACCCCTGAAATGTGCATGTGTGCACATGTGCTGCACATACATGCCCTAAGGGCATGAATGCGTGCCATTTTAAAAGGAAAACGCAACTTGAAGTTGGTGGTAATTTGCATTACTTAAGGTCAAATCGCACTTTCTTTTGTACTTCTTACATTGCATTTAAGGAATCGCAATTTCTGATTCCTTAAATGCAATCGCAAAATAGGGAATCTCAAATCTCAAATTTTGAGATTCCTTATTCTGCGAGGGGGTTTTTTTGTGCTACATTGCACACTGCTAATTTGCGATCTGCGAATATCAGCGTTTGCGATCACATATTGGCTTCCTACATCTGGCCCAATATCGTTGAGCATATTTCATTCACAACCTGAGCCTGTAGCTCATTGCTTACCTTCGGCTGGTGCCGGTGTTGTGTAATATCTGGTATCCCCTCGGGATCGTGTATCCCCTTGCCTTCGGCAGAATCCGGAGTACCTGTCTATTGGACACCTCGGACGAGCCCACGGAAGCCCCGCCCACCGCTGGAGAGGCAAGCCTCGGCTTTAGCAGGCAGAAGCAGCAGCGCTCCGAGACAAGCTGCTGTTGGAACTGCACCTTTCTGCTCTAAAGCCGAGGAGCCATCGCATTCATACAGGGTTAAGACGCCGTTTGTCGATTCCCTCATGACAATTGTAAAAGGAAATCACCAGTTTACAAATTATAAGAAATCGTAGGATTGGATGCGGCAGTCCGTAAACAGGATGCTTAAAACTGCACATGACCCGAAATGCTTGGTGGCAACAAGACACAAAATCCCTGCTCCAGAGCGCTTTTGGTGTGGACATGTACCAAGGGCACAACTAGAGGCGCAACTAGAGCCACATTTCGGAGGGGGGGGGGTTGGGGGGGGGGGAGGGCTAAGAAGAAATTTCGGGGGGGGGGCTGATTCTTCAAGCAAAATGCAGAGGCGAGCTGCAGGGGCTCTAAGAAAGGGTGAAAAATATCAAAGCCTCATTAACAAGCAAAAGGTCTTTTAAAGACCCTTGAAGTACTTGGGTGCTGTTCTGTGTGTGCCCGAGAAGCTTTCTCAACCCCCGCTGACACACACGATGTGCTGAAGCCCTTTGAGTCCAATGGGCGTTGCGCGCCTGAGCAGAAGACCTGAACTTCGGGGGCGGGGGAGGGGGTTGCTAAGACTCCCAGCCAGGGCTGGCCCTAGCACTGGTTGCTCACAGTGTAACAGTCTTTTTTGGGGCCCCCTGCCCCATTTCCTCCTTCTTCATGAATTCCCTCACTACCAGTCACCAACAATGCACCTCATCTCGCTGTAGGACCTTTCTGACAAAAATTTCATTTTTTATAGCGCTACTTATAGTTTACTTACACTCAGTTCTGTGATCTGCATGGTACATTTTCTTGGTAGCAGACACATGAACCCTCTGCACTGTGTGGGTGGCAGGAGGGCCCATGTGAGTGCACTGTGAGCGATGGGACAGTGTGAGAGTATGGTGAGTGAGGTGACCATATGAATTTGGGCGCGCATGTTAGTGCAGAGTGGGACTAATGAATGCATGGTAAGTGATGGGCTTGTTTGAGTGAGATTGCAGACGGATCAGTGAGAGGGACAGGTGAGTGAAGTGTCACATGAATGCAGGGTGGGTAGTGTGCTCGTGTGACTGCAGGGTGAGGTCCAGGGTGAACAGCGCAAGTGCATTGTGATTGCAGAGTTATCACTGTGAATGCAGGGTGAGCGGGTGAATGGTGTGAGTGCATGGTGATCAGTGTGAGTACATTGTGATCGCTATGAGTGCATGGTGAGCGTGAAAGTGAAGGGGCGAGAATGAGGAGTGAGTTGTCTGAATGCAGGGTGCATTCCCAGACACTTGGAGTAACTTACTCAGCATGTTATTGAAGGTGGCGTAGGGTTTCAGTTAACAGTTAAATTATTGCTAATATGTAGGGCTTTGAGTGGATGATATGATGAAAACATTTATGCTAAAAATCTGTGCTCAGCATTATGTGCCACCCGACTGGTATTTCGCTGCCTCTGTTATTGCCTCCAAATAAGTAACATTGCACCTACAACAAGCCAGGACTATTGGCTTTGTCAAAGGTTGTTAGTTGCATAAAGATAAATACACTACGTGCATACATACAACTATGGCTTTGTGGTATATTATAATAGAAAATGCTTTAGTTCTTGCGCAAGCATTTATGGCGTAATGGATAGAGCTGCCAACTTTGGTGCTGAGTAAGCAGGTTTGAGTCTCAGCGTCGGCTCAACATCCTGTGTTATAAGGGCAAATCCCGTAATCGTCCGTGCCTACCAAAAAATAAATGAAGACGGTGTTGATGTAAAGCACTTTGAGTTTGGCAATACAGAACAGCAAAAAAAATAACGTTACATCAAAACAGTGAACTGCTGCAGAGTTAAGATTTGTTTCCATTCCAGTATGAAGGTGAAAATGTAGAGCCCTATAGATACCCGTCTCGGCACCTGCTTTTAAGAACTGCAGTGCTGAGCACCGGCAGGACCCGGCCCACTTAAAGTCCTGCTATTATGGCATTAATCAGGGATCAAGGGAAGAGGAAATAAATAATGTGCTGATCCTGCAACAAACTTCCAGTCTTATGATTAGGGTTGCCAGCTCATTAGTTTGATGTCCCAGACGGTACAAAAATGAACTGTCACATAAAGCCGTATTTTCAGCATTTGTCTGTGCATACTTCAAACAGCAAATATATATATAAAGCACTTTTAATTGTGTTCTAGGGCTGCCTGAATGATCCATGACTGATAATTAAAGAGAACAAAGACAGAGAAGTCACATTACAAATGAATACATACTTTTTTATTTCTAACCCTATTTAGGGTCAAGACAAGGTCTTTGCAGGCTCTTTAAACAACACATGGCTGGCATTTTTCTTTCGGCAACCTTACATTGCATTCCTTTTCATGAAATGCATTCTTACACTACGACAGTAAATGTAAAATACAAATGTAAGGGGGCCCAGGAGGTACTGGAACCAGAAAAAAAACTAAGCCTCGGTGACCAGTTTACAAAGGTATGTAAATATGCAAATGGTCTTTAAAGACCTGTGAAAAACTCGGGCGTGCCGGGCACTCCAGACACTACCCAGCCTAGCCCACAGCAGCCCGAGCTGCAGCAGCATGGGCTGGGACACACGACGGGAGGGGCTGAGGCCCTTTCAGCCCTAAGGGCACTGTATGCTTGGCATGTACAAAATAAGCGGTCCTAATGCCGAGCACTTTCATGAGACGCAGGTAGGCAGTAAGGGATTCTCAAGAAGGATAACATTCCAAAACCATGAAGAACCAAGTCCCTGATGTTTATTTGAAGACAGCAATTGCCAGTACATTAGAACCATTTTTCCTTTAAAAAGTTATGAAGATTTTAAAAAACTGGGGTGGTGTGTCTGTCTGTCTGTCTATAGATATATTTTCTCTAAGTTCAGGTGCACCCTACTTATTCTTTAAAAGCGGGTGTTATATTGCCCAAATGGTGATAACTCAAGGTTATTAAATGAAACACACATATGTGGTTCCACGTTATGGTGATGTATTTAACAATACAATCGACGTTGTTGATTCAATGTTCTTCTATCCTTATAGATACCAATTTGGTTTCGAGGCTACTAGGGCGATTTCCCCCTCTTTTTCTGACATGCCAATGTTGCATGTTTTGTTTTGAAAAATAGGCATACAATATTTATAAAAAACAATAGATATATTTTGAGTGCAGAAGGGATCATATTAGGTCCTGACGAGCAAGCCGTGGGGACGGCTTACGAAACATGTTGACCCAGTAGGGGGCATCACATTAAAGTATACCCCCTACGCATCCCCATTTAAAATATTTCCAACTAGGGAAGTGAATAAAATTTGTTTTTTTCCACTAGCCAGGGAATTTTTATAACTCACTTCATATTCTTCACAGACCCTACCACTCTCACTCCAACACCATACAATACCTATTTTCACAAAAAAGTGCTCCCACGTACTCGTAGGTTGAAGCACGCCCCGTCCCTTAGAGGGACAGGAAGACCCCTATGACGAAGCATGACACTAAGGAACTCTTAGTGTGTGAGGGGTATTTTAAAAACACTTAGTGCTTTTCCATGACATCTCATGGATCACTAATACACCTTTCCCTTATCACAAAAAAATGAAAAACAATTCTTCGAATTGAAGGGTAGAATCTTATTCTTTATAAAAAGGTTGAACAGGAGGTTGATTCTATCTCGTTACCTCTTTACTCCCTCCCCCATTTGTTATTTTTCTTATCTATCTATCTAGTCATCACGGCACAAAACACTGTATCGAGCTCGGAAGGATGGGAGGCTCACCAGGCCCATCGTGCCGGTACTTTGAGGCACAATGTAACAAGCTCGGAAGGGTGGGAGGCTAGCTAGTCCTGTCATCCCTTCTGCAGACAATCTGGCTGTTGTAAGCATGCAGAAGATTTCCAGAACACCCGTGCACACTGTACCTCAGAATGAAGGTGGTCTGACTAGCCCTTGTGCCAGCACACTGATGCACATTCTATCAAGCTCGGAATGTTAAGATGCTGACTAGGCCCCTTGTACCACCACCCTGATGCACACTCTATCGAGCTCAGAAGTATAAGATGCTGACTAGGCCCATCGTGCCAGCACTCTGATGCACACTCTATTGAGTTCAAAAGGATAAGTTGATGAGTAGGTCCCTCTTGCCAGCACTCTGATGCATACAATATCCAGCTTGGAAGGGTAAGATGCGGATTACGCACCTCATGCCTGTACTCTGATGCATACTATATCCAGCTTGGAAGGGTAAGATGCTTATTACGCACCTCATACCAGCACTCTGATGCAAACACTATCCAGCTTGGAAGGGTAAGATGCTGATTACGCACCTTATGCCAGTACTCTGACGCATACTAGATCCAGCTTGTAAGGATAAAATGTTGACTAGGCCCTTCGTACCAGTACTCTAATGCGTATTATATCCAGCTCGGAAGGATAAAATGCTGACCAAACCCCTCGTGCCACCACTCTGATGCACACTCTATTGAGCTCAGAAGGATAAGATGCTGACTAGGTCCCTCGTGCCACCACTCTGATGCAAACTGTATCAACCTTGGAAGGGCGGAAGGCTGACTAGGCCCATCGTGCAAGCACTCTGATGCATACTATATCCAGCTCAGAAGGGTAAGATGCTGACTAGTCCCCTTGTGCCATTACTCTGGTGCACAGTCCATTGAGCTCAGAAGGATAAGATGCTGATTAGGCACTTCTTCGAGCCAGCACTCTTATACATGCTATATTCAGCTTGGAAGGATAAGATCCTGATTAGGCCCCTTGTGTAAGCACTCTGATGCGTACTATATCCAGCACGGAAGGATAAGATGCTGATCAGGCACCGCGTGCCAGCACTCTGATGCATACTATAACCATCTCAGAAGGATAAGATGCTGACTAGGCCCTTCGTGCCAGCACTCTGATGCGTGCTATATTCAGCTTGGGAAGATAAGATGCTGACTAGGCCCTTCGTGCCATCACTCTGATGCCAACTGTATCAACCTTGGAAGGACGAATGACTGAATAGGCCCATCGTGACAGCACTCTGATGCGTACTATATCCAGCTCAGAAGGATAAGATGCTGACTAGGCCCTTCGTGCCAGCACTCTGATGCGTGCTATATCCAGCTTGGGAAGATAAGATGCTGACTAGGCCCTTCGTGCCAGCACTCTGATGCCAACTGTATCAACCTTGGAAGGACGAATGGCTGAATAGGCCCATCGTGACAGCACTCTGATGCGTACTATATCCAGCTCAGAAGGATAAGATGCTGACTAGGCCCTTCGTGCCAGCACTCTGATGCGTGCTATATCCAGCTTGGGAAGATAAGATGCTGACTAGGCCCTTCGTGCCAGCACTCTGATGCCAATTGTATCAACCTTGGAAGGACGAATGGCTGAATAGGCCCATCGTGACAGCACTCTGATGCGTACTATATCCAGCTCAGAAGGATAAGATGCTGACTAGGCCCTTCGTGCCAGCACTCTGATGCGTGCTATATCCAGCTTGGGAAGATAAGATGCTGACTAGGCCCTTCGTGCCAGCACTCTGATGCCAACTGTATCAACCTTGGAAGGACGAATGGCTGAATAGGCCCATCGTGATAGCTCTCTGATGCGTACTATATCCAGCTCAGAAGGATAAGATGCTGACTAGGCCCCTCGTGCCAGCACTCTGATGTATACTATATCTAGCTCGGAAGTATAAGATGCTAACAAGGCCCCTCGTGCCAGCACTCTGATGCATACTATATCCCGCTTGGAAGGATAAGATGCTGATCAGGCCCCTCTTGTGGGCACTCTGATGCGTACTATATCCAGCTCCAAAGGATAATATGCTGATTAGGCCCCTCATGCCAGCACTCTGATCCATATTCTATCCAGCTCGGAAGGATAAGATGCTGACTAGGCCCCTCGTGTCAGCACTCTGATGTGTACTGTATCCAGCTCAGAAGGATACAATGCTGATCAAGCCCCTCTTGCCAGCAGTCTGATGCACACTCTATTGAGCTTGGAAGGATAAAATGCTGCCTAGGCCCCTTGTCCCAGCAATCTGAAGCACATCGACCTTTGGAAGAATGGAGAGCTTTCTGTGCCCATCATACCAGCACTCTGCTGTATACTATATCCAGCTTTGAAGGATAAGATGCTGACTAGGCCCCTCGTGCCAGCACTGTGATGTGTTCTATATCCAGCTCGGAAGGGCAAGATGATGACTAGACCCCTCTTGCCAGCACTCTGATGCATACTACATTAAGCTCAGAAGGATAATATGCTGACTAGGACCCTCGTCCCAGCAATCTGAAGCACACTATCGACCTTGGAAGGACAGAGGGCTGACTAGGCCCGTCGTACCAGCACTTTGGTGCACACTCTATCGAGCTCAGAAGGATAAGATGCTGACTAGGCTCCTAATGCCAGCGCTCTGATCTACACTCTATCAAACTCAGAAGGATAAGATGATAACTAGGCCCATCCTAGCACTCTGATGTGTACTACATTCAGCTCAGAAAGGATAAGATGCTGACTAGGCCCCTCATCCTAGTACTCTGAAACACACTGTATCAACTTTGGAAGGACGGAGGGCTGACTAGGCCCTTTGTGCCAGCACTCTGATGCATGCTAAATACAGCTCAGAAGGATAAAATGCTAATCAAGCCCTTCATGCCAGCACTCTGATGCATGCTATATTCAGCTCGGAAGGATAAGATCCTGATTGGGCCCTCGAGCCAGAACTCTGATGCGTACTATATCCAGCTCAGAAGGATAAGATGCTGATTAGGCACCTCGTGCCAGGACTCTGATGCATACATGTTACAGCTTGGAAGGATAAGATTTTGACTAGGCCACTCATGCCAGCACCCCGATGCACACTCTATTGAGCTCAGAAAGATAAGATTCTGAAAATTTCCCTCGTGTCAGCTCTTCGATGCATACTATATCCAGCTGGGAAGGATAAGATGCTGACTTGGCCCCTCGTGCCAGCACTCTGATGTGTACAACATTCAACTCGGATGGATAAGATGCTGACTAGGCCCCTTGTGCCAGCACCCTGGTGCGTACTACATTCAGCTCTGAAGGATAAGATGCTGACAATGACCCTCGTCTCAGCATTCTGAAGCACACTGGAATGACGGAGAGCTGACTGGGCCCTTTGTGTCAGCACTCTGATGCATACTATATCCAGCTCAGAAGGATAAGATGCTGATTAGGCCCTTGTGCCTACATTCTGATGCATACTATAAACAGCTCAGAAGTATAAGATGCCAATTAGGCCCCTCGTGCCAGCACTCTGATCCGTACTAGATCCAGCTCGGAGGGATAATTTGCTGATTAGGCCCCTCATGCCAGCACTCTGATGTGTACTATATCCAGTTCGGAAGGTTAAGATGCTGATTAGGCCATTGTGCCAGTACACTGATGCATAGTATATCCAGCTCAGAATGATAAGATTCTGATTAGGCCCCCTGTGCCAGCACTCTGATGCATACTATAGCAAGCTCAGAAGGATAAGATGCTGACTATTTCCCTCGTGCCAGCAATCTGATGCGTGCTATATCGAGCTTGGAAGGATAAGATGCTGATTAGGCCCCTTGTGCCAGCACTCTGGTGTACACTCTATCACGCTCGGGAGGATAAGATGCTGATTAGGTCCCTCGAGCCATCACTCTCATGCGTACTATATCAAGGTCGGAAGGATATGATGCTGACTACGACCCTCGTGCCAGCATTCTGATGCACACTATATCCAGCAGGGAAGGATAAGATGCTGACCAGACCCATCGTGCCAGCACTCTGATGCATTCTACATTCAGCTAAGAAGGATAAGATGCTGACTTGGCCCCCTCGTCCCAGCAATCTGAAGCACACTGTATCGACCTTGGAAAGACAGAGGGCTGACTAGGCCCGTCGTACCAGCACTCGAATGTATACTATATCCAGCTCCAAAGGATAAGATGCTGACTAGGCTACTCGTGCCAGCACTCTGATGCGTACTATATCGAGCTCAGAAGGATAAGATGCTAATTAGGCCCCTCGTGCCAGCCCTCTATTGAGCTTAGAAGGATAAGATGCTGACTAGGCCCCTCGTGCCAGCACTCTGATGCACACTATATCCAGCTGGGAAGGATAAGATGCTGACTAGGCCCCTCGTGCCAGCAATCTGAAGCACAATGTATCGACCTTGGAAAGACAGAGGGCTGACTAGGCCCGTCGTACCAGCACTCTAATGTATACTATATCCAGCTCCAAAGGATAAGATGCTGACTTGGCCACTCGTGCCAGCACTCTGATGCATAATATATCGAGCTCAGAAGGATAAGATGTTAATTAGGCCCCTCGTGCCATCACTCTGATGCACACTCTATCGAGCTTGGAAGGATAAGATGCTGATTAGGTCCCTCGTGCCAGCACTCCCATGCATACTATATCACGGTTGGAAGGATAAGATGCTGACTAGGCCTGCCATGCCAGCACTCATTTGCGTACCATATCCAGCTCGGAAGGATAAGATGCCAATTAGGCCCTCTCGTGCCAGCACTCTGGTACGTACTATATCCTGCTCGGAAGGAAAGCATGCTGACTAGGTCCGTCACCTCTCCTGCAGATAGGCTGGCAGTTGTAAGTACACTGATTCCTAGTACACTGCATGTGTTGCAAGTGTATCTGGTGACTCTGTGATCACCTCAGCCGTAATCTGTGCTTGAGGCGTGCACACTGGCTACTGTGGTCCGTAAAAAACTCAATGGCATCTCTTTTGGGAACGGGTGAGGGGTTCAATGGCCAAGGCATCTTTTGGTGATTGAACTGCTGCAGGATCACAGTCACCCTGCTACATGACACTGGAACCTCAATGTACTGACAGAAAACATGTCTCTGACTCAGAGATACCGGTGCACCAGCAGAAACTAACAGCTGCTGTAATATTTGGCATCCTCTTGGGATCGTGTATCCCCTGCTCTTCGGGAGACTTCGACGTCCTTCATATTGGACATCTCGGACAGGCCCACAGCAGCCTCGCCCACCTCAGGAGAGGCAAACCTCGGCTTTAGCAGGCAGAAGCAGCAGCGCTCCAAGCAAAGCTGTTGCCCCAGTTGCTCTGTTTACGGGGACACTAAGAAAGGGTCCCATTAAAGTGCTTAACTGTTTGTTTATCTTGCCTTGACCTCTGACTGTTTGAACTAAACTGCACTACGTGTAAAACAAAGGAGAAAATAAATGTAGATCTCGAATGTGTAACATGCAAGTATGTATTCTTGTGTGATAGCTCTGTGTTTTAAGTGGACATGTCAGTGGGTTATTACTTTTTTGTGTGGTGATCCTTGTATTAGTAAATACATCCTAATAATGACTCAGAAAGATGCATCTGACATTCTAATAAATCTTACATATGTCTTAGTTTGGAAATATCAAACATCACACTAAATGATGGATGGGTCAAACATCTTCCCCCTCCACCATGAAACATCTACCCTAGTTTACCTCTTGAGTACTTATGAAGTGACAAGCTCTGATAGATCTGCCAGCCATCGGGTGGAATTCCCCCAAACATTTGACTTTCCTCACCCATGGATTCTGCGCACTTTACCTCTGATAACCAGTGCTAAAGGGCATGTGCTCAATCCTTTAAACATGGTCACGTTGGCTTATCCCCAATTGGCATATTTAATATCCTTTAAGTCCCTAGTAAAGTGGCACTACCTTTGCTCAGGGTCTGTAAATTAAATGCTACTCATAGGACTACTTCACTGATTGTGACACCCACTGAAGTAGCCCTCTGAGGCCTGTCATCACAGAATATGTAAGCGCATTTAAACTTCCATTCAAACCTGGCAAAATAAACCTTTTATCTAGGTCCAAACCTTCCTGTTTAATACATATAAGACACCTCCAGGGTAGACCGTGGGCAGCCCCGAGGGCCTGGTGCAGTGTTTACATGCCCTGGTGGTCAAAAACCCTTACATTCATTTTTCTCTTCTGCGAGGCATACCTCTTCCACAGGATAGCATTGCTGTTACTTTATTACTTTTAATAAGCTGTAATTTCTAAATGGGAGCAGGTGCCCAGTTCATATTTGGTGGCTTTGGAATTGCATTGAAAAATCCTAACTTATGAATAAGTCAGACTTTAGGTTACAATTTTGAAAATACCACTTTTGGAAAGTTGACATTTTCCTGCCGTAGCCGTTTAGCGCCTGTAAAATTTCTCCTGGTCACATGACTGAGTGTAGCTGACAGATGGGGTTTGTGTGTTCCTCCTAGACAAGCACACACACTAGAGAGCTGCGGTGTGCCTAGTAGTTTCCATCACTGGCAGAATTGGAGGGTGGGGCTGGACCCAGCCCTAGTTACACTTGAATAGGCTGTGTTATGACTCCACACTAAGGGCTTTAGTTAGTCTAGAGCCAAGGCAGGGAAAGCAGGATCACTGAGGACTTTAAAGGGAAACATCTAGAAGCTCCTCCTCACTTCTAATGCACAGCTTGATATAAATACTGGACCTCAGACACTAACT
The DNA here is from genome assembly GCF_964204655.1 of Triturus cristatus. Taxonomy (NCBI): domain Eukaryota; kingdom Metazoa; phylum Chordata; class Amphibia; order Caudata; family Salamandridae; genus Triturus; species Triturus cristatus. The sequence continues at coordinate 30,825,358 of NC_140589.1, read as the reverse complement.
CTTCAGTACACTTCTGGACCTGTAGATACTCTGCCAGGAAGATGGACCACTGCCATGCTGCGCTGACCTGCTGTCATCTTTCCAGAGTGAGAAGGACTGGATCTGCATCTGTTGAACGCAGGACCACAAAGTGATTAAATGGGCCAGTTGGCGGTCATCCTGACTTGGGCCTCAGGGACAGTAGCCTCCAGTAATCTTGAACTTAGCGCCTGGACTGTGCCATTTGTAAGTCTACCCTCTAAAGTGGTGCCACCTCAGTCCCGAACCCTTGTAAATGGGCCTAAGGTGCTCTGCCAGGTTTTGTGAATCCAGTGGAATGGATGCATCTCCACTGCTTCCAAGCACAACTCTGAGCAGAACCGATGTTTGCCACTGCTGCGTGGATCAGTTCCTGCGACAAAGAGCTGTACTGCATCTCAGCCCATTGACGCATCGGAACTGCCAATGTGCGATGCATTCGTGGTGTAGGGCTTCTCATCCCTCATGGACAGCAGCCTCAAATACGATGCCGAGTGGAGCATCGCAGCTTCTTAACTCCTCAGAACCACACAATGCTGTGCAAACCAGGATTGAAGGTACCTTGTTCAGCAGGCCTAACTGGGTTCCTGTAGCTGGCCCACGCTCCATCGTGGTTGGCCTGAACTTGTTACTTTTCCTCGGTCTGGTGCAACCAGGTATCCATAGTTGACACTTAATGACTTTTGATGCTATTTTTGCTGAAATCTTAAAACCTACATATCTCTGGTTCTATTGATTTGATTTTTGTTGATTTTATCTTCTTTTATTTATAAAAATGTACTGTATTTTTCTAAACTGGTGTGGAATCCTTTTGTGGAGTGTTTTCACTATTACTGTTGCACAATTAGACATTGCCTCTGAGGTCAGCCTGACTGCTCTGTGCAATCTATCCAAGGGTTTAGCACAGGTTAATTTAGGGTTTGCTTGTGACTTTACCCTGAAAAGAATTGTGGTTGCTGCTTAAGAAGGGTTTCACCACCACTCAATCAGTAACCCAATTTCATACAAGCTCTTTCTAGGGTGCTTAGCAAACAACTGCATGAAAAATCAATGGCATCAGAAGGGGGAATGAAAAATATGTTTTTAGGTTAAATTATTTTTATTGTCGTAGAGAGCAATGGGTCACAGCATGGCAGACTACATAAAAAAGAAAGAATACCAACTCCCTTCCCAACCACCCACCCCTCCAAGTCCCTCCCTGGATGCTCCTGACCCCCTACCCCTGTCTCATTCCCATCAGGGCCAGTTGAATGTCATGTAGCTGTAACCCATACAAGTTCACTAGGATGTCGTGCCTGGTGGTGCCAGTGGAGTGGATTCTTGTGGGGGCTACGAGAGCCATAAAAGGTGCAAGTACTTAGGGCAGGTGAGTTCCCTCAGCCCAGTGCCAAGTAGGGAAAGAAACGGGCACCAAAGATCTGCAAAAGAGGCCCCATCTCCCTGTAGTGAAAGAGTTATGCGTTCCATGCCCAGAACGAGCCATCATTTGTGCAACCACCCCTGGTATGTGGTTATTCTATCTGTGCCCAAGTGGGATATTATGTTTTGCAATGCTGCCCCAAGGGCTATTCCCATTTGTCTACCCTTGCGTGACCTGAGGCGAAATGTAAGTGCGTTGGGTAGGCCCAAGACGACATCCACCGGGAAACGCTGTATCTGTGTGTTGAAATGGTTGTCTACGTCGCCTAAAATTTGGTCCCAGTAGGGTGATATGACAGGGCAGTCCCCTAGTAAGTGTGTCAGTGTGCCCTCTGCTCCACATTCCCTCCAGCATTGCGAAGAGCGATTGGGATTGTGTCTGTGTAGTCTGGGGGCGTACGGTACCAGTAGGTGACTACTTTGGTCGCTGTTTCAATGCTGGAAATGTTCTGTGCGGTGTGGCGTGTGCGGTAGTAAATGTCACCCCATTCATTCTGCAAAAGTGTTCGCCCCAATTCTACTTCCCAACACCATTGCCATGCTGAGGAGGTCACCATTTCTGGGGGGCGCAGAAAGTGATAAAGTTCAGTGATAAGGTGTGAGTTGGACTTCTTGGTGTGGAGCCATTTTTCATATGGGGTTAGTGGTCTTTGGGCCCCTAGTCGCATCGAGGGGTGCATCACCCAATATCGTACCTGATGAAAGTGGTACAGCTCGGACCATGGCAGAGACGAGTTCGGAACGAAGATCTTCGAAGGTCAAAGGGCCCTCCAAGTCAAAAAGGTGTCCTATTGACCTACACCCTTCTCTATCCCTGCATTGGAAAGCCCTCTAATCTAGAACTGGGGTGAATTCCGCATTTCTGACTGTAGGTGTGAGGGGTGATGGAAAGGAGGTTAAGCCATATCTTGTTGCAGTGTAGTCCCATACCCTCAAAGTTGTGTGAGTGATTGGCGAGCGATATAAACCAGCTGGGCATTGAGTCTTGTGAAGGAAAGTGATCCCCCACAGCGCCTGACCTGAGATCGCTCTTTCCATAAACAGCCAATGTTTCTCCGACTTACTACAGGACCATTCTAGCAAAACACGCAATTGGGTAGCTTGGTAGTAACGAGCTATATTGGAGACTCCCAGTCCTCCCTTTCAGGAGGGCCTATAGCTCAATTCCTTGCTCATTTTAGGCTTTTTTCTCAGCCCACACGAACAAACAGAATTCCAGCTGAAGCGATTTAATAATACCAGGGGGAGGCTTCACTGGGAGCATTTGAAAGATGCATAATATCTTGGGTAACACGTTCATCATGTGTGCTGCCACTCGGCTGAGCAAGGGAAGGCCAAATGGCTTCCAGAGGCGTAGATCTTTACGAACCTGGGAGAGAAGATGCTTATAGTTCAGGGTAGCCGTAGCACACGTGGACACCGTCGGCATGATCCCTAGATATGGAATCGATTCCATCTCCCACTGAAATGCAACAGAACACGCAAGGGTCTCCCGGGTGGAAGGCTGTAGGGAAATCCCTAGGACTCGTGATTTCGTAACGTTGACCTGGAACCCAGAGCCCTCCACAAAGCTCTTGAGTTAAGCAAAAAACACAGGGATGGAAGTCTGGGGTTTCTCCAGTGTAGCTTCCGCGTCGTCTGCTTAAAGACTGATAGTGTGAAGGTCCCCCCTGATTCTAACCTCAGAGAACAGCAGGTTCACCTGCACCCTCTGGGCCACGGGCTCCATGTCAAGAGTGAAGAGCAGGGGACAGATTGGACACTCGTGCCTCGGCGATTGGGAAAGAGTCGGAGGAGCGGCCATTCACCTGCACCGTGGCCGTGGGGTGGCTTCAGTCGCTGAATATCCATTTACGAAAGCGTCGCCCATCCCGAACCGCGCAAGGGTGGTCTCCAGACACTTCCAATGTACTCGGTCGAATGCTTTTTCAGTATCACATTCCTCTTTCTGGTGTTCAGCCTTGTCGAGAAGGTGAAGTAGTCTCCGTGTGTTGTCACTGCACTGTCTGGTGGCCACAAAGCCAGACTGGTCGGGATCCAGCAACCCCGGCATTATTGGACCTAGCCTGACCACCAATATCCCTGTAAAGAGCTTTAAATCAGTGTTTAAAATAGATAGTGGTCTAAAAGAGGCACAGAGTCGAACATCCTTGCCAGGTTTTGGAATCACTACAACTGAGGCCATAAGCATCGTGGGGGTAATGTCCAAGGTATCGCCTACCTCATTGAAAAGCTTGGTGAGAATTGGCGCCAATGTTGTGCAAAAGGTCTTGTAGAAGATGACGGGGAACCCATCAGGGCCCGGGGACTTAAGAGGCTATAGCTGTTATCACCTCCTCTATGCAAATAGGGCTCTCCATGCTGGCTGCCTGATCTGGTGTTAATCTGAGGAGAATTGCCCCCTGTGTGTAGGTGAAAGAATCTTGTTCTGAAAGGTGTTGGGCTGTGTATAGTTTTGCATTAAAATCACTGAATGCTCGCGTTATGACTGTATCATCTGAGAACTCATTGCCAGATTCGTTGCATACTGTATGCATGGAGGCAGCTTGGTGTTGGGCACGGAGCTCATTAGCCAAAAGGCGTCCGCATCTATCTCCCCCATGTAGAAAGAATGTCGTAGCATAAGGGCTGCAAACTCCGCCATATCCAAATCTAGGCCTCTAATTGTCGCAATACCCGGGGGGCCCCGGTTCATTTATGAATGCGTTCTAGCTCCTGCACTTGCCTGTTGAGGCCCTCTCTTTTGTCCCATCTAACTTGATTGCCCACTGTGGATATAGCGATGAGTTCCTCTCTAGCGAATACTTTGAGTGTTTCCAAAGGCATAGTGATGGAGGTGCCGGGGATATCGTTAAAAATCAGGAATTCCTTCAGTGCCTTATCGAGGTGTGTGATCACCCCTGGGCATGTAAAAGTGTGTCAGGCAGCTGCCATGTGTATGACGGTCTGTCTGGGGAGGGAATCGAAAGCGTAAGTGTCAATGCGGCTTGGTCAGAGTGGGAACGAGGTTCAATATCTGAGATCAGCGTGTGCTGAAGTAGCGAACTGGACCTGATAAAATTATCAATTCTGGCATAGGTTTTATGTGCATGCGAGTAGAAAGTGTAATCTGTCGCCTGGGGATGTATAGTGTGCCAGATGTCCACTAGTCCTAGATCCCGCAGCCACTCCTGCCCCGTCTCTGAGAGAGCCCTGGCCTGCCCATGTTGTTGTGCTGAACGGTCTAACTGATTGTCGAAAATGGAGCTAATATCTCTTCTTAGTATAAATTGCCGGTCTGGTGAAGCTGATAGTTCCATCACTGCCTATCTTAGGAATGCCTCCTGCCCCTCGTAGGGGCGTAAATAGTGCCTAGGGTATAAGTATGCGCATTAATGGTAACCAAGAGGGCCAGGAGCCTCCCCTTAATTTCAGCCTGTTTCGTGCCTATTTTGCCCCTAAACGTGCATGAGAGGAGGATTGCAACCCCGGCTGGTTTAGCTGAGTGTGAAGAGAAATATTGTTGTGAGAAATACCTCAATCTAAGTCTGTGCGTGTCCCTGGTCAGGAGGTGAGTTTCCTGTAATAAGCATATGTGTGGGCCTGAATGTTGTAAGTAAGTTAGAATAGTTTTCTGCTTTATCAGGTTATTCAGCCCTTTTACATTTAGCGTGAGGATTTTAATGTTCTCCAGCATGTAACTATTATATCAATTGAAAGCCATGGGGGACGCCAGTGTCCTCCCAGCCCCCCTTCCCCCGTGAGCCTTCCCTTGAGACCTAGGAGTTTCACCCTGTGGGAAGTAGTGCCTATAGGTAAGGCAGAAATTCGTGGGACAAGGTAAAATAAAAAGAAGCATAATGAACCCCAACAATTGAACCCATGAGGCAAAAGTCCAGCATCATGGAGTGAACCTCAGTCTGGAGCAGTGTGCTCCAAAGAAGAAACAATGAATGGGTACTTGTGACCAGTTTCACCCTGCCCCGCTCGAAACCAACCCCAACAGCCATAAAAAAAAGGATCAGGAGGAGGTATCTGTGGAATGTCCACTATTTCCTCCCGCTTACGCCAGCCTTCATTCACTAGAGGGGTCCCCTGCGAGTGTTGCCAGTACTGCTTGCCATTCCTTGGCCATGGTGTCTGGGTCAGGGGGCAGTTTGCTTGCTGGGGCTTTAATTGTAGGCCATCCATGGCTGCTACGTTGGTTTCTGTTTGTCTTACTTTGTTGCGGTTCTTCCTTCCACTGGACCTCGATACACAGGAGTCTAATCTAAATGGATGGCCCCAGGAATAAGAGATGCCAGCTGATCTGAGATGCATGGTAACATGCCTGAAAGCTTTGCGTTTCAGCAGGGTTGAGGCAGCCAGGTCTTGGAATAGAGCAGGTTTCTGGCCCTTGTATTTAAATGTGGGATCGTCTCTAGCAGCACGTAAGAGCTGCTCTTTATTGCTGCAAATCATGTACACAAGTTAGGATATAGGCCAGGAGGGGCTGGGCGTGCCTCTGAGGACCCACTCTATGTGTACGATCGAGTTTAATGTGGAAGTCCTTCGACTCCCTGAGAAGCGTTTGGAAAAGGTCTGTCACCATGGGCTCGATGGTTGCATCTTCCGTCCCGGATGCAATACCTTTGCTATGTATGTTGTTGCACCGGGACCTATTTTCGAGGTCCTCTGTGTGCGCCTGGAGGTCAAGGTTTGGTTCTCACAGGTGAAGAACCTCTTGTTGCAGGCCCTCTAACTCATTAACCCTGCTGGATTCATCATCTTACAGGGAGTTGACTCTCTCCCCTAGTGAATCTAAGTCCCGGCGCCCCTCCCTGAGGTCTGCTGATAAGTCAAGCTTCATAGAGGTGAGGTCTTCTTGAAGGGAAGCAAAAAGGGATTCCAGAAAGGGGCGGCTGACCGGGTCTCCACGTCCTCAGCTCTCTCCACTTCTGTTGCGGGTTACAGGGGAGGGGGATTCTCAGATTGCGATTGGGTCGTCTTGAGAAGCATGTCCTTTACTGATCTATCCTTCTTTACTCTACCAGAGGCCATATACAGGTTCACACCCCGTCTTGCAGGCAGTAGTCCACCTCATCTTGGTATGCGTGTAGTTAGAAGATTGGCCAAACCACAGGCTCCTTGGTAGCTTATAGCACTCAGCATGTTAGATAGATTGTCCTGGGGGTCGAGGAGCTTGAGTTAGGGGAGCAGCAATGTCCTTCCCAGGGCTTCGGCTCAGTGTGGAATCGCCAGTTATCAAGGGGGGCCTCAGGGGGGATGAGGCGGTCCTCTAGAACGTGCGGTGGGGTCCAGGCCTGGGTCTGTCCTCCATCTGCTCTCCGCTATGGCACTCCCCATTCGTTGCGCACACCTGAAGATGTAAATGTAAATGTGTTTGTACTTGTATAGCGCACTGCCACCCCCAACGGGGGCATCCTGGCGCTTTTACTCATACCGCTGTGGAACCCTTCCTGGCTTTCCATGTGAGGTGTCCACTCCTGGGCACCCCCATGGTGAGGCCAGGCATCCCAGCGCTGTTGGGGCCGTTGTGGAGATTAAGCAAGCTATTGCCTAGAGTTGCAGCGTGGGACCCATGATTAGAATAGGCACTGAGGCGAGAATATCCGGTCCGCGGAATTTATAGCCCGAGACCCTGCTGTGACGGGAATCGAACCCTGGTCCCGGACCAGTGCTCTGCATCGAGGTCTGCCACTCTAACCATTGAGCCACACTTCTCCACAGATGTCACGGCCCCCGTAGTTATGGTGGGGGATCCCAGCCCCGCAAGGTGCTCTTGAGTGTAACTTGTCCATGGAAGGACTTCACTTTGAGTTGGGTTGGGGGAGGGCATCGCCGTTACGCTGCAAAGTTTTTCAGGCCCGCTGCCATCTCTCTGCTCCTTATTTCAGCCCAGCAGAGCCCCTCACCTCCTTGGCCTTGTGTCGCCTGCTTCTCCCGGAATTCACCGAACGAGGCCTCAGCCGTTCCACCGCTCCCCTCAGACGCCAAAGTCCGCTGCACAATCTGCATTCCTCTTCGTCTGTAGGTCTTGTTTTACCCCTGCCCTGTGGCTCCATTGCAGTAAACCCTAACTTTTGACTTTATACCGGTCTTGCGCAACCAAATACCCGTGGTTGGCACCTTGATCTTTTAGGCTCTAGATTTTACTGAAAACTTTTAAAAATAATAACTTCAGTTGTACTGATTGGATTTGTTTTGGTGTAATTACATTTATTAAAATGAATCTAATTTTTCTACATTGGATTGGGATTTTTCTTGTTTCACTTTATTACTGTTTATATGCTGCATAAATACTTTACACTTTGCCTCTAAGTTAAGCCTGACTGCTTTTGTGCCAAGCTCCCAGAAGGTTAAAGCAGATTAATTTAGTAACTTTTAAGGTTTTCTCTGACAGGTATTGTGACTGTTGCTTCCGAAGGGCTCAACTCCCTTCCCCTCAACCAACAACCCAATTTCCCACATCAGCCTTATAACTTTCATTTTGTAGATACGTGACACCAAGATCTGGGATGTGGCTGTGGTCAGTCTCACCAGGAAAAGTGGAGCACCCTCTTTTACAACGCAGGTCAAAACTTCAGAGAAAGTAGTGCCCAGGAGAAGGGACAGGATAGAAAGAAGGCACAGCTGAGAGGAAAGTGGCCAAGAGAGGGAGGGAATAAGAGAAGGCAATACTGAGAACAGAGCAGGCAGGGGGAGGGACAGTGAGAGAGCATGCGCTGCTGCGCGGAGAGGGGCCAATGGCGGAAACGCATTAGAGCAGGAGATTTGTAGGCGAGAATTTTTGGGGGAGGAGGGAGAGCAAGGACTGCTGAGGAAAGAAGGTCCAGGCCGGAAGGGAATATAAAGAGTGAGAGCAAGCACTGCTGGGAAGCAAGGAACTAGGGGGCATATCAGCAACACCCGGCGATAATTATCGCTCAGCGCTCTTAGCGTGACGATAATTATCGCCGGGTAACGTGGATTTTTATCGCTGAGATAGCGTGCTATTAGCAACGCTTATCTCCTCAGCGATAAAAATCCTCGCGCTAACTGCCTAATGAGAGATTATCGCTGGAAACCCAGCGATAATCTCACGCAATGTGGCGTTAGCTTGATGACAGGGACTCACAAACTTAGCCATGATATCCACCCTCCATAGGATATCATGGCTAAGTCAGTCCTGAAGCAGGCGTAAGGAAAGTAGCGATAACTGGGGTTTTCGCTACTTTACCTGACGCTATGCTTCATAGCGTGGGGCTTGATGATAGGAGAAATGTCACTTAGCGACATTTCTCCTGTCATGTTAGGTCAGGAACGCCCACTTTGCATCTCATTAGAGATACAAAGCTGGGCGTTAGGAATCCTGACGCTAATGCAAGGTTTCACGCGTTAGCGTGGCCGTGCTAATTAGGCGATAAAATTATCGCCGCTTTTTGGCCGAGAACGGCCGCAAAAGCGGCGATAATTTTTTATCGCCTGCTTGTAAATATGCCCCTAGGGAGTGGAAGACTGAGAAAGCAGGCATTGCTTGGAACAGACTGGAGCTCAGTCAGGGCCTGACTCTCACACAGGGGCATGCACCGCGCTTTCCCTGCCCTTCGCTTTTTCATCCTGAGGTATCAAAAGAAAGAGTCTTAAAACTGTTAAATATTAAACAGCTTTCACTATGTATAGTTGTCTTTTCTTTTCTGAGTTGCAATGTGCAACTGGTACCACCTACAATATACATTATTGCAACTTTCATTTGTGCTCACCAGGCATTTGAGAAAATAGATTCACCAAGTCCTCGAGCAGTTCTTTCCTTAGTATTATAACTAGTCACCTTCTGCGAGCAGTAGACTCACTAAAGATATCCAGGTGCTGCACGGTCCATCTCCCATCAACCAAGAAGTGCTGTTGGTAAAACTGCCCATATTGTAGTTTAGAACCTTTATATTTGAGCAAAAACAAACCTACCTCCGAAGAAAAAATGATGTACGTTTCTATGCAAATCATTATCCTGAAAACTTCAGAATGCCAAAGACAAAACACATAAAACAAGAGACTTGAGATGATGCTCAGACATGAGAAACAGCTGGTACCTAAGGGTATTCCAACGTATTTTATTTACTCTTATGTTACAGCCAGTCATCAATTACTGATATTGCACAGTTGTAAACAGCTTCCAACGTCGTGTTTTTAACATTTTTATTCTGGTATATTTATGTAGCGTGAACTCCACTCGAAGGCACACAAGTCTTTCATATGAGCACTAGCTGTATTACGCAATTAATATTTTTTTGGGGGGAGGGGTTGCACAGGGAGATTAAGAGATTTGTCGAGAATCACAGGATGGTGAGCCCGGACGCCGAGATTCACAGCTGATTCCCAGTTGCAAAGTCAGAGCTATGATGTAATGACAGATCCTCTCCCTTTGCTCTGATTTTTTCATCAAACAGGAAATACAAAATTTCAAATAATCCACGATATGACATAATTTCTGTCAGTAATAAGGTTAACAGTACCTTCTTTGTGAGAGATCACCTCAGTTTTAATCCTTAATTTTCACGTCAAATATAACTCCATTTCAGCACAGTCATAAAAGTTTGATAAAATACAATAAATATATAGGTAAAAGAAAAATGCAACACATTATTACATTGTTAATGTGAAGGTTGTCACAATGCCAAGTATCAATCAACATTGGAACACACAAACTGTTAAAAATAACATACCATTCAAAAATTGATAACACCAATACCAGTGCATCACTATCCTAAAATCAATATAAAAAACATAATCATTTTATGACAGTTCTTCTCTTCGCCCACATCCGCCCTAAAACTGTTGCTACTGCACAGGTATACAGTATGGAAGGGTCCGATCTCAATAGCCTCAAAGCAATGCAGTGGCTAGATGTGTCCAATTGTCTGCAAATGGGAGACAGCTGTGCAGAGTGTGACTGGAAATAAGCCGGGCATGCAAACAGCACATGTGGCAAAGACTCTTTTTGATCAAGGCAGAAAGGGTAATTCCGAGAGACAGATTCCAACCATTTTGCAGTGAATGATTTCAGATGGAGCGTCCCTGCTTTACATAGACTGCGTCTAAAGGCCCCTTAATTAAGTCCTAGTACTTCTCTAGGCCATACACCGATTGAAACATAAAAAAATCCCCTGTCAGTGAAGTGCCTGCAACATTTTACTCTTCCCTCTGCAGCATAAATGACCAATCCTTTTTTTTAGTGTCTCCTAGGAGGGTATTGGGGTTCAGTAGGGTGGTGCCAAATATCCATAAAGCCTAAAAAAATGTTTTTTTTTGGGTTGTGGTCAACCAGAGAATGTTTTGAATTCTATCTAACTTAATGATGACTTGTAAGGCAGCAGCATATTGAGCGAGCTCTGGGGTAGCCCATCATCTTTGTCAGAATAGCTTGGACCATAGGGGGACATTAAGGGCTACTTTTTATCTCCTATTTCCAAAAATAGAAAGTGCAATGGTGAACTTCGTGGAAGGGAGGTCAGGGATCTTAAATGTTTTTCTCCAATTGCTCCAAAACCGAGACGTCACCAAAGCCCCTCAGCTCAGCACCATATAGTGCTGAGCCAAGGGCCTTGGGCTCATACACCTGTGGAGCTGGCACTATTGGCTTAGTGAAAGAAGCCTGGTGTTCTTTCAGGTCGGCACCGATAGTCTGTCTGTGCTTCAAGCAAGCACTATTGATATGTGCACCATGACATATTGGCTGACAATTTGATCCCTAGGTAATTAAACACATCAACCCTCTCTAGGGCCTTATCGCCTGGCATCAGCTTTTCCTTAACTTTTTTATGGTTGCTAAACAACATAAATTTTGTTTTGTCTGCGTTGATTTCTAAGCCACAAACTTGACAAAAGGCAGCAAATTTGTTAAGAAGAATGTTCAGGTCACTCAGAGTTTTCAATATTAAAAGAGTATCAAATATAGGGATCTTGGTGTTAGCTATAACAGGGACATCCACTGGGCAGTCAGAAAGATAGCCGCCCAATTCATTTAGATACAAAGTCAAGAGAGTGGGAACTAGTACACACCCTTGCAGAATACCTTTCAGCACTGGGATCTTATCGATCAGTTGGCCCAGTTACCCCCATCTGATACAGGCAAAGTTATTCTCATGTAGCTTAATCAGTATTGACGGAATATTGTGAGGCATACCCATCACCTTCAAAACCTGCCACAGCCTCAAGCATGGAACCAGGTCAAAGACAGATTTGAGATTGACAGAAGAAACAAATAAGTTGCCCTTGCTGATCAGATCAATCTTCCAAAACAATTAGGATAAACCTAAATTCCTGCTGAATCGTAGAGGTTTTGGCTCTGAATCCCACTTGAAGTGGGCTTATAATATCCCAATCTGATATCCACGTTTGATTTCATACCAGAACCAAACGAGAATAGACTTTTTGAACACAACAATAAGACTAATAAACCTATAATTCATATATACTGGTATAACTTCAGCGCCCTGCCAAGATTCTGGAATAGATGTTCATATATACTGGTATAATGTCGCCCTTCATATATACTGGTATAACTTAAGGCACCCAGCCAAGATTCTGGAATAGATGTTTCCCAGAGCAATCACATTTGATAGAGCTACTATATAGTCAACCCAGGCATCAGCATTGTGAGCAAACAAATAAAGAGGAAAGCCAACTGAGCCTGGAGCCCTTCTCCTCGCAAATGTAGACAGTGAGTCTAGAACTTCCTCTCTAGTGAATGGGGGAAGAGGTAACATTCTGGAGGCTACTATACAACAGAGTAACTTTGGTGACAGGAACTACCTTCTCATAGTACAGTGCAGCAAAATGATTAACCTATTCTGAGGGTGGAACATGGTTTTGAGGTTCCCCCCCCCCCCCCCCCCCCAGGGATTTGTACCACTAGCAACCAAGTGAAGTGCGAACAGCCTCTGGATTAACATGCTTCCGCTAACTCCTGCTATCCATTATTGTCACACTCCTTCTTTGCATTCAATATGCTAAGTTTGTATTACTTTCTGATGGCTTTTTCAACTTGATCGCCCTAGTAGCTAGAGTGCACTTCAGGTGCCCACACTACCTGTTAGACCATCCAGTGTCTTTTATTTGGGGTGCTTCTTCTTAAATCCTAAAATAAGCTGCAATCCTCGCAAAAAGTCTTTTTGCAACACACTAAAGTCCAGCTGGTCTCATTCCTTTTCCATACTTTTTGCAATGGTACTCCGAGTTGCCTGAACATCTTTGTCGATGTTTGACAAGATTTCTGGCTTACCATAACCGGATGCCATTTGAGGTGACATCTCTCAGATATATGTATAACTATTGTATATTTATCAAACAAAGCTAACAGCCTAAGACATAGAGGGTCATAGTCTCTCTCCACTCTTTCCTACTACCTGTACTACCATGTCACCCACTCTGGACCACAATCTTAAGTCGATGAGGATGTAATCAATTCAGATTTTGGACAAATGTTTGTTAAAAGTGTATGCCCCCTTGGTATCGGAATTAGTACGACCATTAGTAACCCGACCCCCAATTCAATGGAGAGCTCTATCAACTGAAGGATGGCTTGGGTCCATCTTTTGATTGAATGAGGCTCCAGCTGGGGGATAGCCCAAGATTCTTCCTTCTCAGCAGTGATTTCAATATCATCCATGACTAGGGGCTCAAATTAAGAATTAAGTCCCCTGCAATGATCATATATAAACTTGAACAAGTCACCAGTGGCGTTCAGCGCAAACCGCCACAGAGGGCCGTATCAGGAGTCTCAGAGAACACTCAGTGGTAGAGGTGAGCCTACTACGTAAGTGGTAGCCCCTCAGTCAACGGCTGCCCCAAAGTAAAGTCCAGTGCCTCGTGGGTCTGCTAAACGCCGGTAGCACAGGAGCTCCAAAGTATGCAAAAAGCCCCAGTTCGCTGCTTGTAGGTGGTCACGGTATGTGCAGCACCGCTTGTGGGCAAGTTGGCAGTTCCTGCTCTTCTTGGTTCCCCGCATCCGCTGTGTCCAGGGGCTTCTTCTTGCCAGAGTTCGAGCCCTGAGGAGCAGATAATGGAGTCAAGATGTGTCGGAGTTTGGGCGAAGATGAGGGAGCCGAGCAACTACGCGGCCATTACTCTCAAGCGCGTAGCCACGCCCCATGGTGCCCAGTAATAAGGAGCCCGATTCACAGAACTAACTTAAGACAAAATCCTAAACTTACTACCATTTCAGTATTCACAGAAGGCACTTACTCATTTCGGTATTCACAGAAGTTAGGATTTTTCTCAGTTTAGGAGCAGTAAAGTTAGGACTCCTAACTTTAGGACTCCTAAATGCCTTCTGTGAATACCGATAGACTTAAAGTTAGGATTTTTCTCAGTTTAGGAGTAGTAAAGTTAGGATTCCTAACTTTAGGACTCCTAAATGCCTTCTGTGAATACTTTGCTACTCCTAAACTGAGAAAAATCCTAACTTTAAGACTTTCGGTATTCACAGAAGGCATTTAGGAGTCCTGAAGTTAGGACTCCTAACTTCTGTGAATGCCGAAATGAGTAAGTGCATTCTGTGCATACCAAAATGAGTAAGTGCCTTCTGTGAATACCAAAATGGTAGTAAGTTTAGGATTTTGTCTCAAGTTAGTTCTGTGAATCCTGCCCAATGTTTGCTTTCCGAGCTGTATTTGATGGAGCAGAAAGCAGCCCTTGAGTTCAGCTAACTTAGGGACAATAGTGCCTCTGAATGTGAGGGTAAATAAGATAGCACCCCGCCCCCCTTTTTGCACTCTGTTGAGGAGAGTAGCTGCTGTGGAATGGCTCTGGATTAAAGTCGATGATTGTCTCCTGCCAAAAGAAGAGTCTCCTGTAGGAGACGGATCTTTGCCCCGGTGTTTTCTAGATAGGAGAGGATAGTTTTTCATTTGACAGGGTTGTTCAACCCTTTAACGTTCAAGGAAATCACCTTTATCCTCCCACCTATTGCCATGCTAATTGTGTGAAGGCATGCCATCAGTAGAGACCCTAACTGACCAACCCCATATCTAGGGCAGCATGCAACGTAGAGCATTGGGACCCAGAGGGAGAGTTCACATCGACCCCTGAATGTATTGTGCATTGGTACTTAGTAAACCAACAGTCAAAAGCAAACCGCCCACTAACTAAACTTGACAATTATATGGACAGTGTCTCTTGGGGGAAGAGGGCCCCGGTAGGAGTCTCACCAATCACGATAATGTGAATTGGTTCTGAACTAACCTAAACATTTAAACAACAATACAAAGAGAAGAAAAAAAATCAAAGAAAGAAAACTTTTCAGACAAGTCTCTGAGAGAGGTGGGTTTAGAGAGATGATTCCCACCACTCCTGGAGTAGGACAAAGGATGGGGTCCAAAGCTGCCAAGGTCTTTCACATGAGGGATCCCCCTCCTCTGCGGCCTCCATGGACTCTACACTCTTGTCATTGTTCGTTATAGTTTAGGACCAGGTTCTTCATCTGTGTGGACCTGCGACGAGTCCCGAGCCAGACTCTCCAAAACTGCATTCTTTCCAGGGCTATTGTAGCTGAGTTAGGCTTGGTGGGCCATGTGCCTGCAGTCTCCTCCTCCATTTCGCATGCCTGCTAGATCCAGATCCCGTACCCAACCTGTTCCCTTCAGAGCTTTTGGGAGGATCCATCTGGAGAAGGGTATATGCTCCTTTAAAGGAACAAATTGTATGGGTTTTCCCCTCCCACCCAAATATCAGTCGGAAGGGATGCCCCCCAAGCGTAGGAGGTGTTGTGTTCTCTAAGGTAGGCAGTCACCAGTCGGAACTCCCTCCTCATCTGCAAAGTGATCGCAGAAAGATCCTTGTAAATCCGAAGTGTCTGTCCCCGTAATTGCACCTGATTAGTGTCTCTTGTCTTTCGGAGGATTTGCTCCTTCAGGGGCAAGCTATGGACGCATGCTAAAATATCAGGCGGGGGCAAGTGAGCAGCTTTGGGTAGCACCCTGTGGACTCTGTCTAGTGTAATGTCTGAGGCCTTTGCATCCCCGAGGATCTGCCACATTACCCGCCTCTGCAGCCATTGGGGCATCTCGAATACGAATGTTCTTGCGCCTCGATCTATTTTCAAGTTCCTTGGCGTGTGATTGCAGGTCTATCTGCTGGCCCGTAAGGCTTTGAGTTCTTGTCTGAGCTGCACTATCTCCTCGTCCCTGGTGATCTTGTGGTTCTCCAAGGCATCTACTCTATCCCCCATCTCAGATAGCTCCCTCCTTTCCCTTGTAGGTCGTGCGCCAGATCGGTCTTGATCGATTTTAAATCCTCTCGTAGGGACGAGTACAGTATGTCCATATACAACCTGGTAACTGGTGAGTTCCCATCATCCTCCTCAATCGGGAGCGACAGACCTCCTGTGGCTCCAGAGATATCCATTGTGGTAGGGATGGACTGCTTAATGAGCATGCCTTTCATGGAGCTATCTTTTTTAACCCTTGGCGTTGTCACTTCTGCTCCTGCCTGTGCCGGTCACTGAGCAGTATGCGAGTGCAGGTCCTTAGCACTTATAGTGCAGAGGTTAATATGCCCCCGTGGCTTCTGCGTCAGCAGGAAGTTATGCAACCCGGAGGAGCTAGGCGGCAGTGAGACCTTCTGCATAGGGGAGGATCGTCTTACATCCGGGGGGGATATGGGTCTGTCCGAGCACCCCAATTTCCGGCGAGTTAGGTAGGAAGCTGACTCTAAAACAGGCCCCAGGGCGGCAGCAGTGGCAGAAAAAGAAATAAGAATAGCTGAAGAGCCCTCGAAGGATGGCAGGTTAAAGCTGCAGTGGGGATCAAGGGGGCCCACAAGCCGATGTGGGAGGTACTTAGGGCCAATGTTTCAGGAGCCTTGGAAGCGTTATGCCATGGCTCGCCGAGCTAGAGAGTAGCCAAGAGTTATAGGAGTCAAGATCCCAACAGGGCCACAGGTGCGGAAAACAGGCTCCAGCCCAGGGGTGGGGATTGGGGAACAGATCCCGCTGCATGATCCCACAGATGAGTGCCCCTTACCTTAGTTATGCAAAAGAAACAGTTGATGAACAGAATGCTGGACAATGCAAACATTCACCCTCAGTCAAAAAGATATGGGTTAAATCCATCATTCTTTTGCTCACCACACCACCCCAGTTTGGACCCAGCCATCTGCAAATCAGTCTTGCACTGTTCCTTGTGGGAACAGTCCAGCCCGAATTGCCAAGCCAGGTCCTCCCTGCACCGGAAACAAGCATCCTTGGACCGGTTTCAGTGCATCACCCTTCATCAGCAAGGCTAGTGCAGTAAACTACTTCTCTACTATTCCCCATTGTACTGCTCTGTTGGAATGTACCATGACATTATAGAATGCCTGAGTGCCTCTCTGTGCTTAGAGTGTCAGTTGGTCATCTCAGGCTGAGCTGCTAGGAGCCTGCTCCTGGTGGGGCTGCATCTGTACATTCTACCTTCTCCTATTCACCTATCCTAGAACCAAGCTACAATAAAGAAATATTCTACTTATACAGCTGGACCTTGCATCTTCCTTTACCACATTTTGGCAACAATTTTGAACCTACGCCTGGAGTAAGAGTAAGGACAACTTATGGAGTAAGGAGTAAGGACAACTAAGGAACCAAAGGGCAAATAACCAAGGACATTGAAGTCTTTCAAAACGTCTATTGAAATTCACAAGACACGCCCTAGTCAGCCCCACTAGTGTCCTGTACCATCTGGACAGCCTATAGCCTGGGCGTTTGTCTTCTCATTACTGTGGTGTACCCTACTGTCACCTGGAAGACTTCTACAGTGAACAGTCTCTCCAGCAACATACTTCCCACAAGTGCAACAAGTTTTGCTGAGTTTGCTGGGTTTCCCTGTTTTGACACACCCCAAGACAGACGCTGCGTATCGGTGTGCCTGTGAAGCTTGATGCCTGCTCGACAGTAACCAACAGCCTTGGAGAGGACTCAAGAGTGTCCAGATAGGCGGCACTGTTGGTAAGCTCATGAGCATATTTCGACAAGTGATATCCAGTGACTGAGAGCGCTTTGCTGGCTGTCGCAGCGACTTGTTATGTTGCGAGTGGCATCTCTGGTGAGCCGACCCGCATGTTTGGAGAGGCAGGGAACGGGGTTGTGCTATACCGATGTGTGGGGGAATTTTATGATACTCAAGATGTTACTTCTGCTCCATGGCAGTTAAACCGCTGCCTTTCAAACAGCTCATGAGCCCCCACCGCGCGCATACACTCAACACGCACAGCCTTACCGGTCTTGTGATGCCTGTAACCTATCTTCTGTGATGTCTGCCTCCTCTTCGAGGTCCTTGCTGCGGTGGACGCATTGGTGCCCGCTCCTACCGCAAGCCACCCTGCACAGCTTCAGGGATGCGTGCCGCCATTTTGTGTTTGTAAGTTTCCCTCCTTCTTGGCAATGTTCATTGCGGTGTTCACTATTTGCCAACCGCGTTGCTAATAAAGTTTTGCGGACACCAAAATCACCCGGCCGGCTCCAGTAAGTTGCCTTACATAGTGAATCACACAGTTTCTTTCAGAAGTCAACGGCCGGTGTGGCAAGAAAAGGGGAGGACGTTGCGAAATTGATGAAGAGGTAATGGAACTTTTGAACGTTGTGGCTCTTCATTTCAACGGTCGAGTTCAAAGAATGCACACTGAAGGAACTCAAGTGCTCTACATTGTATGCTGGTAGCTGCGGGAAGCCTTGTGTGGAGACCTCGGGTGAAAGACCGATCACCGGAGCCTAGCAATTCCTCCTTGATTATAATGCCTGTACTCACATTGCATTTCCTGTATTAGTGTGTAAGGGGTGGGGGCACTCAGTACCTCAATTCACTTTTTAACTTAGTGTCTTAGCGGGTGGTTAGTGCCCCAGTGTTTCAACTCAGTTTTTGTGATGAGTGTGTGGTGTGACTAAACTTAGAGTGTACCCTTTTCTTTAGGGGAGGTTGTGGGGATGTTTAGTGCCTCAATTCAGACATGGTGTTGTTTTAAGGGTTAGTACCGTCCGGTGTACCCTATTTAGGGGAGGTTGTAGTTTTCGTCTTTCCAGGGTGAGTATCCTACTTTGGGGAGGTTGTGTGGTTTTCCAGGGTGAATATCCTGTGGTGTACCCTACTTAGGGGAAGTTGTATAGTTTTCAGATGTGATGATCCTGTGGTTGTAGTTTTCAGTTTTCCAGGGTGAGTACCCTCGGTGTACCCTAATTTGGGGAGGTTGTGTGGTTTTCCAGGGCGAGTATCCTGTGGTGTACCCTACTTAGAGGAAGTTGTATAGTTTACAAAAGTGATTATCCTGTGGTGTACCCTACTTAGGGGAGGTTGTGTAACTTTCTAAGGTGATTATCCTGTGGTGTACCCTATTTAGGGGAGGATGTGTAATTTTCCATGGTGAATATTCTGTGGCGTTCCCCACTTTGGGGGAGGTTGTTTTGTCAGTTCCAAGGGTTACTACCCATGGGGCATGCTTTCATGGTGACACTATGCTCTGGTCGAAGTCCACCTGCTTAGAACTCATGGCCAAGGGTTTCACGTTCATAGGACTTTGAGTGAGAAGCTTCTCTCTAGTGTTCAGACCTCTTCCGTTACCCTTAACGGACGTTTATCCTAATTTTTTGGTGTCAGCACGCCTTCTACCCTAATCAGGGGAACTTTTATTTTCTCCAGAGCGTTTCCTTTCTGGTTTATCCTTCTTGGGGAGGTTTCACTTTTCCTGTTATCTAGAGTGACTCATAGCCTCTGCTGTAGCTTTCTCTTGGGGATGTTTTATTTTCAGTCCCAGGGGTCAGCACCCTCTGTTGTACTCTTCATGGGGAAGTTGTAAGGGCAGGTTATCCCCAACTTTGTTTGTCAGGGTGTCTACCCTGTGGTGTACCCGTTTATGGAAAGGTTGTGGGGTTGACCACCCTTCTTTGTTGCATTGTTTTTTTTTTCCACCTATGTCGTGTCTTGTTCTCTCTTTTTCCCTAAGGGAGGGTGATGGGGCGTGTAGTAATGAGAGTTGCAATTTTAATGTATTCAATGACGTTTTGCATTTTAATGCAGTTCTTTTCATGCCAGTGTTATTCCTGATACCTCATGTACTTCACCATTAGATATTTGCATCTCAATATTTTCAATTCATGCTAATGTTATTTCTGAGGTATCTTACTTGTCTTTCTCTTTATTTCTGCTGTTGTTCCCCAAAGGAGGATGTGTAGTAAAGTACTTCTCTACTATTCCCCATTGTACCGCTCTGTTGGAATGTACCATGACATCATAGAATGCCTGAGTGCCTCTCTGTGCTTAGAGTGTCAGTTGGTCATCTCAGGCTGAGCTGCTAGGAGCCTGCTCCTGGTGGGGCTGCATCTGTACCTTCTACCTTCTCCTGCTCACCTATCCTAGAACCAAGCTACAATAAATAAATATTCTACTTATACAGCTGGACCTTGCATCTTCCTTTACCACAGCTAGCTTGAATCCAGTGGTGTAGTGAGTACGGGACCCATGTCTGGGCAAACTGTTCCCACTTAGGGCGACATATGCAAAGGAAACAGTTGATGGACGGAATGCTGGACAATGCAGGCATTCACCCCCAGTCACAAGGATCTGGGTTAAATCCACCATTCTTTTGCAGTCGAAATCCCACAGGGCCCGCCGGCCATGGATGAAGAAACGGTGACCCAGAACGTGTCCTGCATTCCCCCACCTCACAGGAGTCCCCCGGGGGCAGGGCTTGGCAATTGTAGTAGCAGGGACAACCAGCAGAGGCAGCAGAAGGAGCCCCAGACAGTCCCAGCGTGTCCTAGAGGGGCCGATGGGCTGGCCCCACAACTGCAGCCAGCTTTGCCTCAGTAGGGCCCGGTCCAGGGACCTGAATCGCAGAAGCAAATGTAGGTGGGGCCGCTGGCATAAACAAGGCTGCTGTCTCCAGGTGGTAGCTCGTGGGCCCATGGCAGCCTCAGGGCCATGTGCAGCCTGCCGGGCCACCGCTCCAGTCTCTGGGGGCCGCAACGGGATGTCGAGTGGGCAGGTGCCCACCAAGGGAGGTTCAGTTCATCCCTGCACCATTTGGCAGGCTCCGCAAGGGGCCTGCCACAAGTTGCAGGTATCACCAGAAGGGCAGCTTCAGCCTTCAACAGGAGGCCGTGCACCAAAGTGGGCCCTGCTGGGGGCAACCTAAACACGCTTTCCATCATGGTTTCCATGTCGGGCAGGCCGGCATAGAGACCATGGGGTCAATTACAATGCGGTTCGGAAGGACTCTTAATCAGATTTGGGTTTGCCGAATCAGATTCGGAACCCTTGTTTGCGACCGAATCGTACACATTCCCCAGAAATCGATTATGATGCCCGGAAACTGTTTGGGCTGTCCGAATCGGTTCCGAAAGGCATTCAGACAGGTCAAGACTTTTAGAGCTGAATCGTGCAGCTCTATGGACACGGTTTTCTGAGCGAGCGATTATAATAACCTATTTGGACACCCGTTCCGATTCGGTCTGCCCAACACACAACAGCAGTCGGAATCTGTCTTTGGGTGCCTGCAGGAGGCCCCCCTTCACCCGGGGCCGTCCAAATTGGTCCCGTGGGGGTACCCAAGGGACGCCCCCTTTCCAGCCATGCACAGTGTGGCAGGCATCAAGGACTGCCTGCCACAAGGCGTACGATTGTCCCCAGCCACCCCTTTCTTCAATGGAAGCCTGTGTTCTCGTTTGGCACACAGGCTTCCATTGAAGTCAATGGAAGTCTGATTGAATCGTATCCAGAAGCATTCGGTGGCATAGTATGCACTCGGTCAAACTCCCCCGATTCCAGTTGTCCGGAATGCATTATGGAACCGATTCGGTCAGAATACTTTCTGAACGAGATCAGAATCGGGCCCGATAAATCTGTAGAAGTAGAGCTCAGTTATAAATATAAAAACAATGCATTCTAATAATAATAATGCTGTAATGCTATGTTCGATTATAGGTAGGATATACATTCAAATCATGAATTAATGAAGTGCAAGTGTGATAGGATATAGTATTCAATTTCCAATGTTAGTTCAACATAATTACATCTAAAATATACAATCCTAAAATTGGTGACAAAATCAGATAGCAGTAAATTAAAGTTTCAAGCCATTTCCCTTGCGTACTAAGTTTACAGCAAATACTTTAATTATATATTTTTTGGGTGCGGGTTGGCTCACACACACAAGTGAGGTACCATTTTGATTGGGAGACCTGAGGGAACTCTGGGTGGTAGAAAATTTGTGTCAGCCCAGTGATCCCACAATTTTCCCACACAGCAATATGAGAATCATTTGATTTTTCTCAGCTAAATTTGAGGTTTGCAGGGGATTCTGGGTAGGAAAACATTAGGGGAATCACACAAGCCATACCTCCCTGGATCCCCAGGGTGTCAAGTCTTCAGAAATATGTGGGATTGGTAGGTCTCCCTAGATGACCCCCGAGCCCGGGGCCAAAAAAAACCCCAGGTGCTCCCTAAGCAAAGCCAGGTCCTTTTGTGATAGGTAATTTTGATGTCTCCACAATACATTTTGAGCCCTTGCCTCTCGCAGGCACTTGTCCCACCCACACAGGTGAGGTACCATTTTTATTGGGAGACCTGGGGGAACTCAGGGTGGTAGAAAATTTGTGTCAGCCCAGTGATCACACAACTTTCCCACACAGAAATGTGAGAAACATTTGATTTTTTTGGCTAAATTTGAGGTTTGCAGGGGATTCTGGGTTGGAAAACATTAGGTAATCCACACAAGCCATACCTCCCTGGACTCCCCAGTGTGTCTAGTTTTCAGAAATGTGTGAGTTTAGTAGGCTTCTCTAGTTGGCTGCCAAGCCCGGGGCTAAAAGCCCAGGTGCCCCTCTTGCAACACCAGGTAATTTTTAGGTCTCGCCTGACCCAGCGCATGGTCTGGCGAGACTTATTGAGAGGGCTCCAAAAAGTGCTACCAGGCCAGCCTAGAGCTACAGTGCATGTGCGCGGGCGCGAGATTTCTGCTGATGACAGCACATGCTGAGGTAGGTTAAAATGGGGATAGTGTCAGAATGGTTACTGTTTGTAGTTAATATGGTTGTTAGCCCCACTGGTAGTATTTTCTCCGAGTCTGCCTCTCTCCTGGGTGTTGGTACCATGTTTTGGTTTTGGCTTTTCCTCCTTTGTCTAAAAAAGGCTGCCCTGGGTGATTGTCCGGGCGGCTAGGACCCGCCTGTGTGCCTGAGTCGTCGGAACCCCCAGAGGATTCGGAGAATGTCACCGGTTGATTCCTTCTGAATCGACCCCAGGTATTTTGTCTATTCTGATTGCCAATGGTTGTGTAATAATCTTCTCTCAGATATGGATATGCTCTTTCTTTTGAATAATTTTTAATGTCTTTGGAGACTTTGTCTGCCTTCTTCTTGAGTTCAAATGTGTTAAAGTCTTCAATGGTTTTGTTGAGTAGTGAGTTCTTTCTCAAGCTCTTCTATTTCTTTCAGTTCGGCCTTTACGTGCTCTAGTGCGGTTTCTACTCCTAGTACCATCCAATGGCGCGAGCAGGTAGTGGAGATGTTACTAAATTCACCCAGGAGAGAGGCAGACTCGGAGAAAATACTACCAATGGGGCTAACAACCATATTAACTACAAACAGTAACCATTCTGACACTATCCCCATTTTTAACCTATCTCAGCATGTGCTGTCATCAGCAGAAATCTCGCTGCTAAGCAAGGGCCTATCCTTTGTCATTACTGAGCGAACCGAATTTTTCGCACTGAAAACAGAGATCTTTCAATTTTTTAGAAAGATAAGGTTGAAAATATTTTTTAGAGACAAGGAACCACTCACACAAGACTCCTGTACAGGACTTAGACCACCCTCTACTTTCTATCCCAGAAACGTTATGATGCCGCCAGAAATGCTGATCTTTGAGAAATTGATCATACAAGGCATCGACAGCATGAAAGCTAGCAAATCCTTTATACCATACAACATCACATACCCTGAACGCCAAGCGTTACTAGCACTTAAAAATGACGATTCTATAATATTGAAACCAGCTGACAAGGGAGGAGGCATTGTGGTACAAGATCGAATAAACTATGAGGCAGAAATACACAAGCAGATAAATGAAGAAAAACACTATAAGTAGCTAAGGACCAACCCTCTCACTGAAATTCGAAATGAGATCCTGAAGTTCACAACGGAAGCTAGAGATGAGGGTTATATTTCCAAGAAGGAATTTGAATTCCTTAATGCAGATAACCCTAGGACCCCAGTACCTTACACCATACCCAAAATACACAAAAGTACCACAAACCCTCCGGGGCGCCCCATATTATCAGGATGTGGCTCCATTCTGTGAAAGATACTATGTTTATGATTAATCTGGTAAATGGTATGCCCTTCAATCTAGGTACTGACCTTTTAGCCACCCTTGATATAAGCTCTCTTTACACCAATATACCGCAGGCTGACAGCATAGAAGTTATAGCCCACCTTCTGGAGACAAGACCAAGACCCACTCAGGTACCCACTAGCTTCATCATCACACTATTATGCATTGCCTTGCAAAGTAACTATTTCATTTCTGGCGGGCACTATTACCAACAGTGCTCCCGTACGAGCATGGGAGAAATTTTTGCTCCAAACTTAGCGAATATCTATATGGACTACGTCGAGCACAAGTTTGTCCTTGACATCAATAACAGGTACCGCCCCAACATCAAATGTTGGAAGCGGTACATTGACGACATCTTTGTCATTTGGACAGGCACAGACACAGACTTTAACAACTTTGTCAAACATTTAAACACTGTCCAGACACATCTTACATTTACGTCCACCATACATGAATCCAAGATAGCATTTTTGGATCTTAATATCAGTCATCAAAATGGGGCATTATACACCTCGCTCCACAGAAAAATTACAGAAAGGAATACATTGCTATCCTATCGCAGCCACCATCCACGGGCTCTCAGAGACGGCCTGCCATTTGGGCAGTTCCTCAGGTTACGCCGTAACTGCACACACAAAGCTGACTATATGAAGGAAGCAGAAATACTCAAAGCCAAGCTAATCACAAGAGGGTACCCTAACAGACTAGTTAGAAGGTCGCTAAAACATGCCTGGCATTGCCCAAGAGAAGAGTTACTGAAAACTAAAGAGAAACAAGGTTTGGATAAAATAGTTTGCGTCACCACCTTTGGCACTCACACCAACCAAGTTCGTAACCTTATCACAAAAAATTGGAATCTAATCCAAAACATAGACCAAACACTTGAGACACCACTGTTTGTATACAAAAGAGGAAAGAACATAAAAGACCATCTTGTGAGATCTGCAACAGACATAAAAGTGACCCCACCCAATACACTTATGAACGCATGGGGTCTGCCCAAAATAAAGGGACATCATAAATGTGGCAATTGTGTTTCATGTGATTTCACATTCAATACCACCACATTTGAGCATGGCAACCTCAAACACAATCTAGAAACCTTCTCTAATTGCAACACACGGAACGTAATCTACTGTATCTGGTGCTCTCGCAATCTTCCATACATTGGTCAGACACAACAACCAGTTAAAGCTAGGATCAGCCAGCATCGCAGTCGCATTCGCAGATCCGTACCCAATGCTCCCTTAGTATCACACTATAATTATTAGTAAATCTGTTTATTGGCATTTCTTATTGTTAAACAAGATACACAGTACATTTTAAGATCCGGATGATTTACAGTTGAAATAGCCGCAATAGCGTATCTCCGATCATGCATGCATCACTTAATGGGAGCGGGCTCATCATCTAATCTTTAATAAAGAATAACATTGCGGGCCTCACGACAAAAATACTAACACAACGTTCCCTTTGAAATCATGTCACTGAGGGGCCTCACCAAGATAAGCCTCTAATATCTCACCCACTCTCCCCCTACGTGTTCCCATAAACAGTTGACTAACCAGAAGGAAATGGGGCAAAACAACAGACACCCAGATAAAACAATAACAGCAGATTCCGGCCTTCGTTCCATCAACCCCTTCTTCTATCCCCTGCTCCGGTCCCCCCCACCCACCATCACCACGCCCTCTATACAGGCTGTGTGAGCAACACTATCTCCTTTCCCTTATGCCCCACCTAAGCAACCAGGCCCCTGATACCACACTTCATGCCCCGCTCTCAGCCTG
Source organism: Triturus cristatus (assembly GCF_964204655.1). Lineage (NCBI taxonomy): Eukaryota > Metazoa > Chordata > Amphibia > Caudata > Salamandridae > Triturus > Triturus cristatus. Next base: position 30,799,815 of record NC_140589.1, on the reverse strand, counting down.
ATTGTCACCCCGCTCCACATCCGGGGCACCCCCATCTCGCCCCCCGCCGACCCCCCCGGTGTCCCCGTAAAGTCGCGTCATGGCCTGTAGGAGTGCCTCCCATTGACTCGCTATTGGTGTTTGCCTGAGGCCTAGTGTTTCCTCCCGCAAGAGGGCCGTGCCCTCCGCCTTTGCTCACATCAGCAACGTACCCCTCCATGCTCGCGCATGAGGCGGTTCCGCCGCCTTCCAGCGCTTGGTGAGCAGTCGCTTCGCCACCACCAGTCCCAGGTCAGTAAACCTGGAGGCAACCTTCATGGAGGGGGCTCTGTGAAAGAGGTGCAACAAGTAAACCGGCCATTCAAATGGGAGTTGACGGCCCGTACATGCATTGAGCGCTCCATGAATCGTCCGCCAGTACAAGTCCAGCGCAGGGCAGCTCCACAACATGTGAACCAGCCCAGCGTCCAGTTCCCCGCAGCGAGGACAGCCCGCATCCGCACGGTGGAAATACCGATTGACAGAGTCGGGTGTGAGATACGCTCTATGCAGAATAAAGTATTGTATTTGGCGGAATCGCATGTTTCTGGGGATCTTCGACGGACCCTGCAGCGCCCTGTCCCACTCCTTGTCTGTCATGGGCCGGGCTAAATCCGTTTCCCACTTACGGCACAGTGGGGCTAGACTAATCGCTGTGTGTGTACGCAGAGAGGCTGCGAGCCACAGGATCATGTGCCTCCCACGCCCCATGACATGGAGATATTGCATCATGAGGTGCTGCCCCGGTTCCACGCCGAGAGCGCCCCACCGGCTCGTCAGCGTCGCTATCAGTGAGCGGTGACGAAGAAAGTGGCCAGGCGGTAACCCCGACTCCTCCACCAGGGAGGCAAATGGTAGGAGAACACCGTCCCGGTAAAGGTCCCCCAATGTGTGAATGTCCGCCGCATGCCAGTCTGCAAGTTCAGCAGCACACAGCACCCTCCGTCCACTAGGAGAACCCTCTATCGGTATGGCTGGGGCGTATGGAGTACGGCTCCGGGTCAGGTAGAGAGCACGTCGATAGCACTGGTAGGCCACCCCGACGAGAAGAGGCACCGGCCTCAACCTTTTTGCGGCCAGATGGAACATCTCAGTGACACCAGCCAAGGAGATGGGGGTCGCCGCGGTCGCCGTGTCATCGCGTTCTCTGTCCGCCAACCACCGAGCCACCCACTGTAGTTGCGCCGCCAGATAGTAATGTGCAAAGCACGGCATCGCGAGTGCCCCCTGGCCAGATGGGAGGCATAGCTTGGGCAACGCAACTCTGTGGCGTGCATTACCCCTCACAAAGTCTCGAAGTGATCGCTCTAGGGCTGCAAATAAGGATGCCGGTATGTAAACGGGCAGATTACCAAAATAGTAGAGTAGCCTGGGTAGAATCACCATTTTGATTAAGGCGATTCGCCCCGTAACCGCGAGAGGAAGGGTGCCCCAGAACCGCATCTGAGCCCTGACCGCTGCTACCGCCTTGCCCAGATTACCCTCCACGAGATCCGCTGGTTGCCGGTATATTTGGATACCCAAATAACGAAAGGTGTCCGGCTGCCACTTGACCGGCACGCCCCCAAGACGGTACTGCGGATCCCGGGTCTCGGCTCGGAACGCATAGAGACACGACTTAGCGGCATTCACCCGGAGACCTGAAAGCTCGGCGAAGTCGGACAGGGCGCGCTCCAACTCCACCGGGATGCACGCCACCTCTCTGACAAAGACCAGAAGGTCGTCTGCATAGAGTGAAACCCGGTGGGTCGCATCGCCCAGGGGGATGCCGTCCGTCAGAACTCTACGGAGCGCAGCAGCCAAAGGCTTCAGAGATGTAAGGCCCAGTTCTCACCCTCACCAAGGGGTTCTTATAGAGGAGTGCCGCCATCTGGAGGAACCCAAGGCCCAGCCCATAATGTGACAGCGTCGCCACTAGGTACCCCCACTCAAGACAGTCGAAGGCCTTCTCTAGATCTAGGACTAGACAGCCCGCCCTAGGCCAGTGTTGTGCCCAGTCAGTAGCCACCTGAAAAAACCACCGCAGGTTAAGAGAGGTGCTGCGCTTCGGCACAAAACCGTTTTGATCTCTGTGTACCACCGCCGATACCGTTGGGGCCAGCCGTTCCGCCAATACCTTGGCCAGAATTTTGTAGTCCGTGTTAAGAAGGGCAAGAGGGCAGTAGGTCCCCAGGCTGGTAGGGTCCCGGCCAGGCTTAAGCAGGGAGACCAAAAAGGCCTCCCGCATGGAGGCAGGCAAAGTGGACTCCTCAAGGGCCGCAAGATAGAGAGTATGTAGCTTGGGCACTAGGGACTCCCGGTAGGCCTTGTAGTACTCCGCCGGAAGTCCATCCGGCCCCGGCGCCTTTCCAGAGGCCAAGAAGGCCACCGCATCTCCTATCTCCTCTACTGTGAGGGGCATTCCAGTGACTCTTGGTGCTCTTCGGGAACCGTGGGCAATTGGGCCTCCTCCAGAAACCAATCTAGATCATGTGTCTTCCTGCGCCCCGCCGACCTGTATAAAGCCGAATAGTGCGCTGTCAGTACTTGATGGATCTCCCACTGCGTGTACACCGTTACCCCGTCAGGCCCGTGAATAGAGTCTATCGGGGCATGTACCGCCTCCTGCCGAATCAACCAGGCTAGTAACCTCCCCGCCCTATCAGACGTGGCGTGCACCTGAACAGAATGAGCCACATAGTTGTGGCATCACAGCCGCTCAAGTAGTTCAGCATGACGCGCCCGGAGTCGCGCCAGTCGGATCTAGTCCCGACCTCCTCCCTCGCCGTGTCGTTCACACGGCAGAAGGTGAGACTCCAAGGCAGCGAGCGACAGTGCAAGCCACCTACGGATATTCCACCCTGCCCCTAGACAGTGTCCCCGTATGGTGGATTTGTGCGCGTCCCACTCCGTCAGTGCACTATCTGCCGTCCCCACGTTCAGGTCGAAAAACTGCTCAACCGCCGTGCCCAGGGTGGCACGGAACTCAGCATCCTCCAGAGCTGCCGACTGTAGTCGCCACGTTGGGACAGGGGGCTGCCCGGGGTCCCAACGCAGACGCAAACTAAGAGGGTTATGATCCGAATGGGTCCGGCCCAAGTAGCCTGGTCTATCAGGGGAGTCAAAGAGTGAGAGCCCACCACCCTGTCGAGTCGGACATGAAGGTCGTGCACCGCCGAGTAGTACGAATAGATGCGGTCGCCGGGGTGCAGGCCACACCACACATCACGTAATGCCCAGTGCGACAGCCAGTCAGTGAGGCTCCTCGCATTCAAAACCACCTGCGTGCTACGAAGGGGCGGGTAGGACCTATCTAGTTGCGTATCAAGGACAGTGTTAAAATCCCCATCAAGTAGCCAGGGAATACCCGCGTACGGTGCCAGCACCGCAGAGAGATGATCCAAGAACGATGACTGGTCGGCATTCGGGGCGTATAGGGAGCCAATTAGTACGTGCTGTCCCTGAAGCTTCCCCCGGACCAAGGTGTACCGGCCAGAGGGGTCCACCACTGTGTCCGTGCATGTGAACGGAGTGCCCGCCCTTACCCAAATCAGTGTGCCACGGGCGTGTACGGAATATGTGGTCCCGTAAAGTTGACCCCTCCAGCGAGTTCGCAGCCTGTCAAGTTCTGGCTGCGTCATATGGGTCTCCTGGAGGAGGGCGATGGCTGCCTTATGTCGCTGCAAATAGGCGAAGACAGAATAACGACGTGCCGGCGTGTGCATACCCGTATGTTCCATGTAATTACCACAGTGTTAGCCATATAATACAAGCAAGGACTATGTAGGGCACAGGACCAGGGTCGAGTCGGTTAAAGGGGAAGACCTCAGTTTTGGATGTCATGCCGGTATGCTGTAATAAAATAACAAGTAAAGGAACTTCGGTGTGCAGCTGGGCGCACCTAACAAAACCCAAGAACTTTGTAACTGTCAAGGCAAACCCCAGCACGGGCATTCGTCCAAACTACAAGCCTAATGTCTATGGAAAACTAAGCCAAACTAGGGCAGTAGGGTACCTGCGAGGGTGCCAGCTGTGACGTGCCGTAGCCTTCTCCCTCATTTCTACGTATGCTTGTCACCTGTGGAGACCCTGACGCTAACATGTGAAGCTAACCGTACCCCCCCAGCCCCGGTTGGCGGGTACAGGAAGGGCAACACCCCACAGGTCCGCCCCCTCCCCCCAGTCGTCCCTCCCAGCCCCCCGAGCAGGCCCGCGCGTCCCGGCCAGAAGCAGACAAGTCACCACCACTCCTGCCCCAGGAGGGCCGGGCAGCAACGGAAGTACAGTAAAGCCACCCCCGCTCCCAGTCAAATTCAGGATTCAGCAAGGACTGTCAATAGGGTACTTGCGTATGTTGTCCATGATGGTGAAGATCACCAGAAAGGCTTATTTGGATAAGATCATCTGCTGTCTGTGGGGTCACCGCCGGCAGAATAATGTCGTCTGACACGATTGTGGAGGGCGAGGATGAGCCACTCTGCACCAGCGTGACCTGTCTGCGGGGCTCTGAGTGGTCCCGGGCCCGCGGAGAGCCGAGGGTGGTAACCGCTTCAAATGCCTCCAGTCTTTCCCTGCGCATGTTCTCCGGGGTCGGGGCAATGATTACAGTCTGGGTGGGCCGCCTGACTCCACGACGGCAGCGACGACGGGCTCCACCAGCCACCTCCGTACCAATGCCCGAGGCCGTCGGCCTCACACCCGACCACAACCCTGACCCCTCAAGCCAGTCCCATGCGTCCTCTGGGGAATCAAAAGAGTGTGTCTTCTCCTGGGCCGTGACGCGCAGATGCGCCGGGAATAACAGTGAATATGGTATGGCAAGGGCACGGAGCTGCTGTTTCACTGCAAGGTAGTTGCTCCTGCGTTTTTGCACCCGAGCAGTGTAGTCAGGAAAGAACATGACCGGGCTACCGCCCACTGTGAGAGTCTCCATTTTGCGCATTTCACGGAGAACCACATCACGGTCCCTATAGTTGAGCAACTTAAAGAGAAATGGCCGTGGCCTGGCCCCCGGCTGAGGTCTCCGAGCCTGGATGCGGTGGGCTCTTTCAATGACGAACTGCTGCGACAGGAGAGCCTGAGGTACGAGCTCGCGAAGCCACCGTTCCATGAACTGTTCTGGGTGACCACCCTCCTTCCCTTCCGACAGGCCCACCACGCGGACATTGCTGCGACGTGAACGGCCCTCCGAATCGTCCGCCTTATCTTCCAGCTCATGAACCCGATCCAGAAGGTCCTGCAGCACTGCAGTGTGATTTTGGGTAATAGGCTGGAGCTCCTTGATTGTTTGGCCCTGTGCAGCGACTCTATCGGTCAGCTTACGATGATTCGCATGTAGGAGGGTAAAGTCCGAGGCGATCTTATCCATTCTGATCTCCAGAGAGGTTCTGGTGTGTTCCACCGCGGCCCGATCCGTTCCATTGCTGCTAGGACGGAGTCCAATTTAGCTGCTAGGGCCGCGGGCGTGGGCTCCGGCGGGCCTCCAGTGCACAGAGGTGGAGGGTCCGACTCGCCTCGGCGTGGGGGCCCCTGCTGTGGCTTAGCTTTCATACGCCCCATCACAAGCTGCTACGCCGTGGACATTCGCAAGCGGTCGCTAGCCGGGGGGGCGTGGCAGTAAGGGGGCCGCTGCACTAAGGACTGGGTTCCAGGCATGCAAGTCGCCAGGTACCCGTGGTCTCCAATATGCGACAAGACAGCTACTGCCCGCTCCAATCAGGCGTCGCAAGATCTATCGCACTACTGTTAGGTATAGCTCTGGCGCGAGTCTTGGTATCACACTCCCGGTCACCAGTGTGGAATGGCCCACCCCTCCTCATGTCCCATCCTTGGCTTCGCAGGGAATGGCCGGCCTACGCAGTCCTGCACCACAAGGACACGGAAGGGATCTCCGCCGGTGGCACCACAGGTCGTAATCGCTCCGGGAGGGGTGGCGAGGTCAGGCGGCAAGGACAACTCTGGGCGTTGTAGGTGTGAACGTGGTCTCCACTCAAAGCCCACAACGGGCGCCACGTGACAATCTCAGCCCCTGCGCAGGCGAAGGCTGCGCAGGTCGACCCCCGTGGACCCCCAACCCGCGCCGCACCGCACAGCCAATCACGTTCCACGCGGGCCTGCCCCAGCCTAAGGGCTTCGCTGGTCCGCCTCAGCGTGAGGTCAGTAATCCTCCCAGCCGCAGCCTGAGTCACCAGGTCCGGGGCCCGCCCGCTCTCCGCTCCTGGGCGTAGACTGCCGACTTGAGGAAGTCACAGGGCGTCCCCCGCCTCCCGCGGCGCCACCAGAGCAGGACCCAGTCGCCGCAGAGAGGCACGGCAGCGCCGCGCAGTCCATCCCCCACAGTGCAGCCTCAGAAACACCGCCCGGTAGAGGGCCGAACCCCAGGTCCACCGCTTGCCCTCGGATGACAGTCGACGTAGGGCTCCAGGTCCAGCCGGACTACACACCACAGTACAGTAGGGGGCTCCCTGGACCCGATCGGCCCTCGTGGCTCCCCCCACCGCCAGCAAGCGCTCCGCCATGCCCCTCATGGGCCTACCTGGGCCGGAAGGCCTCGACGATCAGCTGCAGATCCACAGCCGCAGTACAGGCCACCAGGGCCGGGGTCCACCCGCCGACGGGTCCCAGGCAGTAGTCTCCAGCTCAGGGAAGTCACAGAGCGCCCCTCTCAGCTCACAACATCTCCAAGGCTGTACACGGCAGCCCCAGGTAGTCAGGAGCACACCGCAGAACCACCACTCCCCCGGATACAGCAGGAACAGCCCACGCGGGCGGGCCGCGTGGCCGGGCGGCCGGCTCCAGGCTCCCACGGCGCAGCAGGCCGCAGTCCACAGGGTCGACACGGGGTGAGTTCAAAACCCCGAGGAACCCAAAAAAGGCGACGTGCCTCGATGTGTGCAGGACAGGCAGGCACCGGGGCCGGAGGGAGCCCCACATCAGCATGATGCTACAGGATAAACCGGGGATTAGGCACGGAGCGCTAGCAAAACGCGTCCACCATCTTCGGTGCCTGGCCACGCCCCCCTTAGTATCACACTATAATAAGAAAAACCACACGGCAGATGATGTCAAGTGCAAGTGATTGACATTGCAACCCTACCAGAAAGAGGAGGCGATATCACTAATATACTCCAACGCATCGAATGCCGTTGGATAGACAGAGTCAACTCCATAGAAGAAGGCCTTAATTCTCTTGAGGAATGGAGAGGCTATGTAATAACACTACAGTAACAAATACCCTTAAAATGAATCATTGCCATCAGTGTACACTTTCAGCCAGAGACCCCTTCCGCTTGCAAAGTAAATGTGCCACACAGTAGTATTGAATAATACTGTCAATACATCTATATAGTATGTCTAGCACAGCCAAAGTACAGTCCATTGTGCTCACGCTTTGTGGATATCTAACTAGCTTAATGTCTAACAGACTCTGTCTCAATAGAATGTATACTATATGCTGTAATTAACTTGGTTGAATGTAATAATTGCAGATGTAAATAACGGACTAGTGCCTTTTTTTTACACATTTATGTTGAATATGATGTTTCAAAAATTGTAAAACCAGCAACAGAACAGCACGCATAAATCACTGAGTAGAGCAATTATCATCAGATCCCATCCCAGACAGTATCTCTTCTGTTTCCATTGCTTAATGGAAACCGAGCACCAGATGGATCGGTGGCACGGTTTTCCATTGGGAAGCCTGCCGGTTTCCAGATCAGAAAGGCGGGAAAACTCGAGATAAAACAGAGCGTCCCGCAGGCGCTCGATGTCATTGCACCCAGAGCCTACTTGGGAGGCATCACTGCAGCTGACACACGCTGCTGCCTAAGAAATTGATTTAGCCAGACAAGAACAACAAGTAAGTCCTGAGCCCTGTTGTCTCAGTTACCCGCCCCCACCATTCCCATTCAGAACCCATCCCTAAAGCTTAACTCTTCATATGCCTTATTTCACAGTAACCTACAGTGCACCGTCACTGTAATCAGCAGAACGCTATGGCCGTAGCAAATTTATAGAAGAGCTTACCGGCTATCTAACATCCTGAAGTGCCGGCCTGACCTCACTTTGAGGTAAATATAATTTCTTCCACCACGACATGTTACAACTAGGGGTGGGCGGAATTTGCGAAATTCACTTTCGCAAATTATCGCGAAAATGTTAAAAATCTCCGCAAACACGCGGAAATATCGTGAAGATGCGGAAGTTTTTTTCCCGCCCGTTCGCGAGATTTTCTGCATGGTTGCGGCTCGCCAACTTACCCATGTGGTTGCTCGCGGGCGCGGCCATCTTGTTTTCAGTTGTCTCGCGGTGCATGATCGCGAGAAGAAAGACGTCACTGCGGGCGCAAACTGTCGCGAGACAGCGCAAATGGCTAAAAACAATACAACATCTCATGGAGAACGCGACCGGATCGGGAAAACTTGTCGGTGAACGCGGGGATTCAGGTAAGGCGATCGCGAGCGCGCGAGAATGTATTATTTTACAGCGCGAGCAAGAAACAAATTATCGCTAAGCTGCGGAATGCGTAAATTTTGACATTTTCGCGCTTTCCGCGGAACGCGAAAATGTCAAATTATCGCAATTTCCACGACCGGAACGAAATTTTAGCCCAGGCCTAGTTACAACCAGCTTTCCCTATGTTCTTTCTATAATGCAGTAACTGACATGCATTCTCTTGTCCTTTCACTGTAGAACCCGGCTGGGTCCTCACGTGAGTTTTTACTTTCACCTTTCACTTCACTGTCACAGAGGCAGCACTCTCTTCATCCAGGTAATTCCCTATAGATGCCTTCTCATTAGTTTTCCTGCATTTGTGCCGGTATATGGGCCTTATGCTTTCCTTATTTTGTTTTAGATGTCCCTACATCGTCATTCCTGAGGAGACCCCCATTGATATAAGGGTCGAAACGCCGTCGACAAGTAAAAAAGAACAGACCATTACCCAGCCCGTATCATTGTGTACTGAAGCTGTAAAAAATACTGTATATGAATGGTTGTTTTTCACAACTGATGGAAACCGTGTACATAATAATTCACTTTGTATATTCACTTATTGGTTCCATTTCTTCACTTGCGGACACAATGCACAAACAGTACTACTTTTGACTGTAAGAAGTGTACCTATTGTTTATTTATTTATTTTTTCATAAAATATGTTATACCGAGCAAACTGTGTAGAAGGTTTTTCTTGCCCTCTGACATTAGATGGTCCTTTTTATTGCGAATGTGCATAAGTATTTCAAATATTAGTTCTATTTATCCACAGGAACCTTACTAAAAAGAATTATCCCAAATGCAAACAATCATATAAAGATCACAAAAACACATTCATATATACAATATAACTTTAAAAGGGCAAATCGTCCATAAATCCAGAGACAGCTGGTTGACGGTGGAGAACGTATGATACTGTCAGTGGGACAATTGATCTATATCCCAGTATGTGTGTTCAATTCTTCCTCTTTGTTCAGACCATAGGGAAATATGGTATTCAGATCGATGATGTACTTCAATTTGAGAATTCTAAGATGTTTTTCCATATCCCTGCCTCGTATGTGTTTGTCAATTCTGCAAAAGTTAAGCAAGTTTTTGTCACTATTGTGTGAATTGTAGAAATGACGTGCAATGGGATATATGAAATCTTGATTTGTTATAGCCCTCTGATGTTCGAGCATGCGCTTCTTGAGTGGATGTTTCGTACTACCTATGTAGCACATCCCGCATGGACACCTCCAATTGGTATACCACATATTCAGTAGTACAGGTAATACATTTTCCTGATCGTTCGTTCCTTACCATCGTGGGTTTTGAAGGTTTTGCAATTACTTATGTGTTTGCATTCTTTACAACCATTACACTTGTAGAATCCCTCCTTCCTCTGTACCCATGTCCCAGTGGGTTGTGCCTGTTGGTAACTGTGGACTAACTTGACTTTGACTGACATTGGCGCCTTTATGTAAAGGTAGGTGATTTCCCCATAACTTTCCCACTGACGGTGCCCGCTTTAATGAGGCCCCAATGTTTTTTCATAAGTGCTCTAAGGCTAACTGATTTGGTGTTGTATGTGGTGATCATGCGTGGATTGTTTTCTGGGGTCTTTCCCATGATTCTGGTTCTCTGTTCACTGAAGAGGACCTCTGATTGTTTAACATAGCTCACTTTATCTGTGGCTGGTTTTAAAACCCGCTCAGAGTTGCCACATTGTTTGAACCTCTGAATCATTTTAGCACTTTCTGCCCTGAAATTTTTTCGCGTGCTACAGTTCCTGTGAGCACGCAGCAGCTCCCTATAGGGAATGCGGTTGATAAGGGATGATGGATAGTGGCTACGTGCATGCAGGACTGCATTCCCAGCAGTTTCCTTTCTAAAAAGTGTCGTGGTCAATTTGTTGTTCTATACACTGACTCTGATATCCAAAAAGTCACAAGACTTGTCACTGAGAGAGTGGGTAAAGCTCAAGTTCAGATCGTTGGCTGACAATACATCGATGAACTCGGTGGCCAGATCCAGGCCACCGTCCCAGATGATAAAGAGATCATCGATGTATCTCAGCCAGTCAGTGAACCACTTTGTTCAGTGGGCCTAACTGGGTACCTTTAGCTGGCCCATTCTGTATAGCAATCAGACAAGACTTGTAACTTTGTCCTGGTCCAGCACATGTTTTTTTGCAATATTTTTACTGAAATCTTTAAAACTGGATCTCTCTGGATCTACTAATTTGATTTATGTCATGGTGGCCTGTTTTATTTGATAAGAAGAACTCAAATGTTCTAATCTGGGGTGGAATCATTTTTGTGTGATGTGTTCACTTTATTCGTGTTTGAAGTGTTGCTCAAATACTTTACACATTGCCTCTCAGTTAAGCCTGACTGTTCTGTGCCAACTTACAAGAGGGTTGAGCACAGGTTAATATCGGGATGGCTTGTACCTCACCCTGCCGAGGCTTGTGATTGCTGCTTGACCACGGTTTGTTACACCCTCTGTCAACCAACAACCCAGTTGCTCACATATCACAATGATAGCATAAGATAGACTATTTAGAAACCTATGACATTCATCGCAGATCTGTTATTTCATCCAGTTTTGAAGTTTGTAATCTGGGTTTAACGCTATTCGTAAAACTCATCCTAATTAGTTCAAAGATGAAAGTCTTTGTGCTATTTCTGAAGCCAATCACTGCTTGATTTGTAATTTATATGTCATGAAGTTTTGATAAGCAAGATCAATCAGAAACACATTCATTGATTATTTAGTTATTCCTTAGTTTAGAAATTATTCCCTCCATAATTCTATAATTTTCTCTATTTTAATCACCAGCTTTAAGGCATTTTCTTTTAGTTTTAGGTTCTTAAACACACACAGGACAGGTTCCATTTTAGCTCCAGTCTTCATTTTACTTGGTCTGTCCAGCTTTTTTACCTTTTCCCCAGATACTGCATGGTATTATGACATAAAGACTTTAAGGCCTGACTCCATTTTAAGGAGCCAAGGCTCCATTCTCTATTCCTGCATACTCATCAACATGTCTGCCTTTGACACAGATGGCGTCTGCCGTTAACTTTCTAGTGAACCTGTGACAGTGTCAATTCATTCAGACATATACATCAACTAGACCCCTGATGCAACATCAGTCTGGAACAAGTGCCTTGTTATCTCTATTTCAAGGTCAAATAAGAACAATAGCCCAAATAATGTAGTCTGAATTGTCACATTTTTACCTTATTTGTTTAAAGGAATGTATTTTACAGAATCATCTTGATGCTCATGGGCTATAACAGACATTCCTAACGTACAGTTGGAAATTCCATCCTAGATAATATAAAGGGGTCGATTATGAGGCTATTCGGAAGGGCTCCGAATACGATTCAGGACCCTTGTTTTCCTACCGAATCGTACACAGTTCGAGTCTTTCAGAGCAGAACCCTACAGTTCCATGGACACGGTTTCCGAGTGAGTGATTACGATAACAGATTCGGACAACCATTCCAATTTGGTTTACCTGAAATGAAACAGCTGATGGAATCTGTCTTTCGGGGCCCATGGCAGGCCCCCCTTCGCCTTCTGAATCAGGCCCGTGGGGGTACCATGGGACCCACCTTTCAAACCATGCACAGTGTGGCAGGCACCAAGAGTTGCCTGCCACAGGGTGCATTATTTTCCCCAGCCAGCCATGAGATCTTGTGTTCTTGTTCCGAACACAGGCTCTCATAGAAGTCAATGGGAGTCCGACCAAATCGTATCAGGAAGCATCTGGACTCATCTAAATCACTCAGATTGACTCCCCCGATACGAGTAGTTTGGAAAGAATTCCAAAACCGATTCGGTCAGAATGCTTTCCGGACGAGATTGTAATCGGCCCCATATTATAAAAGGACTGCCACTCAACCACTTGTCAGGAGATAAACTTCACCTAGGTGGCTTTTTAGGTAGCAGCGCCAATGTAAGGGCATGCCATGCAAAAAGTCCAGATGATCCTTATTGGTTTACGGGGCTTTCTTTAATAATCGCAAGTGTTCCACTTGTGGTAGTATGGCCGAGCAGCTTAGGTTTATCATGGAGGAGTGTTAGGCATTTGTTGTACACAGTCAGTCAAGAAATACAAGACGTAATTATAAAAATAACATTGATTTTTATAGGAATTTGGACATCACGATCTTTAGAATTCTTTAAGTACTTTTGGGGTCATCAGTTTTTCAAGAAAGCACTAAAAATGCTCAAAAAAAGTTTTTGGAGGTATGAGTCTCGAACATGGTAATGTTATGCTATGGGAGGAAACACCGCAAACAAACGTACATTGCAAACAGATATTGCAGCCAGAGTTCCGATGTGCCCTTTTGGATTCATGATGCTAGGGGGCCAGGGTCCAAGAAACCATCAGCAGTTTCAGGCTACTTGCCCTGGGGTGTTTGGGTGCAGAGGTGCAGGTCAGGATGGTAGCCTTAAAGCTACACTAAAAAAGTCAACGAGACCTGAAACAAATGCTGCAAGGAGGGACTTGAGGGCAAGTCTGGGTGAACCCAAAGGGGCCTCAGGTCATGAAGACCCCTAGACCAAGGAGGCACAGTCAGAAGTCAAGGCCCTGGGCTGTGGACCTTGGGTGCAAAAGGTCTTGACTGGCTGGCCACTAGAGTTCAAGGCTCTCATGGTTTGTTGGTCGGTTCTGCAGAGGGAAAGAAAACATAACAGCAGGGCCACTCTGGTTGTGGAGCTCATCTGTCCTGAAGCCCCTCAAATTGTGGGAAAGCTTCCAAGGTGGTGGTGTTAGACTGGATGGAAAATAAGCCTTGGCTGATGCAAGTACCCTGGTACTCAGGATATTGGTCTAGGGGGGCTCCTGATGGATCTGGCGTCTCAAAACATGGTAGAGGGAGATGGGGCTGACCTTCTAAACCATAAAGACTTCCTCCTTGAAGTGATGCTCCTTTGGTGGGCCAGGTGGCCAGCAGCAAGGTGAACCGGACAGATGCAGCCGGTGCCTGCAGATGCAGGGGAAGTGCTGGGCCATCCTCCAAGTGTTTGGGACGATGCATAGCTGCAGGATGATTCGGTCTTTGAAATGGTCAAGGAACAAGCAGCCCTTAAATACTCAATTTAGGGGCGTTTAGAGGACTATATGGTAGTAACTAATGGACTATACGCCCTGTATGACCACTTCGTGTAGGGAACTGGGATAATACTGACAAGCCTGGGTGGAGTTTTTCGAGTTCCGCTGCACGGAACTCTGAGAATTGCAAAAAATATTCAGCCGTACTGCGCAGAGCTCCGCAAGCGGGGGAGTGTGTTAAATAAATGCAGTTCCCTGTGTTTTTCAGTGCTAGATGCTTGCCCACACTGTGAAATCATCGTGAATGGCACAATGCACAGCTCAAGTGGGCACTGCTTCCTTTCTGCCGCTCGAGTAGAGTTTTACTCACGCAGCAGCTTTCTCAACACGAACAGACAGTTTTTCAACATGAGCGGTCACAAGCATACGCAACCACTCCCAATGAGAAATCTGACCGCCCGCATTGAGAAATCTCTCTAGGAGGTTGATTTTCCATGCTTGCACTCACCGACTTGATGTTGACGATCGCGAACAAGGAACAATCCCGCTGGGAGGTGGATTTTCCTTGTTCGCCAACTTGATGTTGACAAACGCGAGCCAGGAGAAAAACTCTGCTCCGCTAAGTGTTTTTCGGAACTCCGTGAACGCCCCGTAAACTGAAGTGTGGAAAACTCTGCAAACTCTGCGAGCGGAGCGGAGTTCACCACCAAGATGTAATCCTGACCCAGAAGTCCCTATTTCACCAAAAATCAAGATGGTGGAAACTCCCTTGGCTGTTCACTTCAGATAGACTTTTTAGGCGTGACTAGCCTGTGAGTGAAATACACCTCCTGAATATTTAATGTCCCACCTGCTCTGGTACCAAATGGGCCCCAGGGCAGGGAGTGGCATTCCTCAGGTCTGGGGTAAAGCCGGGCTCACATATAAAAGGCAATAGAGGCTTTGAATCATTAGCCATCTTGCTGGAGGAGGTGGGAACACCTTCTGCCAAGCAAACATTGTTCCTGACCACTGAGAGGGCAGGCTCTCCCTTGCAGCGGTTAAAAACGTGTCTGTTGTGGCAGGCTGGAAGGTACCAGTCAGCCAACATACTAAGGGGGTCATTACAATGACAGACAGACTTCAGCCCTTTCGCCATCGTATCGTATCTGGGATCGCCCGCCTTAAAGGTGGCGGTCCCACAGGGCAAATTACGATACGACCACCACTGTGGCGGTCGCATTGCCCCATGTTTTGTATTCTGGCGGGTGCTGCACCAGCCGCAAGACAAAACTGACACCCCACACATATCCCTGCACTACGTGGCAAGCACCATGCGGCGCCTACCACATGGTTTAGGGATATGAAGGTGTGGCACCATAGGTGCCCCCATTGCCTATGCCGTATAATGATAGGACAGCCGTGGGGAAACGGAGTGTCCGTAATCCAAGTCAGAAGGTGGAACTATGAATAATGTTCCCGTAATGACTACTTTTAATGAAACGAACGAGTGAAGCATCCGATCCAGCCGCGCGGCTGGATCGGATTGGATTACGGACACTCCGTTTCCCCACGGCTGTCCTATCATTATACGGACCATTCAATTGGTCCCTTTGTTCGACAAGCATTGCCCTTGTTCACTGATACAGCGGAGACATTAGATGCCCCAAACTTCGTCAGACATGCTATCAACTACTCATCTTCAATTCAAAATTTGAATACGATTAGTCCCCAGATATTGTCCTGAAGAGACCCCTTACCCAGAGTGGGTTGAAACGTCGTCGACACCAACAAAGGGAGAGCAAAAAAGACTCGTTACACTCTTATATGCCTCTCATTGTTTTTTAAAGACCTCTTAAACACTAAGTTCACTTTGTAGGCTACGATTATTTTCACTGGGTTCTATCCTCACTTCTTTCACTATCTTTCTTTTGTGCCTGAAAAACTAAAAATGTTAATAATACAATTGTGAATTGTGCAATAAATTGCTTTTGCTTCGGTTGAAGTAAATAAGTTCTCCAGACTAACTAAGTACGTTTCCTTGGCTTTTTGAGTAAATCGGCTGGGAGTATAACTTTTACTCCATATTTGCAAATGGATTATTGTGAATAAGTTCCTTGTGGACATTGTTCTTACTTAACAGTAATACCCAGTTCACAGGGACATATGGGTCGCTCTTGTTTGTTATAAATATTACATATAGTACATGCAGTGTACTTTGGAATTGCACACAGGGAGGGGGCAATGTCGTATTTTCAGAATGGTTTGCACAATTTGACGCATTCTGTAATGGCAGTCCGCATGCAGTTTGTGTGTGTGTCCCTTAAAGTGGCATAATAACTGCTAAAGATCTTAGGGCCCCTTCTTTAGTACCCATGCCCTGCATACCAGTGATACCACTTACCAGGGACTTATAGGTAGGACTGGGCATAAAATATCACTCTGCTTGCAGAGTTTGCAGAGTGTCTCCCACTCCTGGCTCCACGTAGAACTTGAAGTTCTGAAAAACTCTGCAGAGCGGGCAGAGTGGAGTTTCTTCTCTTCCGCGGCTCGCCAATGTTGAGTTGGTGAGCACGAGTGAGGGAAATCTTACTCCAGACCACCTCCTGGTGACATTTCTCTATGTGGATAGTCACAGCGTTTGCTATCACTCACATTGAGGAACCTTCCGCTTGCATTGAGGAAGCTGTTGCTCAAGTAGAATTTCTACTTGAGTGGAAGAAAGAAGCACCACCCTTTTGTGATGCCATGGTGCCATTTGTGCTGATTTTACAGTGCTGGATAAACACCCGGCCCAAAAAATCTGTACGTGTCGCACTCCACCGCTTGCAGAAACCTGTGTAGCGCAGTGGAGTTCTTTGGTCACTTCGCATGAACTCCACCCAGGCCTACTTACAGGGGTGCTAAAGTCCTTGCCAATTGGATTATAGTTTACCTTTGTCTTGTTATAGGGAAAGACCTCTGGCACTGGGGCCATCTTAGCAGGGACCCAGTGCACTACCAGTCAAAAGGGGAAAAAAGTGGGCGTGACCATGTCAAAAAAAGGAACTTTCATAGACCAGATCTCTGACCCAGTTTAAAGATCCAGATGTGCACAGCACCAGACTCCAGCTTGACTGAAGAAGCCTCGAGCAAGACACTCCGAGGCTCTGCGGAGTATTCCATTCTGTTATGTTTCATACAGGTACCCTGTTATAGGCTCAGGCAGTGAATACACCTTTCACCTATATTTCCCCTGCCATTACACTATACAATGCTGACACACTGACACGAGACGCTGAGGTTCCTGCACGCAGACACTCCAGCTTGCAGTGGTCCGACATCCCTCACGGGGTGTCCATCTCTAGACCAAGATGGGGTCCCACAGTCTTTCAATTCAGGTAATGGGGTTGGCTTTATCCTAGGGGGATTCTTAACTCTAAACCTACATTCATGCTAGGTACACTTAGGTACATCTAATTTGAGTTGCATCGTAGGACTACGCATTATTACTGTCCTGTATCTTTATACTTGCCTGTATTCATTGTTTCGGCACTGTGGTAGGAATCTACCATCCTTTTACTCTATGGGTGCTTACAATCCTTTATATCTGTTTCTGTCCTATGGTTCTTTCAGCACACCTATTTTACATTAGAATGACGCTAGTTCAATAAATACGTATGGAAAACGTCCCCACCATTTATTCTGTGTCTTTCTCTGAGACGAAATGAACACGAGTAACCAAGCAAAAAATACTGTACTGTTTCCACGATCCCTGATGGGACAGAGTTGTCATGTTCGATACTTAACAAGAACTATTATATCCTTGGTAAGAGGGGTTTATAGTGGCACTGTGAACTAGCTGGTATACAGGCTAACATACTCAGTGGGGGTGTCTGGAACCAGTCTGGACTCCAATCCCGCAGTGTATGATGTCTAAACGCACAGATCCTGTATATGTTTATAGGAACAACACGACAATTCTCCCTTCAATAACTGGTGCCAGCCTTGTACTCACACAGAATTAATCTCCTAGCTGTTATACTCAAAATACCTTACAAGCTACTTCAAACAGACAATAAATCCTACTGTCCAGGTATGTGCACCACCTCTGAAACACAGGCTCATTATTTATTTATCTGCTAGAACTAGTATTGTGCTTAGAGATAGCACAATCAGGGTGTTAAGGGCTGTAAATTGTGATGTTACCATTTTCCATTTTCACTGTTATTTTAATTCTTATATTCTGTGATGTTGCCAACGTTGTGTGCGCTAGATCCTAGCATTTTATATAACTATCTTAAAATAAATATGTTGAACTGCAGATTCTCTCTCTAGTGGTTTTGAAAGTGTAAATCATTAACAAACTATTGTTTTGATTACCCTGTTAGAAACTAAAAAGCATTGATACCACTTCAACTATATTTTGGAGGGGGTTGCGCCGGACTACAAAAACATTTCTTTCACATTCAAGCATTGGTGCATTGAACTGAGTTCACTTGTGTCACCTGGGAGTGTGAAAACAAACTTTATAGAGCTGAGCCAAAGACTGACTATAAGCAAAGCTGTGATCTGTGCACCTCACCACCTTCTCACCCAGAAGGAAAATACAGTAAGATCTGCATATCAGACATGAAGACCTTTTGAGCCTTTGTAGGCGGGAGCATGAACGATCTAGATGGAGAAATATTTTAAAAGGAAGCAATGGATAACCTTCCCAGGGCCTGGGGATATTGTTGGGTTTCGCCAAAGGTATATAGACAGCTATATTATAAATAAAGCACAACACATTGGAAAGCCCACAATACTATTCAGCATTTAATGTAAAAACAGCATGCAGCACAGCAAATATTCAATAGACAAATGTAATTTCAATAGAACTCACAGTAGATGATGATCAGATGGAGATTAATGTTGAAATACATAAAATATAGAATAATTTAATAATGTTTTCTCTCAATAAATGTCTATGAAAGATAATTATATAAAAAAATATTTCAGCAAAATCATATCTAATGAGCAGGTGACAGGAACTTAGAAACGTATACTGGACAAAGTGCGAGACAACCCTAAGGAGAAGTTGTCAATCACAAGTACAATACTGAGCTCATTCCTCTCCCAAAACCCACTTCCAGGTGCCCACCCTGGGAACACGGTTGTGCTTTGCAAAGGTACAACTCTAAATACAAGTTTGCAAGCATAATCAAGCGAAGAACTGGAATGCTCTCCCTCTTTCCCTCCGTTCGGAATCTTCCGAAATTCTTTTCCGAAACAAATTGTAAACATGGCTGTTCGAGGTATAGATCTTCTCTGTCCCCTTTCCATTTTGAGTTCTGCCCAGCGCGGGGACACACTTTTTTATTGTAACCATGCGCCTTATGAGAGTTATTGTTATGATGATTATTATTATTATTATTATTATTAATATTATTAATAAGGCTAAAGGACACTTCATACCTATATTTAATTATAAAACACATGGTTAGACCATGTGACGTGGCAATAGATCAGAAATAACGCTGCAGTACATTGGAATATAGGATCATGTTTTCACATTCATACCTGTAGGATGTGAAATGGTCAAGTATTCTGTTTTAAGATTAGGATCAAGATGTTCTGTTATTTCATGGGAATAGATGAAACCCTGGGCTCTCATGGGTCCATCTACACACTGTGCAGATATAATTGCCAAAGTTAGGTGTGTTCACCTCTAAATTTGTCTGAAACTGCAGCACAATACTCTGGCTTATCTCATCTGCATGCACGTGTGGGACCTGGGTTCATGACTGACCATCATAAAATGAGTGAGAGCCCTATCAAAGCAATGGCGATGAGGAACTCTTGGAACAACCCAACTGGAGAAGATACATTCTCTGTGATCAGGGACTCTGACATATACCTCTGCCTCTCTCTTTCAGTGGGACCTCGTGTGCGAGCAGAAGTGGCTCAATAAGGCCTCATCCACCTTCTTCTTCATCGGGGTCATGGTGGGGGCCATTTTGAATGGTTACTTGTCTGATAGGTACAGTATATATTTATTGTTTCTATACTTCATATGTGTTAGTTCCTCCTTGTGATTCAAGTCTTGCAACCCTGGATATACTGTACTTTTTGTGTAATAAGCATTGTGCATCATGGTATCTGCTAAGCAGAGCATTTGTGTTGTCTCTCACAAGTCACCGAATCTCTGTTGATTAAATCTGAGTGAAACAGTTTAGGAGTTGCTGCTGTAGTGGCCAATGTAGCCTGAGCTGCTGCCTGTCCAGTAATCCTAAACAAATGGACAGGTTCATGCATGGTGGCTGTTGTGTTGTAGCGAGGGGCAAGGTGAGTGGTGACCTCTGCACTTGTGAGGCTTTTAGCTAGAGGATCCCCAGGGCCCCGAAATAAGTTACTGCAGACACAGGAGTGACATCATGGACCACAAGGTCCCAGCCTTGCCTCCTTTTATTAGTTCTCATGCTCGCGTTACCCAACTCCCAACATAACATTTCTTGTTAACCCCAATGAAACAAAACATTGAACGCAAACATACAACATAATACACCGACAACACACACAAACCAAAGCAGCAGGATGGTTCTTCATGCTTACAGGATGCTTTGGATTCTCCTAGACTGTGATATACTTCACGGCTGACAGAATGCCAACCTACCAGGATCGGTACATCAAAAAATCCTGAAACCTTTTGGGAACAACTGGCTCCGTTCTGAGATGGGATGCTCCATTATGATGAACCGCAGGACGGACCTCAAATTCAAATTCAAATTTATTTTATTTGATTTAGTTCTCTGCTGAGAACAACAAATAATTTGATAAGACATTAAAATTACATTCATAATTAGCAAAATTCTAAACACTTATCTTAATACAAGTTTTAAAAAGTTTTTAAAAATGTAAACAGGTTATAACATACAAATTCATTAGGGGGTGATTTGAGAATGGAATCAAACTCTGTACACTCGTAGAGTTACACTTTGTTGGAATTGGTTTTAAAAATCGCTTTCTGGCGACAACTACTGTGGAATTGGGACAAACAAACAACATATACATCAGATCTTGAACTCCTCCTTTGCAAAGGTCACATAAGCTACTAGGATTATTATCATTTGTCCATTTACAGATTAAAGATTTAAGAGGGAGAATCCCAAACCGAAGTAAGATCATACAACGCCGGGCACCGTGTCTTAAAGTAAAAGTAAGGTATTGTTGCCTTTGTTTGAATTCAATTGAATCAGCATAGACCTTGTAACATTGCAATTTTGTACAGGACGGTCCTCCATCACTTCTCAATATCGCGGAGGGGTACCTCCCGAGGCACCCTCTCTTCGGTTGATCTCAGGCTCATTCTCATTAGGTGACCTGTGGTCTGAACTCTGAACATTAACCTCAGATAGCCGCCCACTGGTGGAAGGGTGGTTGATCTCATCATTGTTATTCTCCACAGCACAGGAAAACTCCCCGTCATTCTTCCAGGTATAGGCTCCTTGTATGTGCCATTTACTACATTCCTAATGATAGTATTGTCATCTCTTCAAGCTGCTATCCTCATCACTTATGTAACACTGCCCCTCCATGGACCAACCTCAAAGGTAAGGTGGAATTTGCTTCCCGGATCTCGATCCTTGACAAGCACAAGATCCCCCACCTGCAGGAGTTTCATCCAGGCACTCCTCCACATACATGTTTTGTCATTGTGTACCTTACACTGGCACAAAACCTTTGTAACTTCGTTACTAGATGCTGATGACTCCGAATGGTGAGGAGTTGTGTCATCCACAGGCCTATTGATGCAGAGAGCACTGGGACTCACTTTTGTCATGGCTTGCAGTGTGAGTCAGCATACTCGTAGAAATGATTACAGGGCTCATTCTATGATCAGGTTCTCAGCTAGCACTATCCGTATTACCTTCTTGAGAGTTCTCACTTCTCTATTAGCTTGGGGCCATCAAGGAGTGATACGCCGATGAGTGATACCCCTGGCATTCAGGTAATACGCAAATTCCCGGCTTGAGAATGGGGGCGCGTTGTCCGTATGGAATCTTTCAATAACCCATGGGTTGTCAAAACCTTCTCAAAATGGACCACTGTTGGACTTGGTGTCATAATTTCCACCTCAAGATACTTAGGAAAGTGTTTGATAACTACCAACATTTTTCTACCATCTGTCAGACTCACAAAATCAGCACTGACTTGGTGCCACGGCCTTGGAGGAATGCCTTCCATGATGACAAGTGCTGGTGGGCCTGGGTATCCAGCAGCCTGACACAGCAGCCACGATTGCACTGTGTGTTCAATGAGTTCATCCAGCCCCGGGAACCGGAGCTTACATCTGAGTTTTTGACAATTCCTTGATGGGCTGCATGGGCCAGGTCAACAACATACTGTGCCAAACGCCCGGGTATTACCAACCCAGGCCCTCTCAGTAGACATCCTTCAGGTGTGGCAGCTAGCTCATGCCGTACATGGTAGAGTGAGAGTAGTGTCTGTCTTGCCTCAGTAGTCCGATGGGATAACAATTGTGTCATTGCTTTCCAGTTTCCCATGTTTACTGCAAACAAAGCCAGCTGAAGACACTAATTCAGTTTAGTGGCTTCCACAATGTCCTTTAGTGAGATAGGTAAAGGTTGTGACCTTTCAACCACCAATCTTATTTACTCCTCTGCTTCCTCCACCCTGACTCTTCTTGGATGGTTGCAGGCCATGCATGCCTTGTGGTAAATATTTCGTTACCGGTACTATTTTTTATGCGGTAAAATCTATCAAGAATAACTCAGTAAATATAAGAGGCAGAATCCGTGGTATTAGAGGTTTTAAAAGGCTTTATTCCTATACAAAGGAAGACAATTCGAATTGTGGGCCTTCTGTTCCATCACCACGAAAGTTCAGGAAGGAAGGGAGCCTATATTATTGACAGATAGGCAGTTTTATAGAAAATACATTACAGTAAAACAGATGCAAGAGGCGTAACAGCGGATAAAAGGTGCATACGTAGCTAATAAAGGGCGTAATTTAATAAACGTCACTAAACATGATATCACAAGTGGGTGGATCCATAAAAGAATCCTGCAATGTCAGCAGAAATGCTTGGCAAGGATGCGCACGCAGCCGCATGACGTGTGATTGACGTGCAACTAGAGGGTGTAGGGGACTTGACATTTAGCTCTACATGTGGAGACAGAAGTCTGGGGTTATGTCAACCTAATTCCAAATCATATCTAATATCCTATGTTTAAAGAACTGTGTTATCCAAAAGGAAAGGTCGCTTAGGATAGAATCTTATTCTATACTGACTATACTGACTGTTAGTGCGTGTACAAGCGTCTAAGTGTCTACACTAGATGCGAGGGGGTAGGAATATTCCATGGTAACGGGGCTTATGAGTTATTTGCATGAGGGCAGCGAGGCCTTGCCCTTTGCACGGGAGCTGGAAGAATGTTTACCTAAACTACTAGACAGGAATGCATCGGATGAGGAGCGAAGGAGATAATCTCGAAGGTGAAATACAGTTTTTGGCATGCGACAGGCTGGATCAGGCACCGTTAGCCGCGCAGGGAGTAAGACAAAGTTCATGGTCACAGATGCGGGCTCAGACTGGAGCTTTCAGAGGCAGAAGGCAGGAAAAGGCTTGAGGACAGAATTCGGGCCTACTCGCCTGAATCTGTAAAATGTGGAAAGTGAACCATATAAAGTCGGTGGCCTTTCATACTTAGGAATGGAATATCTGACCCATTCATGGCTGATCTGAAAGAGGACATGTTGACGGTGGACACACATATATTTGTGTCTTCAAAACTGGAGCAGGAGGGAACATACATGTACTTATAGCATGCACATGGAGCCGTTGGGGTCTACGATAGGGGACATAACTGATCACAAAATTCATATTTCCTCATTCCCTCCTTGTCCCCTTCGGACCCTTAGGAGATATCGATCTTCATCAATCCATCGATCTGTTCATATAGTATCATTTGTTCTTCTTTCTTCTTCCAGGATCTCGAACGAATACTTGGATGTGGGATACACGAGGTGGCACACAGACCACAAATCGCTGGCCCACATTGTAGACATAAGCAGCAACTGAATAGTATGAGAAAGCCAATACCTAGGAAGGATAGGATTCTCCATCCCCAGGCTGACAACACGCTCCAGAACCAACCGGACCAAGTCCAGGCGCCTGGACTCTGGTGTATCTGGCTTACAATCTTATGAAGGCGGGTTATGGCTTTATATACTGACGGCGAATTTTCTGGTATGAAAATGCAACAACTTGATCCGATGACCCTACAAGCTCCGCCCCTATCGGCCAGGATGACGTCAAGGACAAGACGGTTTTGAAGCACAACAATCCGCATAGCAGACTGCTCTTCTGTTAAATTGCCTAAGGCGGAAAAAGTTTCGTTCACTACGGCTTCAAGGGTTCTGGTTAATCTACGTATCAGCTTACTATTAGCGACTGTACCTATATAGGGAAAGAAACCTTTATTGAAATCTGTGTATTTCTCCCATGCTGTTTCAGTGTAATCGACAATTGGGAGATCTCTCTGCTGTCTATTGTGTACTAAGTGAGTATTTCTATGATAATCAGGAGGAGCTAGGAAAACAGGTGGTAGAAGGAATGCTATGTAACAGGTACCATCCCAATCTAAAGGTAGACGTATATATGCGGTCTGGCCACATATAAAGTAGGAATGACGAGAAGCTCTAAATGTAGATTTGCCTTGATCACTGAATTTTATTACAGTGGTGCATTTACTATGGCCCATGTGTATGGAGCCATTCTTTTTTATACATAATTCCCCCTTTACTGGGAATACTGACATGGCGGGCAAGATTGGTGTAGCTTCAGATTCAACGTTCAGGATCATGAGGTTAAGTGTAAAGTTACCTAATCCATATACTTCATTTTCTAGATCAGTTCCTGTTCTTTTGGGAAGTCCCTCCTTGTTAGGGTAGCAGACTTTAAGCAAAACTAAGTTCAGGTTGCCCCATACCCAGTTGTCTTGATAAACCGCGGAATTTGAATCCAGAGAATTAATCAAACTAAACCATGCTCCACAGGAGCCATTGTGTGTGAACGGATAGGGAAAGAGGGGCAAGACTCCCTTATAGTTCTGATAGGGAGGGAGTCGGCCACATATCCAACAATTTGTGGCATTGCTGGTTTGATGGGAGTGATGTAACATACTAATGAATGTGTTGTTGCGCAGCGCAAATCTATAGGACAACTCATGCGGAGGAAATTCACTAAAAGAATGTTCTGCAGTTATATTATAAGCATGCTTAGGAATAGGGTAATACATGTGCAATAGGATGCTGACAATGATGATCAAAAGACTTAGAAAAAACAAAATTAATAATGTTACTGTACAATGACTACGAAATGATTTACAATACGCATGCTTTTTCAGCTGCTTTCGCTGATTTCTCTCTCTATTCCGGTCTAGAGGATACATGTCAGAGACAAATTCAACCGATTCACCTTGGAGAGGACTTAAACAATCAAATTGTCTGACTTATTAGACCTCAATTTTAGTTTATAGATTTCTGAGTTCGATTGCTCAACCAAGGGGAGCTTTGAGTCTGTCTTTGAGGAAATACAGGGTTTAGTCTCTATATTGGATGGTAGTCCATAAAATTTCTTGATATGACTCGAGTGCAACCATCCTTTTCTTCCCTCGATTTTCACAGCTGTCCTGGTGGTAAGCAAAACTAACTTCGGTGACTTCCACCTAGGATCCAGTTGGGTCTTCCGGTCAAAGTTCCTGACCAGCACCAAGTCCCCAGGAACCACGTCATGGGGCTTCACCTCAGTATTGTCGGGAAAAGCTGCGGATACCTGTGAACGACAAGATTGTAGTGCAGACATCAAGGAAGCCAGGTAATCTGTCAGCATATTACAGTCAACGTCAGTGATTTTACGAGGTATAGGCGTCCCCCACATATTTGGTGGTCTACCGAAGATCACCTCATACGGGGATAGCCCTGTTCGAGAATGTGCTACCATTCTCATGTAAAAGAGCGCAACTGGTAAGGCTACTATCCAATCAACTCCCTTTTCTCTACATATTTTGGACAATCTAATTTTCAGAGTTTGATTATGACGTTCTACGAGACCTGCTGCCTCGGGATGTCGGACACAGTGAAATTTCCATTGATACCCTAACAAAAGGGAAACGTGTTTCATTAGTTCGGATGAGAACGGCTGGCCGTTATCTGAATAGACAACACGTGGTAAACCGTACCGTGGGAAGAATTCTCGAACTAACTGTTTGGCAGTAGTCGGGGCAGTGTAATCTGAAACTGGGTATGCTTCTGTCCAACGGGAAAGAGCACAGACAACTACGAGAACATATTTGAATCCTCGACATCGTTCCATCTGGATATAATCCATCTGGAGGACTTCAAAAGCATGATCGGGAGTTTGGAATCCACCCTGTTCTACGGGAATGCTTTTACCTGGATTAAACTGACAACATATCATACAGGTACGAACTTTTTGTTTAGCTGCGGCTCGTAAATGTTTGTTGAACCAAATGTGTTGAATGCTGTCTAGCATAGCTTTTTCTCCTAGGTGCGCTGGACTATGTATAGTGTTAATGATGACTTGGACCATTGAGTCGGGAAGAAACCATATAGATTTTTCCTTCGTCATCCATCCCTGATCTGTTTGGATCCCTCCTAATTCAGTCCATTTCTTTATTTCTTCTGGTGTAGCGTGTGTCTGTATATCAATTACATCAAGGGCGGGATCCTTAACTGTCATGCAATGTGTTGGTGTCGGAACTATTGTCTTTGTCATGTCAGTTGTGTGAGTCTGATTCTGAGCAGTCTGTTTAGCTGTTCTGTCAGCTAGGTCATTACCCTGAGAAATGATATCGGTAACTTTTGTGTGGGCTTTGCATTTCATAATCGATATTGCAGTAGGTAGATGAATCGCGTCTAATAGGGCTTGAATGAGGGGTCCGTGTTGAATGTGGGCACCGTGAGAAGTTAAATAACCTCTCTCTCGCCACAATACGCCGAAGTCATGGACAACTCCAAAGGCAGAACGTGAATCTGTGTATATGTTGACTTTTTTATTTTTGGCTTGAATACAGGCTTGTGTCAGAGCGGTGAGCTCTGCTGCTTGAGCTGACAAAGTGTTAATACAATTTGTTTCAATGACTTCAGTGTCTGTTGTGACTGCGTAAGCGGCCACTAGCTCTCCTGTATTTGTTCTCATACATGACCCATCTACATACAATGTCAAGTCCGGATCTGACAAAGGGATGTCTGTCAAGTCTTGTCTGGGTTTCGTCGTGATAGTAATGACTTCGACACAATCATGTGCCAATGGATCTGTTCCGCTCACTGGTAACAGTGTGGCAGGATTTAACGTATTACAACGTCTGATTTCTATGTGTGGCTGAAACAATGTTAATTCGTAACCGGTGAGTCTCGCTATAGTCAAGTGTTGTGTTTGTGTGCGGTTCAAGAGAACCTCTACTGCGTGAGGTACTTGTACTGTCAATTGATGTCCCAACACTATGGCATCGCTTTGTCTGATTGCTAAAGCTGTTGCTGCCACTGATTTCAGGCACGCTGGAAGTGCCTGAGCTACTGGATCTAATGTACTAGAGAAATAAGCACATGGTTTATGTGATCCTGCTTGTTCCTGAGTGAGTACTGACAAAGCAGTACCTTCGCGTTCTGTAACGAAGAGTGTAAACTGTTTACTGTAACATGGTGTTGCTAGGACTGGTGCTTGGCATAAAGCTTTCTTTAAGCTTTCAAAGACATGTGTATGTTCTGGAGTCCAAGGGAGGACAGTCGATGTGGCTGCCTCCTGGTGTTGTCAACTGGATGAGTGGTTTTCTAGAAATGCATATTGAGGGATCCACTGCCTACAGTATGAAGTGAGGCCTATAAAAGCCTGCACCTCCTTGTGTGTCTTGGGTGGTGGCATGTTAGCGATTAACTGGATGCGGTCGGATGTAAGCTGCCTTCCCTCCTTGGACAGCGAGTGCCCAAGGTAAACAACTCGCTGGACACAGAATTGCAGCTTAGAAGGGGACACCTTGTGCCCCTTGTCAGCCAAAAATTTTAAAACCGTCATTGACGCTTTTTCACATTCAAGTTCGCTTCGGGCGGTGATCAGCAGATCATCGACATATTGAAGCAAGGCAGTGTTAACTGGCATGTGGATACTGTCAAGTTCTCGTTTCAGTGCTTGGCTATAGATGCTGGGGCTTTCTGTAAATCCTTGAGGTGCGCGTGTGAATTTAAAACTTCGTCCATTCAAACTGAATCCGAACAAATATTGACTTTCCGGATCTATTGGGACACTAAAGAAAGCATTCTTGAGATCAATTACAGTGAAAAACGTTGCTTCTGAGTCAATAGCTGTGAGTAATGAAGAGATATCTGGGACCACGGGGTATTGTGGCACAATACATGTATTTAATTCGCGCAGATCAATAACTAATCGATATACTGGTGGAGCTTTTGGATCCGTTCTTTTAAGAATAGGAATTATCGGAGAATTACATACATTGGAGTCAGTTTCGACAACCACTCCTTGTGCAATGAGCTCGTCAATGATTTGCAGTAAAGCCACAACAGCATCTGGTGGTAACTTGTATTGTCGCATTCGTGGTAGTACTATTCCTGTTTTCAATGTAACTCGATATGGTGTAATGTTCATGCAACCAACATCAGTGGGGCCTTGTGCCCATAAATGTGTAGGTAAATTCTGCAATCGGTGATCCATGTCTCTGGACACGTAGTGACCTTTAAAGTCACGTAAAAATAGTCGTACTCCTTCCGGAGAACAACATATTATGGCTCCTAGAGCTTTCAATGTTTTTATACCTAACAAGTTTTCCGGACATGATTTAGTAAGCAACAAATCTGTTGTACATGTTAATGGACCTACTGTGAGTGCAAGAGGTTGTGTTACGTCATTAATTATAGGTTTTCCTGAGAATCCAAGGGAAATATTCTGTGAGCCTGAGAGGGGTGCCCCTGGAACTTCACTACGTCTTATAGTTGTTCTGCTTGCCCCTGTATCAAGTAAAAACTTTCTGTCTTCCCCTAATAATTCGCTATGTACATAAGGTCCCTCTTGGTCTACAGGAACCTCAATAAGGGGTAAGCCAACTTCCCTCTCTAGGCTATCTCATGAGTATCGCTGATAATCGGGATAATCTGTTTGTGCATACTGATACATTTGTTGTGTTGTTGCTTGAGTTGCAGCAGTAGGCTGCGTTTGTGGTGGTGCTACGATCTGTTGTGGAGCTGCCTGTTGCGGAGCTAATTGTTGCGGAGCTAACCTAGATTGTGCCTGCTGAGGCGTCAGTTGTTGATTCTGATCCTGTCTGGGTGGACGTGGTCTCTCATGTGTTCTACCTGTGGCTATATTATGTTTCAGGACTGGACAATCGTGTATATAATGACCTGGTTGTTTACAATAGTTGCATGTCCCTTTTGCAGGACCTATGGAATCACCCTTTTGATGACTATCAGCTGGAACTGACTGTGCAACAAGCATTTTCATTTTCGTATCTTTCATACGTCTCTGTTCGTGTTCTTGTTCTTCTCTAATTCTATTGTGATGATATTGTAACATCTGTAGCATCTGTGATGGGGTATTACCTTGCCAGGTACTTTCGAATTTCAATACTCTATTCTTGACTTGTAGCAGAGAATTTTCAACTAATTTTGTCACAAACAGATGTGGATATGACTCACTACTAGCTTTTATACCACTATTTATACTGAAACATTTTTCAAATCGGGAATAGAAATCACTAGTGTCTTCATCTGGTTTTTGTTTACAGGCTGAGATTGCACCCCAGTCTTCCTTTTTCGTAGTTAATAAACGTGGCAGTACCTGTATTAGTAATCCTGCTAATGCTGTAGTCTTTTCCCCAAGCCCTGCTCCGGCAGCTCGGGCCTTTTCTTCGTTTTCTAATGCTGTCCAATCTATCTTTTGGTCTCCTACCTCCCATTCTTTTTCTTTGAGTTTTTCATAAACACCTGCGGGGAATAGGACTTTTAATATTTTCATAATATCGGGGTAGGTATACTCTCCCATGAGTAACATGTCTTTTATCTCACGGTGGAAACCTGCTGGATCTTTGTCATGACTGGGTACTACTTTCTTCATTTCTAATAATTCCAGTTTAGTTATAGGCGTGTACACAAACACGCGTGTGAAATTATCGCCGGCACCTCTGATCGGGTGCACTTCGCGTAACGGGTTCTGTCTATCTATGTGATACATTTTTCTTCCCATTATGGGAACTGGAACGTGTTCTGGGCATATGAAATTTAAATATTGGTTTCGGGATTCTAGTATTTCCTTAATCAAATCAGTACCTGACCCTCTCCATATGTTGGTGAGTAGTTCTGTCAATATGTCAGGTAAGGGTCCTGGATCAGAGTGTTGGCTTTTATATAATATAAGGAGGTGTTGAATCATGTATATACTAGCTAAACGCTGTTCATATGGGTCTAGATTCAGAAACGTGTGTGTAAGTACATCATCATTGTATTCGCCGGGACTGTCAGCCCATTGTACTGCTGACCTGACTAATTCTTGTTCGTCCATGGAATCGAGCACGTGGTATCCCCTTCGATCTTGGAGTAATTTATCAGCGGTTTGGAATAGGTGTTCAGGGGATTTTGTATTTAGCATAGGGTTTGGAAAATGTCTATTATATACTGGACGTATTGGACATATTGGGTCGTTAAAACCTCTGGTATTATTATGGGGTCTTCCTTTACCTTCCTTTACCATGTGGGGGACGCCTATATAAGCTATCGTGTCTACTTGCTCTGATTCTTGCTCCTCCTCCTCTCTGTTTAGATCAGCGGCGTCTACCTCTAATCTTTCTTCGTGTATTCGTTCTACCTCTTTGCGGATCTTTCGGTACATAGCTACTATACATAACTGTTTATCATGTCTTCCTTCTGATATATTCCGGCCCCAAGTGACAAGCGTTTGCATTTCTTCCGGATTTACCCCAGGCCGGTCTTGATTTCTAATTACACAGTTTATGAGGAAACGTAACAGTTGTCCCTGTACCTCCGCTTTCTGGTACTCCATGGCTCTGCTAATACTTTCAGGGCCTCGCCCTGACTGGACAAAGTGATATATATTTTCTAAATGTGTATTCATTCCTGGTAACTTCGTTAAATATATTGCAGCTCGTCTAATACGTAATGATGACAGCAGCATTTCGTCCCGTTTACCGGGCACAGGATCATATCTACAATCTACCAGAAGTTCCTTAAGCATGTCAGGAGTTGCTAGTTTGGGCGTACGTTGGAGGGCTAAATCTCTAAGAGTCTGTTTATTTCGCGGCGGAGTGGCCAACATGTCTGTCGTACCTCCTGTAGCACCGTCTGAGGTGCTAGGCACGAAAGGATTCGTTGGGTGTAGGATAGAGATAGTAGATGCGGGAAAAACTGTAGAAACGGACGGGTCTGTTGGAACTTGTGTAGGAGTTTGTAATCGCGGGGATACAGACGGATGCTCTTGGTGTTGAACACCATCGGCAAGCGGTGTGGGTGGTATGGCATTAGCATATTCGGGAGCAGCGTCATCTAAATAGGAGGAAAGAAAAACGTCCTTTGCTGTTTTGGGATGTGATTTGGGATGTGCTTTTATCGGAAATAATGGAGGTGGCCAGTCTTTTGGTATTTCCTGAGTAGCCTTAGGTAACCCTTCGGCCAGAAGTGGATACATACCATTCGTAAGGGCGTTTCTTTGTCTATCTATTTGTTCTGATTTTACTCGAGTACCTTCCTCAAGTAATAGATTTTCTCGAGGTTTATTTGAATTCTCTCTACCTTTCTCTACCTGTCTGTGTGCTTTTTCTGTACGTCTGTATGTTATGTTATGTTATGCACTTTTGTATTGCGCACAGCTGCCCCAGCCAAGGGGCGTCCTGGCGCATGGCAGGCAAAGTGCAACCGATAGCAGAAACACAACACAGATAAAAGATCTAATTAAAAAAGAAACGTTTTCAGAGCTTTGCGAAAGGCCAAGAGGTCAGTCAGTAGCCGCAAGTCCACTGGGAGGGAATTCCAGAGTTCAGCCGCCCTCACCCGAAAAGAGCGGCCACCAGCCCGACACAGCCTGTATCGGGGGACCACCGCGAGCGCTTGGCTTCCCGATCTCAAAGCGCGGGAAGGAACATACCACGACAGGAGGTCAGCGAGAATTGGCGGACCTACTCCCCTCAAGATCTTGAACGCCAAGCACAGCACCTTGAACTGGATGCGTGATTTAATGGGGAGCCAATGCAAGGATCTCAAGACACCTGAGACAGTGCTCCTTCGGGGTAAGCCTACAATGGCTCTAGCCGCGGCATTCTGCACTCGTTGAAGGCGGGTAGTCTCCGCCATGTTGGTCCCTACCAAAAGCGAGCTGGCATAGTCCAGGCGGGATAATACCGTGGCCTGGACTATCAGCTGCCTGGTACCACGGTCAAAGAACTTAAGAATGGGCCTCAGCGACCGCAAGATGCCAAAACAGCCGGCCGCGATTTTCTTCGAGTGGCCCTCGTAACTGAGAGCGGGATCCATCCATACTCCCAGATTCCTAAGTTCAGTGACCGGGAGAGGGACCGGCCCCAGTTCAATGGGCCACCACTTGTCCCCCCACAGTTCCGCCTTCCAGCCCACGATCATGATCTCGGTTTTCTTCGCGTTGAGCTGGAGACAGTTGTTCTTCATCCAGCTTGCCACCGCCCTAAGTCCACTCTGAAACCTGGGGGCATCCCGATCCGCATCCCCGCTGATAGTCACCGCTAGCTGAGTA
This sequence comes from Triturus cristatus, assembly GCF_964204655.1. Taxonomy (NCBI): domain Eukaryota; kingdom Metazoa; phylum Chordata; class Amphibia; order Caudata; family Salamandridae; genus Triturus; species Triturus cristatus. The sequence continues at coordinate 30,767,506 of NC_140589.1, read as the reverse complement.
TCGTCAGCATACGAGACCATAGTCATGTCCCATTGCTTGACGATCTCAGCCAGCGGTCTCACATACAGATTGAAAAGCGTGGGACTCAGCGAGGAGCCTTGCGGGGCCCCCTGTCTCAGAGGAAGGAATTGGGACTGGTACGGTGGCAACGCAACGCTAAAGAAACGATCGTTCAGGAAAGAGCGAAACCACTGGAGGGCCGAGCCACCCAGCCCGACCTCCTCCAGGCGATGCAACAGGATGGGATGGGACACGGTGTCGAACGCGGCGCTCAAATCTAATAAAACGAGCGCCGCTGTCTGCCCCGCATCCATCACTGTGCGAAGGTATGATTCTTTACGCCATAATTCAATAGCATCTTTCTGTGACTGTCTGGCTTTCTTTTTCCATAATTCTTCTTCTACTCTCATGATGCAATCTGCATCCCAGGTCCCCGCTGCAGGCCATCTCTGACTCTCTGGTAATTCTTTGGTGTAGTCCACCCATAAATCAAGAAATAATACGGCATCTAGGCCATGCTTATGATACATAAAGTACCCTGGGGTGTCCCTCGGTGGGATGGGAACGGCTTCTTCGAGTACACCCTTTCTAGTTTTGATCTGTCTTAGTTTCGAAAAGAGCGGCATTTTTCAGACCTTATTACTAGAACACACTTTATACAAAAAAAACACAATAATGAACAGTCATTCACACCACAATATATAGAACGTATTTAAAACATTTAACGTTTAACAGTTTTTACGAACAATGATAACTAATAGAAAACTGGTTACTGACATTATACTGACACTAGATGATACTTATTTATATGCAAGACATACTATATTACTATATATACTGCTAAACAGTACAGATACACTGCTAAAACAGTGCAGACCGGATTTGTGTACCCAAACCCGTCTTGACTGGCACAGACTATGTGCACGTTAAATGCCTCCCCGGTAATGGTACTCACCGGGTAGCTCGGAACGGAAGGCCTCGGAACGGAACTTGAAACTGGACCGGACTGGATTCGACTCGACTGGACACGGAACTTCGGAACCTGGCGGGTCTCTGTATACCTCGGATCTTGCTCTCTCAGCTAGGCTCTGGTCGGGATACTTCGCACTTCTCACCGCCTCGTCTGGGTGTTGATCGCAGCCTCAGTCGTCCCCGCTTGGCCGGAAGGAGACACTGGAAATCCTGTAGATACGCGTTTTTGTTGTCCGTTCAGCTGTGGCAGGAGACCGGGCCTGCAACGCACCGCCGGCGCGTGAGATGAGAAAGTGTCCCTGTTCGGGCGCCAATTTATGTGGTAAATATTTCGTTACCGGTACTATTTTTTATGCGGTAAAATCTATCAAGAATAACTCAGTAAATATAAGAGGCAGAATCCGTGGTATTAGAGGTTTTAAAAGGCTTTATTCCTATACAAAGGAAGACAATTCGAATTGTGGGCCTTCTGTTCCATCACCACGAAAGTTCAGGAAGGAAGGGAGCCTATATTATTGACAGATAGGCAGTTTTATAGAAAATACATTACAGTAAAACAGATGCAAGAGGCGTAACAGCTGATAAAAGGTGCATACGTAGCTAATAAAGGGCGTAATTTAATAAACGTCACTAAACATGATATCACAACTGGGTGGATCCATAAAAGAATCCTGCAATGTCAGCAGAAATGCTTGGCAAGGATGCGCACGCAGCCGCATGACGTGTGATTGACGTGCAACTAGAGGGTGTAGGGGACTTGACATTTAGCTCTACATGTGGAGACAGAAGTCTGGGGTTATGTCAACCTAATTCCAAATCATATCTAATATCCTATGTTTAAAGAACTGTGTTATCCAAAAGGAAAGGTCGCTTAGGATAGAATCTTATTCTATACTGACTATACTGACTGTTAGTGCGTGTACAAGCGTCTAAGTGTCTACACTAGATGCGAGGGGGTAGGAATATTCCATGGTAACGGGGCTTATGAGTTATTTGCATGAGGGCAGCGAGGCCTAGCCCTTTGCACGGGAGCTGGAAGAATGTTTACCTAAACTACTAGACAGGAATGCATCGGATGAGGAGCGAAGTAGATAATCTCGAAGGTGAAATACAGTTTTTGGCATGCGACAGGCTGGATCAGGCACCGTTAGCCGCGCAGGGAGTAAGACAAAGTTCATGGTCACAGATGCGGGCTCAGACTGGAGCTTTCAGAGGCAGAAGGCAGGAAAAGGCTTGAGGACAGAATTCGGGCCTACTCGCCTGAATCTGTAAAATGTGGAAAGTGAACCATATAAAGTCGGTGGCCTTTCATACTTAGGAATGGAATATCTGACCCATTCATGGCTGATCTGAAAGAGGACATGTTGACGGTGGACACACATATATTTGTGTCTTCAAAACTGGAGCAGGAGGGAACATACATGTACTTATAGCATGCACATGGAGCCGTTGGGGTCTACGATAGGGGACATAACTGATCACAAAATTCATATTTCCTCAGATAGTCTACAAGATTCTGAGTCCCCGGACGGTACTCCACAGATAACCGGTTCTCCTGCAGTTGGAGAATATTCTTCTCAATTGTCAGGGATGGCTTGGAGGAGGAGCCTGTTAAGAGAGGAAGAAGTGGTTTGTGGTCAGTGTACACCACAAACAGCTGCCCATACAGATATATGTGAAAATGTCTGCAGCCCAAATGGATTGCGATGGCCTCCTCCTCACTGTCTGAGTACCGTCACTCCATGTCCGTTAACTAGCATAAGCTATGGGAACCCTGTTGGACATGGCACTTCTTAGGGGATATCCCCAAACTTTGTGTTTTTTTCCCTCCTGGATTTTGCTGAATCTCTTTTTGTGGCCTTAGGACTCTGGGCCCTTTCCCACTGTAATGCAGTGTGAAAGCGTACACATGCTAGGACCAGGTGCTTACTTGATTGGTTTAGGTGTTGTACGCCACATACCCAGGACAGGTACTGCATTGGCTAATAGTGGGGTGCAGCACTGATTATTCCACCCACCTGAATAGTCCTTTAAACATGTATCAAGCCTACCATTGCAGACCGGTGGGTGCACAGTTGCGCTTCTGCTCAGGTTGGCATTTCTAACTCTTTACCACTAGAGCACCCCTGGTGTAAGCCCTGAGCATCTATGCCCAGGTAGTGAAGAAACCCCATGTAGGTTTCCCTACCTAGGAGGTCGGCTCTTCCCATGGGACAACACCGAGGTTTGCTGATTCTTTTTTAGTGGTCTTAGGGTTCTGGGCTCTTTCCCCCTGTAGATTCAGTGTGAAAGTAAGTGCACCTGTCCTATACATGTTAGGAAGTGGTGCTTGCCTGATGTTTTAAAACATGTCACAAGCCGGCCATTGCAGGCCTGTATGTGTGCAAGTGCACTTATGATGTTTTTAATCAAGTCTCCAGCCTGCCGTTGCAGACTTGTGTCTGAGCACTTGTTCTCATGATGTTTATAAACATGTCTCAAGCCTGCCCTTGCAGGCCTGTGTGTTCACTTGCAGGTTGGCCATTCTAAACCTCTGGCCACTCCTGAGGGGACCTTTCACCACCATTCATACACCCCTAGGGTAATTCTTGAGGGGTGAAGCAAGTGGGAGGTGAAAGGCAGGGCAGGTACACGTGACTTCCTGCGTAGGTGAAGAATACACATGTGTGTTTTCTCCACCTATGAGGTTTGCTCCACATGCAGTAACAAGGGGGAATGGTTGACATTACTTAAAGCTGCAATAGTGGTTTACAATGGAGCAGCCTCATACCGTTTCCTATCATTGGATTCACAATGATAAACCCTCTCTGGTAGTAAAGGTGGATTTGTTATTAATAGCTTAGCATAGCCACCTCTTGAACGTGGGCATTTCTCTGCTCTTAAACTATTTGTGTTCCTTTTAGCTTTACTCCAGTCCACACTGAAGGCTGGGGTAGCACATCTGTGCATTACCCAACAACAGCTAGAAGCATTGAACATGTGACTCTAATGACAGACCTCTGCCATTTGAGAGTCTGGCTGGATAGATTGGAGAGAGAGGTTTTGACACTTGAGAGGCCAGATCATGGCCCCACTAAAGATTAAGATCTGCATTCCACAGCATCATGGCACACAGGACTGAAATTTAGGGGAGACATCTATGGTTCAAAGGGAAACCCTTCTGAACCACCCCCAATTTCAAAGGCACACTACAGCAGATCAGAGAAACACTTGTGGGGATGTAGGGCCAGACCTGCTGAGCTGCGTGGTTCACACTGCCAGAGGTGTCTGATACGTACAAGTAGGAGTACTGCCATTGGAAAGGACGGTGGTCCCTTCCTGAATAGTGGCTGCCCTGGGCTGACTACCTGCTGCTGTGTGGCACCCTGAAGTGTGCTCTCCAAGGGCTTGTTGGTTTACCCCCTGTTCTCTTGTGGAGGTCTCATCGACATCAAAGACCTCTCGCGAAGGATCAACAAACATAAGCGTCTTGTTGGTTGTGAGTGGATCCACTGGTAGCGGGACACCTCATGGCCCGCTTTGTTGATCGTGCTACATCTCTCTCATGCAACACGCCAACTGCATGCTAATTGAGTTCTGTCTCTGATTCACAAATTGACACCCTTGAAGGGGGGGCGTACCCATGCTAGTTCCTCATTCTACCTCGTGTGGCACTGTTACATTTGTATCTGTGTGTCCGACCGGAATATTCTGGTGTTATCCGAATCAACGTGCACCAGGCGCTGTACCTCAGTCATTTCCAGGGAGGTATGGAATTTGCAACTCTTCTATGTGTGTGACTGGAATTGTCTGGTGTGAACTGAATCAATGTGCACCAGGCTTTGTGCCTCATTTACAGGGAAAGAGGGAATTTGCAACTCTTCATTGTGTGTAACCAGAACTTTGTGGTGCAACTCGGATCAACTCGCACCAGACGTTGTGCCTCATTTCCAGGGTGGTACTGAGTTTGTGATTTTTCATTGTATGTGACAGGAACTGTCTGGTATAACTCGTATCAATGTGCATCAGACATTGTGCTTTATTTCCAGGGAGGTACAGAGGAGCCGATTTGTGTGCCATTATGCCTGTATTGCCTCAGTGCTACGTTGATCAATGTGTGTCTGGCAGGGTGCCTCATTCGTCTAAGAGGCTCCCTTGCTTCATCACCCATTCATCGATTGTTTCCTTTGTGCCATCAGTGCGGCGGATCAACTGCCCTCTCCTCACCCAGCCCTTGCCTGGTAGTATTGCCCAGATTTGGCCTGGGTGGTGAGATTACTTGACTGGGCTGAGGAACGCTTCCGAGAGTTATTGTAAGCGGGTCAAGGGACTGTGTGACCCCCCTTGTGCTTCACAGAAGTGGGCTGGTGCCGAAAGGCAATTGTTGAACCCTTTGATTGAATGACTATTGCCCTCAGCCCGCTTCTGCTCTGCATACTGTGGGTGAGCTTCCTAGGTCGTGGCCAAACCTCCATTTGTCAACTGCCACCTAATTAGCCCTGCTACCTACTCCCACCTTCTTTCCTGGGACCCTGAATAAGTGTGACTCTGGGGAGGAGCCTAGCGCGCAACCAAGATGGCCGCGTAGGTGCGAGGCTCCCGAGGACCTCCGCGACCTCCTGAATTAATCCTGGCGATATCCTGTCCTTGTTGAGGGGACTGTGTCGGTGAACCCGAGCTGAGGCGCCACCCGTTTTTTGGGCTCGAATCGGACCCCGAACACCGGTGGGAGCATCGATTGAAGGTTGCGGCCTTCTCCTCGCCGGCCCCCCGGATTGGAGTAGTGGGGCGATCCGGGGACGAAGTGAATAACAGCGGCGAGCGGGGCTGGGCGACTCGCGTACCCCGCACTTTCACTTTCGCTTTTGCGCCCTCCTTGCCTCAGGCGGGGTCGGGCTGCGGAGCGGGGTGCGGTGGTGTTGCCTTGTCCAGGTGCCCGGCTGACCCGCCGGCGGTGGGTTGACCCGCGGCCCGGTGGTCGCCCCCGCCCCCCCCCTGACACCCGTGATTTGGTGTGGCGGCCCGTTTGGAGATCTTGGCACGACGGTGGAAGGGCCAGCATGTCCACCGAACAAGATGGCGACCGGGCGAAGATGAAGACAACCCGCCGTGGCACGGCGCACCAGGCCAATAGTATGGATCGCTACACGCTCCAGAAGGGTTCTCCGGAGACATCGCGGTCATCCCTGGTGGGCCCGACGGAGGCGCCTGCCCAACCGGTGGATCTGACCCTCCGGGACGTCATGGGCGCCATCGCAGAGATGAAGGCCTCAGTGGACCAGCGTTTCGATACCTTGGCGCAAAAAATTGACTCGGTCCTGGTGGATGTGGGCCTTGTGAGGGCAGACTTGTCAAAAACGAACGACCGAGTTGACTCCCTGGCCCACACCACAACGAGCCTCACTACGAACGTGGTGGCCCTCCAGAAGGAGGTGCGCCGGCTTGGCCAGGCGAGCGCCCTGATGGACCGGCGACTGGAGGATTCCGAGGGTCGGGCCCGGAGGAACAATGTTCGCATTATTGGTGTGCCGGAGGGCCGAGAGGCGGAGGCGGCAGATCTCTTCGTGGAAGAACTGATCCTGACCCATCTCCAGCCCCGGGGGCTGAGTAAGCTTTTTGCGGTGGAGCGTGCCCACCGGGTCCCTGGGGGCCGCCCTAAGATCGGTGCACCGCCGCGGCCTATTATTGCCCGGATTTTTAATTTCCGGGACAGAGACGCCATCCTCCAGACCTCCAGGCAACAGGGACCGGTCAGGCTGGATAACATGGATGTACACTTCTACCCAGACTTTACTCCGGCGGTCCAGAAGCAGCGACAGAGCTTTCTTGGTATTAAACGTCGCCTAAGGGACCTAAACCTCAAGTACTCAATGCTCTTTCCGGCTAAGCTGAGGGTGGAGGTGGATGGCCGTACGCACTTCTTCGACCGGCCCGAGGTGGCTGGGGACTGGTTAGATACTTTGCCTGGAGATCGGGGTGGGGGGGGCGCGGCTGGCGGGGAGGGCCCGCCGGATCAGAATTGAGGGGTGACTGTATAGGCCTTGCTCTGGATATTGTTCCTTTACCATATATTGCTTTCGTATGTTCCCCTCCCATGGAGGTCGGGTGGGGTCTGCTGGGGGCTTCCCTCCTCCTCGGGGGGACTAGTTAGTACTTAGCTATGGGGCGACAGGCACACTGCACTTTGGGGGGGCTATCTGGGCTCATGCAGGGGTGCAGGGAGGGGGGAGTTCTGTTGGGACCGGGGGGTGGGGGGGGTGTGTTGTTTGTTAGCACCGCAAGGCAAACCCGCAACTGTTTTGTTGTTTTTAAGATGCTCGGTGGGGGGCGACCGATTGTTTTGACGTATGATGGGGGGTAGGGATTTGATTGTGTTGTCATGGAATGTTAACGGCCTGGGGGATAGGATTAAGCGTGGTGTGGTCCTGCAGTATTTAAAACGTATTTCTCCAGATGTTGTCTTCCTGCAGGAGACACACCTTATAGGTAACACCTTTCATGCAATGAATCGGCGGGGATATCGTTTGGCGGCCCACTCCGGCTTCACTTCGGGCTCGCGGGGGGTGGGTATTATGGTCAAGAACTCGCTCCCGTTGGAGATTGACGAGGTGCGCCATGATGAGAGGGGACGCTACACTGTTCTGGTGGGGCGAATGGAGGGTAGAGTGTTTATCTTTATCTCAGTGTACGTCCCGCCTGGGTTACAAGCCACTACATTTGCGGACCTGGGGCGCCTCCTTCTGGACCTTCCGGGTGGCCTGTTGGTGGTTGGAGGGGACTTTAACGCGGTTGCCTCTGGGTCTATGGATCGCCATCCCCCTAGGGACCTCCCCCGGGCACAGGCGTGGCTGCCTGGCCTTTTAGACACGCTGGGCCTGGTGGATTGCTGGCGCTTAAAGCATCCCGTATTGCAACAGTACACCTTCCACTCGGGGGCCCATGGTAGCCTCTCGCGGCTTGATTACATCCTTGTCCCGGCGGCCCAGGCAGGGAGGGTGGGGGAGGTGCGCCATTTGGCACGGGGTATCTCAGACCACTCCCCATTGTTGTTGCATTTCGATGTCTTCCCGAGGGGGGATGGCAGAGTGGCCCCGATCAATGCATGGTATTTGCGCGACCCCACCATTCGTGCCGACTTGATCAAATCCTTACAGCGCTATTTCGATGAGAATGTGGGGTCGGTCCCGTCTGCCATCTCCCTGTGGGAGGCTTTCAAGGTGGTTCTTAGAGGGGAGGCCCTCTCCTTTATTTCCAATGCCCGGCGGCGCGAGCGGGAGGAGGTGACCCGGGTTGAGGCCGAGATTGCAGAACTGGAGGGTGACCTGGGGAGCGGGGTAACAGACGCCAAGTTGCATGCTTTGCACTTAAAGCAGGCGGCCTATCGGGCCCTCGTCACGGAGGCGGCCAGGGGCCTCAGTAGAGAGCAGCAGGGGCGATTGTATGATGTGGGTGACAAGGCTGGCAAATTGATTGCGTGGTTGGACAAGAGGGAAAGAGCGAGCCGCGTGGTGCCTCTGATTGAGAGCGTGGATGGTGTGTGCGTCACTGAGCCGGAAGCCATTGTCTCCTGCTTCGCGGATTATTTCCGCGAAGTCTACTCCCCGGTTTCTCCCTGCTCGGAGGAAGATTCCCATGCCTTGCTTCGGGACATCGCACTGCCCTCCCTTACGGTGGAGGACAGGGATTCGCTGGATGCCCCGCCCACCTCGGACGAAATTGCCTCGGCTATTCGCTCGGTTGCATCCGGCAAGGCCATGGGCCCCAATGGTATTCCCATTGAGCTATACAAGCTACGCCCGGATGTGTTGGCGCCCCACCTGCGCGCGATGTTCCTTGCGGCCCACTCGCAGGGCTCCCTCCCGCCGGACCAGCGTCTGGCTACAATTGTGGTGATCCATAAGGAGGGGAAGCCCCGTGAGCGGGTCACATCCTATAGGCCGATTTCGCTTCTGAACGCGGAGCCCAAAATCCTCGCCAAGGTGTTGGCCAACCGGTTGGTTGGCGTGGTGGGCGATTTGGTCCACCAAGACCAATCGGGCTTTATACCACACCGCAACACGGCGCTTAATCTGCGGCGCTTACACGGGGTGCTCGCGCGTGTCCCATTTGTGCGGGAGCCGGCCATCCTGGCGTCCTTGGACGCCACCATGGCGTTTGATACGCTCGAATGGCCATATATTTGGGCGATGCTGGCGAAGTTTGGGTTCGGCCCGGGTTTCGTCAGCTGGGTCAAATTGCTATATTCGGGCCCGTTGGCGCAGGTGGTGGTGAATGGGCGAGTATCTGCCCCATTCGCGCTGGGGCGGGGCACGCGACAGGGTTGTCCCCTGTCGCCTCTCCTGTTCGCCCTGGCCATGGAGCCCCTGGCGGAGTGGTTGCGGTGGCACCCTTCTATCCGTGGTCTCCGCTGGACCCCCGAGCATGAGGACCGCGTGTCCCTCTATGCTGACGATATCCTTTTGTATCTCGCCTCCCCGCGCAAGTCACTGATCGTCCTGGTTGATGTTTTGCGCTCCTTCGGTCGCAACTCAGGCCTGGTCATCAACTGGGCGAAATCCTGTGTCTATGTGCTTTCCGGGGAGGCCCCGGTCTTGCCACGGGACTGTCCGATCCAGATTGCCTCCCAGGGTTTCCGGTACCTGGGTATATATATCACTCTTGACCCGGAGGCCCGCTATGAGCGGAACTTGTTGCCCCCCCTCCAGCGTCTGAGGGAGGACGTGGTGCGCTGGCGGCGTCTGCCGCTCTCGCCGCTCGGCCGAGCGGCCTTATTTAAAATGATGTCCCTGCCGCGCTTCCTCTACGCCCTCCAGAATACCATGGACCTGGTCCCGGCACGCTACTTTCGCGAGGTGGAGGGCCTCCAGCGGCGCCTGTTCTGGGACGGGAGGCCGCGTATTGCTCTGGCTAAATTGACGCTCCCGTGGTACGATGGAGGGGTCGCCCTCCCGGACATCAAACGGTATTACTGGGCCTCCCAACTAGCTGCAATTAATCATGGCCTTTACGGGCCCGCCTTGAACCCGGCATTTGAGATGGACAGGACGCTTCTGCCCGGTGGCGATTATAATCGAGCGCTCTACTCTGGCGCGCCCGACTCCCGTTTGACGGGACCGACGCGTGTCATGGTGCGTGTCTGGCACGCGGCTAATGCAGCTATGGGGTGGAAGGACCGTTTGACCCGAGCGTCTCCGCTGTATGCATCTGAGAGGTTGGGCTCCCTGTGGACGTCGAAGGGCTTCGAGAAGTGGGACACGATCGGAATCAGCACGGTGGGAGATCTCTGGACGAGGGGGGGATTCAAAACTTTTGAGACGCTGCAGGCGGAGTTTCAGCTGCAGGGCAGTGAGTACTTTCGGTACCTACAGGTCCGCCATGCGCTGGGCTCCGTCTTCCCGGATGTTGCATCCATTCCGGAGTCTTCCCCCCTGGAGGACAGAGTGCTAGATGGCCATGTCCCGGACAGCACGATCTCCCTCATATACAAAAAATTGATTAACGATAGATCGTGTCTGCTGACTAGTCTCCGCGAGGCTTGGGTTGCCGACGGGCTGGAGCTGGACGACGAGGATTGGATTTCCGCGGTGGCCTCTCCGAAAGAGGTGGCCATCCCGGCTCGCCTTCGTTTCGTCCAGCTCAAGATCCTTCACCGGGTCTACGTGACGGGGCCAAGGCTTTTACGTATGGGTTTTGCCGGTGATGGAATGTGTAAGCGTGGCTGTGGTGCGTTGGCGACTTTCATGCATATACTGTGGGAGTGCCCGAAGGTGGAGCGATTCTGGCGTGGTGTGCATGAGGTCCTACGAATGGTTACGCGTGTCGCGCTGCTGCCTGAAGCGAGGAGATGCTTGCTGAATGTCTGGGAACCAAATGACTACTCGGTCCCGCAGGCGCGGTGGGTGACTCTGGGATACATGATAGCCAAGCGTGATATTGCCCAATTGTGGGGATCCCAGAGGCCCCCTGCGGTGTCGGCCTGGAAAGAGCATATGGATTGGTGTATGTTTCGTGAAAAGGTGGTGTATGTGGCGAGGGGTAAGCCTGGGGCGTGGATGAAACTCTGGGGCCCCTGGAACGCCTACCGCGGGGGTATTTGTGAGCCGCCGCTGCTACCGGCGGCCTCGCCGGCTCCGTCTCCCTAGATGGCGCCCCTCCCTTGGCCGCGGGCGCGCGGTCCCCCAGTCCCTGATCTACTCCCGTCCCCCTCTTCAGAATTTTGCTGCTGGTTTGGATCCCCCACTTATGGAGCACGTGTTGTCACTCTGGATCGAGGGTTGCCTTGCGGTTGTGGTTTGTTTACGTTGTTTTGCGTTAAGAAAATGGAACCGTACTGTGGGCATGGAGCTGTGAGGCCTGCACCATTGATCACTCCTGTTTTCCTACTGTGCACCGCTGAGAAAGCTTTTTGCTGTGTGTATGTAATATGCTTTTGATGCTCTAGCGGCCGGCCGGGTGGTTGTAGGCCCATACCTGTAACTTCTATAAACTGCAATAAACGGTTTCAAAAAAAAAAAAAAAAAAAAAAAAAGTGTGACTCTGGACACAATCAGCCTAATATCAGGGAGAGGGTTATTTATCTCCAACCCATGGCCATAGTGTAGTTGGGGTTAGCTGAAAAGTGGAGTGCGGTCTGCTTGTGTATTATCAACTGACCTGTCGGATATCAGTTGCATTGCATTTAGGTGCTTTGTGTGTGTGTGCAAGTGCGCTCCATACGGCCCTGCCTGACATCCATGGCACTGTGTATCGGTGCTGAGTGAGTGTGCAGGAGTGACTGCATGAGGACTGCCTGTTATTTATGACACTGCATGGCGGTGTTGCATTACACGTTGATTCCTTGCCAAAAGAATACTATATTTGACATTGGTTTTTACCCATGCGGCCATGGCCCATGGTGTTGTTTAAAAGTGTTGTCATTTTCTGTGTGTACACATTTCTGATATTGTTGAGCACCCTCTAACTGTGTAGAATTGAATTGTAATAATTGCTAGGATTGGCCCGTTCTTACAACGCTTTACACTGCATAAGGGTGCTGGGGGGTAAAGGAGGCTCTTTCCCAATTGTGCATACTGATGATCTCATTTTAACACAGTTGGGCAAGTACTACTAGTAAAATTTCCAAATGTGATCTATGCCCAGAAATACACGGTTTTCATGTTGTGTTAATTAATGTGTGTGTTGAATGCAAACTTTATTTACATCTACCTGTGTGAAGTCTCTTTTGTGATGCTCTGTAGCCTGACCGCTCAGTGTCAAGCCACCTAAAGGTGAGCGCAGGTTATACAGTGAGTGTACTTATTCATTCATTCACTATTTATTTCCTATAACATCAGGTCACACAAAGAGGCTATGAAATTCTTGGTACGATTAGGTGACCCCCTGACTTGTTATAGTGTGGCCTTGTTGATTATGAAAGCAATTAATAAGAGGAAAAGTATAAGATCATAGGAGTATTGATTTGTAATGGTTTTAAATACAATTAGTTTTATAAATGATCATTTTATGTTTAATAATTATGAATTACATCAATGATGTATAAGTATGAACGTTATGGTCAATACATATGTATACGTTGTAATGTTTTTTATAATATGATTGTATTGTTTTTATTTTATAATGACTGTTCTTTTATGGCTATCTTTAGATAGTCGAATAAAGACTAATGAATGAATGAGTGTACTCACCCACCCCTGGTGGGAGAGGTAGGTTCTGCCTGGCTAGGGCACCACCTCAGCCAACCAGAAAGTGCCTGTTCCAACATTCACGCTCACAATTTTCCTGTTTAAGAGACAAGACAGCCCCCAGGCCAAATAGTGTGTATTCCGAGAGGGCCCTCTTGGTTGCCTGGAACACATCCTTTTGGTGATAGGCCCCATGCCCATTACCATACTGCATTCGTCTTTGTCAATTCTTGGAAGAGGCCAGGGAGGGCATTTAGAGTTTGTAAGAAATGCCTGCAAAATGTCACCATCCAAAGAAAACTGCGCACATTGGTGGTAGCCGGGGCTGACTGGATGTCTTGTGGCGTGACCCTATTTTCTGAGAGATTGTCACCATAGTAACTGATTTCTCTTTGGAGGAATGCACATTTATAAGTGAGCCTGTTCTCCAGTAGCCAGTGGAAAGTCGCCTTGAGCCATTATACATGTTTTTAAGTCTCGTCTGATCCAGCGCATGCGCTGGTCTGGTCGAGACATTTAGTAGCTGCTTTTGAAAGTGCTACCATCGCGATCACTTTCACTTTCAGAGTGATCGCGATGACTTTCGCTTTCACGGCCGCGCGGCGTTACTTTTACTGCCGCGCGGCCAATGCTTGTTTTTTTAGCAGTAGGCCTTGACATGCTTCCACTTTAATAATGGGAGCCGTGCGCATTTTTGTTCTGCATGTGTTACGTCAAGGGATGCTGCTTTAACTTCAATAATAGTGGCAACGCCTTTCTTTGATTCTGCACAGCTCGCGTCAGGAGATGCCGCTTATAGGAGCAGGACGACAGCTACACACTTCCTCCTTAGCATATGCTGCTTAGTGAGAGTGCCTGGATTAAAACAATCTATGTTTTATTTTTGGCAGCGCGCCATGCCACACTTAATCTTTAATAACGGTGTCCACGCACCTTTCTTTGGTTCTGCACAGCTCTCGTCAGAAGATGCCCCTTATAGCAGCAGCCACAAACGTGGAGCCAGAACTCCTGATAAGCACCAGCCGGAAATCTTATCCACTTCCACCCAATAGCAACAACCAGTATCTGACGACAGCTACACGCTTCCTCCTTAGCGCGTACTGCTCAGTAAGAGTGCCTGGATTAAACCAATCTATTTTATTTGAACATCGCGGCACACCGCATCTTTAACATGACGGCAGGGCTTTAGGTCTCATTTGTGCGGCGCACCCAACTCAACCTTTATTTAAATAAAATAGAATTTTTGGCAGCACGCAATGCTGCGCTTTAACTTTATTATCGCCACGCACCTTGCTTTTGTTCTGTGTGGCTTGGTTCACAAGATGCCACTTATAACACCGCTTTAACTTTAATAATACTGGCAGCGCACCTTTCTTTAGTTCTGCCTGGCTCGCGTCAGCAGCAGCCACAAATGTGGAGCCAGCACTCCCGCTGAGCACCATCTGGAAATCCTATCTGCTCCCACAAAACACCAACAGTTGGCATCTCAACAAAAACAGTATACAGTGGGAAGACCAATCCCGTCTCCGCTCTCTCCACTACCCTACCCATCACTTTCTGTCACACACCTCCATATCTCATTTAATAAAACAAAACAAAAATGTTAAAGGCCCAACAGCAGCCGATTGCTGCTGGACCACTCTGCTGTACAAACAAGCATTGGCATAGCCAATAGGTCTCGCCTTTGGGACCTTATAAGTGCTTAGCCATGCAACAGTTGATGTTGTTGCACAAAGGATATTGTGCTGCATAACTAAATACTTATAAGGTCCCAAAAGCGAGACCTATTGGCTATGCCAATGCTTGTTCTAGAGTGGGAGTGTGCAACAAGACATCATCACTGATATTGATGACACCCGGAACTCCCGCCACACACTTCAAATTGCATCTTGGAACACTTACGCAATGCTGGATATCCCAAAACTGAGGTGCTGGTACCTCCTGAGACCTCACTGTGTACAAGACGATTTTATTGCTCCGATTTCAGGCACCAACATAAGTTGATGATACCCAGCCAGTAGGTCCCTTTTCAAGAACGATTTTGATCCCAATACCTCTGCCACAATATCAACCACCATGGGGCTCAATTGTCTCTCAAGCCTGATTGCCATGTTGGGCAGATATATACCTATGAAAATTCTCTCTTCTCTGGGTTGCTTGGGTTTCCTGGCCACCAGTATAGGGGCCCCTCCACTTTCTCAATGATATCTGCTTGCTCAAGTTTCTGTAGTTTTTCTTCCACCTTAGGTCGTAGGTGAAAGGCCCTCCCCCAGTGAAGCAGGGCAAAGGGCTGGATTGGCTCATCATTGTGGATGTGTATTAATTGATCCTTGAGGCATCCAATGCTGTCAATCAGAGGTTCAAAGTCGTCCAGCCTGGTGCAGTGCACACTGTATGCAAATTATGCTAGCTGGAGGTCTTCAGCGGTCTGGCATCTGAGTAACACCCCAGTGTCTCCCTTTGCGACATACACCTTAACTCAGGTTGTCCATGTCCCATGAGTCATGTCCGTTGTGAATGCTAGCAGGAGAGGTGATGCTGAGCCAAATGAGTAGACTAGTGTGGACATGGGACGAAGAGTAGGTTGTTGAGGGAGAGTCTGGAATGCAGCCAGTGTCTGAATGTTAATAGAGGCTCCAGTGTCGATTAACGCTGACACTTGGTGGCCAGCAAGGAAAACGATGCATCTCGTCATCGTGGGTCTGCTATGACATTCCTCAAATTTCATAGTATGTATTACATGCACCACGCCTTCCAGCTTGTCATCGTTCATGTCCCCATCTTCTTCCTGTGTGGCCGGGACATCCATGGCGTTTACAGATTTGGGTCTCTTTCCCCTCTGGGATGGTGTAGCTTGACATACCTCTGCATAGTGGTTGAGCTTGTTGTAAGTGGAGCACCTTTCCCCTTCCCTGGGCAGTCATTTTAATGAGGGTATTTGCCACCTCACCAGTGACAGAACTTAAGACTCGATGAGGTTGAATGGTTCCATGGTTCCGGTCACTGGAGCACAGTCTCCATGTGTCCAGCATGTGTTTTTGTGAGTTATTTAGACCAGCCCAGTGTTAGGATGTTTGCTGCTGTCATTCTGGGAGTGTGGAGGATATGCTCCCTTGGTTTTACAGAAGAGCAGTCCTGAATAAACTGGCCTCTGATCTCATCATCAATGTCCAGCAGCATGCAGGTGCTGGCCAGGTCCTTCCACCGGGTGCTGAAGGTATCTACCGATTCCTCCGGTTGTTGCCGGGCTTGGCGTAGGTGAAACCATTTGTAGTCAGGATTAGCGAGCGGTTCAAAATGTGCAATAAAGGCTGGCTTTAAAATGTTGTATGTGAATAGAGAGCCAGCCTCAAGAACTGCCTTTGCAATCAGCGACCACTAAATGCAAGAGCATGGGGAGCTTTCTGCCATTGTCCAATCCCACTGCTGCATAATAAGTTTCCAAACGCTCCACTCACGCCTTCCATTTGGCAGCCTGCAAGGACGAGGAGCTGTCCGCATTAAACAGTTCAAGAGCCAGGATGGAGACCCTGGGGCTCCTCATGATCAGCACCGACCATGCTTGGTATTTGTGACAACTGTGAGAGGGGGCAAGCAAACATCATGGAAGATGGAACACCAACAGCAGAGTTTCCGAGGCCACCACAGAATAGGGTAGAGCAGGCAGTTACCAGGAAGGTGCCATATCTGAGACTGATGGCACCAGCAGACACAGTCCTACAGATGGGCAGGTACAGGGCTGCTTCATAATTAAAAGATGGGAACATCATCCGATGGTGAAGATGGGCAGAGATGAAGCACAGTGCAGGTGAGCCCCACAAGTGCCAGGAAGCCAGGCGTGGCCGCAGCAGAATAAGACAGGATAGTCCACGGGGCACGTGACACACTACCACTGCATAGCCCCTCAAGCGCCAGGGAGCCAGGGTGAGCCAGTGTAGACGGCAGGGACACCTGCAGCATTAGATGTGAAGGATGTGCACGAGGCGCAGTGCAGCAGGCACAGCAGGCGATGGCCACAGGGACATGGCCAGGCATCTCACAGTGCATTCACCGGGAACGCAGAGCAGAGTGGCAGAATAAGGTTCAACCACGTTGACGAGCAGGTAGTTCCTGGAGAAGTGTGGCTCAATGATTAGAGCGGCAGACCCTGAAGCAGAGGTCTAGCCCGGGACCAGGGTTCAATTCCTCGGCGGGTCTTGGGCTCAAAAATTCCACGGACATGATAATTCTCGCCTCGGTGCCTATTCCAATCATGGAGTCCCAGTCTGCAACTCTGGGCAATAGCTTGCTTAATCTCCACAACGGCCCCCACAACGCTAAGGATGCCTGGCCTCCACCTTGGGGGTGCCCAGGAGTGGACGCCTCACAGGGAAAGCCAGGATGGGTTCCACAGCGGTATTTGTACAAGCGCCTTGAGACCCTTGCGGGTGAGTAGTGCGCTATACAAGTATCAATTTACATTTACACAGCAGGCCGATCAGAAGCAAACAGGTAGGCTCAGCACACAAAGTAGGACTGACTGGCAGCAATCAGGCATCTGAGACCCAGCTGGGCATTTGGGAATACAAGCGGCCACAGCGACACTTCGCAACCAACAGTAGTCTCCTCACCAATAGTTGTGTTGTAGTGTGGAGACAGGGTGGCCTCTGAACTTGTGAGGCCTTTGTTATGTTATGTTAAAAGGATTTGTAGTGCATATAGCTGCCCAAGGGCTTCCCCGCACTAAATGAGTGAGTTGCAAAGAAAAGAGAGAGTAGGTATGTTTAATGATCCTGCTGAAAAATCCATGCCGTGAACTTTTTTCTGAAACTAGATTCAGGTTCCAAAAATATTATTTCACGCCACAGTGTCTTCCAAAGCTTAGGTGCCAGATATGTGAAGGATCTGCCTCCCCATCTTGCTCTTTTGATTCTTGTAGTTCTGAGGAGACGTTCTTGATGAGATCTTAGAAATCTGTTGGGCACATATGGCACTATCATGTCTCTGATTTTACGGGGACCTCTATTATTTATTGCTTCGTAGGTCAAGCAAAGTGCCTTAAATGTAATCCTGGCCTCAATCGGTAACCAGTGGAGCAATTTCAAATGCTCCCCTACTGCTTCATGGACAGGAGCCTTACATAGAAACCTAGTTGCAGCGTTCTGCATGACTTGAAGTCGTTTGATAACATATTTTGGGCCCCTAAGTAAAGAGAATTACAGTAATCGAGACGGGAGGTCACCAGCGCATGAATTACTGTATTCCGTAAGTGTTTTGGAATCATCTCCATTACCTTTCGGAGCATTCTAGTAGTCCGTAGCATGAGCCGGCCAATTCTTTAGCTTGTACTTTCATTGTGAGTTCATTGTCCATCCAGACTCCGAGGTTCTTGATGGAAGGATTTGGAACTGGCGAGTTCCCCATACAGCTTGGCCAGCTGAGCAAAGGCATGGGGATCAATTTGCTTCCAAAAATAATCAGCTCTGTCTTGGCGCCATTTAATTTTAAGCAACTGCTTGTCATCCACTCCGCCATCTTTTCAAACATGGCACCAGTTGCTCAGAGTCCAAGTTTGTTCCAGTATCAAATGAGACCCCCAACTGCGTATCATCTGCATTCGAGACCATAGATATACCAAACTTCTGGACAATGTCAGTCAGCGGTCGCATATAGACATTAAAGATTTTAGACTGAGCGAGGAGCCCTGAGGCACCCCACATATCGGAGGCATCTTGTCAGAAAAGTAGCTGTTTTCCATGACTTGGAATGACCTGTCCTTGAGAAAGGATAACAGCCAATCCAAGGCTTTGTTCTGAGTCTCTTGTACTGATTCTCTTTAGCAGAATGATATGATCCACGATATCAAATGCCGTGCTGAGATCCAGGAGCAGTATTGCTGCTGAGTTACCTTGATCGAGGGTGCTTTTTAGTTCTTCTGTGGAAATATGGATTTTTCTGGTCAGTTATGTCCCCTATCTTGGACCCCAACGGTTCCATGTGCATGTCACAAGTACATGTATGTTCCCTCCAGTTCCAGTTATGAAGACGCAAATACATGTGCGTCCACCGTCAACATGTCCTTTGACAGATCCGCCATGTATAGGCCGGATATCCCCTTCCTAAATATGAAAGGCCATCGGCTTTATATGGTTCACTTATGCCACTTTTCAGTCCAGGCAAGTAGGCCCTGATTCTGTCATCAAAACTCCTCTTGCCTTCTGCCTCTGAAAGCTCCAGCCCGAGCCTGCATCTGTGACCATGAACTTTGTCTCATTCTCTGCGCGGCTCACGAAGCCTGACATCAGCTTACTCTCTGCCAAGAACTGTATTTCACCTTCGAATTATCTGCCTCCCCCTCAGCCGATGCATTCCTGCCTAGTAGTTTAAGTAAACATTCTTCCAGTTACCAAGCAAAAAGGCCCATCTTCTCTGTCCTCATGCAAGTAATTCATAGCCCTGTTACCATGGAATATTCCTACCCCCTCGCATTCAGTGTAGACACTTAGACGCTTGTACACGCACGCACAGTCAGTATAGAATAGATTCTGTCCGAGAGTCCCTCTTTTATGGATAACATAGTTCTTTAAACATAGGATGTTAGATATGATTTGGGATTAGGTTGACTTGACCCCCCAGACTTCTCGTCTCCACATATAGAGCTAAATGTCAAGTCCCCGTCACCCCCTAGTTACACGTCAATTACACGTCATACTGCTGCGCGCGCATCAATGCCAAGTATTATCTTATAGATCCACCTATGTATTACATCATAACCAATCATGTTCCTTTTTACTCATTATTACACCCATTTTCGGTTACGCAGACCAAACGTCAATGTCCTTATCAATTGTTACGCCTACTGTATTCACTTCATTATAATGTATGTACTATAAAAGTTACTTCTTGTCAATAAAATATGTACTTCACTTCCTGAACCCCCGTGGTGATGGAACTTGAAGCATCCGATTATAATCGATTATTGGAATAAAGCCCATTCCGAAACTCTAATATCACGGATTCTGCCTCTCATTTTACTGAGCTATTTTATAATGTTTCTGTATCAAATTCAGTCCCGGTAAAGGAATTTTTATTTACCACATGATGGCGCCCGAATAGGGACACTTTCTCATCTCACGCGCCGGCGGTGCGTTGCAGGCCCGGTCTCCTGCCACAGCTGGACGGACAATAACGCGTACCAGCAGGATTTCCTGTATCTCCCTCCGGTCAAGCGGGGGCGACTGAGACTGCGATCAACACCCAGACGAGGCGGTGAGAAGTGCGAAGTATCCCGACCAGAGCCTAGCTGAGAGAGCAAGATCCGAGGTATACAGAGACCCACCAGTCCGAAGTCAAGCCCAGTGTCCGACGAGTCGAGTCGAGTCGAGTCCAGTCCGGTTCAAGTTCAAGTTCCTGAGGCCTTCCGTTTCCGAAGCTACCCGGTGAGTACCATTGCTGGGGAGGCATTTCTGACGTGCACATAGGTTGTGCCGGTCAAGACGGGTTTGGGTACACAAATCCGGTCTGCACTGTTTTAGCAGTGTATCTGTACTGTTTAGCAGTATATCAAGTATTCCGAAGTATTCCGAAGTATCTAGTTATTGTCTAGTTATTGTCGAGAATTAAGCTTGGTGATTAGTTATGCAGACGATCATCATTGTTGTTTCAGTTAAAGGTTTAATGTTAAATGTTTAAAGTGTTTAAGTATGTTCTGTATATCGTGGTATGAATGACTGTTCATTATCGTGTTTATTGTATTAAGTCTGTTCAAATTCAAGTATCAGGTCAAAATCAAGTATAAGGTCAGTTCTCAATATGCCGCTCTTTTCGAAATTAAGACAGATCACCACCAGAAAAGGGGTTCTCGAAGAAGCCGTCCCTATTCCTCCTAGGGACACTCCAGGGCACTTTATGTATCACAAACATGGCTTAGACGCTATATTATTTCTTGATTTATGGGTAGACTATACCAAGGGATTACCAGAAAGTCAGAGGTGGCCCACAGCGGGGACCTGGGATGCAGAGTGCATCATGAAAGTCGAGGAAGAGTTATGGAAAAGAAAAGTCAGACAGTCACAGAAAGACGCCGTTGAATTATGGCGTAAAGAATCACATAGACGAACAGAAAAAGCACGTAGACAGGAAGAGAAGAGTAAAGAGAATTCCAATAAAGTTCGAGAGAATCTATTAATTGAGGAAGGTATCCGAGTGAAATCAGAACAAGTAGACAGACAAAGAAATGCCCTTATGAATGGTATGTATCCCCTTCTGGCCGAAGGATTACCTAAGGCTACTCCAGAGATACCGAAAGACTTGCCACCCCCATTATTCCCAATCAAGGTACATCCTAAGGGGCATCCTAGAACCGCAGAAGATGTTTTTCTTTCCTCATATTTAGATGACGCAGCTCCCGAGTATGCTAATTCCGCCCCACGTAGACCGCATACCAGGGAGGTCCAACGCCAAGATCCAGCACCCGGATCCCTGCAGCAACAAATCGAGTCACAAGTTCCGGCAAGCACATCTGTTTCTGCATCTGTTCCTACAAGTACTTCTATAGCTGAGTCCACACCTATAGTTGCTGTGTCACGTTCGACGAATCCTTTCACACCCGACGCCCCAGACGGGGCCACGGGAGGTGCTACCAATATTTTTTCTACGCCACCTAGAATAAATAAACTTATTTTCCAAGAGTCAGCGCATTCACGTACACCCAAATTCGTAAGTGATCGTACGCTTAAGGAACTTCTTATAGATTGTAGATATGACCCGGTGCTCGGTAAAGAGGACGAAATGATCCTGGCATCATTACGTATCAGACGAGCCGCAGGGTATTTAGCGAAGCTACCAGGAATGACTGCGCATCTAGATAAAATATATCATTTTGTTCAAACAGGGCGAGATCCAGAATGTATTAACAGAGCTATGGAATACCAGAAAGTAGAGATACAGGGGGAACTGTTGCGTTTCCTCATAAACTGTGTGATCAGAAATCAAGACCGACCGGGGGTAGATCGGGAAGCAATGAAAATTCTTACAAAATGGAGCCAGAATATATCAGAAGGGAGACACGATAAGCAAAATTGTATAATAGCCATGTGCCGAAAGATCCGTAAAGAAATAGAACGCCTACACGAAGAGAGATTAGAGACAGACGAGTTCGAGCAAAGCGAGGAAGAAGGGTCAGGACTGCCCGCCGGACAGTCAGACACCATAGCCTATGTAGGTAGAGGAAGATCTTGTAATAGGAATCAGACTAGATGTCATACTGACCCAATACGTCCAATATGTCCAGATAATGACAGGAATTTCCAAATACCTATAATTAACATAAGGCCTAACGAGCATTCGTTCCAAACCGCCGACAAACTACTCCGAGAACGAAGGGGTTATCATTTTCTCGATTCTATGGATGAACAAGACTTAGCGAGGGCAGCTGTTCATTGGGTGGACAGTCCCGGAAAATATAGTGATGAGACAGTAGTACGCACATTTTTGAATCTCACCCCAGATGAGCAGAGGTTAGCTGGGATTTATATGATTCAACAACTCATTATACTATATCAGAGTCAGCATTCGGACCCTGGTCCCTTACCTGACATATTGACTGAATTGCTTATGAATAAATGGAGAGGTCCAGGTACCAAATTAATTAAAGAAATTATAGTATCTAGAAAGCAGTATATTCTTTTTGTATGCTCAGAGCATGTCTCATTGCCTGTCAAGGAAAGAACGACGTATCACCTGGATAGACAGAATCCCTTACGAGAAGTACACCCAATAAAAGGCGAGGACAATCAGTTTAAACGTGTATTTGTATATACGCCTATATCGAAAATAGAATTGTTAGAAATGAAGAAAGTAGTACCCAGTCATGACAAGGACCCAGCGGGTTTTCACCGAGAAATTAAAGACATGTTACTCATGGGAGAGTATACCTACCCCGACATTATGACAATATTAAAGGTGTTGATGCCTGCTGGCATTTATGAGAAACTCAAGGAAAAAGAGTGGGAGGTAGGTGATCAAAAGATAGAATGGTCAGCATTAGAAGCAGAAGAAAGGGCCCGAGGTCCAGGTTCGGGGCTTGGGGACAAAACTAAAGCACTACCAGGTCTACTAGTACAGGTACTGCCACGTTTATTAACTACGAAAAAGGAAGATTGGGGTACAATTTCAGCCTGTAAACAGAAGCAAGATGAAGACACTAGCGATTACTATGCCCGATTCGAGAAATGTTTTGGTATAAATAGTGGCATAAAAGCAAGTAGCGAATCATACCCGCATCTGTTTGTAACAAAATTAGTGGAAA
The DNA here is from genome assembly GCF_964204655.1 of Triturus cristatus. Classification (NCBI taxonomy): domain Eukaryota; kingdom Metazoa; phylum Chordata; class Amphibia; order Caudata; family Salamandridae; genus Triturus; species Triturus cristatus. Next base: position 30,744,586 of record NC_140589.1, on the reverse strand, counting down.
ATGCCCTGCCCCCAGTAAAGAATAGAGTATTAAAATTCGAGAGTACCTGGCAAGGTAACACTCCAACACAAATGTTACAAATGTTACAGTACCACCACAATAGAATTAAAGAGGAACAAGAACATGAACACAGACGCATGAAAGACACGAAAATGAAAATGCTAGTTTCCCAGACAGTTCCAGCTGAAGGACATAAAAAGGGTATGACACATTCCGATTCAGCAGGACCTGTAAAAGGGACATGCAATTATTGTAAAAAGCCAGGTCATTACGTACACGATTGTCCAGTGCTAAAACATAATATCGCCATAGGTAAAACACAAGAAAGATCACGGCCACTAAGACAAGATCAGAATGAACAAGGAGCTACGCAGCATGCCCAGGCCATGCCAGCCGCACAACAGCCAATACAGTTTGTGCCAGCTGCACCACCGTTGCCTGTTGCTGCCACACAGACAACAACACGACAAATGTATCAGACTGCACAGTATGAATATCCGGAGTATCAACGTTACGCATGAACTAGCCTAGAGAGGGAAGTTGACTTACCCCTTATCGAGATTCCTGTAGATCAAGAAGGACCTTATGTACATAGTAAATTATTAGGTCAAGATAGAAAATTTTTACTCGATACAGGGGCAAGTCGAACAACTATAAAACGAAGTGAAGTCCCAGGGGCACCCCTCTCAGGCTCACAGAATATTTCCCTTGGTTTTTCAGGAAAACCTATTGTTAATGAAGTGTCACAGCCTCTTCCACTTACGATAGGACCTCTGACCCGAACTACAGATTTATTGCTTACTAAATCATGTCCAGAAAACTTGTTAGGAATAAAAACGTTGAAAGCCCTAGGAGCCATAATATGTTGTTCTCCGGAAGGAGTAAGGTTGTTTTTACGTGATTTTAAAGGTCACTATGTATCTAGAGACATGGATCCCAGACTGCAGACTTTACCTACACATCTATGGGCACAAGGCCCTACTGATGTTGGTTGCATGAATATTACACCATATCGAGTCACACTAAAGGCAGGAGTGGTGCTACCACGAATGCGACAATACAAGTTACCACCAGATGCTGTAACGGCTTTACTACAAATCATTGACGAGCTTATTGCCCAAGGAGTAGTTGTAGAAACAGACTCCAATGTATGTAATTCACCGATAATTCCGATTCTTAAACGAACAGATCCTACAGCTCCGCCAGTATATCGATTGGTTATTGATCTGCGCGAGTTAAACAAATGTATTGTGCCACAATTTCCTGTGGTCCCAGATATCTCGTCATTATTGACAGCTATTGATTCCGAAGCAACATTGTTTACTGTAATTGATCTCAAAAATGCCTTTTTCAGCGTCCCAATAGATCCGGAAAGCCAATATTTGTTCGGATTTAGTTTAAATGGGCGTAGCTTTAAATTCACCCGCGCACCTCAAGGATTTACAGAAAGCCCCAGCATCTATAGCCAAGCACTGAAACGAGAACTTGACAGTATCCACATGCCGGTTAACACTGCCCTGCTTCAATATGTCGATGATCTGTTGATCACCGCTAGAAGCGAACCCGAATGTGAGAAAGCATCACTGACAGTTTTACAATTTCTAGCCGAAAAGGGGCACAAGGTGTCCCCTTCTAAGCTGCAATTCTGTGTCCAGCGAGTTATTTATCTTGGTCACTCGCTGTCCAAGGAGGGAAGGCAGCTTACACCCGACCGCATTCAGTTAATTGCTAACATGTCAATACCCAAGACACAGAAGGAGGTGCGGGCTTTCATAGGCCTCACTTCATATTGTAGACAGTGGATCCCTCAGTATGCATTTCTAGCAAAACCACTCATTCAATTGACAACACAGGAGGCAGCCACACCGACTGTTCTCCCTTGGACTCAGGAACACACACAAGCTTTTGAAAGCTTAAAGAAAGCTTTATGTCAAGCACCCGTTTTAGCAACGCCATGTTACAGAAAACAGTTTACACTCTTTGTTACAGAACGCGAAGGTACGGCCTTGTCAGTACTCACACAGGAACAAGCAGGAGCACACAAACCATGTGCTTATTTTTCTAGTACATTAGATCCCGTAGCTCAGGCTTTGCCTGCATGCCTAAAATCAGTAGCAGCAACAGCTTTAGCAATCAGACAAAGCGATGCCATAGTGTTAGGACATCCATTGACAGTTCAAGTACCACATGCAGTAGAGGTTCTTGTAAATAGAACGCAAACACAACACTTGACTGTAGCGCGACTTACAGGATACGAGCTTACATTGTTTCAGCCACATATAGAAATCAGACGCTGTAACACATTGAATCCTGCCACACTTTTACCAGTAGTCGGAACAGACCCACTAGCCCATGACTGTATTGAAGTTATTACAATAACAACAAAACCCAGACAAGACTTAACCGATGTCCCATTGTCAGATCCAGACCTGACCTTGTATGTAGATGGTTCATGCATGAGAACAAGTACAGGAGAGTTAGTAGCCGCCTACGCAGTCACAACAGATACTGAGGTCATTGAAACTAATCGTATAACTACTTTGTCAGCTCAAGCCGCAGAACTTATCGCTCTGACACAAGCCTGTATTCAAGCCATGAATAAAAAAGTCAACATATACACTGACTCACGTTATGCATTCGGAGTTGTACATGACTTCGGCGTGCTGTGGCGAGAGAGAGGTTATTTAACTTCCCACGGTGCCCACATTCAGCACGGACCCCTCATTCATGCATTATTAGATGCAATACATCTACCCACTGAAATATCAATTATGAAATGTAAGGCTCATACGAAGGTTACTGATATCATTTCCCAAGGCAATGATCTAGCCGACAGAACAGCTAAACTGATTGCTCAAACTCAAACATCCGACATGACAAAGACAATAGTCCCGACACCGACACATTGTATGACAGTTAAAGATCCTACTCTTGACGTAATTGACATACAGACACATGCTACACCAGACGAAATAAAGAAATGGACTGAATTAGGAGGGATCCAAACGGACCAAGGATGGATGATGAAGGAAAGGTCTGTATGGTTCCTTCCTGATTCAATGGTCCAAGTCATAATTAACACTATACATAGTCCAGCACATTTAGGAGAAAAAGCTATGCTAGACAGCATTCAACACATTTGGTTCAATAAACATTTACGAGCAGCAGCAAAACAAAAGGTCCGTACCTGTATGATCTGTTGTCAGTTCAACCCAGGAAAAAGCGTTCCCGTAGAACAGGGTGGATTTCATACCCCTAATCATCCTTTTGAAGTACTCCAGATGGATTATATCCAGATGGAACGATGCAGAGGATTCAAATATGTTCTCGTAGTTGTCTGCGCTCTGTCCCGTTGGACGGAGGCATACCCGGTTTCAGATTACACTGCCCCGACTACTGCCAAACAGTTGGTTCGAGAATTCTTCCCACGATACGGTTTACCACGTGCTGTTTACTCAGATAACGGCCAGCCGTTCTCATCCGAATTAATGAAACACGTTTCACTTCTGTTAGGATATCAGTGGAAATTCCACTGTGTCCGACATCCCGAGGCAGCAGGTCTCGTAGAAAGACATAACCAGATACTGAAAATTAGAATGTCCAAAATATGCAGAGAGAAAGGTGTCGACTGGGTAGTAGCGTTACCAGTTGCACTCTTTTACATGAGAATGGTAGCACACTCTCGAACAGGGCTATCCCCGTATGAGGTGATCTTCGGTAGACCACCGAATATGTGGGGGACGCCTATACCACGCAAAATAACTGATATTGACTGTAATATGCTGACAGATTACTTGGCTTCCTTGATGTCTGCACTACAATCTTCTCGTTCACAGGTAGCTGCAGCCTTTCCCGACAACACTGAGGTGAAACCCCATGACGTTGTTCCGGGTAATCTTGTCTTTGTGAGGAATTTCGACCGAAAGACTCAGCTGGAGCCCAGGTGGAAAGCACCCAAGTTGGTCCTGTTGACCACAAGAACAGCCGTGAAGATCGAGGGCCGCAAGGGCTGGATTCATTCAAGCCACATCAAGAAATTTCATGGACTATCTTCGGATATAGACACTGTGCCCTGCACTCCCTCACAGACTGATACAAAACTCCCTTTTGTTGAACCTAACAAATCTGAAAATTACAAACTAAAGCTTAGGCCCAACCAGTCGAGCAATTTGATTGTTTAAGTCCTCTCCAAGGTGAAGCGGTTGAATTGTCTCTGACATGTATCCCTTGGACCTGAGTAGAGAAAATACCCGAAAAATGTTGAAACGACAGGCGTATTGTAAATCACTGCGTAGCCACTGCATAGTGACATTATTAATTTTGTTTTTATTGAGTCTTTTAATAATTATTACAAGTATGTTGTTGCACATATATTACCCTATTTCTAGACATGTTTATAATGTTGCTGCTGAACATTCTTTTAGTGACTTACCTCCGCATGAATTGTCTTATAGACTTGCGCTGCGCAATAACACTTTCATTAGTATGTTACATCATTCCCATCAGACTAGTAATGCCACCAATTGTTGGGTGTGTGGCCGACTCCCTCCCTATCAGAATTATGAAGGAGTCCTGCCTTTCTTTCCACATCCATTTACACATAATGGCTCCTGTGGAGCATGGTTTAGCTTAATTAATTCCATAGACTCAGACACAGCAGTTTACCAAGATCATTGGGTATGGGGAAATCTGAACCTAGCTTTACTCAAGGTCTGTTACCCTGACAAGGAGGGTCGCCCCAAAAGAACAGGAACTGATCTAGAAAATGAAGTATATGGATTAGGTAATTTTACACCTAATCTCACGATTCTAAATGTCGTATCTGAAATTGAACTAGTCTTACCCACCACGTCAGTATTCCCAGCGAGGGGTGAATTATGTGTAAGAAAGGTTGGTTCCATACATATGGGCCATAGTAAATGCACTACTATGGTAGAATTCAGTGATCAAGGAAAATCTTCATTTAGAGCTTCTCGCCACTCCTACTTTATATGTGGTCAGACTGCATATATGCGTCTACCTCTAGATTGGGATGGTACCTGCTACATTGCATTCCTCTTGCCACCTGTTTTCCTAGCTCCTCCTGATTATTACAGAAATATTCATTTAGTACACAACAGAGAACGGAGAGATCTCCCCATTGTCGATTACACTGAGACGGCATGGGACAAGTATGTAGATTTTAATAAAGGCATCTTTCCCTATATAGGTACTGTTACTAATAGTAAGCTGATACGTAGATTAACTAGAACCCTTGAAGCAGTAGTGAATGAGACTATTTCCGCCTTAGGCAATTTAACGGAAGAGCAGTCTGCTATGCGGATTGTTGTGCTTCAAAATCGTCTTGTCCTTGACGTCATCCTGGCTGATAGGGGCGGAGCTTGTAGGGTCATCGGATCAAGCTGCTGCGTATTCATACCAGAAAATTCTCCATCTGTATATAAAGCCATCACTCGCCTTCATGAGATTGTAAGCCAGATACACCAGAACCCAGGCACTTGGACTTGGTCCAGTTGGTTTTGGAATGCGGTATCAGCCTGGGGATGGAGAGTTTTATCCTTCCTAGGTATTGGCCTTCTCATACTATTCAGTTGCTGTCTATGCCTACAATGTGGACCCGCAATTTGTGGTCTGTGTGCCACATCGTGCATTCCACATCAAGATTTTCATTCAAGATCCCGGAAGAAGAAAGAAGAACAAATGATGCTATATGAACAGATCAATGGATTGATGAAGATTGATATCTCTTGAAGGGCAAGTAGGGGACAAGGAGGGAATGTGGAAATATGGATTTTTCTGGTCAGTTATGTCCCCTATCTTGGACCCCAACGGTTCCATGTGCATGTCACAAGTACATGTATGTTCCCTCCAGTTCCAGTTATGAAGACGCAAATACATGTGCGTCCACCGTCAACATGTCCTTTGACAGATCCGCCATGTATAGGCCGGATATCCCCTTCCTAAATATGAAAGGCCATCGGCTTTATATGGTTCACTTATGCCACTTTTCAGTCCAGGCAAGTAGGCCCTGATTCTGTCATCAAAACTCCTCTTGCCTTCTGCCTCTGAAAGCTCCAGCCCGAGCCTGCATCTGTGACCATGAACTTTGTCTCATTCTCTGCGCGGCTCACGAAGCCTGACATCAGCTTACTCTCTGCCAAGAACTGTATTTCACCTTCGAATTATCTGCCTCCCCCTCAGCCGATGCATTCCTGCCTAGTAGTTTAAGTAAACATTCTTCCAGTTACCAAGCAAAAAGGCCCATCTTCTCTGTCCTCATGCAAGTAATTCATAGCCCTGTTACCATGGAATATTCCTACCCCCTCGCATTCAGTGTAGACACTTAGACGCTTGTACACGCACGCACAGTCAGTATAGAATAGATTCTGTCCGAGAGTCCCTCTTTTATGGATAACATAGTTCTTTAAACATAGGATGTTAGATATGATTTGGGATTAGGTTGACTTGACCCCCCAGACTTCTCGTCTCCACATATAGAGCTAAATGTCAAGTCCCCGTCACCCCCTAGTTACACGTCAATTACACGTCATACTGCTGCGCGCGCATCAATGCCAAGTATTATCTTATAGATCCACCTATGTATTACATCATAACCAATCATGTTCCTTTTTACTCATTATTACACCCATTTTCGGTTACGCAGACCAAACGTCAATGTCCTTATCAATTGTTACGCCTACTGTATTCACTTCATTATAATGTATGTACTATAAAAGTTACTTCTTGTCAATAAAATATGTACTTCACTTCCTGAACCCCCGTGGTGATGGAACTTGTAGCATCCGATTATAATCGATTATTGGAATAAAGCCCATTCCGAAACTCTAATATCACGGATTCTGCCTCTCATTTTACTGAGCTATTTTATAATGTTTCTGTATCAAATTCAGTCCCGGTAAAGGAATTTTTATTTACCACACTTCTGAGACCGCCAATTGGGCAGATTCACTGCTATGCTGTGCACGAAAGCCCATCTGCCTGGGGTGGAGACAATGGTTGTTTTCCAAGAAATCAGACAACACCCCATTAACGTTTTCCTCCACATGCTTTCCTACAAATGGTAGGAAGTGAAATGGGCCGATAATTGATGGGTTGAGATGTGTCTAGATGCGTTTTTTCAGTAGTGGTCTGATAATTGCATGTTTCCATATTTTGGGACTTCACCTGCCACTAATGAGTGATTCAGCATTTCAACTATTGAAGGGAGCATCACCTCCAAGGCTTTATGTAGAGCATGTGAGGTGCTGGATCTAGAGGAGATCCACATTTGATCTTGCTCATCGGAGTTCGTACTATATTTTCATTAATGGGTAGCAAGTGGGTAGGACAGGAGGGGTAGGAGTTGACAAAAGGTCTGTTTCATAGCTTGTTGTTGTCCCAGTCCCTCCATGAAGAGACTCATATATATCTGTGACTCTTTTGTGGAAAAAGATAGATAACTCGTTACATGTTGTCTTAAAGGAATGAGAAGTAGGGTTTTCCTGGTTTAAGGTTATCAAGGATTTCACCACTTTAAATAGTTCCCTAGAGGAATTTTCCACCTGATTTATCTTTTCTTCAAAGAAATTCACATGGGCTTCTTTAATGTTATTGCGATAAAGCCTGATGGCTGATATATAACTGGCTTTTAAATATGGATCCTAATCCTTCCTCCAATTTCTCTTCAAATTCTTACAGATCTTTCTTAGGGAAACCAGGTGAGCATTGAACCAGGGTGCTTTTTTGATGTTCATTTTTGACTTAGGTACAGTTTTCGGGATAACCTTGTCCTGTGACTGGGTAATCCAGCTTTCCCACTTAGCGTGAGCCTCATCCAAATTTTCCTTTGAGTTTGGAGTAGAGGTTTCCCAAATTTACAACCAAGCTTCCAGATTGAGTTTTGACGAATTCCACATCGGATTGATGGTAATAGTCTGGTTTATTTTTTGGACTCCTAAGTTAGTCCGTGTAAAAGGAATGAAGTGATGATCTCACCAAGGCACCAGCAATGGGACGAGTACTAACATTTCATTGGAGATCAGAGGATCCAGAATGTGTCCTTTAACATGAGTAGCAGCATTTATAAGTCGGGTTAATTGCATCCCCTCTAGCTCCTTCAACAGTTTTTTGACATGAGGGAGATTCTGTTTATCTTAGTGAATGTTTACATTTCTCTATATAGTTTTATATGTTTTTCTTACTACTGGACAGGCCAGGGTATCTATCAAGCTATCCATAAAGTGGGCCCTGGGGGTCTATATATTAATAGTCCTGAGAAGGAGCATGTTGGAGAAAATGAGATGGCACATCAAAGACTTTCTCAGTCTACAATTGGGAGGAGGTCCGTGTTGCATTTATATTCATCCTTCATCCTACCTTTCCTATACGGTCATGTCTATGTATATGGAACCATGGGGGGAGGGCCGCTAGGATGTCCCGAGTAGAGCTATTGTTAAGCCAGCTTTCTTTAACCCCTTCCATGCCCATGACGGAACGGTTCCGTCATGAGCATCGGTTGAGCTGTGCTCATGACGGAACCGTTCCGTCATGGCCCCGCCCGCGCTCGAACCCTTCAGCACCGCGGGGGAATCCGCGCAGCGCTGAAGGGGTTAATAAACAGAACATCTTAGTTAAAGGATCTCCAGGGCCCCAAAATAATTTACTCTGGACACTGTTGTATTGTCATGGACCACGACGTCCGGGTTGCGCCTCCTTTTATTTGTTCTACTGCTCTTGTGATCTCTGCACCTACCACTAGGTCACTGCTTGGGGAAAACATATGAACACCCTCTCCCTCCTCAACATGTTGGGACTACCCAACTCCCATCATAGCAGTGGCCACTGGAGTATGGACTGGTGCAATATAGTAGCATGCATGCTCTAACGTTTACAATCAAAATATTTCTGAAAAGACAGGCCCTCCCTCTCATTAAAAGTTACAAGCATGTTTGTGATTTACATCCTCCCTCACATGGCAATAAGTGCCTGAATCCTTATATTTTTATGGGCGGATAGATGGGGTCAGTTCTTAAGTCAGTGCTGGGTGTAGTCATATAGTTTAGGTCTGTTCTGGTTGGTGCTGCACTATCTTTGTTTTCATTTAATTGTGTCTCTTATTTATTGGCTAATGCTACAGAGATTGTCTACTAAATTCAGTGTGGTTGTTACATTCCTTGCCCTTGTTTAATGTTGTGGTTGGATGTCTTGTCTCCTTGCACTGCTTACATTGAGGAAACTACTTTTTTTCTTCTTTTGCTCGCACTCCATGAGAGTGCATGTGTTTTCTTGATCTCTTACTTGTGTGCTGATTCCCCTGTAAATACCTGCCCTCCTATCTCTTGTTGGGAATCTGAAAAAAAAAGGAAAATACATGTTTGAGGGGTGGGCAACAACCTTTTAGTGCTTGGCGGCTCTGTTTTAGAAAGTCCCTGTCATGCATGGTCATATTCATTGTTTTTTTCTTACCACTCCAATAATACACAAAATGCCCTCCACATCATGCTATAAGCGGACGCGTGTGTGATGACACATGCACCCACACATGTTGTCTGAAGCCAACACACACGTGTATGTACACATCATCGCATATTTTTCATTATCTTTTTTTCTTTTAACAAAGCTGCTCAACAATGACAAAAACATTGGCAAAGCCAATAGGTTCAAGAAGCAATCATTCAGCTCACAGACCATGTTACTGGTTGACAGGAATGAGAGATTGCTGCTTGGACGGATGAAACAGACTTTGCAGTCACTCACTTTCGTTATTGTTTTAAATAGGATTTTTTCTGGGATGTGAGAACCAATTTCTTATTAGGAAAACCATGTGAGTGGAGTAGGACCAATCAGAGGTCACATCTGTGCTTTGGGTAATTTAATATCACGTAAAGCTTTTAAAAAGCGATCATGTGTTTTTAAAAGTCATCTTGAACAACATACTTAATAGGACACCAGAAACATAACAGACAGTTCTTCTATAGTCAAGTTATATTAACCATTTACTAAGATTTTTTACACACATTAATAGCTACCAAGTTTTCAGTTTGTTTACAAATGACAATTCCAGATTTTTAGTGTACCTGTGTGTGTGTGACATTTCCACATGTGTGACACTTGGAGTGTCCCTCTTTACCAGCAAAACAAAGTAGGAATATCAGAAAATTGCCCATTTTCTTTTGCTATGTAAGGGTCTTAAAACAGCTGTAACCCCCCTGTATCCCTCCTAAAGTGTTAGCAGCACCTGGCAGTTACATCTCGGCATTCTGACTTCACTTCCCCATCCCTCCCCACTCCACACTGAATGATGGGGGACAGTCACAGGAGGCCACCTTTTTTATAAAAGATATCATGGTTCTGCTCAAGCGGAGGGGATTTGGGCCCTCTCCTATCCTAAAGAAGTCTCAGCCTAGTGTGCTTTCAAAGCCACAAGCAACGCCTAGTTTTACTCTCAAAGACCCTACTAAATTACTGTCATGGGCCCAATTAAAGACCACCTTCCAACAATACTTTGTTTATCAAGACACAGTCATTATTCTTTCTTCTTTGATGTATGTTTTGAAAACACACCAATAACTCTTTCTCCTTTAATCCACGTATCTCAAGAGGATCTTGGACTCATGCCTTTGTTCCACACAGACAGTAAGCCTCCCCTCCGGTCCTTATTTCCTTCACCCTTGACTCCCTTCCTCGTCTGTTTTGCACCATGGACCCCTCTTTCCAATCATGAGGTCATCGTACCAGGCACCTGGAGGGGGGTGAAAACACTCCATCCAAGAAAACATTCACATTGAAAGTTAGACTCTGCAAGACCCCAATGCTCAAGGCCTTTGGTCAAGTTAACACATTCAAGACCTCAATACACGTTATAACTAAATGAATGCTGATACACGAACAGGCACAATCTAACAGTAAATGTACTTCTCATGTGTACCTATTCCATTATGTAGCAAAAAACAAAACATCTTGTTATAAATGTAGATAAACTATAACAAGTTATTACTGGAAGCAGAGCATTATTAAACATATACATGTGTACATTTTGTGATTACAAAGCACATGCACTTCGTATGTGGCTTTAAATGCACTTTTCTCCTATGGGTCACATTATATTTCACGAATACATAAGGTCATGAAATACATATGTGGCCTAATCAATAAAAATGAGAGTCTGTCCAGTTTTATTCTGCTCCACTTCTTTTAAACTCTGGTGGAAACAGAAAAGAAAAACAATTACAATCATTTCAACATAGTGTGTGTGCACTTGCAGTTTCATTATCTGGATTATTGTGTTCAGTGCTCCATTTGATCTTCACCTCCTGTACTCTTAAAAAGTACATGCCTCGCTTCAAGTTTACAGGGGACGCGTGTTGTGCTACCTTCCCGTAAGGGATATCAACAAGAGAAAAGATTGATGAAAACAGTATATTTTCTCTAAAATGTTTCCCGTTCGACATACTTAGTATGTCTATTTCCACAGGACATTCATACAACTCATAACAAAGCTCGCAATATTATGAAAATAAATGTATTATTAAAGTGATTTGTTTGAGCATTGCTTTTTTAAAACACATTGACACTGAGAGAGTAAATTGAAGAGCGCGTTCCTCCCCTGTATGGCATGTCATGATTGCCTTGGTGGATAGTTACACTGTGTTCTGTTCCAGGGGTCTAGCAGGGGCGGGTGGGGGTGAAGCGGGGGGAGGGCTGCATGGAGCTCTAGTACCAGAGAGAAGTTTTTCTTAGAAATGGTTGTTGCTGACCAGGATAGGGACTCCAACATTTGCAGTCTTGAAGCAAGAGTCACACACTGGATAACACTGCTGTTGGACAAGGCTGCTAAGCTCTACTTGAGGCCTCAATGCTGCTGGTACTCACTGCTGGTGTCTCACAGGTCCTAGGCAGGCAGAAGCTCTCAGGGGGCAGGGGGTCAGTACACGCTAGTTACACTGTGTTCTGTTCCAGGGGTCTAGCAGGGGCGGGTGGGGGTGAAGCGGGGGCAGGGCTGCATGGAGCTCTAGTACAGAGAGTTTTTCTTAGAAATGGTTGTTGCTGACCAGGATAGGGACTCCAACATTTGCAGTCTTGAAGCAAGAGTCACACACTGGATAACACTGCTGTTGGACAAGGCTGCTAAGCTCTACTTGAGGCCTCAATGCTGCTGGTACTCACTGCTGGTGTCTCACAGGTCCTAGGCAGGCAGAAGCTCTCAGGAGGCAGGGGGTCAGTACACGCTAGTTACACTGTGTTCTGTTCCAGGGGTCTAGCAGGGGCGGGTGGGGGTGAAGCGGGGGCAGGGCTGCATGGAGCTCTAGTACAGAGAGTTTTTCTTAGAAATGGTTGTTGCTGACCAGGATAGGGACTCCAACATTTGCAGTCTAGAAGCAAGAGTCACACACTGGATAACACTGCTGTTGGACAAGGCTGCTAAGCTCTACTTGAGGCCTCAATGCTGCTGGTACTCACTGCTGGTGTCTCACAGGTCCTAGGCAGGCAGAAGCTCTCAGGGGGCAGGGGGTCAGTACACGCTAGTTACACTGTGTTCTGTTCCAGGGGTCTAGCAGGGGCGGGTGGGGGTGAAGCGGGGGCAGGGCTGCATGGAGCTCTAGTACAGAGAGTTTTTCTTAGAAATGGTTGTTGTTGACCAGGATAGGGCCTTCAACATTTGCAGTCTAGAAGCAAGAGTCACACACTGGATACCACTGCTGTTGGACAAGACTGATGGGCTCTACTTGAGGCCTCAATGCTGCTGGTACTCACTGCTGGTGTCTCACAGGTCCTAGGCAGGCAGAAGCTCTCAGGGGGCAGGGGGTCAGTACACGCTAGTTACACTGTGTTCTGTTCCAGGGGTTTAGCAGGGGCGGGTGGGGGTGAAGCGGGGGCAGGGCTGCATGGAGCTCTAGTACCAGAGAGAAGTTTTTCTTAGAAATGGTTGTTGTTGACCAGGATAGGGCCTTCAACATTTGCAGTCTAGAAGCAAGAGTCACACACTGGATACCACTGCTGTTGGACAAGACTGCTGGGCTCTACTTGAGGCCTCAATGCTGCTGGTACTCACTGCTGGTGTCTCACAGGTCCTAGGCAGGCAGAAGCTCTCAGGGGGCAGGGGGTCAGTACACGCTAGTTACACTGTGTTCTGTTCCAGGGGTTTAGCAGGGGCGGGTGGGGGTGAAGCGGGGGCAGGGCTGCATGGAGCTCTAGTACCAGAGAGAAGTTTTTCTTAGAAATGGTTGTTGTTGACCAGGATAGGGCCTTCAACATTTGCAGTCTAGAAGCAAGAGTCACACACTGGATACCACTGCTGTTGGACAAGACTGCTGGGCTCTACTTGAGGCCTCAATGCTGCTGGTACTCACTGCTGGTGTCTCACAGGTCCTAGGCAGGCAGAAGCTCTCAGGGGGCAGGGGGTCAGTACACGCTAGTTACACTGTGTTCTGATCCAGGGGTTTAGCAGGGGCGGGTGGGGGTGAAGCGGGGGCAGGGCTGCATGGAGCTCTAGTACCAGAGAGTTTTTCTTAGAAATGGTTGTTGCTGACCAGGATAGGGCCTTCAACATTTGCAGTCTTGAAGCAAGAGTCACACACTGGATACCACTGCTGTTGGACAAGACTGCGGGGCTCTAATTGAGGCCTCAATGCTGCTGGTACTCACTGCTGGTGTCTCACAGGTCCTAGGCAGGCAGAAGCTCTCAGGGGGCAGGGGGTCAGTACACGCTAGTTACACTGTGTTCTGATCCAGGGGTTTAGCAGGGGCGGGTGGGGGTGAAGCGGGGGCAGGGCTGCATGGAGCTCTAGTACCAGAGAGTTTTTCTTAGAAATGGTTGTTGCTGACCAGGATAGGGCCTTCAACATTTGCAGTCTTGAAGCAAGAGTCACACACTGGATAACACTGCTGTTGGACAAGACTGCTGGGCTCTAATTGAGGCCTCAATGCTGCTGGTACTCACTGCTGGTGTCTCACCGGTCCTAGGCAGGCAGAAGCTCTCTGGAGGGGCTCAGTGCACGTTTGCTGCAAGGCCATCAACTGTCCTCTGGCAGAGTGGAGTCAGGCGGTGATGTCTTCCTGGGGCTGGTGAGGTTGGCCGGACTGGAAGGACATGGTAAACTCTCCTGCCTCGATGTCCGTGAGCGCGACCTCCTCCATGGTCGTATGTGGACAGGGCGAACTGGAAAAACAAAGCTGCCACCTGCCACTTCTGTGTCTGACTCTGGGGGCCAATGGCACACTGTGTGGTCACAGTGGCACAGGTGCCTTGGCAGAAAACAATAAGTAAGGTGCTGTCCCCACATCTATGTGAGGGCTCTGTCTGATTGTTAATGTTGATAGAAGACCACTCGCAGAGCCCAGATGATTAAAGGTGATTCCCAGGCCCCTGTGATGCCTAATTGGAGAGTTTATGATGTGTTAAGTGATTAATAATAGTAATAAAAGTAAAGGAGACAGTGAGATGCCAGTGTATTGTGAAACAGAGCACGCTCTCTAAGCAGTACAGCACGCTCACTGCCAGCGCACTCACTGCTTAAATGCAGCTCTTTCAACAGTGTGTTGTGGGGTGGTTCCTGGTTGATAAGGGCACCAGCACTAAAATGTGTTTCTCTAACCCCTGATGATTGGTATTCGGCAGGGCTGCACAATAGTAGCAAGATGTGCATGCATCCTCCCTACAAAAAGTTGGAAAACTGCTTCTAAATAGGGATTGTTTATTGTGGGACTTTTTCTGGTCTTAGAGGTCTCCTGTGAATGTATCAGATGCCCATCAGAGCCAGCTGAGTGTAAGCCATGCTTTCATTTGTTTTCTCTCAGGTACGGCCGGCGCACGACTCTCCTGGTGTGCTCTGTGCTCACACTTGTGTTCGCGATGGCCGCCGCAGCATCTGTCAATTATCCCATGTTTGCCGTCTTCCGGGCTCTTTCTGGGATGTCAATTTCTGCAGTTCCCATCGTCTCAACGGCATTATGTGAGTAAGGCTTTGACTGGCAGGAGAGTCTTTACATCATTTACATGTAATTGCATTACTCCGACTCAGCCCACCTTGTCCCAGGGTTGCAAATCAAAATATTGAGTAGAAAATATCGTGGGGCCAAACTTCTGAGGTCTAAATATCAAGGACCAATATATCAATAAGGTAAGTGCATATACATATGAATAGATTCACTACGGGCAACTCCAATTCTACATTCCTGGCAGATATATATATATATACAGTGAGCAAGGCTGACTTGTCCACCGAAATGCGTCTGGGCTTCAGCAGATGGAATAAAAGATCTCTTTGATTAATGGTATACCACGGAGTCAGTGCCTGCTTTGTATCGACGAAACCAGGATTGGATAGAATATATATATATATATATATATATTCTGCTCCAAAGGTTGTCCACCAGGTGAGCAGCACTCGATCAGCAGCTTTGTTTATGATAGGCATGGACGAGGATCGGCTTGTAGAAGCCGCTCCGTAGTGGAATTGCCTGACGCGTTTCGAAGCTCCATATGCTTCTCTTCAGAGGCTTTAACGGAGACGGTGTGTGCAAGCGCTGAACCTATTTCGCAATTTTCATATTGCACTCCCACCAATGGGAGTGCTTGCACACACCGTCTCCGTTAAAGCCTCTGAAGAGAAGCATATGGAGCTTCGAAACGCGTCAGGCAATTCCACTACGGAGCGGCTTCTACAAGCGGATCCTCGTCCATGCCTATCATAAACAAAGCTGCTGATCGAGTGCTGCTCACCTGGTGGACAACCTTTGGAGCAGAATGTAACACGCGGCCGTCCTGCCGCGGAGCTTGCACCACCCCGCAATGTTACGGGGGCCACCTGACATGGTAACCATCATGTCAGTAATGTGGGCCAGCAGCGGCAAACAGGATTGAGGACGAGTCCACTTGCAGGGTCCATACAGGACAAGATTTGTGTGCTATCCGGACCATATTTCCCACAATGCACAGTCTCATTCGAGCTTCCCATTGGTGGGAGTGCAATATGAAAATGGCGAAATAGGTTCAGCGCTTGCACACACCGTCTCCGTTAAAGCCTCTGAAGAGAAGCATATGGAGCTTCGAAACGCGTCAGGCAATTCCACTACGGAGCGGCTTCTACAAGCGGATCCTCGTCCATGCCTATCATAAACAAAGCTGCTGATCGAGTGCTGCTCACCTGGTGGACAACCTTTGGAGCAGAATGTAACACGCGGCCGTCCTGCCGCGGAGCTTGCACCACCCCGTAATGTTACGGGGGCCACCTGACATGGTAACCATCATGTCAGTAATGTGGGCCAGCAGCGGCAAACAGGATTGAGGACGAGTCCACTTGCAGGGTCCATACAGGACAAGATTTGTGTGCTATCCGGACCATATTTCCCACAATGCACAGTCTCATTCGAGCTTCCCATTGGTGGGAGTGCAATATGAAAATGGCGAAATAGGTTCAGCGCTTGCACACACCGTCTCCGTTAAAGCCTCTGAAGAGAAGCATATGGAGCTTCGAAACGCGTCAGGCAATTCCACTACGGAGCGGCTTCTACAAGCGGATCCTCGTCCATGCCTATCATAAACAAAGCTGCTGATCGAGTGCTGCTCACCTGGTGGACAACCTTTGGAGCAGAATGTAACACGCGGCCGTCCTGCCGCGGAGCTTGCACCACCCCGCAATGTTACGGGGGCCACCTGACATGGTAACCATCATGTCAGTAATGTGGGCCAGCAGCGGCAAACAGGATTGAGGACGAGTCCACTTGCAGGGTCCATACAGGACAAGATTTGTGTGCTATCCGGACCATATTTCCCACAATGCACAGTCTCATTCGAGCTTCCCATTGGTGGGAGTGCAATATGAAAATGGCGAAGTAGGTTCAGCGCTTGCACACACCGTCTCCGTTAAAGCCTCTGAAGAGAAGCATATGGAGCTTCGAAACGCGTCAGGCAATTCCACTACGGAGCGGCTTCTACAAGCGGATCCTCGTCCATGCCTATCATAAACAAAGCTGCTGATCGAGTGCTGCTCACCTGGTGGACAACCTTTGGAGCAGAATGTAACACGCGGCCGTCCTGCCGCGGAGCTTGCACCACCCCGTAATGTTACGGGGGCCACCTGACATGGTAACCATCATGTCAGTAATGTGGGCCAGCAGCGGCAAACAGGATTGAGGACGAGTCCACTTGCAGGGTCCATACAGGACAAGATTTGTGTGCTATCCGGACCATATTTCCCACAATGCACAGTCTCATTCGAGCTTCCCATTGGTGGGAGTGCAATATGAAAATGGCGAAATAGGTTCAGTGCTTGCACACACCGTCTCCGTTAAAGCCTCTGAAGAGAAGCATATGGAGCTTCGAAACGCGTCAGGCAATTCCACTACGGAGCGGCTTCTACAAGCGGATCCTCGTCCATGCCTATCATAAACAAAGCTGCTGATCGAGTGCTGCTCACCTGGTGGACAACCTTTGGAGCAGAATATATATATATATATATATATATTCACTTTAAAAACCATAGGTTTCAGGGGCGTTATAGTTAGGAATTGGCATTTAAAAAACCTTAGAAATTCACTGAAAAAAACAAAGGTTTCAAGGGCGTTATAGTTAGCTGGACATTTCCCTCGTACAAAACCCTAGAAATTCCCCTGTTATAGTTAGTTCAGCTAACTATAACTCGTGCCCCCGCAATGCACTGCTGATGACGTCACATATTACATCACTCATGACATGGTCAGTGACATCAGTGATGACATCACTGATGACATCTCAAATGACATCACTGTTATAGTTATATAGTTAGCTGAACTAACTATAACAGGGGAATTTCTAGGGTTTTGTACGAGGGAAATGTCCAGCTAACTATAACGCCCTTGAAACCTTTGGTTTTTTCAGTGAATTTCAAAGGTTTTTTAAATGCTAATTCCTATCTATAACTTATCTCTGAAGATATCATGAAAAGCATTCTTTTTTAAAAGTAGGGTGCACATTAGTTTTGTGGAAAAGCATCTTGGTGATTGGTTGAGAAAAAGCAGTTTCAACGTGGAGTACATATCAAAGGATAACATTTGCTCAGATCAACCACACCTGCTACTTGCATTTGAAAGGCACTGTTCAAACTTAAAACAATCGTCAACTTTTAACCTGCACGTGTCGTTAAATATTCAAGAAAATGTTACAAAAATCTATCGTTACGTTTAAAAAAATTGATGAACTTTTAACCTGCACGTGTTGTAGAATGTTCTAGAAAGTGTGTTGATAGAATACGTTGCACTTCTGACTTCTATGTGTTGTTCAATATTTAAAAAACGGTTTATATGGAAAATTAAAAAGAAACCAATAGAGGAGTTTTGAAACCTAAAAGAATCAAGGAACTATTCTAATTTATTCTTTACATGTATTTATGTGTGCAGCAACAAAAATATAGACACAACAGCAGTAGGAAGAGGAAGAAGCAGGGAGTGGGGGAAGGGGGGAGATGGGCAGAATGGCACACATGCACAATTAAGTACAACACACATATATACTAACAATGGCCAAAATGAAACACACCAACAAGCAGCACAAGTCACACAACCCGACAACATCACACCACTGAACGAGCATAGAAGTGAAAACCACGCTGCATTCATACAGGATGTGTACAAAGGCCAGTCGTTGGTGTTGTGGGATGTCTGCGACCGTGGTCATCATGGATGAGATGCCCAGCATGTGGCACATGGTCAAGTTCACTGTGTGTTATGTTGCCAAACGGCTGCACCTCCCTCCCACGAGCCCCCACACTTTTGTATGGTGCGCTGTTGTATCTCGTGCACTCGTACAGCACACCATTGTAATGCCTATTTGCTCATGTCCTGCTACATTCCAACTACATCATCACAGTGCCGTTTGGAGGTGGTGCATGCCAGTTTACAACATCAACTGCTGCGGCTCTTGTAGCAGGCCACACCAGAACACAGAGACACACTTACCGCACTTCCTGTACACGGACATGTCCAAGACACCCCGTCCTCCTTGCCGGATAGGCACACCCCTGCACTGACCTGTGAACCCCAGACCAGCACACGCCCAGTTGTGCATGCAGGAGGATGCGTGCGTAGCTACACATCCAGGCTCACTACCAACGCTGAGGTGACTGCACACTGTGATGTTGCAGGGCTCGTGCCTATCATGCTAAGACAATGACCACAGGGACACACTTACTAAGATGTGGGTTTGGGGGGCATTGGCCGTCCTGGAGTTGTTGAGATGAGTCTTCTGTCCCTCATGGGTATCCCTGTATCATGCTCATTGACTCTATGGTACCTGTGGGTGTTCTGGTGTGGCTCTCGACTGTGTTCCCTTTCATGGTGCAGGTAGTTGTCCTGCTTAACACCAGCAGAAAGCAGGTGTAAAATCCCTGGTGCTAACGTGTCTTATCGCCGGAATTTGTTTCGCATTGCAATTGGTGTGAAAGTTGTGATGTGATTTTTTTCGTGTGCAGAACAATATACGAACTGAGCAGTGTATCTCATCAAGATCCAGCACCTGACGCACTATTCCCAATCAATATAAACACAATGAGATTTCTTAATAGATTTTGTGTGTACACTGTAACTGCAGCCAATACCTCAGTGCAATTCATTACAGGATTTTAGTATTTAGAATAAATCGGAAAGGCTACTCTCCATTTCATTATCAGCACTTTAACGGAAGTAAAGTTGAGATAAATCTAACACACTATTCAGAAGTTAGTGCAAACTGCAGATATCTCCAGTATTCCAGCGATAAGTCCCCCAAAATTTAACACCATGGTGGACTCCATCAAATAAAAGTAATAAGAACAAGAAAGAGTTACACAGCAGTTAAGAGAACAATCAAAACCGTTATTAATTTTTTTTCAAACTCTCTTTTTTATAATAATAAATATATAAACGAAAAAATATTTTCAAACTTTATTTTTTTATTAACATATATATGAACAATAAACTAATAAACAAAATGTAACAACAATAATAAAAAACAACAAGGCGGAACACTACTGTGGGGACAATGGATGTCGACGACAGACCTGGAAAATAAGAAAGATAGTTAAAAAAACAACAACATGGTATTCTCAACAAACTACCCCAAGAAACAAATCACAGATACATAAAATGCATACAGCTAACAAAATTTTATAAGTTTAACTTACAAAAACTGTAAATGTTGCCGCTTTAAAATATTTACCGAATCTGAAGAAAATGTTTTGCAGAAGGCACCACACAAACAACGTTTTTCTTCAGTGGTGAGGACATTTTTTACTTTTTCCAAGGAGCAAACAAAGACCAATGCCACCTTCGTCACTCGCAAGATTTGCCAAAGAGTTCTGTTACGAGGAGATCGTAACAAAAAATACTCGTGCGGCACAGCAAGTATGATGAAACACCTAAGGACCCTTCATCCAAACAATCTTGCACGAGAAGAGTGCAAACAGATGAGAAACACTCCTGTTCTGTATCTGTAAAAAAGAATCACAAATAAATGTATATTAATAACTTTCAAATTTATACTATTCCATTACTGTACAAACACATTTTATATAAAACTGACTATGAAACTATAGCCCTGAACCACAAGTGTGATGATCATTAAAACACTACATGCATAGTGCATACTACTTTCAAGCAGTTCATGCCCTAAAGCCTACCTCACTAAAACACTGCATGCTAACTGACTAAATGATTACAGTAGTATAAGGAGACACACTTGGTGACTCACAGGGTGTTTGCTAGAAGAGTATGAATACTAACTAGGGAATAGAAGGTGTGAAACACAACTGTGTAGGTGATTAGAGGACTGCATCCATACTGCATAGGCATTTAAAGCAGTCCATGTGCTAAGGCCTGGCTCACTGCATGACTACTTGGGTACTGACTGAATGATTATCGTACAGTAAGGAGAGTACCTAGGTGAATTTATAAGTGCTAGGCTTTTCGCACAGAGAATAGATTAGTACTTGGTACTGAATGGGTCACTAGAGGAGTGCAAAGGCAGTGACAAGTGCTGGGCTGTATGGATACTGACTAGGAAATTGAAAGTGTGAAAGAAAGAAAGATAAGTGTCTAGGTGGTTAGAAGACTGCATGCATAGTGCATAGGGTTTTGAAGTAGGCCTGGGCGGTAAATTCCGGAATTTGCGGAATTTCGGAAATTTCGCGTTCCGCGGAGAACGCGAAATTGCCCAAAATTCTGCTTTCCGCGACTTCCCGAAATTTTTCCTTGTTCGCGTTCTCAAAATGCGTGTTCGCGAGATATTTCTCCCCGAGCACGCAAACAGCAACTGTGAACAGGAAAAAAGCATCGCAAACAAGCAATTCCACGTGTTCGCGGAATTTCTGAATGTTCGCGGAGATTTTTTACCGTTTCGCGGAGATTTGCGTTACGCGATTACGCAAATTCCGCCCACCCCTAGTTTGAGGCAGTCCATGTGCTAAGGCCTGGCTCAGGGTATGAATACTTTGGCACTGACTGAATGATTAGAGTACTGCAAAGATAGTATCTTGGTGAATTTATAAGTGTTTGGGTTTTAGCACAGTGAATGGATTAGTACATGGTGCTGAATGGGTCACTAGAGGACTGCAAAGAGAATCACAGGGTATTTCCTGGAAGTGTATGGATACTGACTAGGGAATTGAAGGTGTGAAAGACAATTGTGTAGGTGGTTAGAGGACTGCATACATAGAGGATAAGGGTTTGAAGCAGTCCATATACTAAGGCCTGGGTCACTGGATGAGTACTTGGGTACTGACTGAATGATTAGAGTACTGCAAGGAGAGTGCCTGGGTGAATTTATTAGGATTTGGCGCTGTGAATGGATTAGTACATGATGCTGAATGGGTCACTAGAGGAGTGCAACGGCAGTGACAGGGTGTTTGCTGGAAGTGAACGGATACTGACTGGGGAATTGAAGGTGTGAAAGACAAGTGTGTAGGTGGTTAGAGGACTGCATGCATAGTGGATATGGGTTTGACGTAGTCCATGTGCTAAGAACTGGCTCAGTGCATGAATACTTAGGCAGTGACTGAATCATTAGAGTACTGGAAAGAGAGTGTCTAGGTGAATTTATAAGTGTTTTGAGTTTTGGCACAGTCAATGGATTAGTACATGCTGTTGAATGGGTCTCTAGAGGAGTGCAAAGGAAGTGACAGGATGTTTCCTGGAAGTGTATGGATACTGACTAGGGAATTGAACGTGTAAAAGACAAGTGTATAGTATGTCAGAACACTTTTATTTGAAGCAATCTATTTGGTACTTAGAAACTGACTAAATAATCAGACTACTTCTAGGACAGTGCTTAGGTAAAACTTTTAAATTTTCAGTTCTGCCACAGTGAACAGAATAGTACATGGTACTGCACCTTAGTGTCAAACCCTGACTCATTTTATCAATGCATAAGCAAAGACTAGCTTCTATTGCTACTAAAACTTGACAACATGAGAGGTTTTAAATTAGTTATCTGTCAGCAAATACACAATGTTACCAAATGCTTCTCTCACAGTGGTTCTCAAATGCACACAGACTCACAGTGTAATTCTAGACAACAACCACTATACCTAGGAGTTTAACAAAAATCATTCACTACTGTGGAAGTGGTAAGCGAACTGCACACAATCTTCATATTTCATGACTGAACTTTTGTGTCAATGCCTGACTCATATAATGAAAGCATACGCCATAACTGTCTTCTAATGCTACTAAAACTTGACAACATGACATGTTTTACAACACTCATCTGTCAGCAAATACACGATGTTACCAAACACTTCTCTCACAGTGGTTCCCAAATACACACAGACTCACAGTGTGATTCTAGACAAACAACACTATCCCTAGCAGATTACCAAAACTCATTCACTACAGTGGAAGTGGTAAGGGAAGTGCACACAATCTACATATTTCACGACTGCTCTTTAGTGTCAATGCCTGACTCATTTAATCAACACATAAGCAAAGATTGGCTTCTAATGCTACTAAAACTTGACAACATGACAGGTTTTAAAACAGTTTTCTCTCAGCAAATACACGATGTTACCAAACGCTTCTCTCACAGTGGTTCCCAAATGCACAAAGACTCACAGTGTGATTCTAGACAAGCACCAGTATTCCTAGGAGTTTACCAAAACTCATTCACTACACTGGAAGTGATAAGGGAACTGCTCACAATCTACATATTTCACGACTGCACTTTAGTGTCAATGCCTGACTCATTTAATCAACACATAATCAACGCATAAGCAATGACTGGCTTCTAATGCTACTAAAACTTGACAACATGACAAGTTTTAAAACAGTTTTCAGTCAGCAAATACACAATGTGACCAAACGCTTCTTTCACAGTGGTTCCCAAATGCACAAAGACTCACAGTGTGATTCTAGACAAGCACCAGTATCCCTAGGAGTTTACCAAAACTCATTCACAACACTGGGAGTGATAAGGGAACTGCACACAATCTACATATTTCACGACTGCTCTTTAGTGTCAATGCCTGACTAATTTAATCAACACATAAGCAAAGACTGGCTTCTAATGCTACTAAAACGTGACAACCTGACTGGTTTTAAAACACTTATCTGTCAGCAAATACACGATATTACCAAATGCTTCTCTCACAGTGGTTCCCAAATGCACACAGACTCACTGTGTGATTCTAGACAAACAACACTATCCCTTGCACTATATGAAAACACATTTCTTCATCTAGAAGTAGTACTACATTTTAGTATAGAAACATAACATAACTCATTTCACAAATTCATAAACAATGACTGGTTTCTAATTCTACCAAAATATAAAAACTGCATAGTTATCTCTCTACAAACACATGAAAAACATAAATGTCAATCACAGAATGGTTTCTACATGCACACACATTGTAGAGAAAAAAAGTACTCCCTACACTTTAGCAGGAAAAATACATTAGTCCGATTAAAATCAAAATAGTCCACATACATCCCCTCACAATTAAATAACTCATCTTTCAAGTTCTTTCGTAGATTAAGGAGTATATCAATCACTCACCATATTTTCATTTACAGAATCTCTGCACTGTGCACCTCTCAGCAAAAGCAAAGAATGGAAAAGTTTCCCTTTCATTTTCCACACATATACATGTAAACATCAAATCACAATCCTTCGCACATAAACTCAAAAGCAAACACACATTTCTATTGGTTAAACATTTCAACCCTTTCCAACTGAAATACATTTCAACCCTTCCCCCAATCTGCCTTCTGCCTGTTACCATAGAAACAGGTTATGGAACACTGCACTGAGCTCACAGGTCACAAGTTCAGCACACAATGTTCCTACACAAGACAGGAAGTGTGCTTGACTTTTCAACATATCAGCTTATCATATATAATGTTCCTTACAATCTGTTTTTGTTAACCAATAACAATCATACCTTTAAAAAACAAAAATATACACCCTACCTTTCAGTGTAGAAAGTTGTTATACAACCAATGATTTCTTGTCGTTTTTCAAAAAACGTTGCCGTGGACCAGCGCACCCACCGTGAGAGAATTCGTGCATCCAACCCGATAGGATGCGCGCACCGTGCGCGCTTTTCGCCGCTTTTTTTTTTAAAAAGGGGGGCCCCAGGGGGTCCTTCCGGGACCCCCTAAGCACCTCTAGAGGGTCAGAGTATTCCCACTCTGCCCCCTATATATGTTTTACGCACTTATTCCCCTTGCTTCTTCAGCCTCGCTTCTACCGAGGCAGAAAATGGCCGCCGACCAGTTCCTGGTTTCGAATGTAGAGAGACGCTCAACAGCCAATTAGCATTCAGCGCGCGATCGGGAGGGTGCGCGCTCGGTTTGGGGAGGGTTCGCGTACGGTGCGGGTACGGTCCGCGGATCCTCCGCGGCCATAGATATCACTAACTTTTTTACCCTAATTTTCTCAGGAACTACTGAACAGATTCACACCAAATATGCAAAAGGCACGAGCCCGAACTGAGGACTACCTCTTTGCCAAATTTGGTGCCATTCCGTTCAGCGGTTCGGGCTGTAGCTGTGACAACAAATCCTATGGGAAATTGCATGGGGAAAACGCGTTTTGGGACCCCCCTTTTTTCTCGGCCCCCGCTTGACGAATCACCACGAAACTTTCAGGGTAGGAGCGGAGCGGAGCTGGCCAAAAGTTTGGAGAATTTTGCGAAGATTTGTCAATCGGCGCCAAAGAAATTCTCAATAGAATGTTGCAGATTTCCTATGGAAAATAGGTCCTAACTATAACTATCCACTGGCGACTGCCAGTAGATTATATATATATATATATTCACTGAAAAAACCATGGGTTTCACACACGTTATAGTTAGGAATTAGCATTTAAAAAACCTTAGAAATTCAATGAAAAAACCAAAGGTTTCACACATGTTATAGTTAGCTGGACATTTTACTCGTAAAAAACCAATGAAATTCCCCCGTTATAGTTAGTTCAGCTAACTATAACTCGCGCGCCCGCAATGCACTACTGATGACGTCACATATTACATCACTCATGACATGGTCAGTGACATCACTCATGACATCACTGATGACATCTCAAATGACATCACTGATGACATCATCCAGTGAATGTGTGTTTTTCTGAAAATTAAATATGTTTAATATATGTATATCTCAAGGTCGATGGAAGAATAAATGGGTATATAAGTGTCTAAATTGATGATTTGTTTTTGAAAAATTGATTGTATTACTGACTGATTAAGTGTATCTTTATGAATACATGGCTAAGTGAGTAATGTTTAAATGTGTAAATACCTGTATCAGTCTCTCACTTTGTATATAAGTGTATGTGTTGAATACAGCATGTGTGCAGAACCGTATGGGTGGATGAGTGTGTGTATGGGTGTGTTAGTGAGTGAATGACTGTCTCAATAGTGTCTTTATGAGTAACTACATATGTTTTAATGTAGTATATGTGAGTATTGGTGTTTATAAGTGAGTATATGTGAGAGTGAGAGATTGGTAGACTTCCTGTATGAATAAGTATGTGTTTCTATAAGTTATTGTTTAAAAGACTATGTATGTGTAAGTTTCTGTAAAAGTAAGTGTGGTGGAGTGTGTATAACTGTATATGCAGGTAAATGGATGTTTGATTCTTTATTAGCATGAGTGACTATGTGTGAGTAACTCTATGAATGAGTGGCATTGTGTTACAGGGTGTTTAGGTGTATGAGTACATATGATGTGTGAGTACATGTATGAGTGACTGTATAGGATTGTTGGTGGATGAGTGGATGTGTATGTGGATCTTAGAATTACTGAATAGGTTGTTGTTACTGTTATTGGTATGTCCATTTTTTTGAAAATTTCAGTCTCTATTTTTAAATGTGTGTATCAAAGGTTATATTAGGGTGAGAGGAGGTCTACCACTCTGTCACAAGGATAATGTCATCAGTGATGTCATTTGAGATGTCATCAGTGATGTCACTGACCATGTCATGAGTGATGTAATATGTGACGTCATCAGTAGTGCATTGCGGGCGCGCGAGTTATAGTTAGCTGAACTAACTATAACGGGGGAATTTCATTGGTTTTTTACGAGTAAAATGTCCAGCTAACTATAACATGTGTGAAACCTTTGGTTTTTTCATTGAATTTCTAAGGTTTTTTAAATGCTAATTCCTAACTATAACGTGTGTGAAACCCATGGTTTTTTCAGTGAATTTGTAAGGTTTTTTAAATGCTAATTGTTTTCTTTTTTTTCTTTACATATTTTTATTTTATTTTTCTATCCTTTTTTAAAGACTATGCTTAAATTTTAAAAATTCTACAATATGTTTTTATTTTTCCATTTTTATAAAATAAACAGGTAAGATTTATTAGTATAACTTTTTTTTTGTTTTTCCATTTTTTTAATTTTTTTTTTTTTTAAAAAAAACGTACGCGTACGGTAAGCGCACCTGTTGCTTTAATTACGTTAGATTTCTACGCTGTTTGCGTTTGTTTACGCAATTTGCGTATACGCACGTCACGCGCGCACAGCGCGTAACGCGTACGCTACACGGAAGTGAAGGGGCGTGCCTGTTGTGCGCATGGGCGCGTGCGCGTGTCTTTTTTACGCGCATGCGTACTTTTTGCCGTAACCGCGCCGTAAGCGTACCGTAAGCGTACGGTAGGTCATGTGATCATGAAACACAACTTTTGATTGGTTGAAACTACTTTCAGTTCTAGAACTCTCCTACACCACACCCATTCCCCTCATTTCTGCTTGTGATCCCTTAGGAGAAGGAGCTGGGTTGTCTTTGTGATACGATGGCAGAACAGCAGAGCTCTTCTGAGAGTGAGGCTAGCAGCACTACCTTGAGGCAGAGAGCAAGGAAATAAAAGACCTCTTATGCATGGGAGTATTTTTCTTTTCCAGAAGGCCAGCAAAAGGTAAATGCACCCTTAGTGACTTGTAAGCTGTGTAAGCGTGTACTTTCAAGAGGGAATCCTGACAGGAAGTATTCCTTTGGGAATCACACCATGATGAGACACCTTAAGGATGTACACAGAAGGACACATGCTCGACTTACTGGAGGTAACCCTTCAGTAAATCAACCGAGCACATCCACAGCAGCTCAGCCTGGACCATCATCTGCAGGGCCGAGTCCTTCTTCTGCAGGTCAGGTGAGCCCTTCATCTGTGGGGGGAGCATCTCCTTTTTCTGGTCCTCTGGAAATTAACCCTCGGTTTGCGAGGGTTGAAGTACGGTGCGCCTGTTGTCATGATCTAATTACTTATAGGGAGACCAGTATTTCCCTAGTGAACAATAAAATAGATCAGCACACTTGTCGTACCGTCTAATATTCCCAATCTTTCATCCTCTGTCCCTGCATGAACACAACGGCTCTTTTAAGAGCCAACCTTACCTTTCATCTATTTTTTATATATGTTTTTTAAAACTTTTTTTAATTTTTTTTTTACCGTACGCGTAATTTTTTTTTTTTTAAAAAACACTAAAAATCAATTATCACATTACAAGGTCCTTGAGAGACTACAATTAAAAACTGAAATTGTGATTGTAGAGAAGTGGAAAAAAGGGACCATGATATTATTGACTTACCATACCCACTCAAAAAAATATTTATTCATTTAATTTTTTTTTTTAATTGCTTTAAAAATGGTTCTAGTTTTCGAAAATTTTCTATCTCAATCTGAAAAAAAAGAAAAAAGTATTAATATTTAATAAAACATTTTATAATACAGTACACATATTTACATATTTATCAACAAATATTTTTGCCTTTTTTTTGCTGTTTTCAGAATATATTGCATTTCACTGACTACACTCCAGCAAGGGCAACCAGCCTTAGTGATGCTGAATGTATTTGCATTACTGACTGAACCCTCAAATCCCACTCGCTTGTGAATACTGTGCATGATTCCACATTGTAAGCAGCTGTGTGTGTGCTATGAGTCTGCTTCTGCACCAAAAAATGGCTCCCCCTTTCCTTCTAATGCAACTGTGAAATCACCAGAGCAATACGCAATAAATCTCTGTCTATAATTCCTCTTTGCACACAGAGTCATGTTTTCACATTAGTCACAAAACGAAATTTCTTTGCCAATTTGAAAGCACACTTACTGCTCTTTTTTTTGGCAAGTGATAATCACTTTTACAGACTGACACATTATGAATCCACTTTTCAGTTTTTTTAAAAAGCACATGTCCAAACTGCTTTTTCAGACCAGCACCATGTGTAACCTGGTTGACTGCCTACACTCCAGCAAGGGCAACCAGCCTTAGTGATGCTGAATGTATTTGCATTACTGACTGAAACCTCAAACCCCACTCGCTTGTGAATACTGTGCATGATTCCACAGGGTAAGCAGCTGGGTGTGTGCTAAGAGTCTGCTTCTGCACCAAAAAATGGCTCCCCCTTTCCATCTAATGCAACTGTGAAATCACCAGAGCAATACGCAATAAATCTCTGCCTATAATTCCTCTCTGCACACAGAGTCATGTTTTCACATTAGTCCCAAAACGAAATTTCTTTGCCAATTTGAAAGCACACTTACTGCTCTTTTTTTTTTCGGGGCAAGTGTAAATCACTTTTACACACTGACACATTATGAAACCACCATGTGTAACTACAACAAAAACAATTCCCATTTCTATTATTCATTTCTTAAGTTACCACATACATACCCTCTCAAACTGTAAACTCACCTTTAAAATTAGTTAGTTGTGAAAGAAATGTGACACTCAAACAGCAGATTATCAGAGCCAGGATCTCTGTTGTGTTCACCTCTCTCCTCTCAGCAGAACCAGATAATGGCAAACTTTCCCTCTATTTTTCCACACATATACTTGTAAGTTTCAAATCTCAGTGCTTCCCCCTTTTTTTCAAATGTAATCACACATTTCTATTGGTTGAAAACCAACCCTTTTCCAAAAGTACCCTGCCCCCAACTTGACTTCTGCCTAGTACCCTTCCCCCAACTTGACTTCTGCCTGCTACCATAGCAACAGCTCATGGAACACTGCTGTGTGCAGTTAGGTCAGAAGTTCGACACACAATGTTTCAATTCCACAGAGCAAGAGTGCTTGACTTTTCAAACCTTACAGCAAATCCATAGTACTGTTCTTTGGTTACACATTTTTTTGTACCAATACAAAACATGCTTCTATTAATTTTCACATACAGCCTAGTTTTTATTCTAGAATGGTATGAAACAGCCAATCAGTTCTTTTTGTTTAAAAAAAATATGTATGCCTCCATTTCCAAACTGTCTTTCTTTTCTTATTGCCATTCTACTGAAAGACACCTCCTGAGTGCGTCCAGTTCTCCTTTGAAGATGTTCACAGTGTGGATTGTAGGGCACAGCTATATCTTCTGGAGTGAAAAGTTTGCAGAGAAAACAGATATGGTGAGAGACCTTGCTTTGCCAAATGTAGACATTAAATGGATTGGTCAGAGAGGGTTAAAGTGGCACCAATTGATGCCATTGGTGAAATCCTTCATTCAAATCCAACACCCTGACCTCATAATAGTGCACTGTGGTGGCAATGACCTAGGCACTTTGACTGGGGTAGGTCTGGAAATGCTTATGAAGGACACCTTTGCACAACTGTTTACACTTTTCCCTAAAACTGCCTTTGTGTTTTCCAACATATGCCAAAGGCAAAAATGGAACTGGTCCAATCATTTCTGTCCACAGATTGACAAAGCAAGAAAGCACGTCAACAAATCTGTTTCTGCTTTCCTCCGTGACTATGGTATGGGTGCCATTTACCACAACAACTTGCGTTATGACATGCAAGACATTTATAGAGGAGATGGTGTGCACTTCAATGATGAAGGGAACAGAGTCTTCCTCTTGAACCTTAGACTCTGCATCGGTACTTACTTGTAGGTACCACTAAAAAAATGACTTCATAAACACAACAGCTCTTTTTAGAGCTCCCTAATTTCTAAACTCTTAAATCTGCTTTTCATTTATCTATTTTTTTTTTTTTTTTACCGTACGCTTACCGTAAGCTTACCGTACGCGTACCCCGTGATTTTTTTTTAAATCAATAAATGTTTTTTTTGTACTTTTCTGTCCTTCTTTGACCCCCTTACAAATGTTAGGGGGTCTGTAACTCTCCTCATTGCCCCCTTTCCTTGTTTTCACTCTTTTTTTTCAGAGTGAAATACACAAAATGGCGGCCGCCGCTTCCTGGTTTCGACCGATTCGAATGTTTACTAAGATCTAACAGCCAATCAGAATCGCGCTCGCGCACGCCGCCGTACGCTTACCGTAAGCGTACGGTAAGCGTACCGTAAGCGGGCTCAGATATATATATTGATTTAAAGGCTATTTTCTCAGAATCTACTGAACAGATTTACACCAAACCTACAAAAGGCACTTCCTTGACCTGAGGACTACCTCTCTGCCAAATTTCTAGTAATTCTGTTCAGCCGTTCGGGCTGTAGCCCTGTCTAAAGGTCCTATGGAAAAATGCATGGGAAAAACGCTTTTTGGGACCCCCCTTTTATCTCAGCCCCCGCTTGACGAATCCCCCCGAGACTTTCAGGGTAGGAGCGGAGCGTAGCGCCCCACCTATTTTGAGAAATTCGCGAGGATTCGTCGACCGGCGCCAAAGTTATTCAAAATAGAATGTTGAGGTTTTCCTATGGAAACGTGGTCCTAACTATAACTACCTACTGGCGACCGCCAGTAGGTAATATATCCCCAATTTCACTCGCGTTGCTCTGCCTCTTAATGGCGGCGGGCTCCGGTGAGGTAGCGAACCTCAATATTACTCCAATTCGTGCGATTTGTTCTTATCACAGAAACCGAGCCCAGATCCGTATGCGTGGTTGAAAAGGATTTTTATTCGTTACATGGCAAACAAAAGCCCGACGCGTTTCGGAGCAGCCGCTCCTTTGTCACGGGTCAATAAACGATTGTTTGTTTAAAGTATAAATAAAGTGTTTCACATCACATGACATAACATAAACGTAGGACTACTGCGCCACATCGGGATCCTTGTGAAACTGGCGGCCATTTTAGAGTGGTACTTTTAAATCATAAAGTATTCATTGCGCTGTTATGTTTATACACTGCACAATAATTAATAAATGTTCACACAATTAAACATAATTACATTATCAATGCTATGTTCCAAAGATTATAACAACATTACACTTACACAATTTGTAAATGAAAATCCTGCCCCAGTGGGCTGTTGCTCAATATCCCAACACTACATTATTTATTCATTTTGGAACATAACCATAAACATAAATAAACGCCCCAGTGGGCCAATATTCAGTATTACAGCGTTTCAATGTATAACATACATGTTAAATGCCCTTAACTCATATCCCGCCAAATATCTATTTACATCATGCCCTGGTGGGCCTATACACTTTAGATATCACTAGCTTTTTGCTTTTCATCCTCATCATCTGATGATGGCGTCTCCGTCTCCTACAACATAAAAAACAATTCTGATCAAAATCACTTTCTAAATGGTTAAAATACAAACTTATTCAGGATTTACACGGTTCATTTAGCAGGGTTACAGATTGTATGTACAGATTTTTATCTAACGTAAGTGGACAGACAGTTCCTCGTCTTTATTCAGTCCCGTTGGATGCATTGTCTCATATCTAATAATCATTTTAGATTCTAACCGTCTTAATTCCTTAATCCTGTTACCTCCTCTTTCTGAAATAGGAATTCTTTCCAGAGCACAATATTTCAGCAGACTCACATTTTTATTGTGTCTCTCCTTGAAATGCCGGGCTATCGGATATTGTTTATCCTCATGAATGATAGCTCTTCTGTGTTCTAAGATCCGTTTTTTGACTTGGTGAATGGTACTCCCAATATAGATAAGCGGACAGGGACACATGAGCGCATACACACAGTAATCAGATTTGCAAGTGAGATGTTGATTAATGCTGAATGGCTTCTGATTTTTGGATAACTCGATTTCTTTAATGTTAGTGCTATATTTACATGCCTTGCATGATCTACAGGTAAAAAATCCCTTTATTTCATGGCTCTTAGTTGTTGTGGAAATAGAACTACTACACAATCTATCGCCTAGCGAGGTACATTTCCTGAAAGTGATTTTAGGATTGTCGCCTGTGTATTTTTTCAGAATTTTGTCAGTATCCAACACATTCCAAAATTTCTTAAGGCAACGCCTGACTTCCCAATGTTGGTTATTGTATGTAGTTATGAATCGTAAGGGTAGTTCTTGATTCTCTTCTTCCTTTTTATTTTGCAATAAATCAATCCTATTTATCAATTGGATTTTATAACATGCCTGATTTATTGTCTTATTAGAGTATCCTCTTTCTTTGAATCGAGATGTCATATTTTTCTTTTCTTCCAAAAAGTCACTATCTACACTGCAATTTCTCCTGGCTCTCAATAGTTCCCCGTACGGGATACTGTTGATCAAATTCCTAGGGTGGCAGCTCTCTGCATGCAAAAGACTATTACCGGACGTTTTCTTCCTGAATAGTCTACTTTCTAATTTGTTGTCCTCTACTCTTAATTCGACATCCAAAAATTCAATTCTCTTATCATGGATAGTACTGGAGAACTTAAGATTTAAGTCATTATTATTTAAGGACTCCACAAATTCCTTTGCTTGCATCTCTGCGCCCTTCCAAATACAAAACACATCATCGATGTACCTTGCCCAGAGAACGACGTTATGGGTAAAGGCCGTGATCTTACTCGCCACCTGCTCCTCCCACCAGCCCAGGTACAAACCCGCGTAACTGGGGGCAAAGCAGGTTCCCATCGCCGTTCCCTGGGTTTGGCGAAAGATGACATGGTTAAACAAGAAAAAATTGTTGGTTAGACATGCTTTCATCATACAGAGCAACATTTCAGTATGATTATAATAAATCAAATTACGAGATTTCAAGAAATGTCTACTTGCCTCCATACCCAAATCATGGGGGATACATGTATAGAGACTGTTGACGTCTAATGTCATTAATAACATGTCTTGTTCCCATACAACATCTTTGATCAGCCTTAGGAAGTCACCCGTGTCACGCACATAAGCAGGTAAGGATTGAACATATGTTCTTAGGAAGAAATCTATATATTTAGAAGTATTCTCATATAGACTTCCTATAGAGGAGACAATAGGTCTTCCCGGAGGTTTTTTAGCATCTTTATGTAACTTAGGCAAGAGATACATAACTGGCAATTTGGGATATTCACAGAACAGAAATTTAAATTCATCTTCGGTTAACAATTGTTCATTTTTCCATTTAACCAAATTATTTCTGTACTGTTCATTGCTTTCCTCATAACATATCCTGTTCGATTTCACATAGTTACTCACATCACCTAACTGTCTAGTTCCTTCATCAAGATACATCTGTAGTGGCCATACAACAACATTTCCGCCTTTATCGGATTTCTTAATTACAATAGATTTGTTCTCCTGTAATTCTTGTATGGCCACCAGTTGTTGTGAAGTGAGATTCGATCTTATGTTATTTTTACTCTTACCCAACTTTTTTAATTCTTCTTTCACACCCTTCTCAAATATTTCAATTGCATCGCAGTGAATTTGCGGTAAAAAAATTGATTTAGGTTTAAAACCGCTGTCACTGCTGCGGTCCATAGTTAGTTGTTCAGGTATCTGTACATTTATATCATCTTCATCATTGCCCCCTAGTTCATGCATGGTTTGTAATGTTTCCAAATCCTCAATAGTTAAACAAGAACTTTCAGTGGTTGCTGCACGTTCTAAACTAGTTTTATATTCATACCATTTTTTAAGTCGCAACTTTCTAGTGAAATGGAACAAATCAATTCTTCCTTGCGTGTAATCAAACCTTTTAGTGGGACAGAATGTTAAACCCAGGGATAAAACATTAATTTGATCAACAGTAAGTGAAAAGTCTGATAAATTTACCACAGTAAGTTGATCTTCTATTTGTTGGTTGATTTTCCTCGTGTTCTCATTCCCTCGAAGAAATCCGCTCTCCCCGGCTTTTTTGCGCCTTGCCTTTTTCCTCCTCTGGCGCCTCGACCACGACCTTTGTTCTCGTGGGGTCCTGGACTTCCAAGTCCTTGCCGCGCGAAGGCCATTAGGTCGAATTCCTTTAAAATTTTGGATTTTACTCCATTCTTTTCAGCTCGTTCCACTTGTGCATTTTCTGGTGTGATTATCTCTGTTTCTTCATCTGTAGTTCCATTTATAACATTTGTTGTGTTATCTCTAGTTCCATTTGTAACATTTATTGGTTCCACTGTAGCTTGACTTGTTGCTGGTTTAGACGTAACTATATCTTGCACATCTCTTTGCGCTTCTCTTTGCACCTCTTTCTGAGTATTCTCTCTTAGATAATCAAATCGTTTCCCGAAAGTGAAAATCTGTCCTAGATCATAATCTTGTTGATCACGGTGGAATTTTCTTTGTTTTTTAAGCTTGATTTCCTCTTCAGCTTTCTCTAATCTGAGATTCAGTTTCTTCATGTCTAGTTCGAATTCACTTTCGGTGCATTTTTGTTTTAGTAGCACTGTTAGTTTGTCTATTTCTATTGCCAGTCTCTGTGTTTCTTTGTTGGCATATTTAATTAGTAACCTCAGCATGACGGTGGAGCAAGTATGATTATTTAAAGCCCATTCCTCTATTAATTCAGGGTCAGGGTCGTTAAAGGTAGGTGTGATGAAGATTCTTAAGCCTCTTGGGACCATTTCAACATCTACGTATTTTTGAAGCGCAGTGGCTTCCCACCATTTTACTTGTTCGAGTTTTGCCACCTTCCATAGTTTATCCCAAAGAACTTTTTTACTTTGGGATTCATTTACCGTACTGTTGCTTCTCCCATCCTCCACTACTGTATTAGTATCTTTGGGGATAAAAAGAAGCTCCGCTGCTTGTCTCCGTGTAGCTTCCCTGTTTGCCGATAACATAATGCTTATATATGGAGTCGACTGATTACTAATCAGACTCTATGCGCTGAATAAATATTCGCGCCAACCACGCTTCCCTCGGTTGCAACTCCACTTGAGTCACACCGGTTCCGCCTGCACGCCGCTGTCCGCGTTTACTCACAATTCCGACTGTTGGATTTCCAGATGGCTTCCGGGATAACAAACACTCGTTACCGGTCCTCCGACCTCACCAGTCTTCGCTTTCCCGATGAACGCCCCTTGATCCACGTAGTGTCACCGCTGTTGTTTATCGGACCTCGGTTGCGGGCAGAGTTTTTCAAAATATCCCCAATTTCACTCGCGTTGCTCTGCCTCTTAATGGCGGCGGGCTCCGGTGAGGTAGCGAACCTCAATATTACTCCAATTCGTGCGATTTGTTCTTATCACAGAAACCGAGCCCAGATCCGTATGCGTGGTTGAAAAGGATTTTTATTCGTTACATGGCAAACAAAAGCCCGACGCGTTTCGGAGCAGCCGCTCCTTTGTCACGGGTCAATAAACGATTGTTTGTTTAAAGTATAAATAAAGTGTTTCACATCACATGACATAACATAAACGTAGGACTACTGCGCCACATCGGGATCCTTGTGAAACTGGCGGCCATTTTAGAGTGGTACTTTTAAATCATAAAGTATTCATTGCGCTGTTATGTTTATACACTGCACAATAATTAATAAATGTTCACACAATTAAACATAATTACATTATCAATGCTATGTTCCAAAGATTATAACAACATTACACTTACACAATTTGTAAATGAAAATCCTGCCCCAGTGGGCTGTTGCTCAATATCCCAACACTACATTATTTCTTCATTTTGGAACATAACCATAAACATAAATAAACGCCCCAGTGGGACCCCCTAAGCACCTCTAGAGGGTCAGAGTATTCCCACTCTGCCCCCTTTATATGTTTTACGCACTTATTCCCCTTGCTTCTTCAGCCTCGCTTCTACCGAGGCAGAAAATGGCCGCCGACCAGTTCCTGGTTTCGAATGTAGAGAGACGCTCAACAGCCAATTAGCATTCAGCGCGCGATCGGGAGGGTGCGCGCTCGGTTTAGGGAGGGTTCGCGTACGGTGCGGGTACGGTCCGCGGATCCTCCGCGGCCATAGATATCACTAACTTTTTTACCCTAATTTTCTCAGGAACTACTGAACAGATTCACACCAAATATGCAAAAGGCACGAGCCCGAACTGAGGACTACCTCTTTGCCAAATTTGGTGCCATTCCGTTCAGCGGTTCGGGCTGTAGCTGTGACAACAAATCCTATGGGAAATTGCATGGGGAAAACGCGTTTTGGGACCCCCCTTTTTTCTCGGCCCCCGCTTGACGAATCACCACGAAACTTTCAGGATAGGAGCGGAGCGGAGCTGGCCAAAAGTTTGGAGAATTTTGCGAAGATTTGTCAATCGGCGCCAAAGAAATTCTCAATAGAATGTTGCAGATTTCCTATGGAAAATAGGTCCTAACTATAACTATCCACTGGCGACTGCCAGTAGATTATATATATATATATATATATATATATATATATATATATATATATATATATATATATCAGCAAAGCACTCTCCTCACTCGTGACAAAACCAACTAGTAACAGGGAGCACGGACCACGGGATTCTTGTCCAATATCTGGTAGTTTATTCAAAGAACTCAGACAAACAAGACAGCCATTACGCGTTTCATCCCTCCTGGGGGACTTGATCACATGACGCAGATCTACCAATGGCATACGGTATTTAAAGAAAACATTTTTTTACATTTTTTGTATTTTTTTTTTTTTTTAAACATCATGTCTTCTGATTGGGCAGTATTTCAACAATGATTCCCTTTGCAAATTGCATTTCTAATGTCGTTTGAAAGATCTCAGGGGAAATCCTGTAATGCTCACCAATGAACACTTGTAGTATCAATTGGTGAAATCTGGACCCGTTTTAAAGTGATAGTCTAATATGACACCAATATTTTTCTAATAAAATGAGGTAGAAATGTTGTAACTTGGTGCAAAACAAGGCTTCTCCAAAAATAGAGAGAGAGAAAATAAATAAATAAAATATATAAATATATGATTTAAAAATATATATACATACATATGCATTCATTTGAAATTTCTCTTATAGTGTTAAAACCAACATATTATACAATTTAGAAAATATATGAATAAACATACACATGTCATAAAATATGAACTTATATGAATAAATATATTTCACTAATACTATTCTTAATTAGGATGGTTAAAAGCTGTTAAAAAGTTAATTGTATATAAATATATATTAAATTAAAAACACATAAATATACACAATAAATACCAAACCTTAAACATTAAATGTTGAATGTTAAATACCAATGTATCTAAAAACCATCAATTGTTAAGAATTCAAAGTTGGTTCACACAATGTCTCACCAATCTGTGGACTACACTATCATTTTGAGCTAGAAGGTCTGCAACAAGTTGGGTTGGGTCAAATGAACCAGCAGGTCATAGTGAGCATCCATTTCAATATATAAGTAAGTTGAACCACTGTTGGTGCCTGCCTATCAGATGACATAAAGTAGTGAGGGACTTAATGTCAAAAATAGTGAAACTAATTATTCTTAAAATATATAC
This sequence comes from Triturus cristatus, assembly GCF_964204655.1. Lineage (NCBI taxonomy): Eukaryota > Metazoa > Chordata > Amphibia > Caudata > Salamandridae > Triturus > Triturus cristatus. Next base: position 30,706,581 of record NC_140589.1, on the reverse strand, counting down.
TTAAAATATATTATAAGTACATATAAAAAAACCACATTTAGTTGTGTGTAAAAAAATATCTAAAACCACCGTGATAATTAAAACTGATGTGTTTGAGAGAAAGAGAGAGATCAGATGGAGGCAATGGGCGACCCTATGACTCATAATTAGTGAAAATTTTATATTTATACACTCACTCACACCAGGACCATCGTCTGCTAGCAGCGTCGTATACGCTGACTCAGCTGCCAAGGAACCACAGAATCCAGGCAGATTATTAATGTATTGCTGTTTTCCTCTGATGACGCGTTTCGAGCACCACTTGCCCTTGTTCACATACATGGAGAAAATAAAACGCCATATTTTTATGTGATGCAACACCCACGTGACAGAACACCATGAATAGAAGAAATAAATATCTCCACATATCTCAAAACATACATAGTCTTTTTTTTGTTGTGTCCATCAGTACTGATTATTTACATCCTCATGTTTCCTTTAGTCCAGGAATTGGAAGTAGTTTCAGATTGATTTCATTCGCCGTTTCAATACAGATTTTCCATCAATAATTCCAATTTCATCTACAATGTCAAGGGGTATAAATATGATATAAATACATAAAAAATATATAAATATATAAATAAATATAATAAGAACAATTTACTCAATTTATTATATTGTATTATGTGCAAAATACTGCCATTATGTCATATGCTACCCCTGAATCTTTATATAAATACTAACAAACAAAATGAAAATTGATGGTCAGGAAAACATTCCTTCTAAATTGAGAATAACTTACTGTATTTTCCTAAAATGACATATAATACCTGCTTAAATATATATATATATATATATATTACCTACTGGCGGTCGCCAGTAGGTAGTTATAGCTAGGACCTATTTTCCATAATTTTGGCGCCGATTGACGAATCTTCGTGAAATTTTCAAAACTTTTGGCCAGCTCCGGTCCGCTCCTATCCTGAAAGTCTCGGGATGATTCGTGTAGCGGGGGCTGAGAAAAAAGGGGGGTCCCAAAAATTGTTTTCCCAATGCAATTTCCCATAGGACCTTTAGCCGCAGCTACAGCCCGAAGTGCTGAACGGAATTACACCAAATTTGGCAGAAAGGTAGTCCTCAGTTCAGACTCGTGCCTTTTGCTTAAATGGTGTAAATCCGTTCAGTAGTTCCTGAGAAAATCAAAAGTAAAATCCCATATATATCTGGGCGGAGCCTAACCACACATCTCATCGTGAGATCTGGTTGGCTGTTAGCACTTCATCCAAGAAGTGTTGGCAGCCATCTTGGGACCAATATACATGATAGCACCTCATTAAAAAGCATTGCAGTTAATAGAAGGTTTTAAGACTTTAGTTACATTATAAATCATTTGTTGATGGTACCATACTCATTTGAGGAATTGTGGTATGTTCTAAGGTGATTTTACCATGTGAAAAATCCTTCTGCTGGGATATTATGAATCATGTTTGCGAGAAAACAATTTTCTCATGCTTTTCCCACAGAGGTTTGGCAGGTGATTTATAAGCTAAACTGAGAGCATATTTTCTGTAAATTCACATTATCTTACTCAGTCATGTCAGAATGAAGTCTGACATGCTCAGTAAAACATGTACATCCAACAAGGGCAGAGACTCTCAGTTGATTCCTTTGTGTTCTATTGCAGCTTCCCAGAGTGTTCCAAAGAACAACTAGAGCGCTAACAGTCCTACTTATGACAAACGTATGGCACAACTGAAGCCATCTTGATTGGAATAAAGTGGTAACTCTTAAAACATATAATTTAAAAAGGAACAAAATGAGGGGGTCCATTTTGCCATAGAAAGTATGATTAGTGCTGCAGAAAGAAAAATTAGGGCACATTTTGAGTGACTTCTCAAATCCTCTTCTATTTTATTAAACAATTCTGACATGCAGACTGAAACACGCACTTTCAACTAGAGTGCTAACATTCTGAATTTATGGCAAATGTGTGACACATCTGAATGCCTTCTTGATGGAATAAAATTAAAACACTGAAAGTATTCCTACTGAGGAGACTGTAGTAAATGAGGAAATTAGGAAACTTCATAACAAATAAGTCTCCCAAGATGGCCACCAGAGACTAAAGACCCCCAATGTAGCACAAACATCACCCAGATGTAGCCCAAGTATAGACCAATGACAGAATATCCCAGAGTGTTCTAAAGAACAACTAGAGCGCTAACAGTCTTACTTATGACAAAAGTATGGCACACCTGAAGCCATCTTGATTGGAATAAAGTGGTAACACTTAAAACATTTAATTTGCAAAGGAACAAAATGAGGGGGTTCATTTTGCCATAGAAATTATGATTAGTGCTGCATAAAGAAAAATTAGGGCACATTTTGACTTCTCAAATCCTCTTCTATTTCATTAAAAAATTCTGACATGCAGAGTGAAACATGCACTTTGAATACCAGCAGCAGACTTCCCTGGTGAGCAGTAGCTTTACTACAGTGATCTAATGAGCAACTAGAGTGCTACCATTCAGAATTTATGCAAATGTGTGACACATCTGAATGCCTTCTTGATGGAACCAAAGTAAACAACCATTGAAAATGCAATAGACCTCGCCCTCGTTTAAGTTAAAGCAATTCTATTTGTGATTAGGTGGCTTTTTAGCTTTGCTTTTATTAGTGTTTTTCAAACTTTCATGTACAGAACATGCATATGCATGCATATATGTGTATGTATATGTATGCATGCATTTATATTTGTATTCATATAGATATGCAGATTATATATATGTATGTATATATATATATTCACTGAAAAAAAACATAGGTTTCAGAGACGTTATAGTTAGAAATTAGCATTTAAAAAACCTTAGAAATTCACAGAAAAAAACATAGGTTTCAGGGGTGTTATAGTTAGCTGGCCATTTCACTCGTACAAAACCATAGAAATTCCTCCGTTATAGTTAGTTCTGCTAACTATAACTCGCGTGCCTGCAATGCACTGCTGATGATGTCACATATTGCATCATTCATGACATGGTCAGTGACATCACTGATGACATCATATATATATATATATATATTGTAAAGGTACATACCCGGGGGAGTAAGTAAACTCTACCTATGCTTACCTGTACATAGTTACCTTGTCAATGATTTAGTCAGTGATATTTAGGCCTCCTGATACTTTCTGGTTAATATTCTGGTGGAAAACCATGCTTCACTCCTTCCGCAATTTAGATGAGTCCACCCCCTTTTAGATAGCCATCTGCTGCCCATCCCCATAGCTTAAATGAATTCTATACTCTTAAACATACCAGTGGTCAACAGCAGAGCTGAAGCAACTGAAGAACAAATTCAAAGTCAGAACTAAAGAGAAGTAATCTGATCATTCAAGGGCAAACAGATAAACAGATCTTCACAATAGTAGTACCAGAATGACAAGATAGTAACTGAAACCCTGAGATAGATGCGGTTGAAGAGGACTCTTACAAGGAACATATAAAATTATAGATGAGTATGAGTGAACTGTCATATAAAGAATCCTCAAAAAGAAATGTTAATGAGGTAAGTACCCAGAAGTAAAAAAGGAGACGTGAGAGGACCAACTCCCAAATAGTTTTTTCCCCAACTGTGAATCCTACCCCTCCCTTAGGTTAACATTGGGGATCCTTTATTACATCTAATGAGCTGTAATTCCCAATTGGAAGGCTGTAGAGCTCTCATGTTTAATACCTATGGATTTGTAATGATAAATCCTGTTAAATGGTCAAGTTTAATTTATCAAAATAATTTTTAAAAAGACACATTTATAAATATGGCATTATTCTGCTCTTATCCATGTGTGCCTGCAGCCTGTCTCCAATGCACATCTGGGGAGGGTGACAGCTGGGCTTTGAGCATTCACAGCCTCACACAATGGGAGCTTAGGTGTGACTTAATGGGCCATCCTGGAAGAATGGGAGGAAGGAGCTGGGAACAGCCTCACATTTACATCTAAATAGGCTGTGTCCTGTCTCCATACAAAGGGCAGCATACCCCCCTGTAGTGAGTCTGGAGTCAGGGCAGGAAGGGAGGACCTCTGTGCACTTTAAAGGCCTTCTTTGAAGTCTCTCCCACTTCAAGGGCACCACTGGGTATAAAAATTGGACTTTAGACCCTACAGCTTCAGTATACTTCTGGATACTCTGCCAGGAAGAAGAACTGCTGTGCTGCTGAAGGACTGCCACTCTGCCGGCCTGCTGCTCTGGAAGAACTGCTTTCTTGCTGTGCAGACCTACTGCCTGCTGCCCTCCTTGCCTGGGTGAGAAGGACTAGACCCACATTATTTGAACCCAGAATCAAAGTGACTCCAAGGGCTTGCTTCATGATTGAAGTCTCAGGGACATAAAATACTTCCACCTCACCTGCTGCAGCACCTGGACTGTGCCATCTGTGAGTCTGCCTTGGCAAGTGGTGCCAACCAAATCCTGGCACCTTGGAGGTAGATTTGAAGTGTTGCTCCAGTTGAATCCATGCATTGCCATTGGTGCAAGGACTTGGAACCAGCATATCACCTCCACTGCGGATGCATCGCCGCCATAGCAAACGAATAGCCAACTGTGCGGCGCATCCACTCCATTCTTGACACATCATCGCTGTTGCGTGGCTCAGAACTGATGTATCACCTTCCTTGGTGGGTCAACAGTGATGCATCACCTCACCTCTTTAACGGTGATGCAACCAAGGTACTTTGCAGAGGGCCAAGGCTGGTCCCTCCTATCCATCCCGTGCTCCATCGCAGCTTGTGTGAACTTTTGATTTGACCCAGTCTAGTGCCTACGGTAGCTCCAGTTGGGGGGTTTTGCTTTTAAGCACAACATTTAAGTTTATTCTTTAAATATTCATAACCCTGGTTCTACCTTTTGGATTTTTGTTGTTTTGTTCTTGTGTTGTCCATTAACTTAAGGTATATGTTTCTAACCAGTTGTGGGATCTGTTTGTTGGATGTTGTCACTGTTTTACTGTTAGAAGTGTTGCACAAATACTTTACACATTTCATCTTAAGTTAAGCCATACAGCTCTGTGCCATGCTACCAGCGGGGGAGCACAGGATAATTTAGGGCGTGTTTGTGACTTACCGTGACATGGATCGTGGTTCCTGCTTGGGCAGGGTGCCCACCTCTACTAAGCAGAAACCACCTTTCTAACAATTCCCCTCCTCAGCTCTTGAATACCGAAAGAAATTTAATGCCTGGTTATTCACCTAGGCATTACTCTGACTCAGCCCATGCAGCTCCTATTTCAGAGACAAGATACCCTCCTGGGCGAGTTGTGCATTATACAAATTGACATAACATGAGATCTCTGCAAAGTGCTGTTAATGGTTTCTGAAGTTTACCAGCTGCTATGGGTTCCATAATTGAAATATTTACTGTTCAACTTCAGATTTCAAACAGCCTCTGGCCTTCCCTAACTCTCTCCCTTTCTGCTTCTTTCTCATTCCATAAGTGGCCCCCACTTGCCCTTCTTTCTCTCTCTCTCTCACTCTCTCTCTTTCCCACTCTCTCTCGATGTTTCCCTCATATTCGAGTCAAGCCCTGAAATAGGAAATCAATCTAGATGCAATAACCACGACTGATAACAAAGCAATAATTCTCACTCAACATTCCTACTGTGATTACTGCAACTTGTAACAGAGATATGATATGAGCGCCTACTGGGAACTCCAGTTACTATCTGAGCAGAACTGAATAATATCCTTGGGATCAAGCACACTCAATCAATTCAATTCAATTCAAAAATCTTTATTTCGGTTATTGCTAACCATAAAAGACACACATAAACAATGTACAAGTCATTATCACATAAAGCAGACAAACATTTCAATGCAAAATAAAAGTTCAATCAAAATATGGACACAGAACGAGGTACATGATATCACTGGTCCAGGCAGTTTCTCAATCTAATACATAGTTTTAAAAATTCCTTGATTTGGAGAATACTGTCACTGTGCAAAAGCTGCAAGTACAAAAGAGCCGGTCTGATTTGTTTAAAACCAAGTTTTTTTTAAAAGAGTCACTAAATATAATTTGCGAGGAAATTCATAAAATTTACATAAAAAGAGAAAATGCAGCAAATCCTGCGGAGACTTTCCGTCGCAGCCGCAGGGCGCTGCAAGTTTATTAAAAATATCACATTTAGGTCGAATAAGCAGGTGATGAAATTGATTAAGCCTAAATCTGGTCAGTAAAAATTTCTCATGTGAAGACAAAGACCTTTCCAGATATGGTTCTATGGCCACGGTGGTCTTAAGCATAACAAACTTTCTCACACTTGGCTTCTGGAGCTCCACATCTTCTCTCGTAATCCTCTTGTCCTGCAGAAAAGATTGTTTAATTTGCTCCAGATCTCCCCTGGTTATTGATTGTGGTTTGGAGAAGAGTTCAGGGCGACCAAGTTTATCAAAGTTTGATTTTAGGTAGCTTAGCCAAGGAGAACTCAGTGCCTTGTCCAGTGACAAAAAGTCCTTCATGATTAAGTGTGTTAGGGGTATGTTCTCATTTAGCCAAATTTTAAGCCAAAACATCAAAGGGCGTAAGGAAAGCAAATCACATATATATTGGGACCCCAGCTCCTCATGAACAACAAAGTTAGCCGTACCGGATGGGACACACAATAGTCGCTTCATAAAACGATTTTCAACAATCTGTAATTGCTCTCCATTTACGCACCCCCAAAGTTCACTGCCATAGGATACAGTTGCCACAGACTTAGCATTGTACAATTTCAACATTGCACAGATTGGCTTTTTCCCCAATTTGGTTGCAAAGTTGAATATTGACGCGTTAACCCTCACCATTTCACCTTTTTTCTTCACAAGATGAGGTTCCCAATTTAATTTTGTATCGAAGAGAACTCCTAGGTAAGAAAATGATTTAGTTAAAGGGATTATTTCTCCGCCAATCCTAAATTGGAAGGGTTTTCTTGGTTGCTGACCAACTTGCAATACAAAAGATTTAGAGTTATTTACCAAGAGGTCTCTATCTCTCATAAATGTATTAAATGCTGTTAACAATGATTGCAAGCCCCTCTCGGTCCTAGATATAAGTACTGCATCATCTGCATAAAGAAGTATTGGGATTCCTCGCCTACCAACTCTGGGACAGTCAGCATGAACATCTTGCAACACCCCATCTAAGTCATTAATGTAGAAGTTAAAAAGAAAGGGGGCCAGGATACAGCCCTGCCGGACCCCCTTTCCAATACTAAAATTATTAGATACACTCAAGTCCAGGGAATATCTCACATTAGCACTGGTGTTATAGTGTAGGGCAACCAAAAAGTCAACCAGACCGCTATCAACCCCTTTTGCCCTCATGGACTGCCACAGTTTAGACCGGTTGACACAGTCAAACGCTGAGGACAAGTCCATAAAGGCAAGGTGAATGGTACCTTTCTGTATTATAGTATATTTGCTTAAGATCAGGAAGAGGTTAAGGCATTGAGTAGTTGTTGATCGGCCTTTACAAAATCCGTACTGCGAGGGGGACATAATGTTCTTTTCCTCCACCCACTCTACCAATCTTTGCAGTACAATTCTTCCTACAATCTTAACCATAGAATCTAATAAAGAAATCGGTCGATAGCAATGTGGGCTGCCCTTGTCACCCTTTTTAAAAACTGGGACAATTGTGGAAACACCCCATGATCGTGGACATCCTTCTTTTGCAGCAGCATTAAAAACTGACTCTAAAATCGGTGCCCAAAAGCTAGGATCAGATTTGTACAAATCAGGGGGAATCCCGTCCGGGCCGGGAGCTTTCCCACCTGTGATTCCCTGTATGCCCTCCAAAACTTCAGCTCTATTAAAAACAATCTGTTCACCAGTTTTACTGCAGTCAGAACTAATAACCATGTCCTCTGTGCAGCAAAAAAGTTTTTTGAAGTGCACTTCCCACTCCTCCTTAGATATATAACTTTCAGTACCATTTCCCGGGTCCTGTATCAAAAATGGTTTTCTCATCAAGGCCCAGAAAGCTGTACTACTTCCAAGGGTGGCAGGATCTAAGATTGCTAACCACGCCTCTTCCCTGAGAAATTCCTTATGTCTTGCAATAGTTTTTTTGTAGATCATTCTACATTGCTGGACATCAGCTTTTATCCTAGGCATAGATGACAATGCTACTCTTAGGTTTTTTGCTGCTAGGGAGCAATCCTTGTTAAACCACCTTGGGCCTTTTAAAGAATCCGAGTTTTTTATGGGTACTGATAGTAATTGAGATACCTTCCCCGCTAAACTATTGAAGGCATTAAGGATAGTGTTTGGGAGTGTATCCACTTGTGTGCATAACGAAATTTCGTCAGCACAAATAGTTTTTATCTTAGTATACAGCTGATCAGGGGTTACCATAGACCATCTCAGACGGCGTCTGCCATCAGTGGTATTCACCCTACCAATAAGGGGTTCCACTCTTTCTTTTGCTATCAGCGGTCCCCTCAAGAGAGCAGTGAGAGGATTATGGTCACTGAATTCACTGACTTCAATAGAGAAGAATCCCACAAAAGACTGCATTGCAGGTGTTAGCAAAATGAAATCTATAAAAGTTGCCCTACCATTCCCCTTAAATGTTGGAGTGTCAAAGCACTTATTTGGGGCCATCAATGCCATCATAGGAGTTAATTCTAACTCATTAAGCATATCATTGAGGTGTTCCCCCTCAATTGTATGCTCAAAATGAAAATTCTCATAGTCCGGGCAATTAAATTCTGTGATCAATTTAAAAAGAGGGTCTCCACAGGGATGAACATTAAAATCTCCGACCACCATGAGGTTATGAAGACAACCCTTCATGGAGTTACTAATAAAGGAATGCAATGTAACTATCTGACTAGAGTTGGTACTACAATTAATAGAATTATAAAAAATTGACCAAACCGGCCGTACAGTTGTCTCTATTTAAAACTAAGCCAATAATGCCAGTGTGGTTTGTTGTAATTCTCCGAACCTTACAACACAAAACTATGGATATGAACACAACCAAGCCCCCCTTAGGTCTACCCCTGTTAGTTGCTACTGCCGGTACGTAGTAGGCCTTATACCCTTCCAGGAAGAAATTACAATCGATTGACCAGGTTTCCTGTAGACAGATAACTTTGTACTTTTTAATATACTCAATCCAATTGCAATCCTCCATTTTGGAACCAAGACCCGCAATGTTCCATGAAATTATGTTATTAGGGTTGGTAACAGCCAAAGTACATTCCGGACAATCAGTATCCGTTAGGCCACGAGTTGCCTGCCCATCGGATACCTCCTGTCAGTCACATAGCTCTAATCCCGAGAGGGCGTCAAATCTATTGTGGGTTACAATGTTGAAACCGTTACCTATCTGTAACCCCCCATTATGAGCATATTCCTCATTAGGAGGCAATGACTGTGAAGGTATACGTGATCTGAATGGGCCAGGGGTTGGTGGGTTTCTAATAAAATGGGAATAAAAAAACCCCAGTGGGCGTATGCAAATGCAATTGGGAGTGTTGGCCAATGCAGCAGCTCTGAGAAGAACTGTAGCAGCATGCTGAGGATGCCTAAAATTGATAATAATGCAGTCACCATTTATTGTTTTGCTAGATGAACCAATCCAGCTCACCCTCCTTGTTGTTAATATTTGATCTGCATACTTAACGGAGAACCCACAATTCTTGTTAAGCCAGAAAACCGTCCTGTTCTTTAAAGAATCATGATTTTCTTCAAACGCCTGATGTGCATGGGGCTGAATGGGAGGGACATTCGTAAGTACAGCCACATAAGGTGCACAATCAGGGGGAAGATTTACATGACGATTTTTCTTTATGTGGGTATTAGTCAGATTTCCCTCTAAAGATCTCGTATTAATGGTATTCTGCATTATTAGTGTCGTGGAATCCGGTAAGACAGGATCAACAGCAACCTCTGTGTTTTGTGTGTTAATCTGCCTGTCTAAATGAGTATTAGATATACTTCCCTTTGATGATCCCAGGTTATCCAGAGTTAGCCTAATATTTCCTGCATCTAATTTGCCTGATGCCCCAGCCAGGTGGGATTTTATCAGACCACCTAGTCTTTCTACTTCTGAGGCCATAATATCTAATTTCGCTAGCAAAGGTTGCATCAATTCTGCAATTTTTGCCTCTAATTTTCCCTCCAGTGAGTGAAATAGAAGTGTTAATGGTTCAGGGGCGATATTAGAGATCAATCCGCCCATACCACTACCCTCTCCTAAATCCTTTTGTAATCCCCCACTATTAGAGACTCTATTGGCCCTCCCGGTTTTACTTTTGCAATGATTACCCATGCGCTTAACTTGCACCTTCCTGCATAGTCTCATTGGTCTATGCTGGGGCGATAGGGGTGATGACTCTTCCTCTATTAAATCAGATGCAACTTCAAGGCCATCAGTAATCAAATCTATATGTGTTTGTGCTTCAATGAGTACAACAGCCCCGCTTTCCCCATCCACTCCGTCTATAGGAGCTGTGACTACCAAAGGGGACGATAATTCAGCACACCCAACATCATCATTACCCCGCCCTCGGGAAGCTCGGCGTGAGTTGTTGATTTGGGTCACCTTTTGCACCAGATAGTTATCCATGGAACCGGCCCCCTTAGTAGGTTTATTCGTCTTAGCCTTGGACATATTAGTAACCCTGACGGTAATCCTTAGAGCCAGGCACCTTTTTACCCAGGACTATACCACCGGCCAACTTTGCTCAGACCATACAAATAGCCACGTTACACAACACAGTATGGTGACTTCGAAGGAACTGTATACATACAAAGTCCGTGGCCCAGTCCAGTCTCTTCTGTCCTCTGAGGGCCTCAGAGGGCCCACCCTTTGCCCGGGCTTAGCCCGGCGTCCGCCCGCGCGCGTCCCGCGACGCGGAGGGAGTGCCGCCGTTAAATGCGCCTCCGGGCGCGTAGGTAGCGTCAAACTGCGCCGGGGCACCTGGGACGTGTAGTAGTGGCCGCTTCCAAGCCGCGCGTGAGGCAGCGGCAGCGGCAACCCCGAGCGCCACGTGGGGGGCCGAGGGAGCACCAGCAGGGCCAGCAGGAGAACAAAGCGTCCACAAAGGTATTTATTTTTCGAACTTCCCACACTCAATCAACCGTTATGTTTTGATGGTCAAGCTTGAATTACAAATGGCCTGAAAGCCTTAAGGAAATGACAAAGGTGACAAAACATTCTCACTGTGTTTACATGATCACAAGAATACATGTTGATTGTGTAAAGTTGTTTGGTGCCTTCTATTAACTATTGTATTCAGATTTGATGTTTTGGTTTATGTCAGGGTGTCCATATGGTGTCACTGCATACATGTAAGTGTGGTTTTGCATGGGGTTTAGCAAAGGAGCACAAGTTATTGCACACCTGCTTGTGCTAACCATCCTTACAGTGCTTTTATCTAGTTGTGGATGGCATGATCCTGCGTTCAGTGTTGGCCTTCCCCTTGTATGGATTTTGGGTGCCTCTGTGTGCTCATTTTGGGATCACCTTGGAAGATCCAAGTCCAGGTCGTGTTCCATGTTTCTCTTCTTTGCCAAGACATATTAGACATAATCCCAAAGCTCTGTTCTTTGTACAGAGAATGAGGTTCCATCATGTGTCTCCTGATGGAGGGTGGACTGCTGGGATGCCAGTTTAGCGCAAAGGGTTCTCTTCTGTGGTACATTTGTAGCTTTACTTTGATGAAGGACTTGTTTCTACCAAAAACGACCCTTAGGATGGTGCATAGTTTTGAACGTCAGGTGTCTGGCATGGAGAAGTTAGTAAAGCTTTTGAAGGGTGAGTGAGATTTTGGCTCCTAGATTAACATGAAAGATGTGTCTTGCTGTGAAGTTATGGATTCTTTACAGTCTCATGAGCTGTAAGGCTGTGCAAAAGGTAGAGTCCATTTGTATAGTAAAAAATAGACAGAACTAGGGAGATAGTAGCTTAAACCTTCTTCAAGAAGGTTAGCTGAGGAAGATTTACCATATAAGGTGTTTTGAGTTACTTGGGGCCAGACGTACAAAGTATTTTTGAGGTCACAAATGACCCAATTCACGGTATGCTTTTTAAAATGTACAAACATCAAATTGTGCTTCAGTAACGTCTTACCAAATTGCATTTTGAGTGTGCCACCCAAATTCGATTTGTATTGGAATTGTTATTGGTATTGGCATTTGGAAGGGGCATGTTTAGAGCGTCCCTTACAAATGCCAAATTGATATGGTATGTATTAATATTTTGCAACCAAAGTTCAGTCGTAAAACAACATTTTTCTGACTGCAAATATGTAGTGGTAACCCATTTGCAAATGGGAAGGAGTTCCCTAGGAACCCCTTCCTTTGTGAATGAAAAAAAATGTTTGTTGAAGAGGAGGCAATGGTCCATGGGACCACTGACTCTTCTTAAACAAACAAACAAAAAAGAATGAAACTTTTCCTCCAAAATGCGGTCCTGTTTCCTTTAAGGGGAAGGAGCTGCATTTTAAAAAGAAATCTGCTTTATTGAAAAGCAATCATAGACATGGTCACCTGTGATGGCTGGGATTCCTAATGGGCCGCAAAGTGCTAACTACCCCAATAATATTTTCATGAGGTAAGTCGATTTGCGACCCACTCGGAAATGCCAAGTTAAATTTAAAACTTCAATACGTTAGGAATTGCTATATCCAAATTGCAATTTACTGAGAATCGCAATTTGGAAATCGCAGTGCCTAATGTTAGTACATTTGGCACTTGGTTCTTTTGTGGAAATCCGAGATAGGCTAAAATTCCAGACCAGGGCTAGGTTTTTCACTTGTCAATGTTGCTGGTGGCATACAAAGTTCCTTGGGCCAGATGGTTGTAGTACAGTAGTTCTGATCTCTGACTGTTAGGATCTCTGTTTTGGGTGAGTTAAGTTTAAGGTGAATTTTCAGCAACCATTGGCTGACTAATCAGAGGCAGCGGTTTTGTCCTAAGGTGTCTAACTCATTCAGGATTTTCAGATTTGAGGTGATCTGAGGTCAGGGGTGGAATTCAAAGCAGATCCATTGCCTTTTCAAGACTAAAATAACCTTTCTAAAAGGATGATATTTAGGCTGGTACCGGAGTTTGCATTGTGTTGTGTGCTGCGTGACATAAAAGTTTAGTCGGTTATGGTCTAAACAAAGTACATAATGACTAAAGTGACTACAATACAGAGGAGTGCTGGGAAAATAACAATAAATTAAAGCCCCTTTGTGGTCAAAAAGGTCTTGTGAATATTATTATCCCGAGATACAGATGTGTATTCATATGCATGAAGATGATCAACAGCAAACCAGATCTAATCAGCTTGTCTTGTCTTGCAGCTGTGGAGTGGGTGGCGGTGAAGCACCGCTCCAAGTCCTGGTGCGTGTGCAGCATTTTTTGGCCTATTGGAATTATGCTCCTGTCCCTAGTGGCATACCTGATCCGGGACTGGCGGTGGCTTCTCATTGCTACCACGTCCCCCTTTATTGTCATAATAATCAGCATATGGTGAGTGGAGTGGAATAATGATCCTTGTATGGCAGTCACTATGCTATCCAAGAGTCTGGCCCCATGCATGGCTCTACTAGTGCATCTCATTTTATGCTCAGCATAGCTCTACCACTTTCCTCTATCTCATTTTAACATGTGATCCCAGACAGAGCTCTTCCAAGGTATCCTGATTGTCGTCTGAAACTGTTCTTGTGTATGTCTATGTGCTGTAATCTTATACATAGTGTTGTTTCCTCCTAGTGTAAGTGAAACACAACAAGACCTACCCCGAAAAGAAATTTATTTAAAATTTATATAGTGTGTTTAGGTACTCAATATCTGTAGTGCCTGCCTCACTCTCACTCACTGGTGTTTCTGCCACATACATGTAAAAGAGTTGTTGTTAAACACTGTCTCCGTGTGAAGTCACAAGGCAGTAGCAACAACAACGTGACCCTCAGTGTCAAAGTGTTTCCCTATACTATGGTGCTGTGAAAACCTGCTAATAATCAGGCCAAAAACCAAGGAAAGGTAAAAAAGGTGTGATCCTCCTAGTGTAACCCTGAGAAAGAAAGCCACATCTCCAAGTCCTCAAATAGTCATTGATATATTTTCTGACAGTTTGGAATTAGTTCTCAAAACCAGTCTCTTTTTGAAAGTTGGTTTAATGTGTTCTCTGTTTCATGCCAATCAGTGTCAGCATCGTCTCCCCTTGATGATGGCCCCTCTCCATCACTACTACCTTTCTTTAGAGTTGCTGATAAACATATTCTGTGTCCTTTTGAACTAAACTCTTGACAATGTTCTTCTCCTCCCCCTTCATTCATCTCCTAGTCCCTGAGATCTGAAATTGAACAAATATTTACAAACATACTTTGTGACGCAGTCTTCTCTCTTCTCACAGGTGGCTTCCCGAGTCTGCAAGGTGGCTGTTGACCAAAGGCAAGGTGAAGGAAGTTCATGCCCTCTTGGTTCAATGCTCTTCAATGAACAGCCAGACACACTTGTCTTCCAATATCAACACTGAGGTGAGAGGAGGGTAGTAACACATCAGAGCTATCATTCAAACAAAGGTACAGACTGAACTCAATACCAGTCATGCACCCCAGCATTGGAGCATTACCTCTTTCATCCTTCCACTTACACTCAATTTATGTTATCACCCCCTGTTGCTCTTTGTCTCCCCACATCCGTTGTATTTCTATGTAATACCTCACATCATCTATTCTGACCCCACCCCCACTATCTTTTTCTTTTCCACCTATTTCTTAATTCTGCCTCTTTCCCTTCTCTCACTGCCCCACCTCCCTTTTCACCTCCTCATGCTCACTCTGTCCTCCCTCTTGTCTTTCCCTCCTTCCTGCTTTCTCACCATTTCCTATTTCTGCTCTTCTGCTTAACTATTCTCTTTCCTCACATCCAGCCCAATACTCAGCCATGCTCTCCATACCTACCTTCCTTATTCCTCATTCTCAGCAATTCTCACGCTCTATGTATTCCACCCAAAACATCTTTCATTCACCCATTTCCTCTCCTTTGACACAATCTCTCCTTCTTCTCTCTCTCATACCCTTACTTTTCCTCTTTCTCCCTCTAACCCAACCTAAGTTCTCTCTCAGTACTTAATTGCCCCTGTGTTCTCCTCCCCCCTGGCTGTCATATCACATTCTTTGACTGTTCATTTTGTTTCTTCTCATCTCTGCCCCACCTTACCACCAAACCTTCTCCTTCAATCATGATCTACATCCTATTTCCTGCCTTCAACCTGCTAGCACACTCTCTCTTCTTACGCTCATAGTCACCTCTTGTACTACATCACATCATGTCCACATCCACCGAGCCCCCTGATGGTACATATTCACCTCTTCCACCCTATTCTCCCTGCCCTGTATTTCTCTCTTACTTTCTGTGGTATTTGCGTGCTGTTTTGTGTATTACTGTGCTATTTATGTTCATCTAGTTTGTATTTGAATTGCTCCTGCGTCTACTGCATGCTGGTTGGAATGTAAAATGTTGTCTTTCAAAGTAGCTAAGGACTTGGTTGCAGGCTGGTGACCGGAGTGGATGGCGTTTCCCATTCTCATGGACTGATACTTGGATTTAACCATCTCTACTGAATACAAATTGTGTTTTATTTACCCTACTTCCACATTTGTCAATGAGCATTGGATACCAGGATTGAGTGGGACTTTTAGGAGCACTTCTTTTTTTTCTGGATTTGGAACCTACGTGGACGAACATGAAACTTCCACACAGTTGGTGGTCTCTCTTTAATGGAGCTATAAAAGCTGGATATCACCTACGAACTAACTGGGACTGCTTCATTGTGGTTCGCTATTTTTTAACAACTGGAATTATGATGAAAGACTCTTACTTGACATCTCTTTGCAGTTATCCCTGCCCACAGGTCTTCGCATGAGCTGCCGCTCTAGGGCAGTTGTGTTGGGGATCGAGCCGCCTATTGAGCGTGGTTGAGCTGGTAATGTTTAGAGGTAAGGTTGCCTGGGAGCATACTGGCAGTGAGTCATTGGGTGTTTGCTCATTGGGAATGCAAGTTGCTGTTGCTGTGGCAACCTACACGTTTTTGTGATGCGCTGTGTGGAGGCAATTGGCCGTAACCACAGTACGCCCAGCCTGCATGCTCCCTTTGCTGGACCAACTTCCACATCATAGTAACGCGCTGAGTGAGGTGATCGGATGTAGCCATAGGGCACAATGTGTGCATGCTCCTATCAACAGTCCTTGTTGCCTCAGAACTTTTGCATTCTCCTGAAGCCCTATGTGCTGGACTGCGTCTTGTGGCCTTACAGTCATACATTTCACATCTCAGCTCGGCAAGTCAAGTTCTTCAGGCACATTTGGAGGAACGCTGACTTGCATGTGATTCGTGACACGGAGTATGAATGCTCTACTGAGGTATCTCCACACTGGAGTGTGATCTCCAATCCTCCGCACCGGGGACAAGTTATTATCGTTCTTCTATGCTTCTGTACTTCCGGTTGTGTGCTTCCTAAGTGCTGTTTCCTTGAGGAAGTTGCTTTCTAGTTTGTTACCCTTTCTAGATTGTATGGGGCTGATTACGATGGCGGGTGGGCTCGAGTCCGCCCGCCATCATAGCGGGATCAGGACCACCCGCCTGTAAAGCGGCGGCAGCACCCGCCACAATTTCAAATGGCCATCTTGTTTATTTCCCTGCATAAGGTGGCAGGCACCACGCAGTGCCTGCTACCTTGTGCATGGAAATGTAGGGGATACCCCCCCTTGCACAACTGGCTCACCCAATACAGAGGGGGCCCGCACCGGGCCCCCGAGTCCTGCCTCTGCCAGCCTTTCCATGGCGGTTCCACTGCAATGGAAAGGCTGGCTGACGCCGGCATTGTAATCGGGTGGGCGGTGCCTGCTGGGCACCACCGCCATATGCCCAGTGTTTTCCGCTCCACCAGGCAATAGAGACGATTGCCTGTGGCAGAAGCGTGGCAGGTGGTCTTTGCGCCCACCATGCTTGCGTAACGCATTCCCCAGCCATCCTAATGTGGTGGGGGAAATAGGCATTCAGATGGCAGAGGGACCGCCACCGCCCGGCTGGCGGTGGCGGTCCCTCCGCCATCGTAATCAGCCCCTTTGTGCTTTCAGGCACCTACAACCTCTGCGGGTTATTCATGGGAGCAATTGTGTGATAGAATTTCAAGGTTTCTTTGTTTTGCTTGTCTTTTATCTCCTGTATTCTTATGTATATCATTTATTCTATTATATTCTTTTTTTTTTGGGCAGGAAATAGCGTCTTCCTGCAATTTTTGCATTGGAGTGGAAAAACAGTTTATGTTACAATGCAATTCTGATCAAATTAGAGAGCAATTGTGGTCCAAAAATGATCCCACACCATCTAAGGTCATCATTATAGGAAAGAGTGTTCAGTATTAAATGGAGTGTATCAAAGAGTTGCAGAAGCAAAAGTACCACACATCCCCTTTCAAGTTGTGGGCAAGAATTCTAAGAAGGGTGCTGTGTAAAAGTGGGCATAAAAACCCTGTGGAATTCTGCAGAGTTCCGCTCTGCCCTAAAATCCCCAAACTAGTTTTCTGTATGCTCTCCACTTTTGCAAATAACTGTGGATTTGCAAGTCTCATGTCTCTTTCCATTTACCACAAAGAGCAGCAGTCAGACACCTCCATAGCTGGTGGTATTGCAATGGTACGCCCCATTCCACGTTGAATTCCTCTCAAAGGTATTGGAAGGGTTTCCTCCGTCCTCCATCAAAATCTGGGCGATCGTCAATATACTTCCAGTGGTGCCAGAGAGGTGCCTTTAAGTAAAGAAGGTTATCAGCTGCAGGAGGAGGTGTGTAATTTTTCATATGTGAAGTGAGGTAGAGATGGGCTGTGTAAGCTAAAGCAGTATCTGTGGTTAGTTTGTGATGAAGCTGTGGTGCGTCATTGGGTGATATAAAGGTCACGGCATTCGCTCACATGCAGACAGGTTACACTAAAACAATGGAAACCAACAGAGGTCACTCTAACTCTTGCAAAAATCCAGTTTCCTCAGATAATAAAGAGTTGGAGGCGGGCACTCCCAGTGACCTGCAAAGTGTATAATTTCAGTGACAAAAAACAGAACCGTCCACCCTCTTTACAAACTGAGTTATATTTACCATGTTCTTCTGAAGAGAACCAGGACTTATCACGCAGCAGCGGATTAGTGACTATTATTTCACATACTGTATTTGTCATGCTCGCACCATTAATAGATTGAAGCTGCTCCTGGGTCCGGCCCCCGGTGAGCTTGATACCGCACTGTGCACCACTGCGCGATGGATTTTATGTTGGCAAATACATAGCGCCTACAGATTCGTTTACAGACACTAATGCGCTGATTAGGGGTGGGCAGGGGTTTAAAATTCCACCACGTGGCGGAATCTGAGCTTTTTGCTGAACTCTGCACTCCCATTGAAGCGCTGAGTTGGCAAAACTCTGTAAACTCCGCTGGTGGAGCGGGGCTCACCGCCCATCAATGGTGCTGTGTGTAATACTGTTTCCAAGATGCTTCAGATGTGTTATTCTGAATCATTTTCCAAACTCTAAAGAATGTCCTGGCAATTAAGTGATCTACAAAAACTGTTCTAAAAGAAGGCACTATGCTTAAGTGTTGCAGATTGAAAATTGTCAAGAACAAAGTTAATTACGTGGTTGTGGTGGGTGATCCCATTGTGTTTCAAGTGGTGAATAATGTCAGTTTTGTGTTGGATGCAGGGTGTGAGTATCCTTCGAGCAAAGTGGGGGTTAATGGAACCCAGATCTCCATGATGATGAATTCTGGTACCATGTTGTCTCTCATTTCTGATGCTGAATTTGAGAAGAATTTTCAAGAGAAAATTAAACTCGCAGAGCCTGATGTTAAACCATTTAGTTATGGTAGAAAACCAATTGACCTGGAGGGTTATTTCGTAGCTAAAATTGAACTCCGGGGGAATGTCATTCGAGGGAAGATTTATGTTGGTTCTTAGCAAGCCCACCAGAAATTGTTGGGAATTTTCCTTGATCACAATGTGACTCCCCAATTACAAATTACTAATGTCAAAATTGAGAAAACCAGTTTCTTTGACCTCAGGCTGGATTTTCCTAAGGAATTCCCAGAAGAGTTTTTGGATAGAATTGGGTGTGTCAAGGGATATATGCATTGTATTCAACCCATGAAAAATGCAACCCAATTACATGCAAGTTGAGAAATGGTCCCATACATGTGCAGGATGCTGTTAAGCAAGAGATGGACTGATTGTGTGCTGATGGGATTATAGAGGCACCGGAAGCCTCAGAATGGGTCTCTCCCTTTCAGGTGGCTACCAAAGGTTCAGGTGATTTTAGACTCTGCATTGATTTCAATAAACAGCTAATGGAAGACAAGTTTCCCTTGCCTAATATCACGGAAATGGTCAGTATACTGAGTGGAGCTAAGTTTTTCTCCACCTTAGATCTTATATTCACCTGCCACCAGGTTAACTTGAGTCCTGATTCCAAGAACTATATTGCTTTCATCACCCCATTTGAGGTCTTCAGGTTTAATCATATGCCATTTCCGTTATACTCTGCTGCATCTGTCTTTCAGAGGCTTATGAATGACATGCTATGCAATATTCCGGGGGTCAAATATTTTCAGGATGATGTTTTCCTCTTTGGCGACAGTCTTGCTTCTAATGAGAGCAAAGTAAAAGAAGCTTTGCACATTTGCAGAGATAAAGTAATTGCTTTGAAGATAAGTAAATGTAAGTTTTGCTTACCAGAGATCAACTACCTTGGTCACGTGATTTCGGCTCAAGGGATAACGCCCAAGAAGGACTTAGTTAGGATCATCTATGATTTGCCTCCATCGGAGAAGAAGGAGGATGTCCAAGCTTTCCTAGGGATGGCTGAATTGTATCGCTGATTTGTGGAGAACTTCTCAAAAAGCACTAGTGCGATCAGAGAATTATTGAGGAACGGGGCACAGTTTTGGTGGTCAGATGAGTGTCAGAAAAAATACATGGATGTTAAGAAGTGCTTGCCTTCTGCTCAGCAGTTGAAGAGTTTTAAGCAAGGATGTCAATGTTACTTACTCACTGAAGCTAGAGGGAAGGGATTATGAACAGTGCTCAAAGAGGTTTAGGGGTGGATATGGTCACGATTGCATTCAACTTGAGATCTCTTAAGGGTGCTGAAGTCAATTACTCGACCATCAAGAAGGAGGCGTTTGCAGTTTTTGGGAATGTATATAGTTTGCGCAGTTTTTGTGGGAAACTGAATTTGCGGAGAACACTGATCACAAGCCACTGCAAAAGGTGTTTGGCAAAAAGGGGTCGGATTGTATTCCCTACCGTATAACCAAGTGGCTTGTAGGGTGACGTGACTTTCATTTTAAAGTTTAGTATATTCCCGGTGTTGAAAACAAGATGGAGGACTGTTTATCATGTTTGGCTGGAAGTGAGTCTAAAGTGGATGAGGTTGAAGGAAGTTGGTGGATGAATGATGAAACTAGTGTTTATGTAGTCGCAGATGGTTGCATAACAGAAGAAACGTGGTTAGTCTTGGCGAAGGTGTGAAAGATTTTGCATTAGAACTTGTCTTGGCCGAGAGCAGAATTGGGTGGTTTTGAGAAGGTGAAAGATGAACTGGCTGTTAGCATGGATTTGGTTCTGGGAGAAAATAGATTAGTAGTTCCCAAAAGTTTGAGGGGTCTCTTGTTGGAGTTGACGCATGTGGGACACCAAGGGATTTACAAAATGAAAGGACATTTGAGGAATAACTATTGTGGCCGGGGATGGACTTGCAGGCGGAAAGGTTAGTAAGGGATTACCGTGATTGCAGTTTTAGTGATAAAAGTGGAAAAGGTTAGGATTCCCTTTTAATCTGCAGGAAAATTCCAGGTGAGGTGTGGGAAGACGTTTCCTTGGATATTATGGATCCCATTGATAATGAAGGTGGGAGCAACAGGTACAAGCTTTGATGAATTTGCTGTCCCGATGGACTGTCATTAAAGTTGTTCACAACATTTCTATGAGTTCTGTGTGTGGTGTTTATTCGTGATGGCTTTCCTAGTTTCATTCTTACTGACAATGTTGTTCTGTCCTTCAAGATAGTGTCGTATTTAAAATGGAGAGGTATTTCACACAAATTTTTTCTCGGAGATTAATTTTATGATCGAGAAATTTAAATGTACCTTGAAGGAATCTATTCAGATCTCCAGGGCCCTTAATAAAGATTGGGTCAAAGGAATTTTAGATATGGTCTTGGAGTACAAATGTACTCCTCATTCCACCACTGGTCTCACTCCCTTTGAATTTTTTAGGAAGCACAAGCTCTATACCAGCATGTGTCCTCTTTGGATACGGTCATAAGGTGAGGGGAACAGCACTCTAGACGAAAGGTTGGAAGTGAGTTAGACCAAGGAGCTAAGTACTTGTGGTAGGAAGAAGTTGTACCTTGATAATCAAAAAGCGGTAAAAGATGTCAAGTTGGTAGTTGGTGATGTAGATTTACCTAGGAAAACCCGGGGTGAGCATTTTGACAATCTACTAAGTGTGGTCAAGGCGTTCAAGGGAGCTGCAAAATCAGAAGATGGAAGAGGATGGAATTTCCAAAGATTGTCTGTAAATAGATAGTTTGTTTTCCCTTTGGGCGAAGGTGGTGTGGTATCTGTCTATTGCTTTGTATATTACCGTGTTAAATATTATTGCCACTTTATGTTCATATTGTTTGTATTTAAATTGCTCCTGTGTTTCCTGCCTGACGGTTGGAAAGCAGAATGTTGTCTTTAAAAATGGCTATGGACTTGGATGCAGGCTGGAGACTTGAGTGGATGGAGTTTCCTGTTTGCATGGAATAAAACTTGGATTTAACCCTCTCTGCTGAATTCCAATTGTGTTTTATCTACCTACTTTCACTCTTTCCTACTCTGACAGCCCCTTCTCTATTTTCCTCCCAAACATCAACAATCCACCACCCCATTCACCCTCTGCCTCAGTCATTGCACACCTTTTAGACTACCCTCAACCAATCGTCCTCAATGCCATCATACAAAACCACAGGATCTTATACCACAATACAGCCTGCAATATTCCATACCATGTAAATCCACTGCACCCCATTTCTCATACCCTAAACCTACCCACCACAGAACAACCACACAACACCAGCACCATCCAAAACACTATACATTGCGAAGTTTGGAATTTTCTTGTCCATTTGCTTGTTACCGACCCTCTGTGGCATATTTACAAGCCCCTATCGCCACCATAACGTCACTTTTTGGACGTTGTGGTGGCGATGTGGGTTTCACCTTATTTACAAGGCAGCATTAAGCTACTTAATGTGGCTTAACACTGCCTTGTAAATAAGGTCCCCTTTCACACTATACTTAGCGTGAAAGGGGTGGGCAATGGGTGTTTTGGTGGACATTCCACCACAACACCTATTGATTTTGACGCTGCCCCATATTTACAAGGGTGGCGTAAATATGGGGCAGTGCCAAAATTAAGACCAGGGAAAACCTGGTCTTAACATGGCACAACAATGAAAAATGTATTATTTCTCCTTGCTGTTTTTATGTGTGCTGCATTGTGCAGCGCACATAGTAACAGCAAAACTCCATGCATGAATGTTTATGTAAATGTGCAGATATTTATATAGCACAAATCACCAACCGGTCTCTAAGCGCTTGCTTAGGGAACCCATCCTGGTATTCCCCTGTGAGATAACCCAGCAGGGCATCCACAAGGTGAAAGCCAGGCATCCCGCCACAAGGGGCCATTGTGGAGATTAAGCGAGCTATTGCCCAGAGTCGCAGAGTGTGAACCAATGAATCAAGTATGCACTGGAGCGAGAATTATCGAGTCCATGGACAATTTATGGACTCAAGACCCAGCCGAGCTGGGAATTGAACCCTGGTCCCGGGCTGACCTCTGCTTCCAGGTCTGCCTACTCTAACCAGTGAGCCACACTTCTCCACAGTGCAGGAAGGTGTCCCTTTCTGCACATAAACAATCATTTTAAAAATTACTAGTTGCAACTTCTATGTGTGCTGTACAAAGCGAAACACATACAAGATACAAATCGCCATTGAAGATTGTTTATGTGCTGGCAGGGACACCTTCCTGCACATAAACAATCATTCACCACAACGCAAGCACCCTTGCACTATGTTGCAAGGGTGCCTGCGCTGGCGCTAGGCAGCTCGATTTAGCACCAGTGCAGGGGGAAACGCAGGGCTGCACTGTATTGTTGTAAATACAATGCAGCCCTGTGTTCAGAAGCGGCGGAGCGTGGCTTTAAGCCAAGGAGGCTAACACAGCGCTTCATCCCTTCTTAGTAAATATGCCCCTCTGTCTCAAACGTTCTATACAAAAAACTACAATACCAATCTATGCTCAGTAAAACATTACCATTCTCACCAGCCCTTTACCTACAAACCCATCCACATGACTTCACACAATAGATCATTAGACAATATTTTGTACAACATACCATGCTAGAGCAATGCATACCACATTCTCCAACAAAAATACATTCATGGCATACCCCCACAAACCCCTACTTCAAGAAACCCAATCTTTTATTATCAATATATTAGCCACCAATCCAGTCCCACCACTCTTCAAATGTCTACACTACACAAATAAATATAGCACGACATATCACACCTGATATTACACTTTATTTTGGTCTTAAATCAGCGCCATCCACACAATATGACAACAGCTGCACCTTCCATTAACCAATAAACCAGACCCTTTCAGAACAACCTATCAGACCCACAGAATTCCCCTGGCGCTTTTCATGGAACATACACCCTGGCACAGAAGGGCATTAAGACCCCCAGCACACTCCACGTGGGAAGAAGCTAGAGAATCCTACTAACCTTCAGTCTATGCAACTTAGCTAAAATAGTACTATTATTACTAATATTAATATTGTTATTATTCTCTCCAATGACCCATTGCCTTTAGAAAAATACAACATTCATTGATCAAAACTAAGCCTTTTTCTGGCAAACAGATTGGGTGACAAGACATGAATGCGCACTGTAAACCACCATGCAGAGACAAACCCCTACCCTCTCTTCTAAAGTTAGGGTGGAACATTGTAAGACACTCTGCCACTTATGGGACATCCACCATAAAAGATAACACACATGATATCATTTGAACCACAAACCCACAACCAATCCAGTTCAGAAATCAATTGCCACAGTACGACACAACCTCTGGAGGAATCTCAACTGCAGAAAAAAGTCTTCATAAAGCACAGAAGCAACCCTCTATAGTCAAGTCATACTCTGGTGAGGATGATAGGATGAGATACACGCTAACAAAAGGTGGGAGGGACCTGTGTTATGAAACCTTTAGGGTACAGTACTCAAGCATTTGAAATTCAATCTCTTCACAGATATGGCATGTGCTTTTTGAAAGGGACAGAGATGGTAAATTGCTTTTTGGTTCAAAAGGCCCTGGTGCAATCTTTATGTGCAATCCTGCTCCGCATCTCATCAATGAAATTGCCCATTTATGTTTTCCTGTGCAGGAGACATGTGTCACAGTTATTCATTTATTTATCTTTCACAGTGGATAAAATACATCAAGAGAAGACAAAAAGAATATTTATTTATAGTTTTAGTATTCAAATGTACTCAAAATAAAACAATAATTCTAAATTGACATAAAAAATGCAATCATTTGATAAGTGTAGATGACACAATAGTCTATTACAATCATGGACAATCAATTCCTAAGATATTTGGTTTCACATACCAGAGAGATTCTAAACATTTGAAGATAGAGAAAATCAGATGAGGGCTACTGGCAAATTTACAGATCCTCGATTCCTCTTTAAAGAGTCTTATTACCAACAGACAGCAAATCGGGGCAATCTATCTAGTTCTTCGCCTTGACTAAGCAGTACATAATACAAAATAACAATAAATGTTTCTTGCTTTCCTCGGACAGATGACAAGCAGACCCTGGGCTTTTTTCTGTGGGTTGCGTCCACCACCTAGTAACAAAAGGGATGTATGACGTAACAACGCGTGCTGTTACATTGCGTGCTGTTACATCGCGGCCGTTACAACGACTGCGATGTTACCACACTATCCCATTACAACGCAAGTCTTTACATCGACTTATTGTCACATGGATACTTGGGTCAGAGTAAAGCTGGGCAGCAGTACCAACCTCTCCAGGGCCATTCCAATATCCTGCTGGCTCAAGCAGGGTTGAGTCCTAACTCCCACGCTTTTTAACCTATTCCTGGCAGACCTCTCCTTATCCCCGTCTTCGGTCAACACCCATGCCCGAAGCAGTGCAATACTCTCCTCTCAAATCTCCTTTTTGCTGATGACTTGGTGTTGATTAGCCGGCTCCAGGTAGGGATGCAATGTCTTTTGAACTCCACCAACGAATACTCAATAAGAAATGGGCTGACAATCAACACCAAGAAAACTAAAATCATGAACGGTTCTAGAAGAACAAGCAGCAAAGTCAGCTGGTTTCTTGATTCCATCGAGGTCGAGGAAGTCACCAAAAACAAATATCTCGGAGTCACATTTGACAATAAAGGAAACTTCAAGCCTCACAGGGAGGAAATAAAAAAGAAAAGTGCTCGCTTTGGCAGCAGGTCTTAGGGCACCTTTTATGAATCTGAATGGTCTATCCTATAGCCCTATTTTAGAAATAGCAAAGGCCAAGATAGTCCCAACTCTGGCGTACGGAAGTGAAGCCCTTCAAGACAAGGCTTCAACCACTCCGGACAACATGGTCATCAGAATCTACAAGGACATTTTCCATCTCCCTTGATATACCTCACCAGCCCAAATCAGGCTAGAATTTGGTCAATAGCAAGCCGTGCAGCATTTACCATCATGTGCTACAGGCTTCAGTCCACAGAAAGGAATAGCATAAACTACAACATCTGGCTGGAGATCAATAAAACCCATTCAGTGGGTGGAAATTATCTCAAACTATCTTTGACCTGCCTGGGCTTGCTCATCTGTGGTCCACAATGCCTGCTCTTGAGATGTTCTGAAGGACCACTGGCAAAACATCAAAACTAATTTCATCCCAGGAGGACAGGGCATCTCTTGAGAACCGGGCAGATGCATGGATGGTCTTATATAGTTAAACATTCCTAAGACCACAGCAATACCTGGGTGAAGCCTTCAGTTGCAGGACCAAGGGACTTTTCCTAAAACATCGGCTTGGCTTCCTCCTCACCAACGTACATGCAGCACCTTGATCAAGGGCAGGTGGAGAAGCTTTGTGCAGGCTGTGTGGCCAACCAAAGAAACACACAATCCATACCTTCTGCTTTTTCAGGTCCACCTTAAATCTGCGCCACCGCTAGCTTAGGCCCTTTTGAAAACAGGCTGGGGTGCTTTCCTGCAGACAAGCCATAATAACATGTTTAAACTCTGGGGACCCTCCAGTAATCTCCCGAACTGTAAAATATCTCCAGGGAGTTGACCAGGCATTAAAGAAAGCACCTTATCAGCCTGGACAGTTTGCACAGTTGTGATCTCTGGCCCACCTTTCTTTTTGGGGAGCTTTATATGGCGCAAACTCGACCGAATGTATCAGAGCACTTTATATGAGCACCAGTTGCGTTACAGATGAATACATTTATTTTAGGTAGGCACAGGGAGGTTAAGTGATTTGTCTAGAAGGAGTTAAGCTTCCTTGCCAAGACTTGAACCGGGTTCCCTAGCTTCGAGGTCGACCACGTTAGCCATTAGCCCATATCCTCTCCACACCTTTGGTACAGGGGCGACTTACCCTTCTCATCACACCAACCACACCATTGGACTAGCTACCCCAGCTTACTTGTCGTGTTCTAATTACCATTTGCGCAAATTCTTCCTTTTGCACAAAGCCCTTTTTCCACCTCGGTCACATAAAACATTTTGGCCTCAGGCAGGTTCAATTGCTAATTCTTGTATAAGTTTGTTAAGCTGCCTCTTGCTGATTTGCACAAAGAAGGACATTCACTTTTTAGCCACTGACTGGGACATTGAACACTGAGAACCCTCCTTCCCTTAATCGTCATTTTTTATTATTTTAATGTATTTTATTTTATTTATTGTTTTTGATATATATTGTATTGATTTAAATTAATTGAACAATAAATCTTACTTGGACTTTAACTCAATTAGAGCCCGAGTAACCTTAGAAGTGTAGTTTGTAGATAGCATGGTTTTGCTCTTTAGTAAGTGTATGTTTGGGTTAGTGTGTCCTGCCCTAAACCATTCCTTAAAGTTTCCTACCCCCTTCATTTAGTAGTAAGTATTCCCCATTTTCCAGCCACTCTCCCTTATCCTTTCACCAGTACCTCCATTAATAAAAAAATAGTTGTACATTTAAGTTTGCTTTGCATTTTATATCCTGATAGTCTGAATTTGGAGTTTGCCTGGACTTAATCTTTAATTTTGATCTTTTAAATAAGACATTAAATTTGCCAGTAGATTTTTGTGCCCTTTTTTTTATCTGACTTCTTCCCAAAGTGGACAAGGCAGCATGCTTCCATGGCTGTCGTCCCACGGGCAGTCCACCAGGTTCCATAAAATGGCTGCAGTGGTGCTGCCTGTACCTAATATCGGAAGACAGATTAAGGACTGCATTTTTACCATATTAGACCACTAGCCCATTTTCATTTTCCATTAACTCAGTGCTCCAACTTAGGGGTGTCTAGCCCTCACAGACCGTGGGCCAATTTATGAGCCGGCTTGCAATGCTCTTGCACCACTCAATGTGGTACAAAAGTGACAAAAAAATACCAAGAAATTTCTGAAGCCACTTTGCATGGCCCTCAGTTCCATGAGTCTGGAGTAAGGCAACACAACGCAAACCACTGAGCTGTCTTACTGTGCCCTGGAAAGGCATTCCATGGGCATTGCTGTGAGTGTTCCCATGCAACTCCCATGGTTTTTACGCATTCCCAGATTTACCAGAACTAGTAGAACAGTGATTACTAATGGAACTTGTTTTTATTTTTATTACATCTCAGTTTGCTTTGAGTTTTATTTCTTTTGTATTAGTCATTTCTTATAGCAGTTGCTTTTTGATTTCTGCTTGGAGAAGGGAAACGTTAACATGCTTCCCTGGTGGATGTATGTCGTTACAACGCACACTTTTACAACGCATGCACTTACAACGTATTTTTTACAACGCAAAATCCATTACAACGCATTCCATTACATAGCATGACACTACAACGCATTTTTAAAAACTACCTTTACAACGCATTCCATTACAACGCATACTACCTTTACAACGCATACCATTACAACGCATAATATTAAATTGCATTTAAGGTAAGTATTAGATAGCATAGGGGTAAAAATTACTTTTCTAACTCCAGTAGGGTAAGTGTTGGATAGTATAGGGGTAAAAATTACTATTCTAACTCCAGGGGGTGCAACAGTAGGGTAAGTGTTGGATAGTATAGGGGTAAACATTACTATTCTAACTCCAGGGGGTGCAACAGTAGGGTAAGTGTTGGATAGTATAGGGGTAAAAATTACTATTCTAACTCCAGGGGGTGCAACAGTAGGGTAAGTGTTGGATAGTATAGGGGTAAAAATTACTATTCTAACTCCAGGGGGTGCAACAGTAGGGTAAGTGTTGGATAGTATAGGGGTAAAAATTACTATTCTAACTCCAGGGGGTGCAACAGTAGGGTAAGTGTTGGATAGTATAGGGGTAAAAACTTACTATTCTAACTCCAGGGGGTGCAACAGTAGGGTAAGTGTTGGATAGTATAGGGGTAAACATTACTATTCTAACTCCAGGGGGTGCAACAGTAGGGTAAGTGTTGTATAGTATAGGGGTAAAAATTACTATTCTAACTCCAGGGGGTGCAACAGTAGGGTAAGTGTTGGATAGTATAGGGGTAAAAATTACTATTCTAACTCCAGGGGGTGCAACAGTAGGGTAAGTGTTGGATAGTATAGGGGTAAACATTACTATTCTAACTCCAGGGGGTGCAACAGTAGGGTAAGTGTTGGATAGTATAGGGGTAAAAATTACTATTCTAACTCCAGGGGGTGCAACAGTAGGGTAAGTGTTGGATAGTATAGGGGTAAAAATTACTATTCTAACTCCAGGGGGTGCAACAGTAGGGTAAGTGTTGGATAGTATAGGGGTAAAAATTACTATTCTAACTCCAGGGGGTGCAACAGTAGGGTAAGTGTTGGATAGTATAGGGGTAAAAACTTACTATTCTAACTCCAGGGGGTGCAACAGTAGGGTAAGTTTCGGATAGTATAGGGGTAAAAATTGCTATTCTAACTCCAGGGGGTGCAACAGTAGGGTAAGTGTTGGATAGTATAGGGGTAAAAATTACTATTCTAACTCCAGGGGGTGCAACAGTAGGGTAAGTGTTGGATAGTATAGGGGTAAAAATTACTATTCTAACTCCAGGGGGTGCAACAGTAGGGAAAGTGTTGGATAGTATAGGGGTAAAAATTACTATTCTAACTCCAGGGGGTGCAATAGTAGGGTAAGTGTTGGATAGTATAGGGGTAAAAATTACTATTCTAACTCCAGGGGGTGCAACAGTAGGGTAAGTGTTGGATAGTGTAGTGTAATATTATGCGTTGTAATGGTATGCGTTGTAAAGGTAGTATGCGTTGTAATGGAATGCGTTGTAAAGGTAGTTTTTAAAAATGCGTTGTAGTGTCAAGCTATGTAATGGAATGCGTTGTAATGGATTTTGCGTTGTAAAAAATGCGTTGTAAGTGTAGTGCGTTGTAAAGGTTGTTCCCCTTCCCTGGTACTCTATGTATGGGCCTGCCAACCAGGTGCCATAAAATGGGGACTGCGATGCAGATATGTGCAGTCAATGCACTTCTACAACAAACAAATGATGGACGGAATGCTGACAATGCATACATTCTCCCCCAGTCAAGAGATCTGGGTTAAATCCATCGTTCTTTTGCCCACTACACCACCCCAGTTCAGACATGGCCATATGCAAATCAGTCTTGACCCTGTGCCTCATGGGAACAGTCCAGCCCGAACTGCCAAGCCATGTCTTCCCTGGACCGGAATCAAGCATCCTAGGACCGGTTTCTGGCTATCAGCCGTCATCAGCCAGGATAGCTTGACTCCAGTGGCGTAGTGAGCACGGGTCCCACGTCTGGGAATACCCATCCCACTTAGAGCGAAAAGCGTTACAACAAACAAATGATGGACGGAATGCTGACAATGCATACATTCTCCCCCAGTCAAGAGATCTGGGTTAAATCCATCGTTCTTTTGCCCACTACACCACCCCAGTTCACACATGGCCATATGCAAATCAGTCTTGACCCTGTGCCTCATGGGAACAGTCCAGCCCGAACTGCCAAGCCATGTCTTCCCTGGACCGGAATCAAGCCTCCTAGGACCGGTTTCTGGTTATCAGCCGTCATCAGCCAGGATAGCTTGACTCCAGTGGCGTAGTGAGCACGGGTCCCACGTCTGGGAATACCCATCCCACTTAGGGCGAAAAGCGTTACAACAAACAAATGATGGACGGAATGCTGACAATGCATACATTCTCCCCCAGTCAAGAGATCTGGGTTAAATCCATCGTTCTTTTGCCCACTACACCACCCCAGTTCAGACATGGCCATATGCAAATCAGTCTTGACCCTGTGCCTCATGGGAACAGTCCAGCCCGAACTGCCAAGCCATGTCTTCCCTGGACCGGAATCAAGCATCCTAGGACCGGTATCTGGCTATCAGCCGTCATCAGCCAGGATAGCTTGACTCCAGTGGCGTAGTGAGCACGGGTCCCACATCTGGGAATACCCATCCCACTTAGGGCGAAAAGCGTTACAACAAACAAATGATGGACGGAATGCTGACAATGCATACATTCTCCCCCAGTCAAGAGACATGGGTTAAATCCATCGTTCTTTTGCCCACTACACCACCCCAGTTCAGACATGGCCATATGAAAATCAGTCTTGACCCTGTGCCTCATGGGAACAGTCCAGCCCGAACTGCCAAGCCATGTATTCCCTGGACCGGAATCAAGCATCCTAGGACCGGTTTCTGGCTATCAGCCGTCATCATCCAGGATAGCTTGACTCCAGTGGCGTAGTGAGCACGGGTCCCACGTCTGGGAATACCATCCAACTTAGGGCGAAAAGCGTTACAACAAACAAATGATGGACGGAATGCTGACAATGCATACATTCTCCCCCAGTCAAGAGATCTGGGTTAAATCCATCGTTCTTTTGCCCACTACACCACCCCAGTTCAGACATGGCCATATGCAAATCAGTCTTGACCCTGTGCCTCATGGGAACAGTCCAGCCCGAACTGCCAAGCCATGTCTTCCCTGGACCGGAATCAAGCATCCTAGGACCGGTTTCTGGCTATCAGCCGTCATCAGCCAGGATAGCTTGACTCCAGTGGCGTAGTGAGCACGGGTCCCACGTCTGGGAATACCCATCCCACTTAGGGCGAAAAGCGTTACAACAAACAAATGATGGACGGAATGCTGACAATGCATACATTCTCCCCGAGGCAAGAGATCTGGGTTAAATCCATCGTTCTTTTGCCCACTACACCACCCCAGTTCAGACATGGCCATATGCAAATCAGTCTTGACCCTGTGCCTCATGGGAACAGTCCAGCCCGAACTGCCAAGCCATGTCTTCCCTGGACCAGAATCAAGCATCCTAGGACCGGTTTCTGGCTATCAGCCGTCATCAGCCAGGATAGCTTGACTCCAGTGGCGTAGTGTGCACGGGTCCCACGTCTGGGAATACCCATCCCACTTAGGGCGAAAAGCGTTACAACAAACAAATGATGGACGGAATGCTGACAATGCATACATTCTCCCCCAGTCAAGAGATCTGGGTTAAATCCATCGTTCTTTTGCCCACTACACCACCCCAGTTCAGACATGGCCATATGCAAATCAGTCTTGACCCTGTGCCTCATGGAAACAGTCCAGCCCGAACTGCCAAGCCATGTCTTCCCTGGACCAGAATCAAGCATCCTAGGACCGGTTTCTGGATATCAGCCGTCATCAGCCAGGATAGCTTGACTCCAGTGGCGTAGTGAGCACGGGTCCCACGTCTGGGAATACCCATCCCACTTAGGGCGAAAAGCGTTACAACAAACAAATGATGGACGGAATGCTGACAATGCATACATTCTCCCCCAGTCAAGAGATCTGGGTTAAATCCATCGTTCTTTTGCCCACTACACCACCCCAGTTCAGACATGGCCATATGCAAATCAGTCTTGACCCTGTGCCTCATGGGAGCAGTCCAGCCCAAACTGCCAAGCCATGTCTTCCCTGGACCGGAATCAAGCATCCTAGGACCGGTTTCTGGCTATCAGCCGTCATCAGCCAGGATAGCTTGACTCCAGTGGCGTAGTGAGCACGGGTCCCACGTCTGGGAATACCCATCCCACTTAGGGCGAAAAGCGTTACAACAAACAAATGATGGACGGAATGCTGACAATGCATACATTCTCCCCCAGTCAAGAGATCTGGGTTAAATCCATCGTTCTTTTGCCCACTACACCACCCCAGTTCAGACATGGCCATATGCAAATCAGTCTTGACCCTGTGCCTCATGGGAGCAGTCAAGCCCGAACTGCCAAGCCATGTCTTCCCTGGACCGGAATCAAGCATCCTAGGACCGGTTTCTGGCTATCAGCCGTCATCAGCCAGGATAGCTTGACTCCAGTGGCGTAGTGAGCACGGGTCCCACGTCTGGGAATACCCATCCCACTTAGGGCGAAAAGCGTTACAACAAACAAATGATGGACGGAATGCTGACAATGCATACATTCTCCCCCAGTCAAGAGATCTGGGTTAAATCCATCGTTCTTTTGCCCACTACACCACCCCAGTTCAGACATGGCCATATGCAAATCAGTCTTGACCCTGTGCCTCATGGGAACAGTCCAGCCCGAACTGCCAAGCCATGTCTTCCCTGGACCGGAATCAAGCATCCTAGGACCGGTTTCTGGCTATCAGCCGTCATCAGCCAGGATAGCTTGACTCCAGTGGCGTAGTGAGCACGGGTCCCACGTCTGGGAATACCCATCCCACTTAGGGCGAAAAGCGTTACAACAAACAAATGATGGACGGAATGCTGACAATGCATACATTCTCCCCCAGTCAAGAGATCTGGGTTAAATCCATCGTTCTTTTGCCCACTACACCACCCCAGTTCAGACATGGCCATATGCAAATCAGTCTTGACCCTGTGCCTCATGGGAACAGTCCAGCCCGAACTGCCAAGCCATGTCTTCCCTGGACCGGAATCAAGCATCCTAGGACCGGTTTCTGGCTATCAGCCGTCATCAGCCAGGATAGCTTGACTCCAGTGGCGTAGTGAGCACGGGTCCCACGTCTGGGAATACCCATCCCACTTAGGGCGAAAAGCGTTACAACAAACAAATGATGGACGGAATGCTGACAATGCATACATTCTCCCCCAGTCAAGAGATCTGGGTTAAATCCATCGTTCTTTTGCCCACTACACCACCCCAGTTCAGACATGGCCATATGAAAATCAGTCTTGACCCTGTGCCTCATGGGAACAGTCCAGCCCGAACTGCCAAGCCATGTCTTCCCTGGACCGGAATCAAGCATCCTAGGACCGGTATCTGGCTATCAGCCGTCATCAGCCAGGATAGCTTGACTCCAGTGGCGTAGTGAGCACGGGTCCCACGTCTGGGAATACCCATCCCACTTAGGGCGAAAAGCGTTACAACAAACAAATGATGGACGGAATGCTGACAATGCATACATTCTCCCCGAGGCAAGAGATCTGGGTTAAATCCATCGTTCTTTTGCCCACTACACCACCCCAGTTCAGACATGGCCATATGCAAATCAGTCTTGACCCTGTGCCTCATGGGAACAGTCCAGCCCGAACTGCCAAGCCATGTCTTCCCTGGACCAGAATCAAGCATCCTAGGACCGGTTTCTGGCTATCAGCCGTCATCAGCCAGGATAGCTTGACTCCAGTGGCGTAGTGAGCACGGGTCCCACATCTGGGAATACCCATCCCACTTAGGGCGAAAAGCGTTACAACAAACAAATGATGGACGGAATGCTGACAATGCATACATTCTCCCCCAGTCAAGAGATCTGGGTTAAATCCATCGTTCTTTTGCCCACTACACCACCCCAGTTCAGACATGGCCATATGCAAATCAGTCTTGACCCTGTGCCTCATGGGAACAGTCCAGCCCGAACTGCCAAGCCATGTCTTCCCTGGACCGGAATCAAGCATCCTAGGACCGGTATCTGGCTATCAGCCGTCATCATCCAGGATAGCTTGACTCCAGTGGCGTAGTGAGCACGGGTCCCACGTCTGGGAATACCCATCCCACTTAGGGCGAAAAGCGTTACAACAAACAAATGATGGACGGAATGCTGACAATGCATACATTCTCCCCGAGGCAAGAGATCTGGGTTAAATCCATCGTTCTTTTGCCCACTACACCACCCCAGTTCAGACATGGCCATATGCAAATCAGTCTTGACCCTGTGCCTCATGGGAACAGTCCAGCCCGAACTGCCAAGCCATGTCTTCCCTGGACCAGAATCAAGCATCCTAGGACCGGTTTCTGGCTATCAGCCGTCATCAGCCAGGATAGCTTGACTCCAGTGGCGTAGTGTGCACGGGTCCCACGTCTGGGAATACCCATCCCACTTAGGGCGAAAAGCGTTACAACAAACAAATGATGGACGGAATGCTGACAATGCATACATTCTCCCCCAGTCAAGAGATCTGGGTTAAATCCATCGTTCTTTTGCCCACTACACCACCCCAGTTCAGACATGGCCATATGCAAATCAGTCTTGACCCTGTGCCTCATGGAAACAGTCCAGCCCGAACTGCCAAGCCATGTCTTCCCTGGACCAGAATCAAGCATCCTAGGACCGGTTTCTGGATATCAGCCGTCATCAGCCAGGATAGCTTGACTCCAGTGGCGTAGTGAGCACGGGTCCCACGTCTGGGAATACCCATCCCACTTAGGGCGAAAAGCGTTACAACAAACAAATGATGGACGGAATGCTGACAATGCATACATTCTCCCCCAGTCAAGAGATCTGGGTTAAATCCATCGTTCTTTTGCCCACTACACCACCCCAGTTCAGACATGGCCATATGCAAATCAGTCTTGACCCTGTGCCTCATGGGAGCAGTCCAGCCCAAACTGCCAAGCCATGTCTTCCCTGGACCGGAATCAAGCATCCTAGGACCGGTTTCTGGCTATCAGCCGTCATCAGCCAGGATAGCTTGACTCCAGTGGCGTAGTGAGCACGGGTCCCACGTCTGGGAATACCCATCCCACTTAGGGCGAAAAGCGTTACAACAAACAAATGATGGACGGAATGCTGACAATGCATACATTCTCCCCCAGTCAAGAGATCTGGGTTAAATCCATCGTTCTTTTGCCCACTACACCACCCCAGTTCAGACATGGCCATATGCAAATCAGTCTTGACCCTGTGCCTCATGGGAGCAGTCAAGCCCGAACTGCCAAGCCATGTCTTCCCTGGACCGGAATCAAGCATCCTAGGACCGGTTTCTGGCTATCAGCCGTCATCAGCCAGGATAGCTTGACTCCAGTGGCGTAGTGAGCACGGGTCCCACGTCTGGGAATACCCATCCCACTTAGGGCGAAAAGCGTTACAACAAACAAATGATGGACGGAATGCTGACAATGCATACATTCTCCCCCAGTCAAGAGATCTGGGTTAAATCCATCGTTCTTTTGCCCACTACACCACCCCATTTCAGACATGGCCATATGCAAATCAGTCTTGACCCTGTGCCTCATGGGAACAGTCCAGCCCGAACTGCCAAGCCATGTCTTCCCTGGACCGGAATCAAGCATCCTAGGACCGGTTTCTGGCTATCAGCCGTCATCAGCCAGGATAGCTTGACTCCAGTGGCGTAGTGAGCACGGGTCCCACGTCTGGGAATACCCATCCCACTTAGGGCGAAAAGCGTTACAACAAACAAATGATGGACGGAATGCTGACAATGCATACATTCTCCCCCAGTCAAGAGATCTGGGTTAAATCCATCGTTCTTTTGCCCACTACACCACCCCAGTTCAGACATGGCCATATGCAAATCAGTCTTGACCCTGTGCCTCATGGGAACAGTCCAGCCCGAACTGCCAAGCCATGTCTTCCCTGGAGCGGAATCAAGCATCCTAGGACCGGTTTCTGGCTATCAGCCGTCATCAGCCAGGATAGCTTGACTCCAGTGGCGTAGTGAGCACGGGTCCCACGTCTGGGAATACCCATCCCACTTAGGGCGAAAAGCGTTACAACAAACAAATGATGGACGGAATGCTGACAATGCATACATTCTCCCCCAGTCAAGAGATCTGGGTTAAATCCATCGTTCTTTTGCCCACTACACCACCCCAGTTCAGACATGGCCATATGCAAATCAGTCTTGACCCTGTGCCTCATGGGAACAGTCCAGCCCGAACTGCCAAGCCATGTCTTCCCTGGACCGGAATCAAGCATCCTAGGACCGGTATCTGGCTATCAGCCGTCATCAGCCAGGATAGCTTGACTCCAGTGGCGTAGTGAGCACGGGTCCCACATCTGGGAATACCCATCCCACTTAGGGCGAAAAGCGTTACAACAAACAAATGATGCACGGAATGCTGACAATGCATACATTCTCCCCCAGTCAAGAGATCTGGGTTAAATCCATCGTTCTTTTGCCCACTACACCACCCCAGTTCAGACATGGCCATATGCAAATCAGTCTTGACCCTGTGCCTCATGGGAACAGTCCAGCCCGAACTGCCAAGCCATGTCTTCCCTGGACCGGAATCAAGCATCCTAGGACCGGTTTCTGGCTATCAGCCATCATCAGCCAGGATAGCTTGACTCCAGTGGCGTAGTGAGCACGGGTCCCACGTCTGGGAATACCATCACACTTAGGGCGAAAAGCGTTACAACAAACAAATGATGGACGGAATGCTGACAATGCATACATTCTCCCCCAGTCAAGAGATCTGGGTTAAATCCATCGTTCTTTTGCCCACTACACCACCCCAGTTCAGACATGGCCATATGCAAATCAGTCTTGACCCTGTGCCTCATGGGAACAGTCCAGCCCGAACTGCCAAGCCATGTCTTCCCTGGACCGGAATCAAGCATCCTAGGACCGGTTTCTGGCTATCAGCCGCCATCAGCCAGGATAGCTTGACTCCAGTGGCGTAGTGAGCACGGGTCCCACGTCTGGGAATACCCATCCCACTTAGTGCGAAAAGCGTTACAACAAACAAATGATGGACGGAATGCTGACAATACATACATTCTCCCCGAGGCAAAAGATCTGGGTTAAATCCATCGTTCTTTTGCCCACTACACCACCCCAGTTCAGACATGGCCATATGCAAATCAGTCTTGACCCTGTGCCTCATGGGAACAGTCCAGCCCGAACTGCCAAGCCATGTCTTCCCTGGACCAGAATCAAGCATCCTAGGACCGGTTTCTGGCTATCAGCCGTCATTAGCCAGGATAGCTTGACTCCAGTGGCGTAGTGTGCACGGGTCCCACGTCTGGGAATACCCATCCCACTTAGGGCGAAAAGCGTTACAACAAACAAATGATGGACGGAATGCTGACAATGCATACATTCTCCCCCAGTCAAGAGATCTGGGTTAAATCCATCGTTCTTTTGCCCACTACACCACCCCAGTTCAGACATGGCCATATGCAAATCAGTCTTGACCCTGTGCCTCATGGGAACAGTCCAGCCCGAACTGCCAAGCCATGTCTTCCCTGGACCGGAATCAAGCATCCTAGGACCGGTTTCTGGCTATCAGCCGTCATCAGCCAGGATAGCTTGACTCCAGTGGCGTAGTGAGCACGGGTCCCACGTCTGGGAATACCCATCCCACTTAGGGCGAAAAGCGTTACAACAAACAAATGATGGACGGAATGCTGACAATGCATACATTCTCCCCCAGTCAAGAGATCTGGGTTAAATCCATCGTTCTTTTGCCCACTACACCACTAGGCCTGGGCAAAAATTTCGTTCCGTTCGCGGAAATTGCGATAATTTGACATTTTTGCGTTCCGCGGAGAGCGCGAAAATGTCAAAAATTCCGGTTTCCGCAGCTTGGCGATAATTTGTTTCTTGCTCGCGCTGTAAAATGATACATTCTCGCGCGCGCGCGATCGCCTTACCTGAATCCCTGCGTTCGCCGACAAGTTTTCTTGATCCGGTCGCGTTCTCCATGAGATGTTGTATTGTTTTTAGCCATTTGCGCTGTCTCGCGACAGTTCGCGCCCGCAGTGACGTCATGCGTCGCGCGATCACGTCTTTCTTCTCGCGATCATGCACCGCGAGAACAACTCAAAACAAGATGGCCGCGCCCGCAAGCAGCCACATGGGTAAGTTGGCGACCCGCAACCATGCAGAAAATCGCGCGAACATGCCGGAAAAAAACTTCCGCATCTTCGCGATATTTCTGCTTGTTTGCGATAATTTTAAACATTCTCGCGATAATTTGCGAAGGTTAATTCCGCAAATTCCGCCCACCCCTATACACCACCCCAGTTCAGACATGGCCATATGCAAATCAGTCTTGACCCTGTGCCTCATGGGAACAGTCCAGCCCGAACTGCCAAGCCATGTCTTCCCTGGACCGGAATCAAGCATCCTAGGACCGGTTTCTGGCTATCAGCCGTCATCAGCCAGGATAGCTTGACTCCAGTGGCGTAGTGAGCACGGGTCCCACGTCTGGGAATACCCATCCCACTTAGGGCGAAAAGCGTTACAACAAACAAATGATGGACGGAATGCTGACAATGCATACATTCTCCCCCAGTCAAGAGATCTGGGTTAAATCCATCGTTCTTTTGCCCACTACACCACCCCAGTTCAGACATGGCCATATGCAAATCAGTCTTGACCCTGTGCCTCATGGGAGCAGTCCAGCCCGAACTGCCAAGCCATGTCTTCCCTGGACCGGAATCAAGCATCCTAGGACCGGTTTCTGGCTATCAGCCGTCATCAGCCAGGATAGCTTGACTCCAGTGGCGTAGTGAGCACGGGTCCCACGTCTGGGAATACCCATCCCACTTAGGGCGAAAAGCGTTACAACAAACAAATGATGGACGGAATGCTGACAATGCATACATTCTCCCCCAGTCAAGAGATCTGGGTTAAATCCATCGTTCTTTTGCCCACTACACCATCCCAGTTCAGACATGGCCATATGCAAATCAGTCTTGACCCTGTGCCTCATGGGAACACTCCAGCCCGAACTGCCAAGCCATGTCTTCCCTGTACCGGAATCAAGCATCCTAGGATCGGTTTCTGGCTATCAGCCGTCATCAGCCAGGATAGCTTGACTCCAGTGGCGTAGTGAGCACGGGTCCCACGTCTGGGAATACCCATCCCACTTAGGGCGAAAAGCGTTACAACAAACAAATGATGGACGGAATGCTGACAATGCATACATTCTCCCCCAGTCAAGAGATCTGGGTTAAATCCATCATTCTTTTGCCCACTACACCACCCCAGTTCAGACATGGCCATATGCAAATCAGTCTTGACCCTGTGCCTCATGGGAACAGTCCAGCCCGAACTGCCAAGCCATGTCTTCCCTGGACCGGAATCAAGCATCCTAGGACCGGTTTCTGGCTATCAGCCGTCATCAGCCAGGATAGCTTGACTCCAGTGGCGTAGTGAGCACGGGTCCCACGTCTGGGAATACCCATCCCACTTAGGGCGAAAAGCGTTACAACAAACAAATGATGGACGGAATGCTGACAATGCATACATTCTCCCCCAGTCAAGAGATCTGGGTTAAATCCATCGTTCTTTTGCCCACTACACCACCCCAGTTCAGACATGGCCATATGCAAATCAGTCTTGACCCTGTGCCTCATGGGAACAGTCCAGCCCGAACTGCCAAGCCATGTCTTCCCTGGACCGGAATCAAGCATCCTAGGACCGGTTTCTGGCTATCAGCCGTCATCAGCCAGGATAGCTTGACTCCAGTGGTGTAGTGAGCACGGGTCCCACGTCTGGAAATACCCATCCCACTTAGGGCGAAAAGCGTTACAACAAACAAATGATGGACGGAATGCTGACAATGCATACATTCTCCCCCAGTCAAGAGATCTGGGTTAAATCCATCGTTCTTTTGCCCACTACACCACCCCAGTTTAGCCATGGCCATATGCAAATCAGTCTTGACCCTGTGCCTCATGGGAACAGTCCAGCCCGAACTGCCAAGCCATGTCTTCCCTGGACCGGAATCAAGCATCCTAGGACCGGTTTCTGGCTATCAGCCGTCATCAGCCAGGATAGCTTGACTCCAGTGGCGTAGTGAGCACGGGTCCCACGTCTGGGAATACCCACCCCACTTAGGGCGAAAAGCGTTACAACAAACAAATGATGGACGGAATGCTGACAATGCATACATTCTCCCCCAGTCAAGAGATCTGGGTTAAATCCATCGTTCTTTTGCCCACTACACCACCCCAGTTCAGACATGGCCATATGCAAATCAGTCTTGACCCTGTGCCTCATGGGAACAGTCCAGCCCGAACAGCCAAGCCATGTCTTCACTGGACCGGAATCAAGCATCCTAGGACCGGTTTCTGGCTATCAGCCGTCATCAGCCAGTATAGCTTGACTCCAGTGGCGTAGTGAGCACGGGT
Organism: Triturus cristatus; assembly: GCF_964204655.1. Taxonomy (NCBI): domain Eukaryota; kingdom Metazoa; phylum Chordata; class Amphibia; order Caudata; family Salamandridae; genus Triturus; species Triturus cristatus. The sequence goes on along the minus strand of NC_140589.1, from coordinate 30,665,922 downwards.
CCCACGTCTGGGAATACCCATCCCACTTAGGGCGAAAAGCGTTACAACAAACAAATGACAGACGGAATGCTGACAATGCATACATTCTCCCCCAGTCAAGAGATCTGGGTTAAATCCATCGTTCTTTTGCCCACTACACCACCCCAGTTCAGACATGGCCATATGCAAATCAGTCTTGACCCTGTGCCTCATGGGAACAGTCCAGCTCGAACTGCCAAGCCATGTCTTCCCTGGACCGGAATCAAGCATCCTAGGACCGTTTTCTGGCTATCAGCCGTCATCAGCCAGGATAGCTTGACTCCAGTGGCGTAGTGAGCACGGGTCCCATGTCTGGGAATACCCATCCCACTTAGGGCGAAAAGCGTTACAACAAACAAATGATGGACGGAATGCTGACAATGCATACATTCTCCCCCAGTCAAGAGATCTGGGTTAAATCCATCGTTTTTTTGCCCACTACACCACCCCAGTTCAGACATGGCCATATGCAAATCAGTCTTGACCCTGTGCCTCATGGGAACAGTCCAGCCCGAACTGCCAAGCCATGTCTTCCCTGGACTGGAATCAAGCATCCTAGGACCGGTTTCTGGCTATCAGCCGTCATCAGGCAGGATAACCTGACTCCAGTGGCGTAGTGAGCACGGGCCCCACGTCTGGGAATACCCATCCCACTTAGGGCGAAAAGCGTTACAACAAACAAATGATGGACGGAATGCTGACAATGCATACATTCTCCCCCAGTCAAGAGATCTGGGTTAAATCTATCGTTCTTTTGCCCACTACACCACCCCAGTTCAGACATGGCCATATGCAAATCAGTCTTGACCCTGTGCCTCATGGGAACAGTCCAGCCCGAACTGCCAAGCCATGTCTTCCCTGGACCGGAATCAAGCATCCTAGGACCGGTTTCTGGCTATCAGCCGTCATCAGCCAGGATAGCTTGACTCCAGTGGCGTAGTGAGCACGGGTCCCACGTCTGGGAATACCCATCCCACTTAAGGCGAAAAGCGTTACAACAAACAAATGATGGACGGAATGCTGACAATGCATACATTCTCCCCCAGTCAAGAGATCTGGGTTAAATCCATCGTTCTTTTGCCCACTACACCACCCCAGTTCAGACACGGCCATATGCAAATCAGTCTTGACCCTGTGCCTCATGGGAACAGTCCAGCCCGAACTGCCAAGCCATGTCTTCCCTGGACCGGAATCAAGCATCCTAGGACCGGTTTCTGGCTATCAGCCGTCATCAGCCAGGATAGCTTGACTCCAGTGGCGTAGTGAGCATGGGTCCCACGTCTGGGAATACCCATCCCACTTAGGGCGAAAAGCGTTACAACAAACAAATGATGGACGGAATGCTGACAATGCATACATTCTCCCCCAGTCAAGAGATCTGGGTTAAATCCATCGTTCTTTTGCCCACTACACCACCCCAGTTCAGACATGGCCATATGCAAATCAGTCTTGACCCTGTGCCTCATGGGAACAGTCCAGCCCGAACTGCCAAGCCATGTCTTCCCTGGACCGGAATCAAGCATCCTAGGACCGTTTTCAGGCTATCAGCCGTCATCAGCCAGGATAGCTTGACTCCAGTGGCGTAGTGAGCACGGGTCCCACGTCTGGGAATACCCATCCCACTTAGGGCGAAAAGCGTTACAACAAACAAATGATGGACGGAATGCTGACAATGCATACATTCTCCCCCAGTCAAGAGATCTGGGTTAAATCCATCGTTCTTTTGCCCACTACACCACCCCAGTTCAGACATGGCCATATGCAAATCAGTCTTGACCCTGTGCCTCATGGGAACAGTCCAGCCCGAACTGCCAAGCCATGTCTTCCCTGGACCGGAATCAAGCATCCTAGGACCGGTTTCTGGCTATCAGCCGTCACCAGCCAGGATAGCTTGACTCCAGTGGCGTAGTGAGCACGGGTCCCACGTCTGGGAATACCCATCCCACTTAGGGCGAAAAGCGTTACAACAAACAAATGATGGACGGAATGCTGACAATGCATACATTCTCCCCCAGTCAAGAGATCTGGGTTAAATCCATCGTTCTTTTGCTCACTACACCACCCCAGTTCAGACATGGCCATATGCAAATCAGTCTTGACCCTGTGCCTCATGGGAAAAGTCCAGCCCGAACTGCCAAGCCATGTCTTCCCTGGACCGGAATCAAGCATCCTAGGACCGGTTTCTGGCTATCAGCCGTCATCAGCCAGGATAGCTTGACTCCAGTGGCGTAGTGAGCACGGGTCCCACGTCTGGGAATACCCATCCCACTTAGGGCGAAAAGCGTTACAACAAACAAATGATGGACAGAATGCTGACAATGCATACATTCTCCCCCAGTCAAGAGATCTGGGTTAAATCCATCGTTCTTTTGCCCACTACACCACCCCAGTTCAGACATGGCCATATGCAAATCAGTCTTGACCCTGTGCCTCATGGGAACAGTCCAGCCTGAACTGCCAAGCCATGTCTTCCCTGGACCGGAATCAAGCATCCTAGGACCGGTTTCTGGCTATCAGCCGTCATCAGCCAGGATAGCTTGACTCCAGTGGCGTAGTGAGCACGGGTCCCACGTCTGGGAATACCCATCCCACTTAGGGCGAAAAGCGTTACAACAAACAAATGATGGACGGAATGCTGACAATGCATACATTCTCCCCCAGTCAAGAGATCTGGGTTAAATCCATCGTTCTTTTGCCCACTACACCACCCCAGTTCAGACATGACCATATGCAAATCAGTCTTGACCCTGTGCCTCATGGGAACAGTCCAGCCCGAACTGCCAAGCCATGTCTTCCCTGGACCGGAATCAAGCATCCTAGGACCGGTTTCTGGCTATCAGCCGTCATCAGCCAGGATAGCTTGACTCCAGTGGCGTAGTGAGCACGGGTCCCACGTCTGGGAATACCCATCCCACTTAGGGCGAAAAGCGTTACAACAAACAAATGATGGACAGAATGCTGACAATGCATACATTCTCCCCCAGTCAAGAGATATGGGTTAAATCCATCGTTCTTTTGCCCACTACACCACCCCAGTTCAGACATGGCCATATGCAAATCAGTCTTGACCCTGTGCCTCATGGGAACAGTCCAGCCCGAACTGCCAAGCCATGTCTTCCCTGGACCGGAATCAAGCATCCTAGGACCGGTTTCTGGCTATCAGCTGTCATCAGCCAGGATAGCTTGACTCCAGTGGCGTAGTGAGCACGGGTCCCACGTCTGGGAATACCCATCCCACTTAGGGCGAAAAGCGTTACAACAAACAAATGATGGACGGAATGCTGACAATGCATACATTCTCCCCCAGTCAAGAGATCTGGGTTAAATCCATCGTTCTTTTGCCCACTACACCACCCCAGTTCAGACATGGCCATATGCAAATCAGTCTTGACCCTGTGCCTCATGGGAACAGTCCAGCCCGAACTGCCAAGCCATGTCTTCCCTGGACCGGAATCAAGCATCCTAGGACCGGTTTCTGGCTATCAGCCGTCATCAGCCAGGATAGCTTGACTCCAGTGGCGTAGTGAGCACGGGTCCCACGTCTGGGAATACCCATCCCACTTAGAGCGAAAAGCGTTACAACAAACAAATGATGGACGGAATGCTGACAATGCATACATTCTCCCCCAGTCAAGAGATCTGGGTTAAATCCATCGTTCTTTTGCCCACTACACCACCCCAGTTCACACATGGCCATATGCAAATCAGTCTTGACCCTGTGCCTCATGGGAAAAGTCCAGCCCAAACTGCCAAGCCATGTCTTCCCTGGACCGGAATCAAGCCTCCTAGGACCGGTTTCTGGTTATCAGCCGTCATCAGCCAGGATAGCTTGACTCCAGTGGCGTAGTGAGCACGGGTCCCACGTCTGGGAATACCCATCCCACTTAGGGCGAAAAGCGTTACAACAAACAAATGATGGACGGAATGCTGACAATGCATACATTCTCCCCCAGTCAAGAGATCTGGGTTAAATCCATCGTTCTTTTGCCCACTACACCACCCCAGTTCAGACATGGCCATATGCAAATCAGTCTTGACCCTGTGCCTCATGGGAACAGTCCAGCCCGAACTGCCAAGCCATGTCTTCCCTGGACCGGAATCAAGCATCCTAGGACCGGTATCTGGCTATCAGCCGTCATCAGCCAGGATAGCTTGACTCCAGTGGCGTAGTGAGCACGGGTCCCACATCTGGGAATACCCATCCCACTTAGGGCGAAAAGCGTTACAACAAACAAATGATGGACGGAATGCTGACAATGCATACATTCTCCCCCAGTCAAGAGACATGGGTTAAATCCATCGTTCTTTTGCCCACTACACCACCCCAGTTCAGACATGGCCATATGAAAATCAGTCTTGACCCTGTGCCTCATGGGAACAGTCCAGCCCGAACTGCCAAGCCATGTATTCCCTGGACCGGAATCAAGCATCCTAGGACCGGTTTCTGGCTATCAGCCGTCATCATCCAGGATAGCTTGACTCCAGTGGCGTAGTGAGCACGGGTCCCACGTCTGGGAATACCATCCAACTTAGGGCGAAAAGCGTTACAACAAACAAATGATGGACGGAATGCTGACAATGCATACATTCTCCCCCAGTCAAGAGATCTGGGTTAAATCCATCGTTCTTTTGCCCACTACACCACCCCAGTTCAGACATGGCCATATGCAAATCAGTCTTGACCCTGTGCCTCATGGGAACAGTCCAGCCCGAACTGCCAAGCCATGTCTTCCCTGGACCGGAATCAAGCATCCTAGGACCGGTTTCTGGCTATCAGGCGTCATCAGCCAGGATAGCTTGACTCCAGTGGCGTAGTGAGCACGGGTCCCACGTCTGGGAATACCCATCCCACTTAGGGCGAAAAGCGTTACAACAAACAAATGATGGACGGAATGCTGACAATGCATACATTCTCCCCGAGGCAAGAGATCTGGGTTAAATCCATCGTTCTTTTGCCCACTACACCACCCCAGTTCAGACATGGCCATATGCAAATCAGTCTTGACCCTGTGCCTCATGGGAACAGTCCAGCCCGAACTGCCAAGCCATGTCTTCCCTGGACCGGAATCAAGCCTCCTAGGACCGGTTTCTGGTTATCAGCCGTCATCAGCCAGGATAGCTTGACTCCAGTGGCGTAGTGAGCACGGGTCCCACGTCTGGGAATACCCATCCCACTTAGGGCGAAAAGCGTTACAACAAACAAATGATGGACGGAATGCTGACAATGCATACATTCTCCCCCAGTCAAGAGATCTGGGTTAAATCCATCGTTCTTTTGCCCACTACACCACCCCAGTTCAGACATGGCCATATGCAAATCAGTCTTGACCCTGTGCCTCATGGGAACAGTCCAGCCCGAACTGCCAAGCCATGTCTTCCCTGGACCGGAATCAAGCATCCTAGGACCGGTATCTGGCTATCAGCCGTCATCAGCCAGGATAGCTTGACTCCAGTGGCGTAGTGAGCACGGGTCCCACATCTGGGAATACCCATCCCACTTAGGGCGAAAAGCGTTACAACAAACAAATGATGGACGGAATGCTGACAATGCATACATTCTCCCCCAGTCAAGAGACATGGGTTAAATCCATCGTTCTTTTGCTCACTACACCACCCCAGTTCAGACATGGCCATATGAAAATCAGTCTTGACCCTGTGCCTCATGGGAACAGTCCAGCCCGAACTGCCAAGCCATGTATTCCCTGGACCGGAATCAAGCATCCTAGGACCGGTTTCTGGCTATCAGCCGTCATCATCCAGGATAGCTTGACTCCAGTGGCGTAGTGAGCACGGGTCCCACGTCTGGGAATACCATCCAACTTAGGGCGAAAAGCGTTACAACAAACAAATGATGGACGGAATGCTGACAATGCATACATTCTCCCCCAGTCAAGAGATCTGGGTTAAATCCATCGTTCTTTTGCCCACTACACCACCCCAGTTCAGACATGGCCATATGCAAATCAGTCTTGACCCTGTGCCTCATGGGAACAGTCCAGCCCGAACTGCCAAGCCATGTCTTCCCTGGACCGGAATCAAGCATCCTAGGACCGGTTTCTGGCTATCAGCCGTCATCAGCCAGGATAGCTTGACTCCAGTGGCGTAGTGAGCACGGGTCCCACGTCTGGGAATACCCATCCCACTTAGGGCGAAAAGCGTTACAACAAACAAATGATGGACGGAATGCTGACAATGCATACATTCTCCCCGAGGCAAGAGATCTGGGTTAAATCCATCGTTCTTTTGCCCACTACACCACCCCAGTTCAGACATGGCCATATGCAAATCAGTCTTGACCCTGTGCCTCATGGGAACAGTCCAGCCCGAACTGCCAAGCCATGTCTTCCCTGGACCGGAATCAAGCATCCTAGGACCGTTTTCAGGCTATCAGCCGTCATCAGCCAGGATAGCTTGACTCCAGTGGCGTAGTGAGCACGGGTCCCACGTCTGGGAATACCCATCCCACTTAGGGCGAAAAGCGTTACAACAAACAAATGATGGACGGAATGCTGACAATGCATACATTCTCCCCCAGTCAAGAGATCTGGGTTAAATCCATCGTTCTTTTGCCCACTACACCACCCCAGTTCAGACATGGCCATATGCAAATCAGTCTTGACCCTGTGCCTCATGGGAACAGTCCAGCCCGAACTGCCAAGCCATGTCTTCCCTGGACCGGAATCAAGCATCCTAGGACCGGTTTCTGGCTATCAGCCGTCATCAGCCAGGATAGCTTGACTCCAGTGGCGTAGTGAGCACGGGTCCCACGTCTGGGAATACCCATCCCACTTAGGGCGAAAAGCGTTACAACAAACAAATGATGGACGGAATGCTGACAATGCATACATTCTCCCCCAGTCAAGAGATCTGGGTTAAATCCATCGTTCTTTTGCCCACTACACCACCCCAGTTCAGACATGGCCATATGCAAATCAGTCTTGACCCTGTGCCTCATGGGAACAGTCCAGCCCGAACTGCCAAGCCATGTCTTCCCTGGACCGGAATCAAGCATCCTAGGACCGGTATCTGGCTATCAGCCGTCATCAGCCAGGATAGCTTGACTCCAGTGGCGTAGTGAGCACGGGTCCCACATCTGGGAATACCCATCCCACTTAGGGCGAAAAGCGTTACAACAAACAAATGATGCACGGAATGCTGACAATGCATACATTCTCCCCCAGTCAAGAGATCTGGGTTAAATCCATCGTTCTTTTGCCCACTACACCACCCCAGTTCAGACATGGCCATATGCAAATCAGTCTTGACCCTGTGCCTCATGGGAACAGTCCAGCCCGAACTGCCAAGCCATGTCTTCCCTGGACCGGAATCAAGCATCCTAGGACCGGTTTCTGGCTATCAGCCATCATCAGCCAGGATAGCTTGACTCCAGTGGCGTAGTGAGCACGGGTCCCACGTCTGGGAATACCATCACACTTAGGGCGAAAAGCGTTACAACAAACAAATGATGGACGGAATGCTGACAATGCATACATTCTCCCCCAGTCAAGAGATCTGGGTTAAATCCATCGTTCTTTTGCCCACTACACCACCCCAGTTCAGACATGGCCATATGCAAATCAGTCTTGACCCTGTGCCTCATGGGAACAGTCCAGCCCGAACTGCCAAGCCATGTCTTCCCTGGACCGGAATCAAGCATCCTAGGACCGGTTTCTGGCTATCAGCCGCCATCAGCCAGGATAGCTTGACTCCAGTGGCGTAGTGAGCACGGGTCCCACGTCTGGGAATACCCATCCCACTTAGTGCGAAAAGCGTTACAACAAACAAATGATGGACGGAATGCTGACAATACATACATTCTCCCCGAGGCAAAAGATCTGGGTTAAATCCATCGTTCTTTTGCCCACTACACCACCCCAGTTCAGACATGGCCATATGCAAATCAGTCTTGACCCTGTGCCTCATGGGAACAGTCCAGCCCGAACTGCCAAGCCATGTCTTCCCTGGACCAGAATCAAGCATCCTAGGACCGGTTTCTGGCTATCAGCCGTCATTAGCCAGGATAGCTTGACTCCAGTGGCGTAGTGTGCACGGGTCCCACGTCTGGGAATACCCATCCCACTTAGGGCGAAAAGCGTTACAACAAACAAATGATGGACGGAATGCTGACAATGCATACATTCTCCCCCAGTCAAGAGATCTGGGTTAAATCCATCGTTCTTTTGCCCACTACACCACCCCAGTTCAGACATGGCCATATGCAAATCAGTCTTGACCCTGTGCCTCATGGGAACAGTCCAGCCCGAACTGCCAAGCCATGTCTTCCCTGGACCGGAATCAAGCATCCTAGGACCGGTTTCTGGCTATCAGCCGTCATCAGCCAGGATAGCTTGACTCCAGTGGCGTAGTGAGCACGGGTCCCACGTCTGGGAATACCCATCCCACTTAGGGCGAAAAGCGTTACAACAAACAAATGATGGACGGAATGCTGACAATGCATACATTCTCCCCCAGTCAAGAGATCTGGGTTAAATCCATCGTTCTTTTGCCCACTACACCACTAGGCCTGGGCAAAAATTTCGTTCCGTTCGCGGAAATTGCGATAATTTGACATTTTTGCGTTCCGCGGAGAGCGCGAAAATGTCAAAAATTCCGGTTTCCGCAGCTTGGCGATAATTTGTTTCTTGCTCGCGCTGTAAAATGATACATTCTCGCGCGCGCGCGATCGCCTTACCTGAATCCCTGCGTTCGCCGACAAGTTTTCTTGATCCGGTCGCGTTCTCCATGAGATGTTGTATTGTTTTTAGCCATTTGCGCTGTCTCGCGACAGTTCGCGCCCGCAGTGACGTCATGCGTCGCGCGATCACGTCTTTCTTCTCGCGATCATGCACCGCGAGAACAACTCAAAACAAGATGGCCGCGCCCGCAAGCAGCCACATGGGTAAGTTGGCGACCCGCAACCATGCAGAAAATCGCGCGAACATGCCGGAAAAAAACTTCCGCATCTTCGCGATATTTCTGCTTGTTTGCGATAATTTTAAACATTCTCGCGATAATTTGCGAAGGTTAATTCCGCAAATTCCGCCCACCCCTATACACCACCCCAGTTCAGACATGGCCATATGCAAATCAGTCTTGACCCTGTGCCTCATGGGAACAGTCCAGCCCGAACTGCCAAGCCATGTCTTCCCTGGACCGGAATCAAGCATCCTAGGACCGGTTTCTGGCTATCAGCCGTCATCAGCCAGGATAGCTTGACTCCAGTGGCGTAGTGAGCACGGGTCCCACGTCTGGGAATACCCATCCCACTTAGGGCGAAAAGCGTTACAACAAACAAATGATGGACGGAATGCTGACAATGCATACATTCTCCCCCAGTCAAGAGATCTGGGTTAAATCCATCGTTCTTTTGCCCACTACACCACCCCAGTTCACACATGGCCATATGCAAATCAGTCTTGACCCTGTGCCTCATGGGAACAGTCCAGCCCGAACTGCCAAGCCATGTCTTCCCTGGACCGGAATCAAGCATCCTAGGACCGGTTTCTGGCTATCAGCCGTCATCAGCCAGGATAGCTTGACTCCAGTGGCGTAGTGAGCACGGGTCCCACGTCTGGGAATACCCATCCCACTTAGGGCGAAAAGCGTTACAACAAACAAATGATGGACGGAATGCTGACAATGCATACATTCTCCCCCAGTCAAGAGATCTGGGTTAAATCCATCGTTCTTTTGCCCACTACACCACCCCAGTTCAGACATGGCCATATGCAAATCAGTCTTGACCCTGTGCCTCATGGGAACAGTCCAGCCCGAACTGCCAAGCCATGTCTTCCCTGGACCGGAATCAAGCATCCTAGGACCGGTATCTGGCTATCAGCCGTCATCAGCCAGGATAGCTTGACTCCAGTGGCGTAGTGAGCACGGGTCCCACATCTGGGAATACCCATCCCACTTAGGGCGAAAAGCGTTACAACAAACAAATGATGGACGGAATGCTGACAATGCATACATTCTCCCCCAGTCAAGAGACATGGGTTAAATCCATCGTTCTTTTGCTCACTACACCACCCCAGTTCAGACATGGCCATATGAAAATCAGTCTTGACCCTGTGCCTCATGGGAACAGTCCAGCCCGAACTGCCAAGCCATGTATTCCCTGGACCGGAATCAAGCATCCTAGGACCGGTTTCTGGCTATCAGCCGTCATCATCCAGGATAGCTTGACTCCAGTGGCGTAGTGAGCACGGGTCCCACGTCTGGGAATACCATCCAACTTAGGGCGAAAAGCGTTACAACAAACAAATGATGGACGGAATGCTGACAATGCATACATTCTCCCCCAGTCAAGAGATCTGGGTTAAATCCATCGTTCTTTTGCCCACTACACCACCCCAGTTCAGACATGGCCATATGCAAATCAGTCTTGACCCTGTGCCTCATGGGAACAGTCCAGCCCGAACTGCCAAGCCATGTCTTCCCTGGACCGGAATCAAGCATCCTAGGACCGGTTTCTGGCTATCAGCCGTCATCAGCCAGGATAGCTTGACTCCAGTGGCGTAGTGAGCACGGGTCCCACGTCTGGGAATACCCATCCCACTTAGGGCGAAAAGCGTTACAACAAACAAATGATGGACGGAATGCTGACAATGCATACATTCTCCCCGAGGCAAGAGATCTGGGTTAAATCCATCGTTCTTTTGCCCACTACACCACCCCAGTTCAGACATGGCCATATGCAAATCAGTCTTGACCCTGTGCCTCATGGGAACAGTCCAGCCCGAACTGCCAAGCCATGTCTTCCCTGGACCAGAATCAAGCATCCTAGGACCGGTTTCTGGCTATCAGCCGTCATCAGCCAGGATAGCTTGACTCCAGTGGCGTAGTGTGCACGCGTCCCACGTCTGGGAATACCCATCCCACTTAGGGCGAAAAGCGTTACAACAAACAAATGATGGACGGAATGCTGACAATGCATACATTCTCCCCCAGTCAAGAGATCTGGGTTAAATCCATCGTTCTTTTGCCCACTACACCACCCCAGTTCAGACATGGCCATATGCAAATCAGTCTTGACCCTGTGCCTCATGGAAACAGTCCAGCCCGAACTGCCAAGCCATGTCTTCCCTGGACCAGAATCAAGCATCCTAGGACCGGTTTCTGGATATCAGCCGTCATCAGCCAGGATAGCTTGACTCCAGTGGCGTAGTGAGCACGGGTCCCACGTCTGGGAATACCCATCCCACTTAGGGCGAAAAGCGTTACAACAAACAAATGATGGACGGAATGCTGACAATGCATACATTCTCCCCCAGTCAAGAGATCTGGGTTAAATCCATCGTTCTTTTGCCCACTACACCACCCCAGTTCAGACATGGCCATATGCAAATCAGTCTTGACCCTGTGCCTCATGGGAGCAGTCCAGCCCAAACTGCCAAGCCATGTCTTCCCTGGACCGGAATCAAGCATCCTAGGACCGGTTTCTGGCTATCAGCCGTCATCAGCCAGGATAGCTTGACTCCAGTGGCGTAGTGAGCACGGGTCCCACGTCTGGGAATACCCATCCCACTTAGGGCGAAAAGCGTTACAACAAACAAATGATGGACGGAATGCTGACAATGCATACATTCTCCCCCAGTCAAGAGATCTGGGTTAAATCCATCGTTCTTTTGCCCACTACACCACCCCAGTTCAGACATGGCCATATGCAAATCAGTCTTGACCCTGTGCCTCATGGGAGCAGTCAAGCCCGAACTGCCAAGCCATGTCTTCCCTGGACCGGAATCAAGCATCCTAGGACCGGTTTCTGGCTATCAGCCGTCATCAGCCAGGATAGCTTGACTCCAGTGGCGTAGTGAGCACGGGTCCCACGTCTGGGAATACCCATCCCACTTAGGGCGAAAAGCGTTACAACAAACAAATGATGGACGGAATGCTGACAATGCATACATTCTCCCCCAGTCAAGAGATCTGGGTTAAATCCATCGTTCTTTTGCCCACTACACCACCCCAGTTCAGACATGGCCATATGCAAATCAGTCTTGACCCTGTGCCTCATGGGAACAGTCCAGCCCGAACTGCCAAGCCATGTCTTCCCTGGACCGGAATCAAGCATCCTAGGACCGGTTTCTGGCTATCAGCCGTCATCAGCCAGGATAGCTTGACTCCAGTGGCGTAGTGAGCACGGGTCCCACGTCTGGGAATACCCATCCCACTTAGGGCGAAAAGCGTTACAACAAACAAATGATGGACGGAATGCTGACAATACATACATTCTCCCCGAGGCAAAAGATCTGGGTTAAATCCATCGTTCTTTTGCCCACTACACCACCCCAGTTCAGACATGGCCATATGCAAATCAGTCTTGACCCTGTGCCTCATGGGAACAGTCCAGCCCGAACTGCCAAGCCATGTCTTCCCTGGACCAGAATCAAGCATCCTAGGACCGGTTTCTGGCTATCAGCCGTCATTAGCCAGGATAGCTTGACTCCAGTGGCGTAGTGTGCACGGGTCCCACGTCTGGGAATACCCATCCCACTTAGGGCGAAAAGCGTTACAACAAACAAATGATGGACGGAATGCTGACAATGCATACATTCTCCCCCAGTCAAGAGATCTGGGTTAAATCCATCGTTCTTTTGCCCACTACACCACCCCAGTTCAGACATGGCCATATGCAAATCAGTCTTGACCCTGTGCCTCATGGGAACAGTCCAGCCCGAACTGCCAAGCCATGTCTTCCCTGGACCGGAATCAAGCATCCTAGGACCGGTTTCTGGCTATCAGCCGTCATCAGCCAGGATAGCTTGACTCCAGTGGCGTAGTGAGCAAGGGTCCCACGTCTGGGAATACCCATCCCACTTAGGGCGAAAAGCGTTGCAACAAACAAATGATGGACGGAATGCTGACAATGCATACATTCTCCCCCAGTCAAGAGATCTGGGTTAAATCCATCGTTCTTTTGCCCACTACACCACCCCAGTTCAGACATGGCCATATGCAAATCAGTCTTGACCCTGTGCCTCATGGGAACAGTCCAGCCCGAACTGCCAAGCCATGTCTTCCCTGGACCGGAATCAAGCATCCTAGGACCGGTTTCTGGCTATCAGCCATCATCAGCCAGGATAGCTTGACTCCAGTGGCGTAGTGAGCACGGGTCCCACGTCTGGGAATACCATCCCACTTAGGGCGAAAAGCGTTACAACAAACAAATGATGGACGGAATGCTGACAATGCATACATTCTCCCCCAGTCAAGAGATCTGGGTTAAATCCATCGTTCTTTTGCCCACTACACCACCCCAGTTCAGACATGGCCATATGCAAATCAGTCTTGACCCTGTGCCTCATGGGAACAGTCCAGCCCGAACTGCCAAGCCATGTCTTCCCTGGACCGGAATCAAGCATCCTAGGACCGGTTTCTGGCTATCAGCCGTCATCAGCCAGGATAGCTTGACTCCAGTGGCGTAGTGAGCACGGGTCCCACATCTGGGAATACCCATCCCACTTAGGGCGAAAAGCGTTACAACAAACAAATGATGGACGTAATGCTGACAATACATACATTCTCCCCGAGGCAAGAGATCTGGGTTAAATCCATCGTTCTTTTGCCCACTACACCACCCCAGTTCAGACATGGCCATATGCAAATCAGTCTTGACCCTGTGCCTCATGGGAACAGTCCAGCCCGAACTGCCAAGCCATGTCTTCCCTGGACCAGAATCAAGCATCCTAGGACCGGTTTCTGGCTATCAGCCGTCATCAGCCAGGATAGCTTGACTCCAGTGGCGTAGTGTGCACGGGTCCCACGTCTGGGAATACCCATCCCACTTAGGGCGAAAAGCGTTACAACAAACAAATGATGGACGGAATGCTGACAATGCATACATTCTCCCCCAGTCAAGAGATCTGGGTTAAATCCATCGTTCTTTTGCCCACTACACCACCCCAGTTCAGACATGGCCATATGCAAATCAGTCTTGACCCTGTGCCTCATGGGAACAGTCCAGCCCGAACTGCCAAGCCATGTCTTCCCTGGACCGGAATCAAGCATCCTAGGACCGGTTTCTGGCTATCAGCCGTCATCAGCCAGGATAGCTTGACTCCAGTGGCGTAGTGAGCACGGGTCCCACGTCTGGGAATACCCATCCCACTTAGGGCGAAAAGCGTTACAACAAACAAATGATGGACGGAATGCTGACAATGCATACATTCTCCCCCAGTCAAGAGATCTGGGTTAAATCCATCGTTCTTTTGCCCACTACACCACCCCAGTTCAGACATGGCCATATGCAAATCAGTCTTGACCCTGTGCCTCATGGGAGCAGTCCAGCCCGAACTGCCAAGCCATGTCTTCCCTGGACCGGAATCAAGCATCCTAGGACCGGTTTCTGGCTATCAGCCGTCATCAGCCAGGATAGCTTGACTCCAGTGGCGTAGTGAGCACGGGTCCCACGTCTGGGAATACCCATCCCACTTAGGGCGAAAAGCGTTACAACAAACAAATGATGGACGGAATGCTGACAATGCATACATTCTCCCCCAGTCAAGAGATCTGGGTTAAATCCATCGTTCTTTTGCCCACTACACCACCCCAGTTCAGACATGGCCATATGCAAATCAGTCTTGACCCTGTGCCTCATGGGAACACTCCAGCCCGAACTGCCAAGCCATGTCTTCCCTGTACCGGAATCAAGCATCCTAGGATCGGTTTCTGGCTATCAGCCGTCATCAGCCAGGATAGCTTGACTCCAGTGGCGTAGTGAGCACGGGTCCCACGTCTGGGAATACCCATCCCACTTAGGGCGAAAAGCGTTACAACAAACAAATGATGGACGGAATGCTGACAATGCATACATTCTCCCCCAGTCAAGAGATCTGGGTTAAATCCATCATTCTTTTGCCCACTACACCACCCCAGTTCAGACATGGCCATATGCAAATCAGTCTTGACCCTGTGCCTCATGGGAACAGTCCAGCCCGAACTGCCAAGCCATGTCTTCCCTGGACCGGAATCAAGCATCCTAGGACCGGTTTCTGGCTATCAGCCGTCATCAGCCAGGATAGCTTGACTCCAGTGGCGTAGTGAGCACGGGTCCCACGTCTGGGAATACCCATCCCACTTAGGGCGAAAAGCGTTACAACAAACAAATGATGGACGGAATGCTGACAATGCATACATTCTCCCCCAGTCAAGAGATCTGGGTTAAATCCATCGTTCTTTTGCCCACTACACCACCCCAGTTCAGACATGGCCATATGCAAATCAGTCTTGACCCTGTGCCTCATGGGAACAGTCCAGCCCGAACTGCCAAGCCATGTCTTCCCTGGACCGGAATCAAGCATCCTAGGACCGGTTTCTGGCTATCAGCCGTCATCAGCCAGGATAGCTTGACTCCAGTGGTGTAGTGAGCACGGGTCCCACGTCTGGAAATACCCATCCCACTTAGGGCGAAAAGCGTTACAACAAACAAATGATGGACGGAATGCTGACAATGCATACATTCTCCCCCAGTCAAGAGATCTGGGTTAAATCCATCGTTCTTTTGCCCACTACACCACCCCAGTTCAGCCATGGCCATATGCAAATCAGTCTTGACCCTGTGCCTCATGGGAACAGTCCAGCCCGAACTGCCAAGCCATGTCTTCCCTGGACCGGAATCAAGCATCCTAGGACCGGTTTCTGGCTATCAGCCGTCATCAGCCAGGATAGCTTGACTCCAGTGGCGTAGTGAGCACGGGTCCCACGTCTGGGAATACCCACCCCACTTAGGGCGAAAAGCGTTACAACAAACAAATGATGGACGGAATGCTGACAATGCATACATTCTCCCCCAGTCAAGAGATCTGGGTTAAATCCATCGTTCTTTTGCCCACTACACCACCCCAGTTCAGACATGGCCATATGCAAATCAGTCTTGACCCTGTGCCTCATGGGAACAGTCCAGCCCGAACAGCCAAGCCATGTCTTCACTGGACCGGAATCAAGCATCCTAGGACCGGTTTCTGGCTATCAGCCGTCATCAGCCAGTATAGCTTGACTCCAGTGGCGTAGTGAGCACGGGTCCCACGTCTGGGAATACCCATCCCACTTAGGGCGAAAAGCGTTACAACAAACAAATGACAGACGGAATGCTGACAATGCATACATTCTCCCCCAGTCAAGAGATCTGGGTTAAATCCATCGTTCTTTTGCCCACTACACCACCCCAGTTCAGACATGGCCATATGCAAATCAGTCTTGACCCTGTGCCTCATGGGAACAGTCCAGCTCGAACTGCCAAGCCATGTCTTCCCTGGACCGGAATCAAGCATCCTAGGACCGTTTTCTGGCTATCAGCCGTCATCAGCCAGGATAGCTTGACTCCAGTGGCGTAGTGAGCATGGGTCCCATGTCTGGGAATACCCATCCCACTTAGGGCGAAAAGCGTTACAACAAACAAATGATGGACGGAATGCTGACAATGCATACATTCTCCCCCAGTCAAGAGATCTGGGTTAAATCCATCGTTTTTTTGCCCACTACACCACCCCAGTTCAGACATGGCCATATGCAAATCAGTCTTGACCCTGTGCCTCATGGGAACAGTCCAGCCCGAACTGCCAAGCCATGTCTTCCCTGGACTGGAATCAAGCATCCTAGGACCGGTTTCTGGCTATCAGCCGTCATCAGCCAGGATAACCTGACTCCAGTGGCGTAGTGAGCACGGGCCCCACGTCTGGGAATACCCATCCCACTTAGGGCGAAAAGCGTTACAACAAACAAATGATGGACGGAATGCTGACAATGCATACATTCTCCCCCAGTCAAGAGATCTGGGTTAAATCTATCGTTCTTTTGCCCACTACACCACCCCAGTTCAGACATGGCCATATGCAAATCAGTCTTGACCCTGTGCCTCATGGGAACAGTCCAGCCCGAACTGCCAAGCCATGTCTTCCCTGGACCGGAATCAAGCATCCTAGGACCGGTTTCTGGCTATCAGCCGTCATCAGCCAGGATAGCTTGACTCCAGTGGCGTAGTGAGCACGGGTCCCACGTCTGGGAATACCCATCCCACTTAAGGCGAAAAGCGTTACAACAAACAAATGATGGACGGAATGCTGACAATGCATACATTCTCCCCCAGTCAAGAGATCTGGGTTAAATCCATCGTTCTTTTGCCCACTACACCACCCCAGTTCAGACACGGCCATATGCAAATCAGTCTTGACCCTGTGCCTCATGGGAACAGTCCAGCCCGAACTGCCAAGCCATGTCTTCCCTGGACCGGAATCAAGCATCCTAGGACCGGTTTCTGGCTATCAGCCGTCATCAGCCAGGATAGCTTGACTCCAGTGGCGTAGTGAGCATGGGTCCCACGTCTGGGAATACCCATCCCACTTAGGGCGAAAAGCGTTACAACAAACAAATGATGGACGGAATGCTGACAATGCATACATTCTCCCCCAGTCAAGAGATCTGGGTTAAATCCATCGTTCTTTTGCCCACTACACCACCCCAGTTCAGACATGGCCATATGCAAATCAGTCTTGACCCTGTGCCTCATGGGAACAGTCCAGCCCGAACTGCCAAGCCATGTCTTCCCTGGACCGGAATCAAGCATCCTAGGACCGTTTTCAGGCTATCAGCCGTCATCAGCCAGGATAGCTTGACTCCAGTGGCGTAGTGAGCACGGGTCCCACGTCTGGGAATACCCATCCCACTTAGGGCGAAAAGCGTTACAACAAACAAATGATGGACGGAATGCTGACAATGCATACATTCTCCCCCAGTCAAGAGATCTGGGTTAAATCCATCGTTCTTTTGCCCACTACACCACCCCAGTTCAGACATGGCCATATGCAAATCAGTCTTGACCCTGTGCCTCATGGGAACAGTCCAGCCCGAACTGCCAAGCCATGTCTTCCCTGGACCGGAATCAAGCATCCTAGGACCGGTTTCTGGCTATCAGCCGTCATCAGCCAGGATAGCTTGACTCCAGTGGCGTAGTGAGCACGGGTCCCACGTCTGGGAATACCCATCCCACTTAGGGCGAAAAGCGTTACAACAAACAAATGATGGACAGAATGCTGACAATGCATACATTCTCCCCCAGTCAAGAGATCTGGGTTAAATCCATCGTTCTTTTGCCCACTACACCACCCCAGTTCAGACATGGCCATATGCAAATCAGTCTTGACCCTGTGCCTCATGGGAACAGTCCAGCCCGAACTGCCAAGCCATGTCTTCCCTGGACCGGAATCAAGCATCCTAGGACCGGTTTCTGGCTATCAGCCGTCATCAGCCAGGATAGCTTGACTCCAGTGGCGTAGTGAGCACGGGTCCCACGTCTGGGAATACCCATCCCACTTAGGGCGAAAAGCGTTACAACAAACAAATGATGGACGGAATGCTGACAATGCATACATTCTCCCCCAGTCAAGAGATCTGGGTTAAATCCATCGTTCTTTTGCCCACTACACCACCCCAGTTCAGACATGACCATATGCAAATCAGTCTTGACCCTGTGCCTCATGGGAACAGTCCAGCCCGAACTGCCAAGCCATGTCTTCCCTGGACCGGAATCAAGCATCCTAGGACCGGTTTCTGGCTATCAGCCGTCATCAGCCAGGATAGCTTGACTCCAGTGGCGTAGTGAGCACGGGTCCCACGTCTGGGAATACCCATCCCACTTAGGGCGAAAAGCGTTACAACAAACAAATGATGGACAGAATGCTGACAATGCATACATTCTCCCCCAGTCAAGAGATATGGGTTAAATCCATCGTTCTTTTACCCACTACACCACCCCAGTTCAGACATGGCCATATGCAAATCAGTCTTGACCCTGTGCCTCATGGGAACAGTCCAGCCCGAACTGCCAAGCCATGTCTTCCCTGGACCGGAATCAAGCATCCTAGGACCGGTTTCTGGCTATCAGCTGTCATCAGCCAGGATAGCTTGACTCCAGTGGCGTAGTGAGCACGGGTCCCACGTCTGGGAATACCCATCCCACTTAGGGCGAAAAGCGTTACAACAAACAAATGATGGACGGAATGCTGACAATGCATACATTCTCCCCCAGTCAAGAGATCTGGGTTAAATCCATCGTTCTTTTGCCCACTACACCACCCCAGTTCAGACATGGCCATATGCAAATCAGTCTTGACCCTGTGCCTCATGGGAACAGTCCAGCCCGAACTGCCAAGCCATGTCTTCCCTGGACCGGAATCAAGCATCCTAGGACCGGTTTCTGGCTATCAGCCGTCATCAGCCAGGATAGCTTGACTCCAGTGGCGTAGTGAGCACGGGTCCCACGTCTGGGAATACCCATCCCACTTAGAGCGAAAAGCGTTACAACAAACAAATGATGGACGGAATGCTGACAATGCATACATTCTCCCCCAGTCAAGAGATCTGGGTTAAATCCATCGTTCTTTTGCCCACTACACCACCCCAGTTCACACATGGCCATATGCAAATCAGTCTTGACCCTGTGCCTCATGGGAACAGTCCAGCCCGAACTGCCAAGCCATGTCTTCCCTGGACCGGAATCAAGCCTCCTAGGACCGGTTTCTGGTTATCAGCCGTCATCAGCCAGGATAGCTTGACTCCAGTGGCGTAGTGAGCACGGGTCCCACGTCTGGGAATACCCATCCCACTTAGGGCGAAAAGCGTTACAACAAACAAATGATGGACGGAATGCTGACAATGCATACATTCTCCCCCAGTCAAGAGATCTGGGTTAAATCCATCGTTCTTTTGCCCACTACACCACCCCAGTTCAGACATGGCCATATGCAAATCAGTCTTGACCCTGTGCCTCATGGGAACAGTCCAGCCCGAACTGCCAAGCCATGTCTTCCCTGGACCGGAATCAAGCATCCTAGGACCGGTATCTGGCTATCAGCCGTCATCAGCCAGGATAGCTTGACTCCAGTGGCGTAGTGAGCACGGGTCCCACATCTGGGAATACCCATCCCACTTAGGGCGAAAAGCGTTACAACAAACAAATGATGGACGGAATGCTGACAATGCATACATTCTCCCCCAGTCAAGAGACATGGGTTAAATCCATCGTTCTTTTGCCCACTACACCACCCCAGTTCAGACATGGCCATATGAAAATCAGTCTTGACCCTGTGCCTCATGGGAACAGTCCAGCCCGAACTGCCAAGCCATGTATTCCCTGGACCGGAATCAAGCATCCTAGGACCGGTTTCTGGCTATCAGCCGTCATCATCCAGGATAGCTTGACTCCAGTGGCGTAGTGAGCACGGGTCCCACGTCTGGGAATACCATCCAACTTAGGGCGAAAAGCGTTACAACAAACAAATGATGGACGGAATGCTGACAATGCATACATTCTCCCCCAGTCAAGAGATCTGGGTTAAATCCATCGTTCTTTTGCCCACTACACCACCCCAGTTCAGACATGGCCATATGCAAATCAGTCTTGACCCTGTGCCTCATGGGAACAGTCCAGCCCGAACTGCCAAGCCATGTCTTCCCTGGACCGGAATCAAGCATCCTAGGACCGGTTTCTGTCTATCAGGCGTCATCAGCCAGGATAGCTTGACTCCAGTGGCGTAGTGAGCACGGGTCCCACGTCTGGGAATACCCATCCCACTTAGGGCGAAAAGCGTTACAACAAACAAATGATGGACGGAATGCTGACAATGCATACATTCTCCCCGAGGCAAGAGATCTGGGTTAAATCCATCGTTCTTTTGCCCACTACACCACCCCAGTTCAGACATGGCCATATGCAAATCAGTCTTGACCCTGTGCCTCATGGGAACAGTCCAGCCCGAACTGCCAAGCCATGTCTTCCCTGGACCAGAATCAAGCATCCTAGGACCGGTTTCTGGCTATCAGCCGTCATCAGCCAGGATAGCTTGACTCCAGTGGCGTAGTGTGCACGGGTCCCACGTCTGGGAATACCCATCCCACTTAGGGCGAAAAGCGTTACAACAAACAAATGATGGACGGAATGCTGACAATGCATACATTCTCCCCCAGTCAAGAGATCTGGGTTAAATCCATCGTTCTTTTGCCCACTACACCACCCCAGTTCAGACATGGCCATATGCAAATCAGTCTTGACCCTGTGCCTCATGGGAACAGTCCAGCCCGAACTGCCAAGCCATGTCTTCCCTGGACCAGAATCAAGCATCCTAGGACCGGTTTCTGGATATCAGCCGTCATCAGCCAGGATAGCTTGACTCCAGTGGCGTAGTGAGCACGGGTCCCACGTCTGGGAATACCCATCCCACTTAGGGCGAAAAGCGTTACAACAAACAAATGATGGACGGAATGCTGACAATGCATACATTCTCCCCCAGTCAAGAGATCTGGGTTAAATCCATCGTTCTTTTGCCCACTACACCACCCCAGTTCAGACATGGCCATATGCAAATCAGTCTTGACCCTGTGCCTCACGGGAGCAGTCCAGCCCAAACTGCCAAGCCATGTCTTCCCTGGACCGGAATCAAGCATCCTAGGACCGGTTTCTGGCTATCAGCCGTCATCAGCCAGGATAGCTTGACTCCAGTGGCGTAGTGAGCACGGGTCCCACGTCTGGGAATACCCATCCCACTTAGGGCGAAAAGAGTTACAACAAACAAATGATGGACGGAATGCTGACAATGCATACATTCTCCCCCAGTCAAGAGATCTGGCTTAAATCCATCGTTCTTTTGCCCACTACACCACCCCAGTTCAGACATGGCCATATGCAAATCAGTCTTGACCCTGTGCCTCATGGGAACAGTCCAGCCCGAACTGCCAAGCCATGTCTTCCCTGGACCGGAATCAAGCATCCTAGGACCGGTTTCTGGCTATCAGCCGTCATCAGCCAGGATAGCTTGACTCCAGTGGCGTAGTGAGCACGGGTCCCACGTCTGGGAATACCCATCCCACTTAGGGCGAAAAGCGTTACAACAAACAAATGATGGACGGAATGCTGACAATGCATACATTCTCCCCCAGTCAAGAGATCTGGGTTAAATCCATCGTTCTTTTGCCCACTACACCACCCCAGTTCAGACATGGCCATATGCAAATCAGTCTTGACCCTGTGCCTCATGGGAACAGTCCAGCCCGAACTGCCAAGCCATGTCTTCCCTGGACCGGAATCAAGCATCCTAGGACCGGTTTCTGGCTATCAGCCGTCATCAGCCAGGATAGCTTGACTCCAGTGGCGTAGTGAGCACGGGTCCCACGTCTGGGAATACCCATCCCACTTAGGGCGAAAAGCGTTACAACAAACAAATGATGGACGGAATGCTGACCATGCATACATTCTCCCCCAGTCAAGAGATCTGGGTTAAATCCATCGTTCTTTTGCCCACTACACCACCCCAGTTCAGACATGGCCATATGCAAATCAGTCTTGACCCTGTGCCTCATGGGAACAGTCCAGCCCGAACTGCCAAGCCATGTCTTCCCTGGACCGGAATCAAGCATCCTAGGACCGGTATCTGGCTATCAGCCGTCATCAGCCAGGATAGCTTGACTCCAGTGGCGTAGTGAGCACGGGTCCCACATCTGGGAATACCCATCCCACTTAGGGCGAAAAGCGTTACAACAAACAAATGATGGACGGAATGCTGACAATGCATACATTCTCCCCCAGTCAAGAGATCTGGGTTAAATCCATCGTTCTTTTGCCCACTACACCACCCCAGTTCAGACATGGCCATATGCAAATCAGTCTTGACCCTGTGCCTCATGGGAACAGTCCAGCCCGAACTGCCAAGCCATGTCTTCCCTGGACCGGAATCAAGCATCCTAGGACCGGTTTCTGGCTATCAGCCATCATCAGCCAGGATAGCTTGACTCCAGTGGCGTAGTGAGCACGGGTCCCACGTCTGGGAATACCATCCCACTTAGGGCGAAAAGCGTTACAACAAACAAATGATGGACGGAATGCTGACAATGCATACATTCTCCCCCAGTCAAGAGATCTGGGTTAAATCCATCGTTCTTTTGCCCACTACACCACCCCAGTTCAGACATGGCCATATGCAAATCAGTCTTGACCCTGTGCCTCATGGGAACAGTCCAGCCCGAACTGCCAAGCCATGTCTTCCCTGGACCGGAATCAAGCATCCTAGGACCGGTTTCTGGCTATCAGCCGTCATCAGCCAGGATAGCTTGACTCCAGTGGCGTAGTGAGCACGGGTCCCACGTCTGGGAATACCCATCCCACTTAGGGCGAAAAGCGTTACAACAAACAAATGATGGACGGAATGCTGACAATACATACATTCTCCCCGAGGCAAGAGATCTGGGTTAAATCCATCGTTCTTTTGCCCACTACACCACCCCAGTTCAGACATGGCCATATGCAAATCAGTCTTGACCCTGTGCCTCATGGGAACAGTCCAGCCCGAACTGCCAAGCCATGTCTTCCCTGGACCAGAATCAAGCATCCTAGGACCGGTTTCTGGCTATCAGCCGTCATCAGCCAGGATAGCTTGACTCCAGTGGCGTAGTGTGCACGGGTCCCACGTCTGGGAATACCCATCCCACTTAGGGCGAAAAGCGTTACAACAAACAAATGATGGACGGAATGCTGACAATGCATACATTCTCCCCCAGTCAAGAGATCTGGGTTAAGTCCATCGTTCTTTTGCCCACTACACCACCCCAGTTCAGACATGGCCATATGCAAATCAGTCTTGACCCTGTGCCTCATGGGAACAGTCCAGCCCGAACTGCCAAGCCATGTCTTCCCTGGACCGGAATCAAGCATCCTAGGACCGGTTTCTGGCTATCAGCCGTCATCAGCCAGGATAGCTTGACTCCAGTGGCGTAGTGAGCACGGGTCCCACGTCTGGGAATACCCATCCCACTTAGGGCGAAAAGCGTTACAACAAACAAATGATGGACGGAATGCTGACAATGCATACATTCTCCCCCAGTCAAGAGATCTGGGTTAAATCCATCGTTCTTTTGCCCACTACACCACCCCAGTTCAGACATGGCCATATGCAAATCAGTCTTGACCCTGTGCCTCATGGGAACAGTCCAGCCCGAACTGCCAAGCCATGTCTTCCCTGGACCGGAATCAAGCATCCTAGGACCGGTTTCTGGCTATCAGCCATCATCAGCCAGGATAGCTTGACTCCAGTGGCGTAGTGAGCACGGGTCCCACGTCTGGGAATACCATCCCACTTAGGGCGAAAAGCGTTACAACAAACAAATGATGGACGGAATGCTGACAATGCATACATTCTCCCCCAGTCAAGAGATCTGGGTTAAATCCATCGTTCTTTTGCCCACTACACCACCCCAGTTCAGACATGGCCATATGCAAATCAGTCTTGACCCTGTGCCTCATGGGAACAGTCCAGCCCGAACTGCCAAGCCATGTCTTCCCTGGACCGGAATCAAGCATCCTAGGACCGGTTTCTGGCTATCAGCCGTCATCAGCCAGGATAGCTTGACTCCAGTGGCGTAGTGAGCACGGGTCCCACGTCTGGGAATACCCATCCCACTTAGAGCGAAAAGCGTTACAACAAACAAATGATGGACGTAATGCTGACAATACATACATTCTCCCCGAGGCAAGAGATCTGGGTTAAATCCATCGTTCTTTTGCCCACTACACCACCCCAGTTCAGACATGGCCATATGCAAATCAGTCTTGACCCTGTGCCTCATGGGAACAGTCCAGCCCGAACTGCCAAGCCATGTCTTCCCTGGACCAGAATC
This sequence comes from Triturus cristatus, assembly GCF_964204655.1. Taxonomy (NCBI): domain Eukaryota; kingdom Metazoa; phylum Chordata; class Amphibia; order Caudata; family Salamandridae; genus Triturus; species Triturus cristatus. Next base: position 30,641,244 of record NC_140589.1, on the reverse strand, counting down.
AAGCATCCTAGGACCGGTTTCTGGCTATCAGCCGTCATCAGCCAGGATAGCTTGACTCCAGTGGCGTAGTGTGCACGGGTCCCACGTCTGGGAATACCCATCCCACTTAGGGCGAAAAGCGTTACAACAAACAAATGATGGACGGAATGCTGACAATGCATACATTCTCCCCCAGTCAAGAGATCTGGGTTAAATCCATCGTTCTTTTGTCCACTACACCACCCCAGTTCAGACATGGCCATATGCAAATCAGTCTTGACCCTGTGCCTCATGGGAACAGTCCAGCCCGAACTGCCAAGCCATGTCTTCCCTGGACCGGAATCAAGCATCCTAGGACCGGTTTCTGGCTATCAGCCGTCATCAGCCAGGATAGCTTGACTCCAGTGGCGTAGTGAGCACGGGTCCCACGTCTGGGAATACCCATCCCACTTAGGGCGAAAAGCGTTACAACAAACAAATGATGGACGGAATGCTGACAATGCATACATTCTCCCCCAGTCAAGAGATCTGGGTTAAATCCATCGTTCTTTTGCCCACTACACCACCCCAGTTCAGACATGGCCATATGCAAATCAGTCTTGACCCTGTGCCTCATGGGAGCAGTCCAGCCCGAACTGCCAAGCCATGTCTTCCCTGGACCGGAATCAAGCATCCTAGGACCGGTTTCTGGCTATCAGCCGTCATCAGCCAGGATAGCTTGACTCCAGTGGCGTAGTGAGCACGGGTCCCACGTCTGGGAATACCCATCCCACTTAGGGCGAAAAGCGTTACAACAAACAAATGATGGACGGAATGCTGACAATGCATACATTCTCCCCCAGTCAAGAGATCTGGGTTAAATCCATTGTTCTTTTGCCCACTACACCACCCCAGTTCAGACATGGCCATATGCAAATCAGTCTTGACCCTGTGCCTCATGGGAACACTCCAGCCCGAACTGCCAAGCCATGTCTTCCCTGTACCGGAATCAAGCATCCTAGGATCGGTTTCTGGCTATCAGCCGTCATCAGCCAGGATAGCTTGACTCCAGTGGCGTAGTGAGCACGGGTCCCACGTCTGGGAATACCCATCCCACTTAGGGCGAAAAGCGTTACAACAAACAAATGATGGACGGAATGCTGACAATGCATACATTCTCCCCCAGTCAAGAGATCTGGGTTAAATCCATCGTTCTTTTGCCCACTACACCACCCCAGTTCAGACATGGCCATATGCAAATCAGTCTTGACCCTGTGCCTCATGGGAACAGTCCAGCCCGAACTGCCAAGCCATGTCTTCCCTGGACCAGAATCAAGCATCCTAGGACCGGTTTCTGGCTATCAGCCGTCATCAGCCAGGATAGCTTGACTCCAGTGGCGTAGTGAGCACGGGTCCCACGTCTGGGAATACCCATCCCACTTAGGGCGAAAAGCGTTACAACAAACAAATGATGGACGGAATGCTGACAATGCATACATTCTCCCCCAGTCAAGAGATCTGGGTTAAATCCATCGTTCTTTTGCCCACTACACCACCCCAGTTCAGCCATGGCCATATGCAAATCAGTCTTGACCCTGTGCCTCATGGGAACAGTCCAGCCCGAACTGCCAAGCCATGTCTTCCCTGGACCGGAATCAAGCATCCTAGGACCGGTTTCTGGCTATCAGCCGTCATCAGCCAGGATAGCTTGACTCCAGTGGCGTAGTGAGCACGGGTCCCACGTCTGGGAATACCCACCCCACTTAGGGCGAAAAGCGTTACAACAAACAAATGATGGACGGAATGCTGACAATGCATACATTCTCCCCCAGTCAAGAGATCTGGGTTAAATCCATCGTTCTTTTGCCCACTACACCACCCCAGTTCAGACATGGCCATATGCAAATCAGTCTTGACCCTGTGCCTCATGGGAACAGTCCAGCCCGAACAGCCAAGCCATGTCTTCACTGGACCGGAATCAAGCATCCTAGGACCGGTTTCTGGCTATCAGCCGTCATCAGCCAGTATAGCTTGACTCCAGTGGCGTAGTGAGCACGGGTCCCACGTCTGGGAATACCCATCCCACTTAGGGCGAAAAGCGTTACAACAAACAAATGATGGACGGAATGCTGACAATGCATACATTCTCCCCCAGTCAAGAGATCTGGGTTAAATCCATCGTTTTTTTGCCCACTACACCACCCCAGTTCAGACATGGCCATATGCAAATCAGTCTTGACCCTGTGCCTCATGGGAACAGTCCAGCCCGAACTGCCAAGCCATGTCTTCCCTGGACTGGAATCAAGCATCCTAGGACCGGTTTCTGGCTATCAGCCGTCATCAGCCAGGATAACCTGACTCCAGTGGCGTAGTGAGCACGGGTCCCACGTCTGGGAATACCCATCCCACTTAGGGCGAAAAGCGTTACAACAAACAAATGATGGACGGAATGCTGACAATGCATACATTCTCCCCCAGTCAAGAGATCTGGGTTAAATCTATCGTTCTTTTGCCCACTACACCACCCCAGTTCAGACATGGCCATATGCAAATCAGTCTTGACCCTGTGCCTCATGGGAACAGTCCAGCCCGAACTGCCAAGCCATGTCTTCCCTGGACCGGAATCAAGCATCCTAGGACCGGTTTCTGGCTATCAGCCGTCATCAGCCAGGATAGCTTGACTCCAGTGGCGTAGTGAGCACGGGTCCCACGTCTGGGAATACCCATCCCACTTAAGGCGAAAAGCGTTACAACAAACAAATGATGGACGGAATGCTGACAATGCATACATTCTCCCCCAGTCAAGAGATCTGGGTTAAATCCATCGTTCTTTTGCCCACTACACCACCCCAGTTCAGACACGGCCATATGCAAATCAGTCTTGACCCTGTGCCTCATGGGAACAGTCCAGCCCGAACTGCCAAGCCATGTCTTCCCTGGACCGGAATCAAGCATCCTAGGACCGGTTTCTGGCTATCAGCCGTCATCAGCCAGGATAGCTTGACTCCAGTGGCGTAGTGAGCACGGGTCCCACGTCTGGGAATACCCATCCCACTTAGGGCGAAAAGCGTTACAACAAACAAATGATGGACGGAATGCTGACAATGCATACATTCTCCCCCAGTCAAGAGATCTGGGTTAAATCCATCGTTCTTTTGCCCACTACACCACCCCAGTTCAGACATGGCCATATGCAAATCAGTCTTGACCCTGTGCCTCATGGGAACAGTCCAGCCCGAACTGCCAAGCCATGTCTTCCCTGGACCGGAATCAAGCATCCTAGGACCGTTTTCAGGCTATCAGCCGTCATCAGCCAGGATAGCTTGACTCCAGTGGCGTAGTGAGCACGGGTCCCACGTCTGGGAATACCCATCCCACTTAGGGCGAAAAGCGTTACAACAAACAAATGATGGACGGAATGCTGACAATGCATACATTCTCCCCCAGTCAAGAGATCTGGGTTAAATCCATCGTTCTTTTGCCCACTACACCACCCCAGTTCAGACATGGCCATATGCAAATCAGTCTTGACCCTGTGCCTCATGGGAACAGTCCAGCCCGAACTGCCAAGCCATGTCTTCCCTGGACCGGAATCAAGCATCCTAGGACCGGTTTCTGGCTATCAGCCGTCATCAGCCAGGATAGCTTGACTCCAGTGGCGTAGTGAGCACGGGTCCCACGTCTGGGAATACCCATCCCACTTAGGGCGAAAAGCGTTACAACAAACAAATGATGGACGGAATGCTGACAATGCATACATTCTCCCCCAGTCAAGAGATCTGGGATAAATCCATCGTTCTTTTGCTCACTACACCACCCCAGTTCAGACATGGCCATATGCAAATCAGTCTTGACCCTGTGCCTCATGGGAAAAGTCCAGCCCGAACTGCCAAGCCATGTCTTCCCTGGACCGGAATCAAGCATCCTAGGACCGGTTTCTGGCTATCAGCCGTCATCAGCCAGGATAGCTTGACTCCAGTGGCGTAGTGAGCACGGGTCCCACGTCTGGGAATACCCATCCCACTTAGGGCGAAAAGCGTTACAACAAACAAATGATGGACAGAATGCTGACAATGCATACATTCTCCCCCAGTCAAGAGATCTGGGTTAAATCCATCGTTCTTTTGCCCACTACACCACCCCAGTTCAGACATGGCCATATGCAAATCAGTCTTGACCCTGTGCCTCATGGGAACAGTCCAGCCCGAACTGCCAAGCCATGTCTTCCCTGGACCGGAATCAAGCATCCTAGGACCGGTTTCTGGCTATCAGCCGTCATCAGCCAGGATAGCTTGACTCCAGTGGCGTAGTGAGCACGGGTCCCACGTCTGGGAATACCCATCCCACTTAGGGCGAAAAGCGTTACAACAAACAAATGATGGACGGAATGCTGACAATGCATACATTCTCCCCCAGTCAAGAGATCTGGGTTAAATCCATCGTTCTTTTGCCCACTACACCACCCCAGTTCAGACATGACCATATGCAAATCAGTCTTGACCCTGTGCCTCATGGGAACAGTCCAGCCCGAACTGCCAAGCCATGTCTTCCCTGGACCGGAATCAAGCATCCTAGGACCGGTTTCTGGCTATCAGCCGTCATCAGCCAGGATAGCTTGACTCCAGTGGCGTAGTGAGCACGGGTCCCACGTCTGGGAATACCCATCCCACTTAGGGCGAAAAGCGTTACAACAAACAAATGATGGACGGAATGCTGACAATGCATACATTCTCCCCCCGTCAAGAGATCTGGGTTAAATCCATTGTTCTTTTGCCCACTACACCACCCCAGTTCAGACATGGCCATATGCAAATCAGTCTGGACCCTGTGCCTCATGGGAACAGTCCAGCCCGAACTGCCAAGCCATGTCTTCCCTGGACCGGAATCAAGCATCCTAGGACCGGTTTCTGGCTATCAGCTGTCATCAGCCAGGATAGCTTGACTCCAGTGGCGTAGTGAGCACGGGTCCCACGTCTGGGAATACCCATCCCACTTAGGGCGAAAAGCGTTACAACAAACAAATGATGGACGGAATGCTGACAATGCATACATTCTCCCCCAGTCAAGAGATCTGGGTTAAATCCATCGTTCTTTTGCCCACTACACCACCCCAGTTCAGACATGGCCATATGCAAATCAGTCTTGACCCTGTGCCTCATGGGAACAGTCCAGCCCGAACTGCCAAGCCATGTCTTCCCTGGACCGGAATCAAGCATCCTAGGACCGGTTTCTGGCTATCAGCCGTCATCAGCCAGGATAGCTTGATTCCAGTGGTGTAGTGAGCACGGGTCCCACGTCTGGGAATACCCATCCCACTTAGGGCGAAAAGCGTTACAACAAACAAATGATGGACGGAATGCTGACAATGCATACATTCTCCCCCAGTCAAGAGATCTGGGTTAAATCCATCGTTCTTTTGCTCACTACACCACCCCAGTTCAGACATGGCCATATGCAAATCAGTCTTGACCCTGTGCCTCATGGGAACAGTCCAGTCCGAACTGCCAAGCCATGTCTTCCCTGGACCGGATTCAAGCATCCTAGGACCGGTTTCAGGCTATCAGCCGTCATCAGCCAGGATAGCTTGACTCCAGTGGCGTAGTGAGCACGGGTCCCACGTCTGGGAATACCCATCCCACTTAGGGCGAAAAGCGTTACAACAAACAAATGATGGACGGAATGCTGACAATGCATACATTCTCCCCCAGTCAAGAGATCTGGGTTAAATCCATCGTTCTTTTGCCCACTACACCACCCCAGTTCAGACATGGCCATATGCAAATCATTCTTGACCCTGTGCCTCATGGGAACAGTCCAGCCCGAACTGCCAAGCCATGTCTTCCCTGGACCGGAATCAAGAATCCTAGGACCGGTTTCTGGCTATCAGCCGTCATCAGCCAGGATAGCTTGACTCCAGTGGCGTAGTGAGCACGGGTCCCACGTCTGGGAATACCCATCCCACTTAGGGCGAAAAGCGTTACAACAAAGAAATGATGGACGGAATGCTGACAATGCATACATTCTCCCCCAGTCAAGAGATCTGGGTTAAATCCATCGTTCTTTTGCCCACTACACCACCCCAGTTCAGACATGGCCATATGCAAATCAGTCTTGACCCTGTGCCTCATGGGAACAGTCCAGCCCGAACTGCCAAGCCATGTCTTCCCTGGACCGGAATCAAGAATCCTAGGACCGGTTTCTGGCTATCAGCCGTCATCAGCCAGGATAGCTTGACTCCAGTGGCGTAGTGAGCACGGGTCCCACGTCTGGGAATACCCATCCCACTTAGGGCGAAAAGCGTTACAACAAACAAATGATGGACCGAATGCTGACAATGCATACATTCTCCCCCAGTCAAGAGATCTGGGTTAAATCCATCGTTCTTTTGCCCACTACACCACCCCAGTTCAGACATGGCCATATGCAAATCAGTCTTCTTGACCCTGTGCCTCATGGGAACAGTCCAGCTCGAACTGCCAAGCTATGTCTTCCCTGGACCGGAATCAAGCATCCTAGGACCGGTTTCTGGCTATCAGCCGTCATCAGCCAGGATAGCTTGACTCCAGTGGCGTAGTGAGCACGGGTCCCACGTCTGGGAATACCCATCCCACTTAGGGCGAAAAGCGTTACAACAAACAAATGATGGACGGAATGCTGACAATGCATACATTCTCCCCCAGTCAAGAGATCTGGGTTAAATCCCTCGTTCTTTTGCCCACTACACCACCCCAGTTCAGACATGGCCATATGCAAATCAGTCTTGACCCTGTGCCTCATGGGAACAGTCCAGCCCGAACTGCCAAGCCATGTCTTCCCTGGACCGGAATCAAGCATCCTAGGACCGGTTTCTGGCTATCAGCCGTCATCAGCCAGGATAGCTTGACTCCAGTGGCGTAGTGAGCACGGGTCCCACGTCTGTGAATACCCATCCCACTTAGGGCGAAAAGCGTTACAACAAACAAATGATGGACGGAATGCTGACAATGCATACATTCTCCCCCAGTCAAGAGATCTGGGTTAAATCCATCGTTCTTTTGCCCACTACACCACCCCAGTTCAGACATGGCCATATGCAAATCAGTCTTGACCCTGTGCCTCATGGGAACAGTCCAGCCCGAACTGCCAAGCCATGTCTTCCCTGGACCGGAATCAAGCATCCTAGGACCGGTTTCTGGCTATCAGTCGTCTTCAGCCAGGAGAGCTTGACTCCAGGGGCGTAGTGAGCACGGGTCCCACGTCTGGGAATACCCATCCCACTTAGGGCGAAAAGCGTTACAACAAAGAAATGATGGACGGAATGCTGACAATGCATACATTCTCCCCCATTCAAGAGATCTGGGTTAAATCCATCGTTCTTTTGCCCACTACACCACCCCAGTTCAGACATGGCCATATGCAAATCAGTCTTGACCCTGTGCCTCATGGGAACAGTCCAGCCCAAACTGCCAAGCCATGTCTTCCCTGGACCGGAATCAAGCATCCTAGGACCGGTTTCTGGCTATCAGCCGTCATCAGCCAGGATAGCTTGACTCCAGTGGCGTAGTGAGCACGGGTCCCACGTCTGGGAATACCCATCCCACTTAGGGCGAAAAGCGTTACAACAAACAAATGATGGACGGAATGCTGACAATGCATACATTCTCCACCAGTCAAGAGATCTGGGTTAAATCCATCGTTCTTTTGCCCACTACACCACCCCAGTTCAGACATGGCCATATGCAAATCAGTCTTGACCCTGTGCCTCATGGGAACAGTCCAGCCCGAACTGCCAAGCCATGTCTTCCCTGGACCGGAATCAAGCATCCTAGGATCGGTTTCTGGCTATCAGCCGTCATCAGCCAGGATAGCTTGACTCCAGTGGCGTAGTGAGCACGGGTCCCACGTCTGGGACCCGTGTGCAGTGTGCACTTCTGGCCCAGCAAAGGGAAGCCTACCTCCTCCTCTCCACCTCCAAATGTAGTTCACAGCATGCCACTATGTACATCATACCCCCCTCCATGGAAAGATAATTACGGTCTGTAACCTTTTAGAAAGTGACATTCCAGCAGACTAGGTTAGAGTAATTATAAATCTTTATGCAACCAATTATGTGCTAACCCAAGAAGTTAAAAATACACTCATATGGGAGAAGTTATATGCCCTCCTTACCCTTCCTAATTTCCCCTGGAGATCGCTAGACCAAAACAAAGCTAAAAAAAACTAAAGCTGAGCTATGTTTTAGCTGCATTAAAAAAGTAGAGTCCTAATAAATACTTTAACCATGAATTACAACTTATGTTTAATAAAAAGACTGTGATACCATCAATGTGGTACAAAAGTGACAAAAAAATACCAAGAAATTTCTGAAGCCACTTTGCGTGGTCCTCAGTTCCATGAGTCTGGAGTAAGGCAACACAACGCAAACCACTGAGCTGTCTTACTGTGCCCTGGAAAGGCATTCCATGGGCATTGCTGTGAGTGTTCCCATGCAACTTCCATGGTTTTTACGCATTCCCAGATTTACCAGAACTAGTAGAACAGTGATTACTAATGGAACTTGTTTTTATTTTTATTACATCTCAGTTTGCTTTGAGTTTTATTTCTTTTGTATTAGTCATTTCTTATAGCAGTTGCTTTTTGATTTCTGCTTGGAGAAGGGAAACGTTAACATGCTTCCCTGGTACTCTATGTATGGGCCTGCCAACCAGGTGCCATAAAATGGGGACTGCGATGCAGATATGTGCAGTCAATGCACTTCTGGCCCAGCAAAAGGGAAGCCTACCTCCTCCTCTCCACCTCCAAATGTAGTTCACAGCACGCCACTATGTACATCATACCTCCCTCCATGGAAAGATAATTACGGTCTGTAACCTTTTAGAAAGTGACATTCCAGCAGACTAGGTTAGAGTAATTATAAATCTTTATGCAACCAATTATGTGCTAACCCAAGAAGTTAAAAATACACTCATATGGGAGAAGTTATATGCCCTCCTTACCCTTCCTAATTTCCCCTGGAGATCGCTAGACCAAAACAAAGCTAAAAAAAACTAAAACTGAGCTATGTTTTAGCTGCATTAAAAAAGTAGAGTCCTAATAAATACTTTAACCATGAATTACAACTTATGTTTAATAAAAAGACTGTGATACCATCCTTAAGGCCTATTATAGTCCTTCTTCAAAATAAAGCAACTGTTTTGCCTTGCTTGAAAGACTCATTATTCAATTTAGTACCTTTTATCAAAGTTTAATATTCTCTATAAATGTATTACATTTTGTAATTGTTAGACCTGTCAGCCTTAGATTGGTTATCCTCCAAAAGTGTTGTCTACTTACTTCCAATTTTTTGGTGAAATTAGGATTCTGTCCACTGTTCCACTGCTAATCAGTGCTAAACTGTTCATGCTCACTCCCCAAAACATAGTTCGATAGGCATACTCCTGATTGGCATATTTAATTAACTGGTAAGTTCCTTTCACATTAGTATACCATATGCCCAGGGCCTGTAAATTAACTTCTACCAATTGACCTGCAGCACGTCTTGTGCCACCCACTTAAGCTTCACCTTAAAACATGTCCCAGGCCTGCCACAGTAGCCTGAATGTAGTTTTAAATTGCCTTGCCACCTTGGCATATAGCCCATTTGCCAAGCCTCAAACTCCCCTTTTATTACATGTACATAGCCCCTAAAGTAGGCCCTAGGCAGCCCATAGGGCAGGACGCTGTGTAATTAAAAGATTGGACAAATACTTTTAAATTTGCATGTCTTAGTTGTGAAAATCTCCTAAATTTGTTTTTTAATACTGTCAGGCATACATCTTCCGTAGGATAACATTGGGTATTCTCTATTATATTTAAAATGCACTAATGTTTAGTTGGGCGTAGGAAGTTATGTCATGTTTGGTATCTATGAAATTATAATGATCTTTAATTGTGAAGTCATATTTTTGATTATAGTTTTGAAAGCACCATTCCCAGAAAGCTGGCGTTTTCCAGACCCTAACCCTCTGTGCCTGTAGTCTGTCTTGGGTCACATGACTGGGTGTAGCAGGCTCTGCGGCTTTGTGAATTGCTCACCGACAGTCACACAATAGAGAGAGTAGGTGTGCCTGAATGGGCACTAAACTGGCATGATGTGGGTGGTGCTGAGCATTGCCCCACTTACATCTGAATAGCCTGTACTTTGCCTTCACACAAAGTGCTTGGTCACCGAGTATTGTCACTGCAGCCACCTTGGAGTCATAACAGGGGAGTCAAGATATTCCATGCACTTCAAAGAACCTTTCCAAAAGCGTCTCCCACCTTCCAGAAGAAGGACACCAGGGTATAAAATTAGGACTTTCAAACCCACTCTTCAGTTCACTACTGGACCTGCAGAACGACTCTCAGAGGACCGCCTGCTGCTGTGATCTGCTGTGCACTCTGACAGACCGCTGTTGTATCTGAATGGACTGTTTAGCTGCCTGGAGTCTGTCTTGAACCCTGAGAGGTCAGCGCTGCTGTTGAGCCTTGCAACTTCACCGGCACTCAGGATTGCTAGGAGTGACTCCAAGGGGTAGTTTGCTAGCCTCCTGTTCAGAGTCACAGGGACATAAAAAGCTCCCATCTTGAACCTGCACCTGTACCCAGCCTGAAGGAGTCCTGAACCCCCAAGAGATATGCCACCAGTGCTAGACCCTAGGTTGTGGTGCTAAAAGTGCCCAGATGTTAAATTTCCAAAACTGAGGACTTACAAACATTTTGGCCAAAATCTGCTCTGAGAACCAGGAGGAGATGGGGACTGACCTGCTGGCCTATTTTCCCAAGGTGCGTTGCCGGTCAGATTGAATTTGCTTCTTTCCGTCTACATTTTTCTTCAATGCAGCAAATTCTTTTCAGCTGTCTTTCGCCAAAGGAGTATCTGGCCTAGTGGAATTGTTTTCGGCTACACCCCTCTGCTTCATCCTGCTGTCAATGTTTTACTCCCATTTCAGAGACTAAGTCCGAACGTAGATATCGTTACTGTAGCTTTGACCCAAGGCTATCCAATGATGATGCTACCTCCTCGGAAACCTCCTGCAGCACCGCTGATCATTATTTTCTCAAACACAGGTAAGAGCTGGCCGCGCCGAATCCACTTTGTGTATTTGAACTGCACTCCATTGCAATCAGCCGTATTGTTTTACTTTGGCCTGGTCTTGTGCAACTAAATTACTCTTTGATCCGCAGTTGGTGCGTTCATCTTTTAGGCGCAAGATTTGTCTAAAAACTTTAAAATATGAATGACTTTGGTTCTGCTTATTGGTGTCAATTACTTAAAATGTACTCTATTTTTCCAAATTGGTTTAGAATTTCTTTTTCTTTGCGTTTTAACTTTATTACAGTTTGTGTGCTGTATAGATACATTACGCATTGCCTCTAAGTGAAGCCTAATTGCTTTTTGTGCCAAGCTACCCAGGGGGTTGTTCACCCTACAAGGGATTATGGCCAATTTCTCACAGTAATTAGAGTAACCCTAGAACTAATATATCAAAATGGTACAGCACATTGCCACCTCAAACAAAATATGTCTTAAATGATTGAATCATGTGTACATTCATGTAAATATATTCCTCTTCGAACGCGAGAAGGGGGACTTATTCTGATATGTGGTCTCAGGTTCCGGGAGGTAACTATTGCTACTAGTCAATTCTTGTGAAACATTGTAATTTCCTATGCCCTGCACTCTCTTGTCAACAAGGGTAGGATGTGTACTCCCAGGTTTGGAAGAGACCTATTTTTACTTGAAAGGCATATTCCAAATATGTTAGGGGGGCGTGGTTTAGCCGGCTGCAAAATGGCCGAGCCTTGAGTGGGCTATGCCTGCCAAGACATTAATCCATCATGATCCTGCGGGCATCTGTGGAGCTGCCTTCCTGCTCCACGACATCTTGATACTCCTCATCTGGGGGCATCAATCGATCCCCCTCTGGGCCCAAACCGCTGCCGCTGCACCCAAATTTCACCGCTGAGGCCTGGCACGGCCGCTGGGCCCTCCTGCAAGCACGCTGCTGGTGCCCGCGCCGCACTACTTAGACTCCGCCGCTCCTCCCCATCGCCTCTGCTGACCTGCTAGGACCGGACTGCTCCATTGGCGCCTGCTTGCCGCCTGGCCTTTTCTTCCCCTGGTGAGTCGTGCTGCCACGGGGGGCTTCCTGCGGTGAGGTAGGGGGTGCACGTGCCGTACCGGGGAGCCTGGGCCTCCCCGTCCTCCAGTTGGTGCCTTCCACTTCTAGCTGCCTTCCCTGGGCCCTGCGATGTGGGTGGCGCATCCCCTGCGTATCCCCGCTGCATCTACCCCTGCGGGGTTGCACTTCCTCCACCGCTCACCGTGAGGTGCTGGGGACCGTGCGGCTGCCTCTCCTTTGCCTGTTGCTGATGCTCCGGACCTTCCCCACCGACACTCCTCCCTCATCGAGGCCGGGAGACCTGCTGGGCAGCCTTCATCTATTTCCATTGCGAGCAGCATCCCTAAAGGACACTCATCGTCTCCTCACAGCACCTGGTGCTGGGTTGGCCTTGCGGGTGCCTGTGCCTCGGCGGCCGGTTACTGCTTTGTCTGCATCTCCAAACACTGCTACTACCTGTTTTCTGGCCCGCACAGCCCCCTTTGCCAGGCACTGCTATCTTCACCTGCCGATACCTGTTGACTTTGGCTTGCCAGGGGTAGCCCATTCTCTCGCTGCCTCCGTTCTCCTGGGGGTCTTGCTTCATCGCAGCTCTCTCAAGTGGGACCAGAACCTGTAGCCCTGAGCACTACCTTCAGCCTCGCTTGGCACTGTTGCCTCGCCTCTCCTAAATCCTCGGCGGCCATTTCTCCATGCCTTACCTGACCATGGGGAGAGCCGACCCCAAACAACCGAAAATCACTTTCGATCAGCGCCGGCAGACGCGACAAGATGGGGTGATCACTGACGTGGGCTAGTTGGCCTCCCAGCCCGATGCTGGCCCAACCAGAGAGGATGACCTGAAGGCCATCATGCTGCACGTGAAAACCACAGTTACTGGCATTGCCGCCCAACTCGACCAGCAGTATGCCCACCTGGGTACCGTTAAGGCCCGGGTCGATCCGCATGACACACACTTGACTCAGGTAGAGGCAAGGGTCTCGGATGCTGAGGATGCCACGACGCAAGACCATCGCAGGCTTCTCCAAATGGACAAGGTTCTTGAGCTGATCAAGAATAAGAACGAGGACTTGGAGGCTCGCATCTGTAGGAGCAACCTCCGCATCACTGGCGTGCCCGAATCCTCCAACATATCCAAAATGGAAGACTTTGTGGAGCAGCTTCTCCGTGATCTCTTTGGCGACGTCCTCTCCACCGTTTTCATTGTTGAGCGCGCCCACCGCTTTCATGGCCCTCGTCCTGCTCACCGGCCTGCCGGCCTGTCCCATCATCGCCAAGCTGCTGAACTTTAGGGACCGAGATGCTGTTCTTCGTGCGGCCAGGGAGAAAGGGGAAATCCGTCATCAAGGACACTCCCTGGCCTTTTTCCCCGACTACACAATGGCTGTGCAGGCTGCCCGCCGTGAATTCCTCCTGGCCAAGAGAATACTTCAAAAACATGATGTCTCCTACTCCTTGGCTTACCCTGCTAAGCTGAGAGTCAGGCAGGGCTCCAAGGTGCATGTCTTCTTGGAACCGAAGGCTGCATTGACCTATGCGAAAAAGCTTGAGCAGGCGCAACGCTCTTCCCTTTCTGGATCCCAGGCTGTTGCTGACGGCAACTAAGTTACAATGACTGACTCCTGCTGTTGTTATTGTGTCATTGTATTCTGTACTTCTTGGGGTAGTGTTGCCTTCCATGGCTGTCTTCCACTTTACTCCACTCATTGCATGCGGCTCTCTTCTTCACTGTCGTGGTCCTGTTTGCTGTTCATTTGACCCTGAGGCTCGACATGGTTGTGGAGCCACTCGCCCCTCCCGCAGCACAGGCCTTCACCTTACTTCCTTTCTCCTATGTTCTCCGCTTGCTCCCATGCTGGGCTTTCCTGCCTATCGGACGCCCCGGCGGTTCTCTTCTGATTAAATTGCTGTCTGCAATTACTCACGGCTTGGCCACCTTGTCTCTTTGGCAGGGGTGTACGCTGGGCAAAACCATGGCTCCATGGGATAATTCCCTTCTTGGACACTGAGTTTCCCCTTCCCTGTTGTGGGTCCCTTGGGTGGGTGGGGTTGTTCTCTCAGTCTAATTGGGGGGTTGGAGTGGGTGGTAGGGGGACGGGTTATCTGGGTTTGCTGCCTCCTTCCGAGGCTTTGTTGATTGTTTTGTCTTTTTTTTTTTTTTTGTAATACAACACATGCTCTCCACCCAAGCGCGACTTCTCCATACTCACGATAACTCATGCTCGATGTGTGGCGGCATGTTCGCCCAATGGCGCACAAGTGTACTTGCTTGATGGGCTCCTGGGGCTGCTGGTCTCCCTTGGACCTCTGCATCATGACACCCAACGCCTTCGCGTGGCTCACCTCGGTGGACTGTATGGCACGCACCCTTTCTGACCACGCTCCCGTTCGCCTCTGTATGCAACTCCCTCACTTCCCGCGGCGTGCGTTTTCTGTCAGCAGCTTCCCCCCCAACGCGGTCCAAGACTCTGTTTTTTTGTGATGAAATCCAGACCACAATCACAAATTATTTTGACCTTAACGTAGGCTCTGTCGACTCCCCTTCTACACTCTGGGAGGGCTTTAAAGTGGTGATCTGAGGTGAGTGCATTTCCAAAGAATCTGGTGTGCTGCACTCTATTTGCAGTACCCTGGACAGGCAGGAGGGCGAGATCAAGGCTTTGGACTCCTCACATTCTTTAGACCCTAAACCTGATACCCTTGCGATGCTTCGGGGTAAGCTTGCCGATTTCACTGACGAGGCCAATAAGCAGCTTTCCTTCTTAGATAGGGAGGCAAGGGCGCGCCGCTTCGGAGAGGGGGATCGTCCTGGCAAGACTTTGGCCAATCTCTTACGGCAGCCTTACTCAGCCTCTTATATTACTGCACTTCAAGACGGGGATCCGGATAGAACTGCCTCTCCTGAGGAAGTGGTGGCTCGATTCACCGCATTTGTTTCCCAGCTCTATACATCTGGGTTTGTGCCCCCGCACGACATTCTTGATCAATATTTAGATACCCTTGAGCTCCTACGGCTGGGCAATTGCCACCGGGAATACCTGGATGAGCCTTTCTCCAAGGGGAAGATCCTGGCGGCCTGGCAACACTCTGCCCGGGGACAAGGCTCCTGGCTCTGATGGCTTACCTGCATCCTTTTATAAGGCATTAGCGCCCCTTCTTGTCCCGCACCTCGCTGCCATGTACAACAACTCGTTTGAGTGTGGCCAATTCCTTCCCTCACTCCGCGAGGCTCTGCTAATGCTTCTCCTGAAGCCAGACAAGCCCCCTGAGCTCCGCGACTCTTATCACCCTCTATCTCTCATTAAGACTGATAATAAAATCTTTGCTAAATTGCTGGCCTCCCGCCTTCTCCCGCTCATGCCGATCATTGCTCGCCCGGACCAATCCGGCTTCATTCCTGGCCGCGCTACTTCACATAACCTTAGGACCATTTTTCCGTCCTTCATCAAATTAATCCCGCTCTTCTGACTGTGGAGGCCCTTCTGGATGACACCAAAGCATTGGATACTCTGGAGTGGCCCTTTCTTTTTTATCTTCTCCCTCGCTTGGGCTTTAGCCCGGTTTATCTGCGCAAAGTCCAGCCCCTCTACACCCTCCCCACTGCCCGCCTTCGGATCAATGGTCAGATCATGGAGCCCATTTCCATCGCTTGGTGCACGAGGCAGGGGTGCCCGCTTTCACCCATGTTATTCACCATCACCATGGAACCCCTTGCCGCCAGGCTCCAGCAACACCTTACCCAGGGGGGTCTCGGCTTCGCGGCTCATGCCCTGGTCGTCTCCATGTATGCGGACGACATCACTTTCTATGTCCGTAATCCCCAGGAGAATCTCAGCCCTATGGTCCGCGAGGCGGTACGATTCGGGGGTCTCTCCGGCAAGCAGGTAAACTGGAGCAAATCCATTCTTTTTCCCCTTACTGATGCCACTGCCCCCTTCTCTCCGGACTACTCGTTTGTATGGGTGCCGGGACCTACCAGTTACCTCGGTATTTGGCTCAGCAGGGATGTGGACGAACTTTGGAAGGCCAATTTCAGCTGCGCTGTGGACTGGCTGGAATTCAAACGGTACGCCCTCAGCGCCCAAGCCAGCTTTCTTCACTTCTGGCTACACCCGATGCCTTTCCAGCCACATGTTGCGGTGGAGGCTGATCTCGCAGCCCCCTGGCCGCTCTTGACCACTCTCTTTGCCCCAGCGAAGCCCCCACACGGTGAGATCGACACAGTTGAGACTTTGCGATGGGCCTGGTACGGCTCCGTAGATATTCTGGCTTTAGTATGCTCTCTGCGAATGCTATGCCCATTACACACAATCCGACATTCCCCCCCTCTGCATACAGCGAGTATGGTCAAACGCGCATCTCGCTTGGGGCTCTCTATGGTTTTGGACCTTGATCCTAACAGCACTTTCTTTTCTTTACTGGCTGATTCCGGTCCCATGGACACTCTGCTTTATTATCAACTCAGAGCTCTCTGCAGGGAACTTCACCCCTCGTTTCCTCAGCCCCCACCTTCAATGACTGGCCTTCACTTTCTCTATTCTTCCCCCTCCCTCCATAAGCTGGTCACTAAGATTTACATCCTTGCACTTGCGGACTCCTCTATCTCCACTGACCGTGCCCATGCAGCGTGGAGTGCAGACCTGGGCATCGTACTCTCTCATGAGGACTGGCTGTCCTGCTGTAATCAAACCAAGCGTTTATCCCCAAACTATTGTTTGCACCCCATACATTTTAAATATTTGCATAGGCTATATCGCTCTCCTGCTCAGCAGCACAAAATGGGCCTCGTCCCCAGCGACAGATGCTTGCGCTGCTCTGCTCCTGCAGCAGACTTCTCCCATCTCGCATGGCTATGCCCTAAGGTTGCTATAACTGGGATTACTTCTACGTCCGTCACGCCTGACCCACTGCTCTGCCTCCTAAGCTTTATAAAATTCTGCCCAGACGCTACTCGCCGGCTGACTGCAATGCTTCTTGTTCTCGCAAGGCGCAGGGTCTCCATGTGCTGGGGTCGCACATCTGTGCCTAAAGTTAGCGCTTGGCTCGAAGACGCTTCACGCTGTCAGACACTTCTGTCCGAATTCTGGGACTTAGTGCCAGTCACTTGCCGCCTGATTGATATCTGGGGTCCCCTGGTCTCCTATCTCCAGCGACAAGGTGCCGTGCCCTCACGCGACCTCTCCCGTGCTCCCCACTGGCACTCCGCCTGTGGCATCCACCGGTGCTGGCTCATGAGGTGCTGTTCCCCTACCCACGCGCCCCCTGGGCCCCTTGTGCTCTCTCTCATCTGAGTGGGGTCTCCCCGGGGTATCCCCCTGCTCCTCCTGCTCTACCTCAGAATTTCTCTTTTTTTGCAATGCCGTGGGTTTCCTGCCTATGGTGACTAATGCGATGTATGTAACAAATGTGTTTCTCTTTGCGATTGCGGACCTCCCACCTGTACACACTGTAACTTGAAGTGCAAATTGTTTCTCAATAAAGGTTTTCAAAAATCCCCCCAAAAATATATATGTCAGAAGGAAGATCGAATGGGAGACGAGGGGTTGTGATAGATGCCCTGTCTAACGCACATTATAAAATTGGGTGGCAAAATTAGATGCATGCAATGGGGAATTGCCACCTTTTTAGGTCTCGTGAGCCAAAGGCTCGAAGAGACATTTTATATCTGGGCTTTTTCAAAGTGCTGCCGTGGCCTAAAGCTACAGTGCACGTGAACGTGCACACGCGCAGCGCCATGTGTCTTTCCTCCGTAGCGATCGTAATCACGATCACTTTCACTTTCGCGGGCTCCTCTGTTGCTGGCATTCCCCCCTCCCTTCTCCCCCAGCCCTTCTTGTTTACTCAAATGTCACAGAGGACATGAGACCTCGGGACACCAGCTTTCCTTGGCAACCGCTTCGGATAAATCACGAAGCTGGGATTATTAATCACGCTTTCAGGCTCCGAGATACCACATTCCCTCCAAGTCTTTTCACAGTCAGAAGTTAAAAAGTTACCTTAAATGTTTCCTAGTTGCGCTGGCCCAAATGTGACAGCCTTTTAAAAGTACTTAATTAATGTAATTAACGCTGTCAGGTCGATTATTTTAAAGTTTACAAAAACTCTCAAGTCGTGAAACTTTTATTAGACTAACAAAACATATGCGAAAATGGTGCACTGCATGGACTTCCCAAGTCACACAGACTTCTTCCAAAGTTTGCACTGCTGCAAGCCGTCGTGTTTCACACCCGCCAGCACCTTACCTATGATGATGGCACACGCACTGACGAGTCCTATCTCCTTCTTCAGAGTCACCTTTTCTGAGCTGCTGGCGCGAGCGGCGTTGGCTGTCGCCGACAGCTGGCTGGGCGCTGGCGGCTCCGGGTGGTGCGTGCTGTTCGCACTCAGCTTTTTAAGCCGATTTTCTCCAGCCATTTCTCCGCTCCGCTGGACGTCCCCGCTGTGTCCCTCTGCCAGCCTGCCAATGCATAAGGCAAGGAGTGAACTTGGCAATGAGCGAGGCCTCCCAGGCAGCGCTATCTGCCCGGCAGATAAGTCCCCGTTGTTGCCGGAAGCCACGCCCCCCGCCATCAATCCCTCTCAGCCCTATTCATAAGGACTCTGTTTGGGTATGGCTTCTGGATGCATTCACTGATCGGGCACGCCTCCTCATTTGCATATTCACACCTCTCTTACTGCATACCCACGCCAGTTTGTGCAGTCGGCGCCTGTTTGTTAATTCACTACCGATTTAAAGCAGAAAAAGCAAAAAAAAATTTTTCACTAGGAGATTAGGAATAGCATCTTTGGAACTCAAAAGTGGACAACCTTGACAGTAGCGGAGTAACATATCCACGTCTGTGTACCTTTACTTCATTTAAGGTACCGTTAATTCATTCCCAATCCCAATCGTACACTTCAGTTGGAAATAACAGAGAGCGTGCTCGTCATTTAAAATAATAATGTTTTCGATGATAAACCTGATTCAACATTTTCTGACCTATTTATTATTTTTATTTAATCACTTTTGTACATGGCTCTGTTTGCAGTAAAGCGCCTGAATGCTGTTCTCATGCAGAGGTCCTAGAGAAAACCAGTTGAATACATTCTGTCTGCCACACACAGCAATCAGAAAGCAAATGGGCAGTTTTAATTACTTACAGGAGGTGCTAGATTTTCATCATCGACGTTATATCATGGAGTTAGGTCTCGCGAGCCAAAGGCTCGTTTTTTTTGTTGCAGTTTTTATGTAGCGTGAAGTCGACCCGAAGGTATCAGAGCGCTTTACATTAGCACCAGTTACATTACAGACGGACACATTCATTTCTAGTCATAGGGAGATTAATTTATTTGCCCAGGATCACAGGATGTTTGAGCCTCCTGCCAGACGTGAACCTTATTCCCCAGCTTCAAAGTCTGCCGCTCTAGCCGTTAAGCCACATCCACCAAGTGCAGCAGATATTTTCTGCGGTAAAATCATAGGTTTAATTTAACAAGCATTGAAGCTAAGAAGTCTAGGGTCTAAAAAGCTAAACCACTAGCTTTGCCAACGGCATGCAAACACCTGTCAAAATGCACGCGCGTGCACAGCCGGTAATCTTAAAATGGGTTTTCTGCATCAGAAAATCCATTCCCCGATGCCACAGATGCTCGTGCATTTGTCTTGCATTGACTTGTTTCACCCATTTTTAGGTTGAGCCTGAGCAGCGCTGCTCGGTGAGCCATGCTGTATTGGAGTATGTACTTAGACTCTGCCCCCATATTTGTCATTGGCTTGTGTCATTGTCCTTTGTAAATGCTGGCTACTGATTCGCTGTTAGGCTTGTTAGTCCCTCCTTAGTACCACCTTGTCTTCATTTGTAGCCTCCCATGAGGACTGGCCGTTTCACTTCTGTAGTACAGGGTATGTCTTCTTTAGCCTGTAATCACTAAAGGGCATATTATCAAGCACGGAATTAAAATTATTGCCGCTTTAGCGGCAGAAAACTGCTGCTAAAGCGGCGATAATGGGCTTGATAATATGCCGCAGAGAATTCCCATAGAAGCCCATGTTGACACCAGAACATGGGCTTCTAAGGGAATTCTCAAGGGCATATTATCAAGCTCATTATCGCCGCTTTAGCGGCAGTTTTCTGCCGCTAAAGCGGCGATAATTTTAACGGCGTTTCTTGATAATATGCCCCTATTTTCTTTAATGAGTTTCTCTTACTGCAGGAAAGCCTCTTATGCGCAGTTGTGACCACCGGCTTGTTTATTTAAGTCTCAGCAAACGGGAAGCTCATCAGGAGCCATGGGGGACAGAAGAGGGCAACTAAGCGATGCCTTCAAGCATTTGGAATGCAATAGGTCTCGCATTTACGAGAGTTTAAGCTTTTGGCATTACAAATGGCAAGGCCTTTTATTTATGTTTTAAAAACCAAAACATGAATAAAAGGCATTGTCATTTACAATTACTTGCGTTAATGCTAGACCTATTGCATTGCAGATGCTTGTTTCTTTACAGTTCTAACATGGTAGACGACCACGCTAAAACGGTACGTTAAAAAGTGAATAACAAGTGCGCTCCAAGCGCCCAAAACAGTGGAAGAGGCTAGGCAGCACATTGTTGCTGCTGGGCCTTCAAAAATCAATGAATAAAAATAATGCAACATCAGGAGCAGGATGGGGCAGGCAGTGAGGAATGGGGTGGGGAACATTAGGGATAGGGGTGAGCCAAAAGGAATCAATCATGCGGGGCAGAAAAGAGCAAAGTAAGTAACCACATACAATACCATGGAGTGCTCTATATCAATCAAGTATGCAGTGAAAGGATACAAATCATCCAGTCAAAACACTGTGGGGCCGAAATGCTTCCGGCTGGGGCAAACATAAAACAAGCATTGGCATAGCCAATAGGTCTCGCTTTTGGGACCTTATAAGTATTTAGTTATGCAACTGTTGCATGGCTAAACACTTATAAGGTCCGAAAGGCGAGACCTATTGGCTATGCCAATGCTTGTTTAAATGCTGCTAACAGGTATGTGATACTGGGGTTGGTTGGTATGATGCACTTTATATTGGTTAAACGAGCTGCTTGCCTTGGGTAATATATTTCCCCTTTCAAATTGTTCTTTATAGGTATTGTAATGGGCTGTAACCTTCTATGGAGTTTAATTCTTTCTAAATAGGTGGGTGTCAGTTATGTCAAAATGTAGACTGAATGGGACCCCGGGGTTCACGTTAGTTTGGGCTTGTACTTTGCACTTTAACGCTTTACCCGAAAAACCGAGTTGAATGCCCTGGGAACTCATTATCCCTGTAAAAGTTATTAATACTTTCTATAATGGGTTGTAAACTTACTACGTTTTGTTCACCTTAGATAGGCTGGTGCTGCTCATGTAAGGAACTAGGTAAAACAAGACTTTGTGATTTGAGAAAGCATTGCCCTGCACATTGCACTTTAAAATGTTTTATGTGCCTAAATTAACTGTATGCCTTGGGTAAACAATTATATCTGAAATGTTCCTAATAGGTATATGATAATGTTATGACCTTTGATTGAGTTTTAATGTGAAAAAATCCTACATTTTATGCTGTTTTTCAATTCAGGCTGATGATAAGTGTTGGTGGATTAATTTAAATTCAGTTTTATGTCTGGATTTTATAATGATTGTTATTGTGTACGTTAAACGATATCTATTTATTATTTCAATAAAAATTTATTTCTTGGAAATAACAGATGTTGACTGACTGACGTAAATGTGAAAATGTGAGTTAGTGTTTGCTGTTTATAAAACACCTTCTGGATAGGCCAGTTTCTCCTGACTTGGATGCTCCTTTATGTGGTCGAACCTCCACTCTTCATTGCCTTGATCCTTTGTCCCATGATCACCTAAATTCATGTATAGCCTTTGCTCTGTGCTCAACTATTTGTGGAGAAGCAACACCTTTGTTGGCAACCAACCACACACGGATGGGCAACTTGCTGCTGCACATATTGTTCAATTCCTATACAACCCCTGACAGACAGGGCACACATTCAAAACAGTCAAGCACACTTAGGTTGACAAGCACATATTATAAATGTCCTTCGCCCTGTTTCAAAGCTTTCATGAATGGCCAGCCTATTCCCCGCCATTGGAAATTAATAGAAAACATGTGAACACTGCTTACTGAAGACAGTATTTGCCCTGCTCACAATCCCTCATTGATAGCACACTCCCTCCAGGCACCTAAGCCCCCTTAGGTCATCTCAAGATTTGGAGCACAGCAGATATTCAAAGAGGGAAAAATGAGGAGCTATGAAGAAATGTATCCTAGGTGTGCTTGAGGAGGCATTAACATCTGATGTTAATGTCTATCTCACAATAACAGTAGACAGTGTTTGATATCAAAATGCATAGGTGGGTCCATGTAAAAGGCCAAGCACCACCTACCAAATGCCCATGTCACACAAAATTACAACTGAAACTGCCTCTCTTTCGGCTAGTGCTCCTTCGGGTAGCCATGCGCTCTACAAATATCCATAACATAACATAACAAAACACAAAACAGCAAATAGCATAATTATCTGTTTTGGACATTATAATATCCAATGCTAATCAAAAATGTCAGTAGTTATAAATCCCACATAATATTTTAGATTTGGTTTGTATTACAAAAGTACCACAAACCTTATGCGAAGAATTCATAAATCTGGACAAAACATATCCACAATATGATGCATACTGCCCACTAAAGGCCTGCTTACTTGTTATACGTATGTGCCTTTGGACCTCTCCAATTATGATGTAGATGACCTTTAATGGTCAGTAGTAAATTTAATGAAAAAACAAAAGTCTTTACTTATTGTGTATCTCTATTCTCAGGTACTCAGTAAGATCGCAGAAGAAGAGAACACTAGGACAAATTACTCATTCGTGAACTTGTTTAGAACTCCAGAAATTAGAAAAATCTCTCTATACACAGGGCTGGTATGGTAAGGGAATATTGTGTATAATGTAAAAATAATGATGACGTTACATTTTTATTATTCTAGGATAGTGGAGTCAGATTGTTACCGATGTGTTCTTGTCTTCTCTCATATAGGTTTGGTGTGGCATTCTCCTATTATGGAATCAGCCTCAACATCACAGGTTTTGGGATGAACATGTACATGACCAACTTCATTTATGGAGCCATTGAAATACCATTCAGACTGATCCTGTACTTTTTCATGAAGAAGAGAAGTCGACGTCAAATGCAAGCCTGGAGCATCCTTGTTTCAGGCTTCTTCATAGGCATCAATACCGTCATTCCAGTCTGTGAGTTTCTTCCGGAAGCATGCTTTTTCAATACGTTTTTATTAATATTTTTTTATATTTCCACTATAAAGCAAAGAAGAAAACAACAACTTAATACAACTTATCACTTACAGCATTACGCCACGCTAGTATGAAGAACATATATAAGAATCAGATAGGAGGGAACAAACAATCTCATAGCTAAGTATAATCCTAGTAATTTATCCCTAATACACTTGGGTGCCGATCACGATCCGGTAAAAAATGTCCCCGTACGACTCGTATCGGGTCTTTTTACCGTACGAATCGTACAAGTGCCGTACGAACTTGCAATCACGATTCGCATGGTAAAAAGTCCATACGAACCGCACCGGGAATCATTCCCCACACGTCCTCGGGTCGGAAAATGTGTCCGACACGTCCTCGGACGATTTACCTTACAAACGTAAAAATCCAAGTCCGACCGAGGAATCACGATCCATCCCGTGCGTCCGAGCGTACAACCGTATGGAAAAAACACCGTCCGCACCGAACACCTATAGCAACCATGGAGACATGTGCCCGCATACGCGCCCAACACTCCCCCCAGCCCCCGTACGTCCGACACGTACCCCCCGTATATGTATACCCCCACCCGTCTAGGTACACCCCAGTACGTTCCAGTCGTACCCCCACCCCAGTACGTGTCGTACCACCGTCAATGTACACCCCCCCACCCCTGTACGTGTCGTACCACCGTCTATGTACACCCCAGTACGTTCCAGTCGTACACCCACCCCAGTACGTGTCGTACCACCGTGAACCTACACCCCAGTACGTTCGAGCCCCACCCCCACCCCAGTACGTGTCATACCCCCCGTGTACCTACACCCCAGTATGTTCCAGTCGTACCCCCACCCCTGGACGTGTCGTACCACCGTGAACCTACACCCCAGTACGTGCGAGTCCTACCCCCACCCCAGTACGTGTCATACCCCCCGTGTACCTACACCCCAGTACGTTCCAGTCGTACCCCCACCCCAGTACGTGTCGTACCCCCCATGTACCTACACCCCAGTACGTTCGAGCCCCACCCCCACCCCAGTACGTGTCATACCCCCCCCCGTGTACCTACACCCCAGTACGTTCCAGTCGTACCCCCACCCCAGTACGTGTCGTACCCCCGTGTACCTACACCCCAGTACGTTCGAGCCACACCCCCACCCCAGTACGTGTCATACCCCCCGTGTACCTACACCCCAGTACGTTCCAGTCGTACCCCCACCCCAGTACGTGTCGTACCACCGTCAATGTACACCCCCCCACCCCTGTACGTGTCGTACCACCGTCAATGTACACCCCCCCACCCCTGTACGTGTCGTACCACCGTCTATGTACACCCCAGTACGTTCGAGCCCCACCCCCACCCCAGTACGTGTCATACCCCCGTGTACCTACACCCCAGTACGTTCCAGTCGTACCCCCACCCCAGTACGTGTCGTACCACCGTCAATGTACACCCCCCCACCCCTGTACGTGTCGTACCACCGTCTATGTACACCCCAGTACGTTCCAGTCGTACCCCCACCCCAGTACGTGTCGTACCACCGTGAACCTACACCCCAGTACGTTCCAGTCGTACCCCCACCCCAGTACGTGTCGTACCAACGTCAATGTACACCCCAGTACGTTCCAGTCGCACCCCCACCCCAGTACGTGTCGTACCCCCCGTGTACCTACACCCCAGTACGTTCGAGCCCCACCCCCACCCCAGTACGTGTCATACCCCCCGTGTACCTACACCCCAGTACGTTCCAGTCGTACCCCCACCCCAGTACGTGTCGTACCACCGTCAATGTACACCCCCCCACCCTTGTACGTGTCGTACCACCGTCAATGTACACCCCCCCACCCCTGTACGTGTCGTACCACCGTCTATGTACACCCCAGTACGTTCGAGCCCCACCCCCACCCCAGTACGTGTCATACCCCCCGTGTACCTACACCCCAGTACGTTCCAGTCGTACCCCCACCCCAGTACGTGTCGTACCACCGTCAATGTACACCCCCCCACCCCTGTACGTGTCGTACCACCGTCTATGTACACCCCAGTACGTTCGAGCCCCACCCCCAACCCAGTACGTGTCATACCCCCCGTGTACCTACACCCCAGTACGTTCCAGTCGTACCCCCACCCCAGTACGTGTCGTACCACCGTCAATGTACACCCCCCCACCCCTGTACGTGTCGTACCACCGTCTATGTACACCCCAGTACGTTCCAGTCGTACCCCCACCCCAGTACGTGTCGTACCACCGTGAACCTACACCCCAGTACGTTCCAGTCGTACCCCCACCCCAGTACGTGTCGTACCAACGTCAATGTACACCCCAGTACGTTCCAGTCGCACCCCCACCCCAGTACGTGTCGTACCCCCCGTGTACCTACACCCCAGTACGTTCGAGCCCCACCCCCACCCCAGTACGTGTCATACCCCCCGTGTACCTACACCCCAGTACGTTCAGTCGTACCCCCACCCCAGTACGTGTCGTACCACCGTCAATGTACACCCCCCCACCCCTGTACGTGTCGTACCACCGTCAATGTACACCCCCCCACCCCTGTACGTGTCGTACCACCGTCTATGTACACCCCAGTACGTTCGAGCCCCACCCCCACCCCAGTACGTGTCATACCCCCCGTGTACCTACACCCCAGTACGTTCCAGTCGTACCCCCACCCCAGTACGTGTCGTACCACCGTCAATGTACACCCCCCACCCCTGTACGTGTCGTACCACCGTCTATGTACACCCCAGTACGTTCGAGCCCCACCCCCACCCCAGTACGTGTCATACCCCCCGTGTACCTACACCCCAGTACGTTCCAGTCGTACCCCCACCCCAGTACGTGTCGTACCACCGTCAATGTACACCCCCCCACCCCTGTACGTGTCGTACCACCGTCTATGTACACCCCAGTACGTTCCAGTCGTACCCCCACCCCAGTACGTGTCGTACCACCGTGAACCTACACCCCAGTACGTTCCAGTCGTACCCCCACCCCAGTACGTGTCGTACCAACGTCAATGTACACCCCAGTACGTTCCAGTCGCACCCCCACCCCAGTACGTGTCGTACCCCCCGTGTACCTACACCCCAGTACGTTCGAGCCCCACCCCCACCCCAGTACGTGTCATACCCCCCGTGTACCTACACCCCAGTACGTTCCAGTCGTACCCCCACCCCAGTACGTGTCGTACCACTGTCAATGTACACCCCCCACCCCTGTACGTGTCGTACCACCGTCAATGTACACCCCCCCACCCCTGTACGTGTCGTACCACCGTCTATGTACACCCCAGTACGTTCGAGCCCCATCCCCACCCCAGTACGTGTCGTACCCCCCGTGTACCTACACCCCAGTACGTTCGAGCCCCACCCCCACCCCAGTACGTGTCATACCCCCGTGTACCTACACCCCAGTACGTTCCAGTCGTACCCCCACCCCAGTACGTGTCGTACCACCGTCAATGTACACCCCCCCACCCCTGTACGTGTCGTACCACCGTCAATGTACACCCCCCCACCCCTGTACGTGTCGTACCACCGTCTATGTACACCCCAGTACGTTCGAGCCCCACCCCCACCCCAGTACGTGTCATACCCCCCGTGTACCTACACCCCAGTACGTTCCAGTCGTACCCCCACCCCAGTACGTGTCGTACCAACGTCAATGTACACCCCCCCACCCCAGTACGTGTCGTACCACCGTCCATGTACACCCCAGTAGTTCCTGGCGCACCCCCAACACAACCTCCTAAGTACGGAGCGCACCCCATGCCCCAACATCACAACCGCATGTACGAGTCGTACAAAGCCACACACAAGGACATAATCGTACAACCAAATGGCCCATGTACACACCGTACACACGCTCAAAACACACGTACACAACCAGGACAAAACAAAACAACACAAGAATACACCATTCGAAAGGCACACAGCCACTAAACATGGCCAACAACCACTAAAATAACACAATCACTGACCCGCAACTGCCAAAAACAAACAGAGGCCCAATACACCACCACTCCTTATAACACACCCACCCAAAATTCAAACACTGCCACACCCACCCATGGACCAATAAAAAGGGCCCACACACACAAACCATGAGCCTTTGCAACAGACTCACTGCTGCCAGACACCACAGAACCAGACTACAAGCTACACCACACCTTACACTTGCACACCTTCACACGACCACCCTCACAAACACCCTCTCATCACATTCACACACACACACAACCATCCACACCCCCCCCCCAACATCCACACACCCCCCCACACCCACACCATCCCCACCCACACCCCTCACCATGCCCACTACCAAGAATCCAAAGTTCAGTCACCGAGAGTTGGAGGTCCTTGTTGATCAAATCCTCAGAGTCGAGCCACAGATCTTTGGAACATTGGTCAGAAGCACCAGCCAGGCAGCCAAAACAGCCATGTGGCAGACCATCGTCGATGCTGTGAATGCCGTTGCGGACACCAGGAGGACCAAGCAGGATTGCCAGAACAGGTGGTACGATCTGCGGAGGAGGGTCAGAGCCAAGAGGCAGGAGGAACACGACCAGGCCAAAGCCACCGGAGGAGGGCCCTCCCGCAGAGCCGTACAGTACCATCCCTGGGAGGAGAGGGTGATGTCCATACTGCCGGTGGAGGCAGTTGAAGGAGTAGAAGGACTCCGAGACACGGGTGAGTCCACAAACAACGCACCTCACATGGGGGGAACTGCAACCACAACCAAAATTACTAACAGGCACGCAACCACCACAAGCCATCGCATGACTCAACCACACTCCATGAGCAGGCACATGCCACTGCTGCCACCATGCCCCATGCACCCAGCTGGACAATGTCAAGTCACAGGCCACAGAAGACAACAACACATGACACGGTAACCCGGATGGCGGGAGACTGGGCACCAAAAATCACATAGTGCGACTCCAAAGCAGACAACAATGCCCTCTGCCCATATGGCCTAGGTCACAGCCAGACAAACAGTGTGTCCCAACACAGGAATGACTTGCCAGCAAATGGCGGACGCCTTGCATCAACACATGGGGGTGAAGGCACTGTTTTGCACATGACAGCAGCTAATGAACAGCCAACATTGTGAAAGAGTGGCAGCACACACCACCACAGCAGCAGCGCACAGACACACAGCAGACAAAATGGGTGCCTGGAGATCAGAAACAAACTCACATCAACAGGCCAAGGGCCACTCAAAGATCTGCTAACAGTGTGTGCCCAGGAAGCTGGGCCAAGGTGACAGAGGGTGACACACAGCGGGAGGGAGAGGGGGACACAGAGGGAGGGAGAGGGGGACTGAGGGGGAGGGAGACGGACAGAGGGAGGAGGCTGACACACGGAGGGAGGGAGGAGGCTGACACACAGAGGGAGGGAGAGGGGGACAGAGAGGGAGGGAGAGGGGGACAGAGAGGGAGGGAGACACAGGAAGACGGACAGAGGGAGGAGGCTGACACACAGAGGGAGGGAGAGGGGGACAGAGAGGGAGGGAGAGGGGGACAGAGAGGGAGGGAGAGGGGGACAGAGAGGGAGGGAGAGGGGGACAGAGAAGGAGGGAGACACAGGAAGACGGACAGAGGGAGGAGGCTGACACACAGAGGGAGGGAGAGGGGGACAGAGAGGGAGGGAGAGGGGGACAGAGAGGGAGGGAGACACAGGAAGACGGACAGAGGGAGGAGGCTGACACACAGAGGGAGGGAGAGGGGGACAGAGAGGGAGGGAGAGGGGGACAGAGAGGGAGGGAGAGGGGGACAGAGAGGGAGGGAGAGGGGGACAGAGAAGGAGGGAGACACAGGGATAGCAAATCAGTCCTTTGGTGTGTGGGAATGTCTGCTCGTCAGCAGGTGGACTGCGTGCATGTAGACAAGGGTGGCCAGTGCCAGAACCCCCCCTCTTCATCATGGCAAAACGCAGGGCCATGTCACAACCTGTACACGAGCACAAGGACAGCCACCTGCATCATATAAGTGTGTGGATCCACTCCATGTGCACATGTACAGTGCCACAAGGAAGGCGCAAATGCATGGCTCGCCACACCTGCACACTCCACTGCTGACTGCAGTCACACTTGACGCAGTAAGTAAGACTGTGCCACACATAGTTAAAGGGGCCAAATTGGTGCCCAAGGGACACACCCATGCACAAGTGCACTGTGAGTGGAATGCAAGACAGATCCCAATTCCAAGAGGAAATGTGCCAACTTTGAAACGGATGAAACATGGATGTTGCATGGACCAAAATTAACATTTTCTCTCTCACACACAGGTCAACGTCGTGCTGCACCCCCCAACACTGGGGGGGAACACTCACAGGACCCGGATCTGCAGGAGACCGATCCCACCGGCAGCGACCACTCTCACCACTCTGCGGACGACCCCGACCGACCTGGCCCCTCTGGTGTCCAACCACCTGCAGCACCTGCGTCAGGTACAACCGTGCCAACCACCACCCCCACTCCTGCCACATCCCAGGAGACACCCAGGATCCCTGCCCCAACACCACAATGCAGCCAGGCTCGCCAGGAGGGAAACGGTGTCCCGGGCACCCAGGAGGAGGCAGGCGACAACGCCAATGCCACCCCTCAGGGGTCCCGGAGACCCGATGTGCCCACAAGTGCAGGCCAGACGCAAGTGGGCAGGGGTGGTGGGAGTGGAGGACGGCGGAGGCGCGAGCCTGACCAGTTGGCTGGGGATCCGGTATTTTCCCATGTCCGTAACATCCTGGACTCATACCGGCAGGACACCACGGGCATGGCCCAGGTTGTGTCCGTCCTCGAGGGGATCAAGGTCCAGCAGGCCCAGCAACATGCGGAGCTAATAGCCTGTCTACAGGTACACCAACGGAGGATGGAGGACAGACAGGCTGAGCAAGTGACGGCGTTCCAGGGGATTCACGCTACACTCCGTCGGATGGCCGACACCATGGCCGACCCTCCCTGTGCCAGAAGGCGGAGAACATCACCACCCACAGGGAGGGATCAGGAGGAGGAGGAGGAAACATCCGACGGAGCATCCCAGACGTCGTCACGGCCTGCTGCTGAGGTTCCCCGCAGGAAGCCGGGTCATCCACGGAAAGGACCGTGAGGGTGGCTGCTACATCACCATCTCCCAGGACACCTGGCCTGGCACCTGGCCCACTGGAGCAACAGCATCACAGCATCAAGAGACATTCTCTGCCACATGGCCCTGCTGGTCACTGGCTGACCAATGTTGACAAAGACTGTGGCATGGACTCTGAGGATTTCCAATGGCAAGGACACCAACTCCCCTACTGAACTTTGGATTCCCTAATCCCGGAAAGCCCCTCACTTTGTCCCCCCCCCCCAATAATAAATCACACTATTAAGAGTAGATGCCTGCTGGTAGCATTATTACCTAACATGTGTCTTGTACAGTCTAAACATGCCTGAGTCATCTGTTCACTTCAACCATCCACACCCTGGGGCCTGAGTCTGGCACAGGACACATGGGTCACAGTTTATTAGGCAAGACAGACATGGAGCACCATACACACCCGTGATGGGCAGAACCAGCTGAGGGGGTGGCCGAACAACCGTGCTGACAGACACATTGAGTACAGCAACAGTCATGCGCAGAGGTCAGGGATCCTGGCCAGTGTCCTGGGGGGCACCCAGGTATGTGTAGACAGGTGGCAGAACCATGTCCTGCAAGCTTGAGTCCGGTGGATGCAGAGAATGGGGTCATGGACAACGTTGGATGCATGGGGATGGCACATGTCACAATACCCACACAGTCATGGACATCATGCCCAATACACAGTCTCAGCACACACACACAGCTTGCATCTTGCCACTCGACACATTGACACATAGCCACAATCAGGGAATACCATGCCAGACATGCAGGATGCACCGTGCCAACACACCAGCATTGACTGAGAAGAGGCACCTTGGAGGCATAGGGACACCTTTATTAGTCATGTTTTTGGGATTGCAGAGGCAACTTGAAGTACACATGAACACATCATGTGGAGTAACATGTGGGTCCAACACTGGCACCCCCCTTCTGCAGCACAAATGCGTGATAGCCATGGAACTGGCACACAAGTGTCGGCTAACAGTTAAAACCCACAGCTGCACACGGAGAGCCTGACATACACCATAGATCCGCTGATGTGGAAGTCCCACGCCATGTCAAGACAATGTTAACCGTATGTGTCCGAGGGCAGTGTCACACACATTGATGCCATCATCACAATCCACTATCCCATCACTGATGACTGACAACCAGGCAGCCCATCTATTCAGGTGTACCCAGCTGCATGTCGTGTCCCATGGGGATGCCACATGTCTGCAGAGGAACCAAACCCCGACCGGGGCAGTGTGCACACATCGTGAACAACTGCCACACCCAATACACCCCAGATGCATCCCTTACCCCATGGAGACTTCCAAACGTGTCCGTGCCTGTAACGCTGAGTCAGCCCACGATGTCATGTCCATGAGGAATAGCAGTGCCACAACAATGCAACCAGCAAACGGCATGCGCAGGTACCTGGGGAAGAGAGACACACAAGAAGTCAGCCACAAAAAGCACAGCCACTTGCATGTGCATTTACTCGACACATGTATGGATGACAACATGCTAGGTCACAATTATGACTGGGGAAATACTACCATCACTGCCACCATCACTCCAGTGACACACCCACACACACCTCTGACCCACGTGCCATACATGCAGGTGGAGACACACATCACAACGCATGCCACACGGGGACCAATGCGTGCACACTCAGACCCTGGTACTCACCACTAAGCAAAGAAGTCGCGTATGAGCCGAGTCCGGATGTCCTCTTGCGGCTCCACATCCTCCACATCACTAGCCCCATTGCCAAGCCCTTCGTCCTCCACGGGTGGATGGTCCTCGTCATGTTGATTCAGGATGAGTGGCACAGCTCTTTCAACTGCCATGTTGTGCAGCATGCAGCAGACCATGAAGATCTTGCAGACCTTCGCCGGGGCATAAGGGAGTGCACCGCCGGTCTTGTGGAGGCACCGGAATCGGCTCTTCAGCATGTCAAACGTCCTCTCTATCACTCGCCTTGTCCGGCCATGGGCGGTGTTATAGCGGAGCTGGGCCGGCGTGATGGGGTTGCGGAGAGGTGTCAGCAGCCAAGGCATGTTGGGATAGCCAGCGTCCCCTACATGGGAAGCACATGGACATCGTTAGAACTGGTGAAGCGGTCGTGCTGGTCGGCTATACAGAATACAGGACAGACAGACTGTACCCACCAACAACACATGCCCGTTCGTTGCGCAGCTGCATCATCATGTCAGGCATCCCGCTACGCCTCATGATGTAGGCATCGTGTGCTGACCCTGGGAAACGAGCACAGACATGTGAAATCACCATATTGGACAGACACACCACAAGGGCATTGATGGAGTGGTAGTGCTTCCGATTGCGGTACGCCACCTCCCGTGCGTGTGGTGGTACCAAACCTACATGTGTCCCATCTATGGACCAATTGACATGGGGCATCCCTCCCAGGGCATAGAATCCACGCTTGACCTCAGTCATCTGTTCAGGGGTTGGGAACTTGATGAAGTCATCCAGGTGAATCAACATGGCCTCCAAGAAATCATGCAGCACACCGCTGAACATGCTCTGGGACATGCCACCAACATGAGCTATGGTATTTTGGAAGGTACCCGTGGCAAGAAAATGTAGGGCAGCCATTACCTTCAGCTGGGGTGTCAGTGCCATAGGATACCTGTGCTGCGGTTGCAGGTGTGGTGCCAGTCTCGCCGTCAGCTCCAGAATCAACGGTTGGGTGAAGCGGTAGAGCCGGATCCTGTCATTCTCCTGCATGGTAGCCAAGTCTGGAATTCTTCGGACAAGAGGCGGCGCTCTGCAGTAATTTGGAAGTGACAAGGAAGAGTGAGTGCACTACGAGAACAACTCATGTCTACTGAGCACATGTAAATCTGGCAATACACACATGCTACATAGGGAGTCAGGTATGTGCTACATGCCCAGGACACGTATGGATGCAAGGTGACACTCCTTCCAAGACCCAGCTACACACGGTGATTGAGAACCTCCCCATGCCACGCCATGGAAATAGCTGTGTCCCAGTGCAAGTGCACAGCCCGACGCAAGACAGGAGTGACATACACCCACACATCAGCAGAAGTGGGATGCCGATTGCAGAGACTGGTAGCGGAACACTGGAGCCACAGGTCACATGACATTACACTAGTCCAGCCCACACACCTTGCCATGAAGGTGCACATGTCATGACTCACCACACATTCCTTGTGAGGATGCTGACATGGCCTTGTCACGCTACTCCGTGTCCCATGCATACATGTGCACCTCACATCCGATAACACATGTGGCATGGTGTGCGGAACAGTGTGCAATGACAATCTACACACAGCCACATGTTGGTTGCTGCAACGGCTGCAGCTTTTGAGGGTGCTACAACATCAACCTGATGTAAATCCCGGACACATATATGACATAGTCACATTGTGCACTGTGGGTAGTGACAAGTCATGTGTCATGACCCCTGTACCGGGCATCATGGGACACTTCCGTGTGTTGGTGTCCGTGCCATGCCAGTGACGCTCACCCCAAGTGCGCAGTCCCACATGCACACATGTCAAAGGAGTCAAGGGCATGCCTGGCACACATTGCACCCTCACACAGTACACCTGTACACATCTCATCATACATCTGGTGCCTTCTCCACTCAGGAGGCATGTTCCACATCACAGCCTGTGACACCTGTGCCCCACACATGTAGTAATGCACAGACGATGCCTTGATGTCCATTCCTGGACAAGTATGTCCATCCATGGACAAGTATGTCCGCCCTATTCCTACCTGTGTGTCGCCTATCACCACAGTGATGTGTAAAAACCGCCGTACTGCTGCTGAGAGGGCCTGTGCATGTTCCCAAATCACTGTGGGAGTGCTGCCGTATGTGTACCCTCGTGATGGCGAGCGTACAGGCATTTGTACGGTCCGTAGCACTACGAGTACGCATACACGTGCAGACCCATAGTGATAGGGCCGTACACACGCATGTACGCTCACTATCACTATGGGTCTGCACGCGTATGCGTACCCGTAGTGGTACGGACCGTACACTCGCATGTACGCTCACTATCACTATGGGTCTGCACGCGTATGCGTACTCGTAGTGGTACGGACCGTACACACGCATCTACGCTCACTATCACTATGGGTCTGCACGCGTATGCGTACCCGTAGTGGTACGGACCGTACACACGCATCTACGCTCACTATCACTATGGTCGTACTCGTAGTGATAGTGAGCGTAGATGCGAGTGTACGGTCCGTACCACTACGGGTACGCATACGCGTGCAGACCCATAGTGATAGTGAGCGTAGATGCGTGTGTACGGTCCGTACCACTACGGGTACGCATACGCGTGCAGACCCATAGTGATAGTGAGCGTAGATGCGTGTGTACGGCCCTATCACTATGGGTCTGCACGCGTATGCGTACCCGTAGTGGTACGGACCGTACACTCGCATGTACGCTCACTATCACTATGGGTCTGCACGCGTATGCGTACTCGTAGTGGTACGGACCGTACACACGCATCTACGCTCACTATCACTATGGGTCTGCACGCGTATGCGTACTCGTAGTGATAGTGAGCGTACATGCGAGTGTACGGCCCGTACCACTACGGGTACGCTTACGCGTGCAGACCCATAGTGATAGTGAACGTAGGCATGCATGTACGGGCCGTTGCCATGCATTTGGGGTGCCCTAGGGCCCCGAAACGCACCGTACCTGTGTGTGATGCTCCAAATTACATAGGGGACAAGTATTAAGGCCTACATGCATGCTGGTTGTCATGGAGACCAAGTTCAAATTTCGAAATTGTTCTGGAAGGTGCACAGCAGAAGTCAGTTGGAATTCTTCTACTTTGTTGCAATGTGTTTGTGGGGCTGACATCATGCAGGAGAATGAAACCGATAGAGAACCCACAGACTGCTAGGTTTGAAGGGATTGGTGGAAACATAGGATGCAAATGTGAGTGACCAATCACTCTGTACTCCTGTGCATGAGACTGGGCAGAAGGGCACATATAAGGCAGCCAGGTCCCATGAGGGAGTACTTGCCTGCACATCTTTGCATTTGTCGACCAAGCTGCTGCTACTGATTCCCTGGAACCATGTCAAGGGCTGTGGAGAGGACACAGCCATTCACCCTGGAGGAGAACATGGCTCTGCTGGATGTGATCCTCCCACAGTACTCCATGCTGTATGGGCGACCAGGGTATCAGGTGAGTGCATAGGCCACTGCCACAGACTGTCCCTATGTTGTGACTGTGACTTCAGGCATTGTGTCCTGGTGTGACACACATGCCATGTACTGTAGGGGGGTCCCAAGGGGGGGATGCCTGATGTCTCCCAGCAGTGCCCTGATACAGGAGGGGTGTGTGCCTATCACTACCAGCAGTGCCCTGAGACAGGAGGGGTGTGTGCCTATCACTACCAGCAGTGCCCTGAGACAGGAGGGGTGGGTGTGGAGTCCTCCCAGCAGTGCCCTGAGACAGGAGGGGTGGGGGACTATCACTCACAGCAGTGCCCTGAGACAGGAGGGGTGGGGGCCTATCACTCACAGCAGTGCCCTGAGACAGGAGGGGTGGGGGCCTATCACTCACAGCAGTGCCCTGAGACAGGAGGGGTGGGGGCCTATCACTCACAGCAGTGCTCTGAGACAGGAGGGGTGTGTGCAGAGTCCTCCCAGCAGTGCCCTGAGACAGGAGGGGTGGGGGACTATCACTCACAGCAGTGCCCTGAGACAGGAGGGGTGGGGGCCTATCACTCACAGCAGTGCCCTGAGACAGGAGGGGTGTGTGCAGAGTCCTCCCAGCAGTGCCCTGAGACAGGAGGGGTGGGGGACTATCACTCACAGCAGTGCCCTGAGACAGGAGGGGTGGGGGCCTATCACTCACAGCAGTGCCCTGAGACAGGAGGGGTGGGTGTGATGCACAGTGTGAGCCTTGATCATTGATTGTGACATTGCCATCATTCCACCTGTGTACCCACTGTGGCACGTACTGCTTTTTCCCTCACCAGGGGATGATGTCCCTATGACAAAGGTGCAATGCGTTGGCTGCATGACATGCCTTGTTGTAACCAGCTAATTTGTACCCATATGTCTCTCTGTGACATGTGGCTGGTGTATTGATGTGGTGTCACTTGTTCCTCCTCACAGGTAGGCGCCACTGCCAAGGAGCAGATCTGGCTGACCGCCGTCAGTGCCGTGAGGGGTGTGGATGGTCGGAGGCGGAGCCTGCCCCAGGTGAGGAAACGCTGGCAGGATATCCGGTGCTGGACGCGGAGGATTGCACGGCTCCTGCTGGGGGACTCACCTGAGAGCCACAAGAACCGCGGCCGCCGCCGTCTGAGCCACCTCCACAGGCGTGTGCTGCCGGTGGTCTTTCCAGACCTGGAGAGGCGCTTACAGGCGATGCAGCAGCCGGAAGGGGGTAGGTACATGTGTGTTTGTTGTGTGTCACCGGCATTTGTAAGGGCACAGTAGCATGAATTCACTGGCAGGGTTTAAAGGTGCTGTGCAGATCCTGTTTGCCCCAGTATAGCGCTGTGCCCCTGCCACCCTTCCCCTCCTTGCAATGTGTTCCCTGGTCTGTGTGTAGTCACTCCTTCACAAGGTAATGTAGGCTGGCGCTTTGTCCACGAGAACAATGACTGTAGCATCATGTGTGGGGGTGGTGTGTAACAGGTTGTGGGACCTTGCCTGTGCACTGTCAAGTTCACTGCATGTGGGTTCCATGTCAGTTGGCACTGATGCTGACTCCAGACATGGGAGTTGGTCTCTCATGTGTCATGCCTTACAGCGCGCATGTCCTATGTAGTGGCCTGTGACATGATGTGCATGAGTGTGCGATACACATAGTGCAGGGATGGTGACGTGTGTTGCAGTCATTACCATTCAGTAGCATGTAGTTGCGTGCCCACTACTGTCCCCTGGGGCACCTTTTCCTCAGTGGTGTATGTGTCATCATAAACGTGGCCAATCTCAGTGTCTACAGCGTAGGTTGTGCTCTGTGCCATTGTCCCCTGTCACCATGTATATAGACGTGCTATTTTGTACAGGTGTCCACTGTGCAGCCTGACCTGATTGTCCTTCTTCATACTCACAGTTGCCAGTGCCTGTGTGTCTTGTTATACTCATCTGAGGATGGGCACTGGTACCTCATTATTTGTACAGGCGCACCTTGGCTGTTTGGCGTCCAATCTTGCTTTTTGCCTGCCCCTGTGTGTATCACCCAGACTATGAGATGTTGGTGCCACCTGTGTCTCAACAATTTGCCTCGTGTAGGGTCTTGTTGGGGCGGGCAATGCCTATGTGTTAACTCCTGATTTCCACTTGCTGGGTCTGGGCAGTGTGTGATGTGTCTGGACACACACGCAATGTGCAGTGACCGAGTCATGTTGTGCATGTTTTCAGCATTACCTATGCAGCATGTGTCTCAAGTTCATGGATATGGTCCCTGGTCATCGGTATTTTCGCCAACGCTGTGTGGTGCAGATGCAGTGCTGGATTGTCCCCAGGGCCTGGGTGCTATGTCAGACTCCGTTTCCTGTGTTTAGCTATTGTCTCATGCTCTCCATGGTATTTCAGTGGCATGGTGGCTCAACCAACTGTGTGTTTCATGCCCTACATCGGTACCCTGTTCAGTAGATGTTAGGGATCTTCCTTTTCAGGCCATGCAATGTTACCTATGTAGATTGGACTCATGTGACAGATGTGTACAGGTGTCTGATTAATTTCTGTCTCTCCACCCTGCCCACAGCATCGTCGGGGGACACAGAGGGAGACATGGACACAGACCAGGCGGAGGGACCGAGCACCAGTGCCAGCCGTGACATCGGGTCTGGCACATCGAGTGGGACAGAGGCGGAGGAGAGTGTGGCCGAGGACCTGTCGACTGGCACATCAGACTACGAAGCTGACAGGTCCGAGGAGGATGTCTCCGAGTGGGCGGAGGCTGCACCAGCAGCTGACAGCGGAACAACACCTCGCACCGCCCCCTCAGTTTCCACCAGCCGCCTCCCACTTGCTCGTGTCCCTTCCCAGCGTGCCCGGTCACAGCATGTCTCCTTCCTGCCAGGCATCGCACCCCCTGCCCCTGTCTCCACTGCTGCCGCCAATGCAGAGTCTGTGGACATCCAGCGGCAACTGCAGGTTGGTCAGGCTGCGATCCTTAATGTCCTCCATGCCCACGGCAAAACCCTCACCAACATCGAGGCTTTCTTGGAGGGCATTCATTCATCGCAGGCTGACCAACGCAACTTGCTGAGGTCCATCGACTCCACACTGACTGCAGCAGTGGGTCTCCTGCAGCGCGACCTCCCCCCACCTACCCCTGCCCCATCCACACTTCCCACTCCCATGCCTGTCCCACGTACACCCAGACGTCGGCATGCACCCACATCAACGGACACGGGCACCACACCAGCAGGGAAGGTCCACCGCACTCCTCCTGACACGCACACACAGGGTGAGGTAGGCACACCCACTGGGTCGGGGGGCAAATGTGTGACACGCAGCCATAGTGGGAGTCCGCATTCCACCCAGTCCACTCCCTCCAAATCCCCTCCCCTCAGCTCTCCTGGCCACATCTCCCCCAAGGACTCCTTCATGGCCGCTCTGTCCCTGAGCCCCACAGTTACACCACCACGCAAGCGGTCAAGGAGGTCCCCGGTCAGGGTGGTTGAGTCTCCCCCCCTGTCTCCACCCTCCCCCGGTGGCGCTGCGACCCATCCCTCTGACCCCCCCCCCCCCTCATTGGGGCCTGAGGTCCCTTCGGGTGCAGGGGACTCCCTGGAGGACCTTGCAAAGGTGTGTAGTGCCATCCTGGCCTCCGCCTTTGGCACTGACCCACCCCCTGTGGTGGAGTCCTCCATCCCTGCACCCACAACGCCGCCCCTTTGCCCTGATGTCCCTGCGGTGCCTGTTGCTCCCCCCCCCCTGATGCCCTCACCAGTGTGGAAGACGATGCCATTTGACTGTGCAGGCAAGGTAGGGGACACGCATCCCACTGTGTCCCCCATCCAGCTGAGAATCATTGACTGCCCTATGGGCTTTGTGAAGATTGAACTGCCTGCGATCCACGGACATTGTGCTCATGCTGAATAAAGCTTAATTTTGTTTTCATTATCACACTACTGCTATGCTGGTATTGGTGTTGGTGGGGCTGCTACATGGTTTTGGGTGGTGTGTAAGGGTTTGGGTGTGTGGGATATGTAGTAGTGTACTGCTCATTGGTGGGACCCTGTGATCTGTGTGCCATCACAAGGTGTTGGCTAACTTTCTTTGTTCATGTAAGCAGTTACTGCATGGTGCACTTGTCCCAGGGTGTATTCCTTCCTCTGTGTACCCAGCTTTCTTCCCTGCAGGGTGTTCCCAATGTTTAGCGCAGAGCTGTGTCTACATGAGCTGTGTGTGTGACGGAGCCCTTCTACTTTGGCCATGCATGCAGGGCCATGTCTCCACCTGCAACAATCGTGGCATCCTTGGTGATCACTGTACTTGTGTGTGGAGTCTGTTGACATGAGTTCATGGGGACATGTTCCCTTGTAGCCAGTATGCATGTGGATAATTCTGGCCTCACACACATGTGTTACACCCCTCCTGTCTCAGGGCACTGCTGTTAGTGATAGGCACCCACCCCTCCTGTCTCAGGGCACTGCTGGGAGGACTCTGCACACACCCCTCCTGTCTCAGGGCACAGCTGGGAGGACTCCACACCCACCCCTCCTGTCTCAGGGCACTGCTGGGAGGACTCTGCACACACCCCTCCTGTCTCAGGGCACTGCTGGGAGTGATAGGCACCCACCCCTCCTGTCTCAGGGCACTGCTGGGAGGACTCTGCACCCACCCCTCCTGTCTCAGGGCACTGCTGGGAGGACTCTGCACCCACCCCTCCTGTCTCAGGGCACTGCTGGGAGTGATAGGCACCCACCCCTCCTGTCTCAGGGCACTGCTGGGAGGACTCCACACCCACCCCTCCTGTCTCAGGGCACTGCTGGGAGGACTCCACACCCACCCCTCCTGTCTCAGGGCACTGCTGGGAGGACTCCACACCCACCCCTCCTGTCTCAGGGCACTGCTGGGAGTGATAGGCACCCACCCCTCCTGTCTCAGGGCACTGCTGGGAGGACTCTGCACACACCCCTCCTGTCTCAGGGCACAGCTGGGAGGACTCCACACCCACCCCTCCTGTCTCAGGGCACTGCTGGGAGGACTCTGCACACACCCCTCCTGTCTCAGGGCACTGCTGGGACTGATAGGCACCCACCCCTCCTGTCTCAGGGCACTGCTGGGAGGACTCTGCACACACCCCTCCTGTCTCAGGGCACTGCTGGGAGTGATAGGCACCCACCCCTCCTGTCTCAGGGCACTGCTGGGTGGACTCTGCACACACACCTCCGATTTCAGGATATGTACGCTTGGAACATACACGGTGGGGGTACGCTCAATGCATTCGAGGTGAGGGTACGAGTCTACTTACACTGGTGTGGTGGGGGTACGCTCCATGCATACGCGGGTGAGGGTACGGGTCGAACTTACACTGTTGGGCCGGGGGGTACGCTCCTTGCATACGCGGGTGGGGGTACGGGTCGTACTTACACTGTTGGGGTGGGGGTACGCTCCGTACGTCCGCGGGTGGGGGTACGGGTCGTACTTACACTGTTGGGCTGGGGGGTACGCTCCTTGCATACGCGGGTGGGGGTACGGGTCGTACTTACACTGTTGGGCTGGGGGGTACGCTCCTTGCATACGCGGGTGGGGGTACGGGTCGTACTTACACTGTTGGGGTGGGGGGTACGCTCCGTGCGTCTGCGGGTGGGGGTACGGGTCGTACTTACACTGTTGGGCTGGGGGGTACGCTCCTTGCATACGCGGGTGGGGGTACGGGTCGTACTTACACTGTTGGGGTGGGGGGTACGCTCCTTGCATACGCGGGTGAGGGTTCGAGTCGTACTTACACTGTTGGCATGGGGGGTACGCTCCTTGCATACGCGGGTGAGGGTTCGAGTCGTACTTACACTGTTGGGCTGGGGGGTACGCTCCTTGCATACGCGGGTGGGGGTACGGGTCGTACTTACACTGTTGGGGTGGGGGTACGCTCCTTGCATACGCGGGTGAGGGTTCGAGTCGTACTTACACTGTTGGGCTGGGGGGTACGCTCCTTGCATACGCGGGTGGGGGTACGGGTCGTACTTACACTGTTGGGCTGGGGGGTACGCTCCTTGCATACGCGGGTGGGGGTACGGGTCGTACTTCCACTGTTGGGGTGGGGGGTACGCTCCACACGTACGCGGGTGAGAGTTCGAGTCGTACTTACACTGTTGGCATGGGGGGTACGCTCCATGCATACGCGGGTGGGGGTACGGGTCGTACTTACACTGTTGGGCTGGGGGGTACGCTCCTTGCATACGCGGGTGGGGGTAGGAGTCGTACTTACACTGGTGGGGGTGGGGGTACGCTCCGTACGTCCGCGGGTGGGGGTACGGGTCGTACTTACACTGTTGGGCTGGGGGGTACGCTCCTTGCATACGCGGGTGAGGGTTCGAGTCGTACTTACACTGTTGGCATGGGGGGTACGCTCCATGCATACGCGGGTGGGGGTACAGGTCGTACTTACACTGTTGGGCTGGGGGGTACGCTCCATGCATACGCGGGTGGGGGTACGGGTCGTACTTTCACTGTTGGGGTGGGGGGTACGCTCCTTGCATACGGGGTGGGGGTAGGGTCCGTACATATCCGTCCCCACGCTATGTGATGTTTGTGCGGCCCGTACCCAGGCCTTTGCCACGTGGGTGCGATCCGTCCCGCCATTGTTGGGGTGACGTGTGTGGGCGTGGTCCGACTCGTACCCACGCTCTTCAGGCGTGGGTACGGGACGTACCTGTCTGGTTGTGTTGCCGGTTCGCGTGGTGACGGACTTCCGTTGTGGCGGTCGCTGGCTTATCAGGACACGCCCCCACCCCCTCGTGGTGACCAGGGCATGGGAGTCAGGTATGTCCAGGCCATGTGTGGTGTGTGACTTATGTGGTTGTTTTGTGGCCTGCCCTGGTCCTGCCACCCCCACCCCACCCCACTTTCCCCCCTCCCTTAGTTATTCTGACCTCTGCGGCGTCTGCGTCGTAACCTGTAGAGGAGGTGGACTGCTATGAGGGCAGGGATGACTCGTAGGTTCGGGTCCATGTCTGTCCGTCGCGTACTGGTACTCCTTGCTCGCGTTGTCCTGTCGCGTACGGGTCCTCCTTGATCGCGTCGTCCTGTCGCGTACGGGTCCTCCTTGGTGGCGTCGTCCTGTGTGTCCGTCACGTACTGGTCCTCCTTGTTCGCGTCGTCGTCTGTCCGTCGCGTACTGGTGGTCCTTGTTCGCGTCGTCCTGATTTCCCGGCAGTTTTTGGCTGCCGCAAAATATTCACCGTGCGGGGTGACGTCGGTGCGAATCGTGATTCCTGGGTCGTGAATAGCTGGCTGCGAGCGTCCCGACGTCAGGTCGGCGCTTTCCCGGATCGCATTGGTAGGTGTTTTTTTGTTCGGTC
Source organism: Triturus cristatus (assembly GCF_964204655.1). Classification (NCBI taxonomy): domain Eukaryota; kingdom Metazoa; phylum Chordata; class Amphibia; order Caudata; family Salamandridae; genus Triturus; species Triturus cristatus. Next base: position 30,598,247 of record NC_140589.1, on the reverse strand, counting down.
GGGCTTTTTTACGATTCGTACGGTAATGGTGTACCCGTGCGAATCGTAATTCCTTGTTTGTAAAAATTGACGACCGGGTACGCGTCGGGCGGAGATTGTGCTCCGTCCGACGGTTCGTACCCGGTTTTTGCCGGATCGTGATCGGCACCTAGATGTTTACGATAAAATGCTTGAATGTAAGAACAAATATTCCATTGAGGCTAAGATGAAAATACTGACTACCCAGCACAGCTCATCTATCTTAGAGTTGCATCTCTAATTGTATAGAGTTATCACCTGCCAGATGATGGAAGTCTTTGAAATCCATAATCTCTTATCCCAGTTCATTGGTATTAGAGAATTCATAAATATTCATGTCACCACCAACATGGTGATCATAGCCATAAAACAAAAAGCATATATTAAAGAGATCCTCCTGGAAAGTCTCCCATAAGGAAATACAACATAAAATGTGTGAAATTTACCCTACTTTCTGGAAATCTCTAGTAGTCATCTGAATCTATAAGATTAGACATTTTGATATTTCTGATCTTCTAAGGTACCTAGATAAACTCAGCTGTAAGTTTTTTTGTGTCAATCTCACCTTGTCATCATGTCCTATCGTATGTACCTCTAATCAATAGTTAGTGCAGCGTTCAGTGATACCCCCACACTAAAGTCTTGGTCCAATCAAACCTATTCTATTTCAACAATGCCTCTGCGACTTCAACTGACGAGCTGCTGGTTAACATTCTCTCTCTGTGTTCCACTGATGCAACCCAGTTAAGCATGAATCTTTCATTCCAATTTCTGCAAAGCATGCATGCTGCAATTAACCATGTTTAGAAAACCCCAGTTTTTCCAGTTTAACATTTTAGCTAGAACTAGATATACGTGAACTGCTCTGTTTGTTCCTATTGAATGTTTAACCTGAGATGTGCCACAAACAGAATGAGGAATAACAGAATTGAAATTGATAACTCTTGTCTTAAGCGGTAACGAACCGGCTGTCTTCCTATATTGATATCTTGTATTCCAAATCCCCTACATTTTGTCTGTGAATATTCTTTATATGTTTGACCACAGTCACAAGGTTGAGTGATAATGCTGATGGCAAACAACCTACCCATCCTTATGACCTTAGAAAGAACTCCATTCTCACAGATCCATGCAATACTCTTTTGATGCGGTGACCACAGGCCCCCATAAAGCTGTACTAAAATCCCTTGTGTTCCAATGTGCGACCTCAAAATGTTTTCAAATCTGCTTAACAACACATGCTGCAAATCCTTACCCTCCATAACAGTGAAAATGTACAAATATTGAGCAATATTAATTCTGCCACATATATTTGGAATGAAATTGATTTGATCTTTGTGAATCTGGCTCTTTAATACATTATGTCTTCTGTACACACAGACTTTTTTTATCTTCAACAATTCAAGTCTATCAAACAGATAGCAGTATGACTCTTGCATTCAGTAACACCTTTAGCTTGCTTTTCCACTTTTAATGAGTTAATAAGTGAGCTGAGGCCCACCTACAAAACTAACACATTCATTAGTTTATTTTCTTCCACTGAAAGTTTGGTCCCTATGAACTCATTTGAAAGCTCCCTTGCTTTTAGGTCCTTGTGCTTCTTAGTGTTTAAATCTGGAATGCATTTGAGAAAAGTCTGGTTAATCAGTGCTTTTTTCCTAAATGTGCATATCATCAGCATTTTTCTCATAACTAGACATCACAAGGGACTGATCACATGAGGGCTACCACATGTTCTTCACTCTTGGTACTTTCAGAAAACATTTCAATATTTACCCCCCATCGTGGACCCTATAGCCTGGTATAGTCTACGTTTACCAACAAGCTGCACCCCCACTGCCTGTGAGGTGTGTCCCCAGTGTAATGTTGCCCCTTTACTCCCTGGCAGTGCCCACCACAGATGACTCAGACACTGCTTAGATGTTGAGGGGTTTATTTCTTAATATGATCGCTATTGCAGGAGCGCCGGTGCGGAGCTCCGTCCTCTGTTTAAATCGGCGCGCTAATGCCGATCCTAAGATGGCCGCCGCCGGAAGTCCGGTGACGTCACGCCTAGCGTGCCGTCAACTAGACCGCAACACCACATCTCCTCCCTTTACAACACCAAAGTCACTGTTCCCCTTAACACACAAACAGTCTTACTTGTGGTCTAGGCTGAACTCCTCAAACCTCCTGGGGAGCATTACTCTTCTTCCGCAGCGTGTTCTCCTACCTCCTGCGCCTGCGGTCGGGGTATCTCCCCCCCTCATCGGACCAGCTTCCCCACACACTTCTAGGGGCTCACTCTCACTCAACTCAGTCCCTCGGTCATCCCGTCGCGGAGTCACGACTTCTCCTCCTCGTGGACTCCCGGGTCCCTTGGGAACACTTCCTGCCTCCTTCTCTGGTCTCCTACTATCGCCTGTCCCCACCGGGGTGGCTCTGGCTCCTGCCTCGCAGTCCAGCTCCCCACTCCGCTCAGTCTCATCGATTCTGGAGCACCTTGCCATCCGATCTTGTGCCCAGATCTTCCCGTCGCTTAGTAATGCTGATGTGGAATAGGGTTCCACAACTTGGAAGGGGGGGGTGAATTTGCTGTCCCCTTTCTTCCCCGGTGAGGGTAGTTTCACCCTCACCCACTCTCCTTTTTTCAGGGCTGTTTCTTTGGTGTTATGCCTTGCGTCGTAGTAGTTCGTGTAAACGGCTTGTGCCCTCTCTAAGTTTCTGCGCACCACTGCCGGTGACCAATGACTCTGCACCGTGAGCCTCTTCCATGCTACATTGTCTCGGGTGAACGGTTCTCTTCCTCGCAGAATGCGGAATGGGCTGTAGCCTGTGGACGAGGGAGTTATCCGGTAAGCCCATAGCATGCGCTTGAGTTCTTTCTCCCAGCTTGCTCCCTGACCGATAGCTGCTTGCACTGACCCCATTATCACCCTGTTGAATCTCTCTACTGCTCCGTTTCCTGCAGGGTGGTAGACCGGTGTGTGCCTGGCGGTTATCCCATTCCTGTCCATGAAGGCCTCCCACTTGGCGGAAGTGAACTGTGGGCCGTTGTCACTGAGGATCCCCTTGGGGATCCCTTCTCTGATGAAAACTTCCGTGAGGAATCCCAGGATGGTGTCAGTCTCTGCGTTATCATCCACATGGACTTCTGGCCACTTCGAGTACCTGTCCACCACCACGGTGAGGTACTTCTGGTCACCACTGGCATCTTGTATGGGACCTAGAACGTCTATGGAAATCTCCTCCCACGGGTTTTCCGGGTAGTCAAAGCGGCCCAGCGGTGGGCGCAGCACCTTCTGCGTCTTGTCTGCATTGTTGCATTGCTCGCACGTTCTGACGTGTCTTTCCACCGCGAGATCCAGCCCTGGCCACCAATAATCCTCCTTCACTCTACCCTTCGTCTTCACGATGCCCAAATGTCCTTCGTGGGCCAAGGTTACTACTCTGGGCCTTAGCGCCCTCGGGGGCACCACTTTGTTGCCTCGGAATAGAAAACACGGGTTGTCCCCCAGCGACAGTTCTTCCCTGACTTCCCAGTATTGTTTCAGTTCTTCTCCAAGTAGCCTCTTCTCCGGCCACCCCTGTGTCACGTATGTTTTGACAGCCGTCACCTTCTCATCAGACCCATACTCTTCTTCCCACTCCTGCTTGCTGATCGCTCTTTCGTGATCGCTCATGAACGCCACTGCGTACTCGGCCCACTTCTCTGTGTCTTGCACCTCCGCCGACTCCTTCGCTGCCGCCCTGCTCAGGTAGTCCGCCACGCGGTTCTTGGTGCCTGGGATGTACTCTACGTCGTACACGTAGTCGAGGAGACGCAGGGTCATCTTCGCTATTCTTGGGGTAGCGTGCTCGTGGCCATTGGAGGTGAGCACTTTGATCAGGGGTTTGTGGTCTGTCCGCAAGAGGAACCGCCCCCCCCACAGGAACTGCCGGAATCTTTCCACCGCCCACACGACTGCCAGCATCTCTTTTTCAATCGCGCTGAACTTGCGTTCATTGTCGGCCAGTGTGCGGGACGCGAAGCTGATGGTCACTGTCTCTCCTCGCGCTGACTGTTGAGTGAGCACTGCCCCGAGTCCTCGGTCGCTGGCGTCCGTTGTCAGGGTCGTGGGGGCTGTGGGGTCAAACCCTTGGATGGGTATGGCACTACAAATTTCTCTCTTCACCTCTTCGAATTCTCTCTCCTGTTCCTCCTTCCATGAGAACGCCGTTTTCTCCTTCAGGACCGCCCTCAGGTGGTGTGTCTTTGACGCGAAGTGGGGTACGAACTTGCTATAGAACTCAGCCATCCCTAAGAATGTCCGTACCTCCTCCTTGCTGGCGGGTGTGGGCGCGTCTCTGATGGCGGCTACGTTGGATGCCTTGGGTTTTATGCCTTCCTGACTGATTTCATGTCCCAGGTACGTGACGTTCCCCAGTCCAAACTTGCACTTGTCCCACTGGGCAGTGAGCCCGTTTTGTTCCAGTACCGTCAAGACACCGGCGAGCCTCCGGTCGTGTTCTTCCGTGGAGGCGCCCATCACCAGGATGTCGTCTTGGAAGAACTGGACCCCCTCCATCTTGTTGAACAGGCGGTACATCAGTTTTTGGAATACCGCCGCTGCCGAGGCGAGCCCGAACGGCATGCGTAGGAATTTGTAGCACCCGAAAGGAGTGATGAATGACGTGAGGTGGTTGCACGATTTGTGGAGCGCAATCTGGTGATACGCGGATGTTAAGTCCACTGTGGAGAACCACTTGGCGCCTTTGGTCTTAGCTAACATCTCGTTGATGCGGGGCAGAGGAAACTTGTCCACTACAATGTTCTTGTTGAGTTCCCTGAGGTCCACACATAGCCTCACCTTCCCGTTCGGCTTCTGCGCCACGACTAATGGGGACAGCCCTTGGCCCGGAACGCTGGGCACCCTTTGTCATTGGCGGCATGTCTTTCGCTGCCGCACCTGTAGCACCCGTTTGCGCTTCCCTGTCCCTGCGCCTGCTGCTTCGCGCTCCGGGACATGGGCTTCCTTTGTTGGCGTGTGCCGTGCTGTTCCGCCGTCGTCGGTCTCTCGTGGCCTTTCCGGTCCTCGATCTTGCACACTGCTTGTTCTGGGTATCGGTCCTTCTTAGCTGTTTCCGCACATCTCTTGGACATTTCTGCCTTCTTCACCATGGCAATTAACGTTTTGAGGGGTTCGTCTCCGTGAGCCCACAGCTTATCCTGGATGGACGCATTCGCTGCGTGCATTACTATTTGGTCCCTGATTAGCTCTTCCTGGAAGGCCCCGAACTTGCACGTTAGGGCCAGCTTTTGTAACGCCGCTACATACTGGTCGATAGCCTCCCCCTTCTGTTGCGCTCTGTGGTAGAAGTTGTACCTGTCGACGGCTACACACACAGTTGGGCGGTAGTGGGCATCCATGTCGTCGATCGCGTGTTGGAATACGTTGTCGTCCGCTGCGGGCCGCGCCACCTTCACCAGATCGTCGTAAACCCTCTGACCTGCTGGGCCTAAGTGGTGTAGCAGCATCCTCTTCCTGCGTGAGCTCGAGAACTCAGCACCACTTTCTTCCTCCAGGGCGAACAAGAAATTCAAGAAATACGGTTTCCAATCTTCCCATGGCATGTCCGGAACCCCTGTTTTCGTGAGGAAGGGTATCGGGTTCGGCAGGCCCGTCGACGAGGCACTCATCGTACCTCTTGCCTCCGTTCGCCGCTGTACAGGACTCGAGCCACTCGATCCCTGGGTGCTGTCTGTGCCCCCTGCGTCTGGGTCGTCGTCTTGGTCCGTGGCGCCGCCGCTCGCGTGTCGACCTGTGACCCCCGCCACGATGTGTGTGACTTCACCACGTGGGCTCTTCTTGGGGCGGTCCCCCCCCCCGCTGCGGGACTGCTACGGTTCAGAATCTGGTTCTGGAGGGGGCTGGTCCGCCGTGTAGCGCTCTACCTCCACTCTCCGCGACACTGCCGCGCTCCTGCTGATCAGGGGTGGTGACTGTGGGCGTCGATGACTCGCAGGCACGAGGCACTCACCCTCAGAGGCAGCGCTGGGCCGTTTCACCTCCTCGTCGCCATTGTAATGTTGCCCCTTTACTCCCTGGCAGTGCCCACCACAGATGACTCAGACACTGCTTAGATGTTGAGGGGTTTATTTCTTAATATGATCGCTATTGCAGGAGCGCCGGTGCGGAGCTCCGTCCTCTGTTTAAATCGGCGCGCTAATGCCGATCCCAAGATGGCCGCCGCCGGAAGTCCGGTGACGTCACGCCTAGCGTGCCGTCAACTAGACCGCAACACCACACCCAGGGCTACAAAATGGCCTCCAACTGAAGGTTGTTTGATTTCCAAGTTGTATAGGTAATCCTTTTATTGAGTAATTATTCAATCAAATGTTTCATTCATACGTTTTTATTTTGATCCTTCTTATTTTATGATTTTATTTATGAACATGATATCTCTGAATAAGTCTCCCACTAATATGGAAAATGTATAATGAACAGCCTGCATTTATTTTGAGTTTATCATTGATTATATGTCATCTCAGACAGTGGTCATATTTATCTACACTTTTGGTTATTGTGATATTTAAAGAAACAATTGGTTATCAAGAAGGAAGGTTGGTTAAATATGAACAGTCTGTTGTTTAGGTTGTTGGCAACCACGTGATCGGACTCCAGTTTATGTGGATAATGAACAGCAAGTACACTTTTTACCTGTTAATTATTTTTCAGGCGGTGAGAAACATTTGGTGCACACTAAAATACACTTTTGGTTATTTTGACATTTATGTAACTATTAGACGCCAAGACGTAAGAGTAGTTCAAACATGAATAGTCTGTCTCCTATGTTGTTAGTAATCACGTGATCGGACTCGAGTTCATAACACGGAAGTCCGTTAGGTGAATCTCTATAATGCCGGCATTCAAGAATGCGTCGAGTTTTTTGAACTGAAACACTTAAGTAAGTACTGAGAATGAAACAAAACGTATAGTTACCGTAACAGCGTATTAGCTAAGTTAAGCATGTTAAGCGTAGTATGGTTTAACACTAACGATATGTTTCCTAAAGGGTTAGGTCTTTTACAGCTTAGTTCACTAACTGGAGTACATTTAGCTATACGATAGCCTGTTCGCCAACCTTTCGGCACACCGAGCATTAAGACTATGCAAGAATCGTTAGGCTAAATATTTTCATGTAAGCACCGTTAGAAATTTCAACAGAACCCACCGTTAATTCACACTCAAAATATCTAGGCACTTGGGGTTCCGAGGCCACTAACCGCTGAACATAAATCAATTGATAGTTATGACTCACGGCACCTTTTGCTTTGTTTAGTGGTTGCGCCATTATACCACATGTATTACAACGCATATCACCTCTTGGTTTACAATACAATCACAATTTGCTTAATCACAAGCTGGAAGTAACCGCCATATTAACCATCTTTTCATATAGAACGTGATATATGATAGTAACCAGGAGTTATATAGAGATATATAAGCATCATTAAATCAATCATCACATCATTATTACAGAGATGTAAATGCAGACAAAGCTTCGATTATAATGTATTAATTAATGAATTGTCAAAAGAAAATATGCTCTTATACTGTCTATAGAATTTTCATCATTTATGTCTTGTAAACTTCATGTATGGTGAAGAAGTGATATTTAATTGTTGTTACAGAGCATCCCCAGATGAAGGCCACACAAAGGCCGAAATGCTTTGGGAGTTGAAAATGCTGTGCCTAAAATAATGAACTGCAGTGAAAATAAACTACAGTGGTCATAAGAAGGATCAAAATAAAAACGTATGAATTAAACATTTGGTTGAATAACTACTCAATAAAAGGATTACCTATAAAAGTTGAAAATCAAACAACCTCCGGTTGGAGGTCATTTTGTAGCCCTGGGGACACACCTCATAGGCAGTGGGGGTGCAGATTGTTGGTTCATGAAATATCATTCTGTTCGGAGAATGATACCCAGGAGGCACAAGAAACTTTAATTAAACAACAAATAGATTAGAGGCTGTGCAAGTACTCACCATTCTTGCTTTACATAATCGACGTTTACACACACCCAAAAAACATGGTACCCATGACTCACATCATCTGATTAGTGGCAATACGTTTCATTAGGTCCAATTTACGGAAACAAGGTTTGGTGACGACACAGTAAACAACTTCAGTGGGCTTTCTGCGGGTTATATATTAATCTACAAAAAAAGAGAACACAAGAGGAGAGGTGGTAGCACTTTTGTTAAACCAAGAACAATTCTGTACTGTAATACATGGCACACACTACTCACTATGCTATCCAATCTGTATGACAAGATTCCTTTCAAGAAAATTATAATTTACTTTTTTTAAAGATAGACCAATAATTCTTGCTTTCTGTTACATTTCCCACTTGCATCCCCACTTTTATTGGGTCAATTAGCAAGGCAAGTTCCACAAGTGTAACTGGCTCATTTATTGGACTTGTTTCTACCATATAAAGTTTGGAAAATTATTTAAAGATTGCTGCTTCTTTCTAGTCACTTGATTTCCTAGGGTTTAGATTCTATTAGTATTTGTGCAAATTCTTGTTAGTCGATGTTGTAGTCTTAGAAGGTTCACAAGATTGACTATTCTACCATTAGGTGCACAGTTGCCTATGTATTTCATCCAGCTTTTGAGCTTTTTCCCTTTCTGCCCAGAATGACTGTCTAATCTTAAAAGGACCATCAAGTGTAAGAAAAAAACACCCAAAAAAACACAGTTCTCTTTCCCAAGCTGTGCATCTCCAACTATCAATAATGAAAAGCATTGTCTAATGTTCATTATTTGATGATGTAATCTTGGGGCTTGGGACCTACTGTAACATGAGTCACTTGAAGGTGGTACTCACTTGTGGTATTTATCTATTGCATCCCTGGATTCCTCCCTCTTTCATAAGGACTATGTGATGTCAGTCCTAAATCTTGATGCCTCTTTACTTGAAGATTCTTTTGAGTACAATTGGAGAGTTGGATGATGAGGTTAATTCTACCCACCTTACTTTTGCACTGCTGTATCTTGAGTGTCTACCTTGGACTTCACACTGGCGACAAGGATGGTGATGATTTGAGGGAAACTCAACATGAAGCTTGGTGATGTTGGCTGCAGGAGATAAAGCAGGATGACAAGATTAGCTACAGATGCTTATTTTATTAGGCGCTGGTTACTCATTCGAGCTTCTGAAACAGAGGTTTTAGCTCCTTTTCCTTTTTCATTTCTTGTTGGTGAGATCTGTCCAGGTCTGCGCCAGATTATGCAAGGCATTGGATCTTGTTGGTAGATCTTCCATTTTGAGATTATGTACTGCACTAAAAAGCATGAATAGTGTTCCAGCCAGGTTTGCCACCATTTTGTTGCGTAATTGATTGGAAGAGGCCATTTGACATACTACATACTACTTGGCATTATTTCCTCCTTGATGATGCTCACGTAGTGTGCTGGTGAATCCACAGCGTGCGATCCATCATTTTATTTCTGGATCATTGTTTTATTCTGCGGGCACCTGCATTTACATTTCGGTGCCCATGTCTGTTGCACTGCTTTCTGGAATTGGATTACACTAGAGCAGGTATGCTTTTGCCTGTAGTAACTTTCGGGGGAGCATGTGGTTTTGTTTTAATGTATTTGTGGAATTAACACTGGTCTGCTTTGCTACCCAAGCCACGGAGGTTGGTGAGCTTGTCATTGCTTTTCTACGCTGTTTTCTGTAAGAGGATAAGTATTATTGTGTTGAAGGGGTGCTCTGGTACTTTATTGCTATTTTCACAGAGGTCATTCCAAGGTGATTCTAATGCTTACTGTTGTGAAGTATGTTTGAAGGTATACTGAACTATTTAGACTTTGAGGTGTTTTTTCTGATTCTGTGTTTATTTTTAATTTTTGGGCCATTTATTCTCAGATTTGATTTCTGTTTACATGTTCTATTTACTGGTGTTTGACTTGCAAAAAAAATATAACGCCAAAAGATCTTCACAATACCAAATTTTACCCCCCACTGTTTTATCGCTCTTGACCTGAGCAACCTAATTTACTCTGGAACAAATGGAAAAGACATTTTTGAACTACTCATGGGCAAATGGTATTAAGCCCGATTCACAAAAGTAATCTGAGACAAAATCCTAAATTTACGACTTTTGGTATTCACAATACACATTTAGGAGTAGTAAAGTTAGGATTTTGTCTCTGCTAAACTTAAGTTTTTGTCTTAAGTTGAAATAAGACCAAAACTTAAGTTGGACTGAGAAAAAATCCTAACATTACTTTTGTGAATCGGGCCCATTCAAATTAGAAACAGAGAGAAAAGTAGTGATGCTATTGAAATATTTGAAGCTGGAGTCCGGGAGGTAATGGAAGATTATCCAGGTTTGAGCCAAAGGGATGCAAATGTGTTAAATTAATTTGAAAAATTGCAAAAAAACTTGACTTGCTCTAATTGCCTAGATTAGGTACTATTCTGGAGAAATACTCTTTTGGGTAAAGATGATGAGGAGTATGACTCTGAATGAATATGTTACATCACTAAGGAAGTTAGCAGCTTTGTGTAGGTTTTGCACTTCTTTCTAAGAGAAAATAAGAGATCCCTTTCTGTTACACTTGAGTCTGACAAAATCAGTGAAGAACTGTGGCTGAAAGAGGAGCAACCTGTAGCTAATGTCTTTGCTATGGCAATGGGTTGAACACATATTTAGTTGTGTGAAATTGTGAAGTACTGAAAATAATGGGAAAACTGATGAAAAATCAAGGATGGAAGAAGTCAAATTTGTTGCAGCTACATCTAAAAACAAAGGAAAAATCATATTCAAAGTGAAGTGTTTTTGTTGTGGGGGTGACTGCTCATTTAGTTAATTCCATAGACTGTCCTGCTTTAAAGGCTGTGTGAAAAAATGTGGTTAAAAGCGACACTTTTTTGACTGCTGCAGAAGTGTTATTAATGGAAGAGATGGAAGAGAAGGAGTGAGGATGTTGTGTTGCAGATTGGCAGTATATGCAATGGTGATTCTGTCAGGGACTGTCCGGGACTGTCTGTGACACGTTGAGGGGCTTGGGCAAAGACTGGCATCTGGGTAGAAAATGTAAGCATAACGAGGAGTACAGGCTGCCCAGGATCACACAGGAAGTCAGAAGAGAAAAGGGATCCAAAGGGGAAGCCTGCATAAAGGAACAGGATGGCTAAGACTCAGAAAGGACAGGCACTCATGAGGCGATTTAGCATTCAGAATAACTACACCCAGAATGGATTTGCAAAACATATATATATATATATACACAACAACATTAACAATAAAGGTAATGTAAAGCACTCAGGTGCTCTACACTGTAAGACTGAAGCTTAGCAAGTTCCTCACCTACAAAGATACTGACTGCAAATACCTACATATAGGATATGCATTTAAAGGTAGGGTCTGTGGAGCTGATACCTATGGTGATGTTATAAATATAACTTAAGGCAATATTCACAGTCAGCAACAAACACCACCTAGGTTGTCAGCTGTGCCCACGGATCCTGGCGATCAAACAGGAAGTAGCAGCAAGAGGGTAAAACTAAACACAAGCACAACAGACAAGGAGCTACAAGGGGGAGTGCTTAACAGGAAAACAGGTCACACTTGCCAGAAAGCAAGTAACACACATACAATAGAAGCAAGACAGCAGGAATAGAAAGGGAGCAAACTATGAACTGGAACAAAGGTAATGGGAGAAAGGCAGGGTCTGGGAAGGGTAAATACAGAAGGAGAGAGGCTCAAGGGAGCACTAGATCAGGAATCAGGGTGAAGAGGTAGCACTGAAGGAAGTGCTAGTTCAGAAACAAGGAATAGCAATAGCTCTGGAATCAAGTCATCTCGGAAGCACTGCAACTAGTGCTGATTCATGAACAATGAATAGCAATAGCTCTGGAATCAAGTCATCTCAGAAGCACTGCAACTAGTGCTGATTCATGAACAAGGAATAGCTATTGCTCTGGAATCAAGTCATCTCGGAAGCACTGCAACTGGTGCTGCTTCATGAAAAATGAATAGCAATAGCTCTGGAATCAAGTCATCTCAGAAGCACTGCAACTAGTGCTGATTCATGAACAATGAATAGCAATAGCTCTGGAATCAAGTCATCTCGGAAGCACTGCAACTGGTGCTGCTTCATGAACAATGAATAGCTATTGCTCTGGAATCTCAGTAGCACTGGCAGGCAATACTAGTCCTGGAAACAGGGAATAGCTACAGCTCAGGAAACAAGGATTCAAGAGAGCGCTGCCAGCAGTGCAAATCAGGAACAAGAAATAGCTGCTGCTCAGGAACGGGAACAAAGAATAACTATAGCTCAGGAAACAGGGTAGCACTGCAGGCAGTGCTAATTCAGGCACAAAGAATAGCTATAGCTCAGGAACAACAAGGATAACAAACGTTGAGGAAACAAGGGTCGGCCTCACTGGAACACAGCTACAATGACCAACTCTGGACTGAAAGGAGCTGAGGCTTAAAAGAGCTTAGAGTAATCACATGCATCACATATGAGATCTAGCAGCAGCCGACCACAGGTGAGCTGTATTCTACCACCCATCTTTGGCCTGAGGGGATGGAGATGAAGCAGTCAGCAGGGAATTCTGGGTAATAGAGTTTCAGGCATACGCAGGCTGGCTTCAAGCATGAGCAGGCTGGCTTCTGCAAAATCTGGCATGGATTGGAAATGGATGGCAATTTACAAGTAGAGTCTAAATGGCTGGAAGTCAGTGTGTGCATGAAGGGGAAGGTCCATAAGCTTATTATAACAGTGGAATGTCCCACAATGCGGCCTCCTGGTGGTGGGCACAAGAGCACAAGGAGTGAATCATGACAGATCCTGTGGATATGGTCAAGGTGAACAGTAAATTGAATGAGCTTATGTTTGATTTCTCTTCTAGATTTACTGCAGTTTCCCAGAATATATTTAAAAAATGATTTGGAAATTCAGTAACTTTAAAACAAATGGTAACCAATCCAAGAGGTTATGGTGCACAATCTATAAAAATGTCTGGCTATTTTCCTACTCTGTTTGAATTCAGAGGTAAATGCACTAAAGGTAAAGTGTATGTGTCTCTCAAAGGGGACAACATTTTAAGTTGGCCTCACCGGGAAGATTTAGGTATGAAGTTCTAGAAAAAGGTGTTGGTTCATGGGAGGATGGGTGTTTTAAGTTTTCTGAAATGTTTCCTAATCTATTTACACTACAATTATGTTGGCTTATAGGATATACACATAAAATCAAATTAAGGAAGAATGGCATGGCATCTGTCTCTAAGGTAAGATGATTACCACTTAATGTACTAAAGCAGGTAGAAAGGTATTCATTCAATTACAAAAAGAGGGCATTATTTCTCCAGTTTAAGACAGCTATTAGCTCCAGTTGTAGTAGTCCATAAATACAATGTTGATATATGATATGCATAGACTTTAGGAGTTTGAGCAGAAGTAACAGTGGATATATTTCGTTTACCCCATTTCCAGGAAATGCTATCCACTGCCTCGGATTGGATGTTTTTTTACAACATTGGACTTGGTATCTGCTTACCATCAGATAACGTTACATGAGTGTACACTGGATTTGACACAGTCCTGATTGCACGCACAGCTAATGGGTAACAGACCCATCTAGACAGTTTTAATGATTTTATGAGAGATCTAAAGCTTCAGATTGACCAAAAAAAACATTTATTTTGACTTGGGGTCCTAAAAATACCTATTCTAAACATTTTTATTTGGGGGAAATCCTATCAGCACCATTTCTAATTGTATTTACTTGGGTATTTTGTTTGGCTGAGGCTTGACTTGGGAATGATTGGTTACCAAATGGTCACAAAATACGGTGGCTTCTTGTTAGCTTAGCACAAAAGCTAGGTCATAAAACATTAACGAGATGTCTACGCAAGAGAAGAGTAAATGCCTCTCAGCAGGCACACACTGAGCAGGAGCTTGGGGAAAAACAAGTTTGGGTCCTCTGCAGGCAGCTGTAAGTACATTTCTGTGTAGACTATTGGCAATCCCCAAAACAACATGCAGTCTCATCTCACACTATGAGATGGGTTTAGACTACTTAGAGGATGGTGATGGTGTAACATGGCTCCCATCGTATTATGGCTAAAAATATGGGCTACTCCCAAGATGAGTTTCTCATGGAAGGTTGTTGCGGACTGTCTTAACTTAAGTAAAATGTCAGCTATTCCTTTGCTGGCATATGTTAAGAACTCCATTATCGACTTGGGCTGAAGCCAACTCTTTGATGTCCCATGTAGCAGACATGATAAGGGGTTGGTAAAAACACAGGTACCTTGCACAGAAGGACAAAGAGAGAATCATAAAATCCCTTGATATGGTGTCCATACTCCAATATGTGTCTCTCTCAACTACTCTAGGTATGGAACCTATTTTGGATAGGGAATCCTAAATTAGGATTTTATCGCACACATTTAAAAGTAAGCATATTTCAGTATTTAAAAGCTTTTTGTCATACAGGGACACCGTTTGCCTGTCTTCCACTATGCCCATGTGATGGAGTCTCCATTCAATCTACAAAGCACTTAATTTTTTGTACAGTGTATCACACTTTAAAATCCTGTTTTATGCCCTATTTTAGGTTAAGTGAATTTTAGTACACACCAAGAAGGCCGGTATAATTTATAACGCTTAACCTCACCTTTATTATTTTTTTCAGTCAAAAATTATATTTCTTCTGCCTTAAAATGAATATGCAAGATGATTTTGAATACCAATTAATCTGCAGCTAGGTGTAATGCACATACATGTTAATATGTATATTTTTTAATGTTTGGTTAAACATTGCCTACCTGCAAACAAAGTTTTTTTGTATTTGAAACACCCAGTCTAAATTTCTTTTTAATTTATTGCCCCCTTTCTACAGCTGTTATGGGCATGGTTTTCCTAAATGTTTTTTTTTCTGTATTATTGCTAGTGCATGTTTTCTGTGTTTTTAACTATAACTCCTTGTATCTGAAATTGATGTATGTATTTTTAAATGTACTTTTATGGTCATATTCTGACCGAATATGCAATTATGACTGACTGACTGACTTGTTTCTGTGGCCTCTGTATTTCAGAGAGTTATGCCCAATCTGGTAGGAAACTTAAAGATGTCAAAATTCCAAGATGTTGTACTCATTTTTGGTGCAACTTAGACAATTCAAGAGTGTGCCAAGTTCTTTAAATTATTGAAGGAAAGTGTTGACCCTCAAAAAGAATGAGTTCAAGTTTTGAATGAGGGAAGTGGATTATTTATGTCACACTATTTCTATAAAGTTAAACCCTGAAAGATCTTGTTGAAAATATTAGCAGAAAAGAAACCAGATTTGTTTGTTACAAGAGTTGTTAATGTGAACTTGAGTGCCTAAAAGATTAACTTAAAAATGTATTAGCCATTCTGGCTTTTGTGCCCATTCAATCAATAAATCATTAATTTGTAAAGCGCACTACATACTCGTGAGGGTTTCAAGGCGCTGGGGGGTGCTGCTGTTATTGGTCGAAGAGCCAGGTCTTGAGTTGCCTCCTGAAGGTCAGCAAGTCTTTGGCTTGTCGCAGGTAGAGGGGGAGGGTGTTCCAGGTTCTAGCGGCTTGATGGGAGAAGGATCTGCCTCCGGAAGTGGCTCTCCGGATGCGTGGTACCGTGGCCAGGGCATGGTCAGCATGGTCAGCGGAGCGGAGTTTCCTGTTGGGTACGTAGAAGGAGAGCCGACTGTTGAGATAAGCTGGGCCGGTTTTGTGGAGAGCTTTGTGTGCATGGATCAGGAGCTTGAAGGAGATTCTTTTGTCGACTGGGAGCCAGTGCAGGTTCCTCAGGTGGGGGGGGGGATGTGGATTAAAACAGGGCTGTGTCCTTTCTCCAGGTTTATTTAATTTATATCTAGCTGATTTGAACCGCCACTTAGAACAAATATACGGACACCCACCAAATTTGGCAAAGGAGCCGGTTCAATACTTACAGTATGCAGACGACATTGTCTTGGTAAGCCAGACTTCGATTGGGCTACAAAGGGCAATAAACAAACTAATAGACTACTTGGACGCTCAAGGTTTGGAATTGAATAAATCAAAAACCAAGGTGGTAAGACTAGCGGGCCCAAGACAAGGAAACTTTAAATGGTTCGCTAAGAACTCTCAAATAGAAGAGACAAGATCTTATAAATACTTGGGCATCAAAATGGCAAGAAACCTGTCAATGATGGAGCAGAAAAAGGAGATTACAGCAAAAGCTCAATCCTTAATATTCGCTTATAAACAACTATGTAAGAATCTGGAAAGCCCTTCACATGGGCACCTTTTAAAAATAATGGCAGCCCAACTGCTACCGACCTTGTCCTATGGCCTGGAAACCTGGCATGGCCAAGAAAGTAACATCTTAAATAAGCTACAAACCAAGGTTTACAAAACGGTATTTAATCTCTTTAAAGGTTCCTCTCCAGCACAAATCCGTTTGGAATTCGGACTACAGAATCAAGTATTCCAAAGGAAGGCAACCATGGTAAACTTATGCTGGAAACTCAGGGCGGCAGAACCGGGAAGTTTGAATAATTTATGCTGGTTGGAAATAAAGCAACAACTAGAGCAAAGACTCCCAAATTCGTGGGGGGTCCAATTGATGATAGCTCTTGAAGAATTAAAGCTTGAGGGGCTTTGGAACAGCAAGTTGGAAAAGGCCACATTTAAACTAGCTTGCAAAAACAAACCAAAAGCATTATCTTTCGTGGAGGACAAAAGGGAATTAGCGAGACGCCGCCATGCATGGGTCATAATAAACTCTTATACATGGCCAAGACCTCAACCCTACCTAGCAGCTCACTTCAGATTGTCCTTAAAAAGGAGGTTCATGGCATACAGATTTGGAGAACATTGCACATTAGACTTAGTACCCTCCTGGAAAAACAAGGATCAAGCCAAGGCATGCCGTTTATGTGGTTATTATAGCGAAACTTTGAGCCATATGCTGTGTGTCTGTGAAATAGTAAAATTAGAAAGAAGGAAGATGCTGAGAACAGCTTTTAATGATTTAAAAATCCGCACCTGCAGACAGGCAGCAACAAGTTGGATGGGTGCCGCCTCAAACATTTTAATATGCAGGGAGATAAAATTTATGATAGTAGTAGAAAGCTTACTTTCAAAAGTGGGCAAAAACTGAAGGCACGATGCCATAAAAAGAACTAAGTAGACTTTTATGAACTGAAAATGCTTTTAATATGAAATGTGTTTTATATGCTTTATGGTTTGTGAAAACCAAATAAAGTTATTTTTTGACTGACTGACTGACATTCCAGTGTTCTAATAGTATGTATTTGTCTAATTTTTTTTAACCTGCCTATATAATAATTGGTCTATGCACACTATACTGCCTATGAAATATTAGTATTATATAAACTTTCCTGATACAGAAAATGATATCCTGATTTGATTTGATTTGATTTTAGTATTTGTAAAGCGCGACTTTCACTCCACAAGGAGTATCGTGGCGCTGAATTGGAGGTGAGAAAGAACCATAAAGGGACTAGATAAGAGCAAGACAAGATTCATCTGAAACACAAAGACCCAGGTTTTTAAGGCCTTCCTAAATAAAGTTTCTGAGTTGCATAGCCTAAGATGTGATGGAAGCAGATTCCTATAATTCAAGTTGTTAATCCAGGAGTATTTGGTGTCAATGGGCTGATCTACACTATTCTGTTTATTTCCTGAAATGAAAATACTGTTTATTGATAGTGTGTATAGGTTGAATAAAATGAATAACAAAATTGTATTACCTTTTCTTTTTTCTTCTTCCTGACGTTACCCAATTCCAGCTCTGGGCCCTCTGCGAACAACAATTGCAACTTTAGGGAAAGGTTTCTCTGGATGTGCCTTCACGGTCCTCTTCCTGTACACTGCTGAGCTCTACCCCACCGTCCTCAGGTATGCCTAGACACTGCATTCTGACATTCACGATGATATTTGGGGAACATCAACACCAAAACAGTCTCCTCTGTCTGAAAGAAAACATAAAAGATGAAAGTAATCCTCAGTCTCCAGTAGTATTTTTATCTGGGTTGCATTGAGAATCTGCATGTTGTGCGAAGTGTGGTTCATGATTCCCTCTATGTGCGAAGTTGGCAAGGTTTCTGGCAATCACCCATGTTATCATGTCATAAATCTTGCAAATTAAGGGCCCCGTTTACAATATTTTGATGCAAGGCAGCACTGCAAGCCTTACTGCTGCGGTGTCAAAACAAAAGGGCAGGAATGCACCATAACCACAAGATATGGCCCATTCCTGTCCTTTTCCCCCTGCGGTGGTGCAATATGGCCTGCCAGGCACCAACGCAGGCACCCTTGCATCGTGGTGCAAGTGTGTCTGCTTTGTAGGGGTGATTGTTAAGAATGCAGCACACATAGAAAAAGGAAAAAAGAGGAGAAATAGTTATTTCTCCTTGTTACGCCTCACTTATGACTCCCCTGCGCAGGCGTAGGAATCGGATGCAATCCCAGGTTTACAAAACCTTGTAAATCTGGGAACGCATCAGGTTCCATGGATGTTGCCTGGAAACACCCACAGCAACACCCGTGAAAAGCTCCTTTCACGCAGAGTAATGTCTGAAAGGTGGTCATATTTACAAGTTTATGAAAAGCCACGCAGAGTGGCTTTACGTGGCTTTGTAAATATGGGCAGGCACACTGTGCTGCCGGTGCATCAAAAATACTATGCACCGTAAGCGCAATGGGCTTCTAAAGAAGCCAGTTAGTTGCAAATGAATATTTCAGATGTTTCATTGTCGGGAATAATTCAATAGTTGAATGGTTTATTTTTCTTTTGTGAGTATATTTTGAATAAACTTACTTAAAAACGATTTCAAATAAAACTTTCTGCACAACATATTGTTTCTTTACTGTCTCAGTTAAAACGATCATAGAAAGACACTTAACAATATCAAAAAGCACTGTATAAAGCAGATGCATGAGTGAGATGCAACCTCCAGAGGGTTAGTGGCAACTGCAATAGTTACAGGTATAATCACATATTCTAAATATTCGAGTTACAATGAGTAGTATTACAATTTACATGTAAAAATAGGTTATCAAAGATAGGAGCATGTGATCTTGGATTAGAGCAGTATTTATCCAGTTTCAAAGCTTGTAGTCCTGTAGATACGCAGCTATCGTGTTTCACCCCATTCTCAGCGCTCAGGCCTGAGGCTTTTTCAAGGCTCTATATGTTAATTCAAGAACACAGACAGGGTTGGAATTACTGACATTTGCAAGGAAAAGTGTTAACTTTAAAACAACTGGTTGCTTTTTATATATGAGTTGTGCTTGGCTGGTGACTTACGCTTTGTGGATCACAGCACACATGACAAATTTATGATGAATAGGTGACTCATGATTGATGAGAAACAAAGTGCAAAGTGCATGACCAGGAGACATGTTTTAGCAGTTGAAGGATGCACAGGCAAAAATTTAGGTAAGTATGGAATCTCTACATATGTTGTTTATTCCGGTAGTCAGTTGCCACATTAGGTTTGATTTTATAGTGCGAATGACATACATAAAGGTCTGAGCCGAAAGTACACTGATCTTCTCTTCGTAACCAGATTTCCTTTGGCAATGGACTCATATTAAAACACTGATCCCCCCACCCTTCTCTGCAGCTTTACAAAACCTCCAAGACGTGGGCTAAGGCAACCGCCAAGTAAATAAGGTAACCTCCATGAATTTATTTTAGGACACTTACCAGCAATTCTGATTCAGGTCTTCCACTACCCCAACCCCTTCAAAAACAATTGCCCTGGGAATCAGGTTAACAGGGACCATAAAGTGTTCGGGGTACCACATGCCCTCTCCCCTTTAAAAATAATAATACGACCACAGGGTTTGGATCCCCAGGGCATTTCCAGGCTCGAGGAAGAGGACAGCCTGCCCCCCCCTTAGACTTTATGCATCGGCCACAAGGGATGGGGTTCCCAGGTCCACAAAGCTGCTTGAGGACGTCCACCATCATCACGGGAAATGGGACCGCCCAGCCATATGCAAAATGCATTGTTAACATTGCGGGGTTCCTGCCACCTGGTGCAGGGAAATGTAGGGGGGCACCCCAAGTATAAAACAAAACAAAACAAAAGTGCCCCAGCACAAGGGGGAACCACAGCGGGCCCCCAAAGTCAATCCCCGCCAGCCTTTGATAGCCTTTGAATGGCGGAGGAACCTCCATTCAAAGGCTAGCTCGAAGCAGCATCCTAATGTGACGGACGGTGCCTGCTAGGCACCACCACTATACTACGTATGCTGGCCGGGTTAGACAGTCACTCGTAACGATTGCCTGTGTCGGACGTGCTTTCCATGCACCAGCACTCTGCCCACCAGATAAGGATGGAGAATGGCCGCACGATGGTGGTGAACCCGCCACCAGCAGACTGCCGGTGGCAGGTTCACCGCTAACATAATCATCCCCCAAGATCTCGAGTGGACATCAGTGAAAATAATTAGTGTGCCATTCACATAGGAAAACAAGGTGTATTTGTACTTTTGCAATCATAACCCCCATCTTTCAATGCGAGGAGGCATCTTGGCTTCTGGATTGCCAAATAAAGTCAGTAAAGCTTGATGATCAGTTACCAATGTGAAAGGCTTTCCATACAGTAACTCATGGAAGTATTCACAAGCCCACTCTATTTCTCAAGTTGTGAATAAGCACATTCTGTCTGGACCAAACTTCTACTGGCTTATTCCACAATATTCCTTTGGGCACTTGGATGTCCACTGTGCTGTGCAAGAATAGTGCTTAACCCAATAGGGCTAGCTCCAACAATAACCTCTGTAGGAAGTTTAGGATTCATGTAGGCCATTTCAGCAGCCCTTCAATGGCATGTTTAATTTTCTTAAAACCTTTCGTGCTTTTTTACGACCACTCAAATGAAACAGTTTTCTTTGGCAACTCTCATAATTGAGCACTTACATAGAAAGATCTCTTATGTTTAGTGAACAGTAATTGGCAATGGCAAGAAACGAACTTAGCATAGAGACATCTTGTGTGGGATGAGCCTTTGATAGTTCTTTTGCAGGATCAGATGTCACCCCTTCATCTGAAAAGATATGGCCAAATTTAACTTCAACAATGTCAACTTCCTCTTGCGGCACTCACATTTGTCTGCATTTTAATGTGAAATGTGAATTGGTAAGTAAATGACATACTTGTGTGAGAGCTTTATCATGCTTTTTCTGTGTAGCTCTGAAAACCAATATGTTATCGCTTTAATTGGATGCATTTGCAACAAGCTTTATGATACGTCGAATTTTGTCTTTGAAAACTTCTGCAGCATATGAGACACCAAAACTGAGTCTCTTTTAATGAAACAGACCAACGTGTGCAAGTTCCAACTGATAACATTTAAATGAAGGCAAGAGAACCTTTTTGCACTGTTTTACTGAGCTATCATGTCAGCAATATGTGGACATGGATGTCGTTCTCGTTCACTTGGCATGTTTGCCTGGTTAACGTCATCTCATGCGTGTGCAGCTCCTTCATTGTCCTCTTTGGGCACTACCACTATGGGAGAAACCCATGGTGTCGGACAAGTAGCATGCTCGATAATGTCATGCTTAAGTAACAATTCAAATTCATGTTCAACAGCTTCTTGTAAGTTTGAATTTTGAATTTTTAAAAATTTGTAAAGCGCACGTTCACAATGCAGTTTCATGGCGCTAGAGGGATTCCTGGGCAAGAAGAGTACAGAGGACTATAAGCTGAAGGCCTGCTTAAACAGGAAAGTCTTGAGGACCTTACGGAACTCCATATAGGAAGGGGAGAGTCTGATATGGAGAGGGAGGGTGTTCCAGAAAGTGGGCGCAAGCACCGCAAATTTCTGGCCTCCTGATCTTTGTTTCTTGAAACGAGGAATGACTAATTGGGATTTGGTGGATGAACGAAGAACTCTGGAAGGACAGTAGTTGATAATAACGGAATTTATGAAGGCAGGGGCCGTGCCCATCCGGGCTTGGAAGGTAAGACAGCCAAGTTTGAACAATGCCCGTTGCTTAATGGGGAGCCAATGAAGGGCGATGAGAAGGGGTGACGAATGGTGAAATTTAGGTAAGCCGTGTCTCAGACAAGCTGCCTGGTTCTGCACCAGCTGAAGACGCTGAAGTGCGTAACCGGGGGCACCATTATAAATAATGTTCCCATAATCGATCTTGGACAAAACCATGGCCATTACAATCCGTTTAAGTGCAGAGAAAGAGAAAAACCGGGATACTTTCCTAATGATACGCAATGTAAAGAAACAGGAAGAAACAACCGAGCTAATGTGAGAGTGGAGTGTCAGATGATGGTTAAGTGTGATGCCAAGGGTCTTGACTGAATGGGAGGGTGTGGAAGGTGAGCCAAGGGAGAGGGGCCAAAAGGAAGAAGACCAAGGGTTGCCACTGCCACCCCTCAGAATCAACTCTGTTTTGTTCGGGTTGAGTTTGAGATGGTTCGCATTCATCCAATCTCGGATAAACAGCATGACGGACTGGAAGGCAGTAACAGCTAGTGAGGGGGAGGAGAAATTAAAAATGAGTTGGAGGTCATCAGCATAATTGTAGACTGTGACCTCCATTTGTTGCAGTGCGAAGATAAGGGGGAAAATATAAAGATTGAATAATAAGGGGGAGAGTGAGGAGCCCTGAGGGACACCACATTGGACCCTGCGGGGTGGAGCGGAAAATGGACGGCCTGAGTGCGGTCAGCCAGGAAGGAGCCTGTCCAGGCTAGTGCTTGTCCCCCTATACCCGCTGCCTCGACACGGGACAAGAGAATAGAATGGTCCACTGTGTCAAAAGTGGCGGACAAATCCAGGAGGACCAAGGCTTGAGGAGTGCTGGTATCAAGACCCTCCCTGAGTTGATCCATGACCAAAATAACCACCTTCTCGGTGGAATGGCGGGGGCGGAAACCCGCCTGGCAGGGTGCAAAATAATTACTGTCCTCAATAAAGGTGCTAAGTTTCTGGGTGACGTGGGACTCAGCTATCTTGCTCAGGTAGGGGAGAAGGGATATCGGACGGTAGTTTATCGTGGAAGAAGGATCTGCCCCTGGTTTTTTTAGTATGGGGAAAATTATAGCCGTCTTAAAAGGGGCGGGGACGAGACCATGCATAAAGCAATCATTAAGGAGGGTAAGGACCGGGGATGGGCATTCGGCAAAGATCTGACGGAGAATACGTGCCGGGCAGACGTCAACTGGAGAGCCTGACTTAACACAGCTAAGCAAGGGAAGCAGGGATTCTCTAGTAAGTGCGGGGAAGGAAGTAAGGGACAAAGCATTGTCTAAAGGGAGGGGGTGGGAGAAAATGAGCGAGGGGGTGGGAATATTTGCTTTAATACAAGCTATTTTGTCAATGAAAAATTCATTAAGCGAGTCACATAGCTCCTGAGAAGGAAGGATCTTGGGCAGAGTTCTGTCCGAAGATGCCAACTCGTGGACGGTGGCAAAGATCTCCCGTGGCTGACTTTCTGCAGCTAAAATACGCTCCGAAAAGTATTCTGTTTTAGCTGCCAGAATGGCTTGTTTGTATTCGCTAAGAATGGTGATGTAGTATTGTTTCCGGGTTGGGCAGTATTCTCTTCTCCAGGCTCGTTCGGCCTGCCGTAACTCCAATTTTTTGGCTTTGAGGCCAGGGCTGAACCACTTGTTGGCATTGTGGGTGCGGTTGATAGTAATCCGCTTCAGGGGGGCCACTGCCTCACAGGCTTTAATGAGCCAGCGATCTAGAGTGGTAGTCTGGGAGTGGGGGGTCAGGCCCGATAAGTCTGGGCAGGTAGTGATTAACGAGTTGCACTGGGAAGGAATATCGACTCGATTCC
Organism: Triturus cristatus; assembly: GCF_964204655.1. NCBI lineage: Eukaryota > Metazoa > Chordata > Amphibia > Caudata > Salamandridae > Triturus > Triturus cristatus. The sequence goes on along the minus strand of NC_140589.1, from coordinate 30,574,381 downwards.
AGTTCCTTGTCCGACTGATTTTTGGGCAGGAAGGAGTTGTTTTAGAGCTCAAATCCAAGAAAAAGGCGAGCATGGAGTGGTCAGACCATGAGCAGGGGGAAATAGTATGGACTGACGTCGGGATGTTTAGAGTCCATATCTGATCAAGAATGTGGCCCTGAGTATGAGTAGGGCCTTGAACATGCTGGATAAAATTGAGGCTGAGGAGCAGTTGTGTGAAGTCCTTAGATTTGGTATCCTCAGCAGGGTCGGTAGGCCAAAAGTTAGTCTCCCAGGACAAGAACGGAGGCGTTATTGACCACTAAGGTGGCCAATAGGTCCTGGAAGGCAGATAGAAAGCCTGGAGATGATTGGGGTGGCCGATATGTTAATACGCAAGTAATTGGAATCTTAAAAGAGGTAGAATGAGCTACAAGACAATTGGCTGCTGGAATCCTGGATGAGGCAAGTGTCTGAAAATGAAGGTCTTTGCGGGCAATTAAGGCTACCCCGCCGCCTGCTTTGTTCTCCGAGCGGTCTGCGCGGCGCATTATATAGTGAGGCGGGAGGGCTGCCAGAATGCTGGGTAGGGAATCCGACCTGTACCATGTTTCAGTTAAAAATAATAGATCAGGGGAGTTGGAGTCTAATAAGTCAAATATTTCAGTCTGGTGTTTGACGGCTGACCTCGTATTCAGAAGGAGGGCAGCAGTAGAAGAGGAAAGAGGAGGGGTGGGTGGAGTGGACATAGACAAGGCAATGCCAAGAAGTTGAACATAAGACAGTGTTGCGACATTCAATGGCCACTTTTTAATGAGAGCGCACAGTTGTTCAGGAGTATATATTATGAATTGCACATAGTGGCCTACCCCTTGTCCCGGTCGGTCGCGGACGGGCGCAGACGGGCTTGCCTTTGGCGCGCCTTCGGCGCGCAGGCGGCGTGCCCGCTGCGCCCGCCCGCTGCGCGGTCGGGGGAAGCGCATTATAAGTAGTGAGGGAAAGGAAGGGGCGTGGCCTGAAGTGGTGGGCATGGCCAATGGCCTCCGGGGAATGGCGGCGGCAATGTGAGGCTCCGCAACAGCGATAGGATCAGCTGTGTGGGGCTGCCAAGAGCGAGGAAAAGCTCAGGAGGAGCGAGTAAGCAGGTAAAAACAACAATTTCCTAACAATAGCAATTAAGAACAGTTCTAGCGTTCTCCCGGCTTTTCGCCTCAGGAGATGGTGTAGCCACTGGCTGGCGCGCTAACAGTCAGCGCTTTGAGAGCCTGCGGCGGGGGGCGTGGCCTGAAGTGGTGGGCGTGGCCAATGGCCTCCGGGGAATGGCGGCGGCAATGTGAGGCTCCGCAACAGCGATAGGATCAGCTGTGTGGGGCTGCCAAGAGCGAGGAAAAGCTCAGGAGGAGCGAGTAAGCAGGTAAAAATAACAATTTCCTAACAATAGCAATTAAGAACAGTTCTAGCGTTCTCCCGGCTTTTCGCCTCAGGAGATGGTGTAGCCTCTGGCTGGCGCGCTAACAGTCAGCGCTTTAAGAGCCTGCGGCGGGGGGCGTGGCCTGAAGTGGTGGGCGTGGCCAATGGCCTCCGGGGAATGGCGGCGGCAATGTGAGGCTCCGCAACAGCGATAGGATCAGCTGTGTGGGGCTGCCAAGAGCGAGGAAAAGCTCAGGAGGAGCGAGTAAGCAGGTAAAAACAACAATTTCCTAACAATAGCAATTAAGAACAGTTCTAGCGTTCTCCCGGCTTTTCGCCTCAGGAGATGGTGTAGCCTCTGGCTGGCGCGCTAACAGTCAGCGCTTTAAGAGCCTGCGGCAGGGGGCGTGGCCTGAAGTGGTGGGCGTGGCCAATGGCCTGCGGGGAATGGTGGCGGCAATATGAGGCTCCGCAACAGCGATAGGATCAGCTCTGTGGGGCTGCTAAGAGCGAGGAAAAGCTCAGGAGGAGGGAGCAAGCAGGTAAAAACAACAATTTCCTAACAATAGCAATTAAGAACAGTTCTAGCGTTCTCCCGGCTTTTCGCCTCAGGAGATGGTGTAGCCTCTGGCTGGTGCGCTAACAGTCAGCGCTTTAAGAGCATGCGGTGGGGGGCGTGCCTGATGTGGTGGGCGTGGCCAATGGCCTCTGGGGAATGGCGGCGGCAATGTGAGGCTCCGCAACAGCGATAGGATCAGCTGTGTGGGGCTGCCAAGAGCGAGGAAAAGCTCAGGAGGAGCGAGTAAGCAGGTAAAAACAACAATTTCCTAACAATAGCAATTAAGAACAGTTCTAGCGTTCTCCCGGCTTTTCGCCTCAGGAGATGGTGTAGCCTCTGGCTGGCGCGCTAACAGTCAGCGCTTTAAGAGCCTGCGGCGGGGGGCGTGGCCTGAAGTGGTGGGCGTGGCCAATGGCCTCCGGGGAATGGCAGCGGCAATGTGAGGCTCCGCAACAGCGATAGGATCAGCTCTGTGGGGCTGCCAAGAGCGAGGAAAAGCTCAGGAGGAGCGAGTAAGCAGGTAAAAACAACAATTTCCTAACAATGGCAATTAAGAACAGTTCTAGCGTTCTCCCGGCTTTTCGCCTCAGGAGATGGTGTAGATGGTGGAAAGTAATTTGTCTTCATTTCTCAGCAACAGGATGGAAATCTTCATTAATATGCAATTTCAAATTCATAGTCTTAAGCTTTCCTAACCCATGAAACAATGAAGGGAATTGACTTACTTTTTTGGGATAAACATTCATTATTGTAATTCACGGAAATCAGTCCAATATCAGCAGCTGCGCTGAAGCTGAGTAGACAGGCACTTGCTGCTGTGCCTTGAAGGACAAGGATGGGTGATGGCACCTTTTTTTTTTTTTTTGTGTTTCATCATCGTGACAAATGAACCTTGACTTTTTTTGGGAGTCCATGCAGCCTATGTACACACTTTAGTTTTCAATGGCATGAGTCGCAGTAATGGAGACATTTCATTATATTTCTCTTCGAGCATTATGTTTAATTGAGGCACCACCGTTAATTATAAAAGGTATTGGGAACGTCGGTTCTTGACCTTGTCTAATTACTTACAAGAACCTACTCAGGTCGCCAGGATCTTTTTACTTGCAGAATAGCGTAGAGGGAAGAATCACAATTATCAAATCGTATTTACCACAATTGGACATCTCAGAAAAGAAGACTCATAATCTGGGAGGTTGACCTTTTATTATCAGCAAAAACATCTGAATATATAGGCACCTCAATACCAAGCACAAAAGATATATGGGGATTAATACAAATGCTAGTTTGCGAAGTATTCGCATACGACTGAAAATAAACAGGATTACAGCTTCCAAGAGCATCAAGTACCCTATGGCAATCGTGATATCAAAATTTAAAGTCATCAATCAAATCAATTCTGTCCCTACTCTACTCTAAGGTGACATACCTACTTAACATTCCCTTCCAGGTGAGGATCGCATAAAAGGGTGTCAGCGGTGAAACTTCCTAAGAAGTCTTCACCATTTGAGAGCTCGATCTATATTGCACCTTTCCGTCCCTCTCCTAAGTCTCGTCTGCTCAACCCACGGGGCTCTGTCCCTAATACAAAACCCCAAAAAGCGGTACACGCCCTTCAGCACACCCCTTCAGGCAGCCTCTTTCTTCAGTAAATTTCCATTTGGATCCTTTCATCTTCCTTCCATGAATTCGACCTTGGGTCCCAGGCCTTCTCTGTACCAGGAGTTGCAATTTTACATTCCAATCCACTCCCTTCATGTCTACTCCTTCTGTCTCCATTCCATTCGAACAAAGACTCATTCTAACTAACGAGCTAGATGGCCTTGTACCTGCAGCCAAATGCTGAATAGGAAAAAAAAACCCTAACATCATGAGGTTTCACAATGCACTGTATTTTAAGCTTTGCTAATATCCTACCGCCTTAATAAAACATGGCTAAAATAAACGAAGGCCTTCTCTTACATACATGGTTAGGCCTCAAACTAAACACTCTATCATTAACAATTCTAATTATTCGTCTCATATTTGAGAGAATTACCTTATTCCTCCCTCTAACATGGCTTAATGTCTCTTAATGCACGACATTTCTATACTAGGCATTACATATATATATCAATGCATTTCAGAATAACTGATGGCCTTTCTCTTCTCTCGAGGCCTGTTGCATTTCTACTATCCTATTTCATTGAATACATTTCTATTATTCTTGGATAACATGCTCATTTATATGCGGGTGCTGACTAACAAAGAATATGGTGCACCCCTACAATTTTCGCATCAGCAACGCTCTATCAGTTCCCCCCTTTGATGACAACTTGTCATCACACAAATCCATCTATACAGACGTGGTAACCATTCCATTGTGTCAGAAACCTTCCATTCTTTTCAGATCTTGGTACTGATTATCCTGCATATGCGCCATTCGTCTTTCATATCCTCTGAGAACCCTCTCAGCTCTGTTTCCTCAGTACCACTTGTACGCTCTCACAAGTCCACACAAACAAATCACACAAACCACCACTATCAAAATTGGCTTCAGCACATATCCAAGAATTCCCTTCCCTAAATCTGCAAACCAGCTTCCCACATGTCCAAATCCTTTTCCAACCTTTTCCCACACATTCTCTTCTGCCAAAATTGCAGTTTCTTCATGAAGTGTGGTAATGTTGACTATATATTTCCTCAACTCTTTGCTGTTGTCTGGAATATATGTGCAACATTCCTGAACTTTCAATGTCTTGCAGACTCCGCCCTCTTTGGCTAACAACACGTCTAACGCAAGACGATTTTGTAAAACCATTGTCCTGATCGATAACATCTCTCCATCCACCAACAACAATGACTTCGCTGTGTTCATTGACAACTCATCAACCACAGTTGCTAATTTTCGTATTTTCACATCATTTAAAATCACACCCAGACCAGGTATGATTGCTCCAAAGATATCACCAATCACAGCTCCTGCACTAGCATCTCTTCGTACTCTAGAGTGTTGTCCGGTCTCTAGCAGAGTCAAATCCTCGGCATGGTATATCTTCGGGAAAATAACAGCCAAATAACAAGCTCCGTACCATTGCTCAGGCAACCTCACGTATGCAGTCCTTCCACACACATAATACACCGTTGGGATGACCTGTATCTGACCCTGCAAAAAGTCCCTAGCTGAATCTTCTATAGTAAAGGTATGGGAACATGTGCTATGTCCCACCCAGATCTTGTCCTTGTCCGCCTGCGGACGAGCAACACACAGATTTCCTCTCTGTACTTGATCTAACGCTATGGGTCCATAACTTCCCCTTGACTTATGTAGCTTCTCTTCTTCTGTCCAATCAGTTGACTTCATTCCCCCATCCTTATCTTGGGTTAATTTTCTATATCTGTCCTCAACTTGGCCAATAAATTTCTTTTCAGTGTCTGACACTGAGCATGTCAAATTATTTCTATGTGCATAAGCAGTATCCAAACTTTGAGTCGGGATGAAATAAGTCCGAAGTCTTTCTTGCGACTTATAATAATCATACTTATTCAAATGCTTGAATGCTGGTACATCAGGAAGTACTGTGTCATAATTTGAGAAATAGTACTCAAACTGTTTCCTTTCATAAAACAGGCTAAGCAATAGACTGCAAGAAATCCCATAAGTCAATGGAAGGTGATGGTATCTAATACCCTCATCTACAGAAGCAGGCAACTGCATGCACACATAGCAATCCTTCGCATCCATCGCATCAACGTACTCCTACAACAGTTTCGCATATGCATTGAGCTTGAAGTCACCTCTCGACAAATCCATGTGTAGCCTACGACTTTCTTCTATCATCATCGCCCTTTTATCTCCTGAAATATCCTTCTCTGTACTGGTGGTAGTAGGTATAGGTGTTCCCAACATCTTCCCCTCTTCCCTGTGGGCCACTGCATACGAAGTTATGACTACAGCAAAAATAACAGCTATGACTACTCCTAAAAGTGTACCTATCACTTTCTTCGCCCTCCCATGTGTACTTCTAGGCTCTGCCATCTTTCCCTCTCACGCAGAATCTAGTTCGATAACAATGGGCGAGAGTCTCCTTCTCATTCAGGCTACTATCTAAATGCAACGATTATCCCTTATAGCAAATCTTTCTCCTTTAATGTCCAGTCTCTATCTTCTTTTCGGATCTGCAAAGGCTCCCTCTCGACAGAGGTCAGCTTCAATCTAAAATAACTGCAGGTCCCAACAACTCCAGGACCCCTTGCAATATTTCAAGTTTAAGAGTTTTCAGTTCTTGGGGAGAAGGTACAACTGCAAAGTTCGGGAACGCCAATGTATCCAAAATCAGACCACGAATGTTACTCAGGAGTGGCGGATCTGGAATGAAGAGAGTCAGTACTCCCTCGATCTCCAATCCTGGGATCTTCAGCAACACTTCTGCCCTCAGATTCGGTGGACCGCTGACAAGAGTAATCGATCTCAGCCTCCCTGTACTCATCGGTCCTAGCATTCGTTGCTACGTACGTCCACTCAGGTGAAGCGTACCTGTGACATGGTACCCTGGCTCTCCTCGACCTTCTCGGGGCTTCCGGATCTTGTTCTTCTTCACTCTGCTCCGGCTCTTGCACCTCCGACACTGGGGTAAGATCTCTTCTCGGTGTCCCTCTTGAATTTTCCCGTCTCAGATTCACGGGCCAAACTCTTCTCGCTTCTGAGACACCTCTGTTCTCCCTTCCGATACCCTGTGCACTACCTTTTTCTCCGGGAAGATTTGGCTCCACTCCGCCAAAGGCACCTTCTTCCGCTTCCAGTTCTGATTCTGAGTTTCTCTCTTCTTCGGTTACAGCTTGTTCCAGTGCACAACCAGCTGCGTCAGCCACCCTTACAGCTTGACTTGCCCTCTCAGATGGCCCTGCCACCTCAGCTGGGTTTTCATTTACAAGAGGGGCTGTATCTTCCAAGGGTGCTGGAACTCTACGGGTATGGGAGGCGTGCACCCAGTTCGGTAGTCCCCCACACTTCACTGCAGTGTTTGTGACTAAGATGATCTGATAGGGGCCTCTCCAGCGAACATCCAAGCAACTCTTCCTCACGTGTTTCCGTACCAATACCCAGTCCCCTGGGCACAGATCGTGGCACAGATCACTTGCAGCTGGAACAGCTACCGCCTGCACCTGCTGGGACACAGAATGAACCACATCAGCTAGGCCTTTACAGTAGTCCAGAATAACATCATCAGTGATATTTATCAATGCAGAGGCTGGTATTCCTGGCACACGCATCGCTCTCCCCATCAATATCTCATGGGGTGACAATCCAGTTCTCCTATCTGGCACACTTCGGAGGCTCATTAGCACCAGAGGTAAGGCGTCTGGCCACTTCAGGGGAGTAGAGGAGCACACTTTTGCCATTCGGGCCTTCAATGTCCCATTAACTTGTTCCACTATCCCAGAAGCCTCTGGTCTATAACTGCAATGCAACCTTTGATCTATGTTCAGGGCAGCACAAAGCAACTTCATTAATTCGCTGTGGAAATGCGTTCCTCTGTCCGATTCCAAAGAGGTCGGGAACCCGAACCTCGGGATGAGCTCTCTCAACAGCAACTTAGCTACAGTTAGAGTATCACACCTGCGTGTCGGGTAAGCCTCCACCCATCTGGAAAAGACACACACCACCACTAATATGTATCTCAACCCATTACACTTTGGCATCTCAATGAAATCTAACTGCATCCTGTTGAAAGGGCCACCCGACCTCCCTATATGACTCATCGTCACAGCTGTCCTTTTCCCTACATTCATTTGTTGACAGGTGACACATCTCTGACTTCCGCTGCTGCCCGAAACTTCGCATTGTACCATGTCTGACGAAACACTCGCACCATCGCATCCCTGCCAAGATGCACAGCACCATGTATCAATCGTGCCATTGGATTTACCAAACATTCCGGTAATACCGCTCTTCCATCATTTGAAACCCAAACCTCCACATCTCCCTTCTCACATCCAGCTCGCACCCAACTATCCCGTTCCTCGTCAGACACCTCGTCTTGCAACTGCTTTAACTCCTCCCATGTATCGGCCATCGCCAACATCACACTGAAGTCAGTTGTTTCTTCGATTCCCCTTATGTGTCTTTTTGTAAAATCACACCCCTGTTCTGCACAAAATCGGGCCACCTCGTCGGCATAGTTATTTCCAAGAGATACAAAGTCATTTCCTCTCGTATGAGCAGATCACTTCACTACTGCAATTTCGTCGGGGCCTTGCAACGCCTCCAACAGTTGCCTCACATATTATCCATTTCTAATGGGTGATCCAGATGATGTCATGAACCCCCTCTGGGACCATAACTGTCCGAAGTCGTGAACGACACCAAACCCGTACTGGCTGTCCGTATAAATCGTTATACGGATCTGGTTAGCGGCCACGCAGGCACGAGTCAAAGCAATTAGCTCAGCCACCTGTGCGGAGTATACTCCTTCTAGACAAGCGGCTTCTACCACCCCAGTGATGGTACAAACAGCAAAGGCTGCTCTCAACTGACCCGCATTGTCTCTTAAACATGAACCGTCCACAAAGAATATTTCATCAGGTTCAGAAAGTGGTTCATCTACAATATCGGGTCTGGGCTTGGTGCACAATTCAGTCACATCGAGGCAGTCATGATCCTCACAATCTTCATCATCAATATTCGGGTTCGGCAACAGTGTGGCAGGATTTAAAACAGAACACCTCTTCAACGTTACATTTTCAGCAGCTAAAATGACTTGTTCATAACGTGTCAATCTATTATTCGTGAGGTGTTGTGTCTTAGTCCTGGTCATCAACAGTTCAACAGAATGTGGCACATGCACAGTAAGCGGATGACCCATTACAATGCTCTCACATCTCTCGATACTGACACCTGTTGCAGCAACGGATCGAAGACATCCGGGCAACGCAGAGGCTACTGGATCTAGTGTAGCCGAAAAATAGGCAACTGGTCTACGGACATTCCCATGGACCTGAGTTAACACTGCCAATGCGCAACCTTCTTTTTCACAGCAAAACAACGCGAATGCCTTCTTATAATCAGGCATTCCCAATGCTGGCGCACAGCACAAGGCTTCTCTTAATTTCAAAAATGCCCTTAAACAGTCTTCATCCCATGGTACCGGATCGCTCACATCCTTGTGCGTCAGCCGCTGTAAGGGCTTTGCTTCAAAGGAGAAGTTCGGGATCCATTGGCGACAGTAGCCAACCATTCCCAAGAACATTCGAACTGCCCTCTGAGTCGTAGGGACGGGCATTGTCAAGATCGCATCTATGCGATCTGCTGATATTTTTCTCTTACCCTTCTCAATCCTATGGCCCAAATACTGTACTTCACTCAGACAGTACTGCAATTTGTTTGGCGACACCTTATGCCCATTCTCTCCCAGGAAATTCAACAGTGTCACTGTATCAATCCTGCAGGCGTCCTCAGTTTTTGACGCCACTAACAAATCATCTATGTACTGGACGAGAACAGACTCCTGGGGAAGCACTAGACCTTCGAGATTCTTTTTCAAAATCTGGTTGAAAATAGAAGGGCTCTCAGTGTACCCCTGTGGGATATGACACCATGTTAACACACGATTTTCCAGCCTGAATGCAAAAAGAAATTGGCTCTCCTCATGCAGAGGAATCGAGAAAAAAGCTTGACACAGGTCAATTACGGTGAACCATTCCGCATCACATGGGATTTGGAACAGGATCACGGATGGATTCGGTACCACGGGACAACATGGGATTACGATCTCATTAATTCTTCGCAAATCTTGCACAATCCTGAATTTCCCACTCGGTTTCTGCAATCCCATTATAGGCGAATTACATGGACTTCCCCTGATTTCTCTCAAAATTCCTTGCCTAAGCATGGACTCAATTACGGGTCTGATCCCCTCAATAGTTTCCGGTGACAATTTCTACTGGGGAATTCTCGGGTACTCTACATTCGTATTGACTCTTATTTTCACTGGATCTACACCTTTAACTAGCCCGATCTCTTCCCCACTAAGATCCCATACATCAACTGACACCGATTCCCTCAGGTCTGAAGGGAGTTCCTCCACTGTAAGTGCAGGATACATTTCCACGCACCAAAGCTGATTCGCAACCTTAAAGGTCGCATCCTCATCTCTTGTCTGAACTTCCACTCCATTCGGGGTGCAATAGATGATGCAATTAAGTTTACACAATAGGTCTCTTCCCAACAAACAGACTGGGCTAAAATCGCACACCACAAACTGGTGTCTGTCACTAAAGTTCCCGATCCTAAAAGGGATGGGTTCCGTCAGTGGGCTAGTCAATTGCCTGTTCGCTACTCCAACAACTTGGATTGTTTGGCCAGAGAGGGGTAGATACGGGATCACTGCAGATCTTACAGTCGACCTTGTAGCCCCCGTATCAACCAAAAAGGTCGTAGGGTGGCCATCGATCTCTGCTTCTACAAAGGGTCCCTTCTGATCTACCTCTAGGACCGCTCTAAGAGCACAATCATCTTCTCCTCTCCCGCAAGATCTGGTTGCTGGACCGGAATCATCCTCCCCATTCACTTCGAATAGAGGCATCTGTACATACGTCCGAGCTCCCTGCTGCATATTCTGTATCCTAGGCGGTCGGGGGACTTGTACCTGCGGAACATTCGTCCCCCCTTTTGTCATTCTAGGTTGCGTCACTACAGGGATTGTGTCTGCCACTGGAACATGGGTCAACTCTTCTTCCTGCTGTAATTGATTTAATGGATTAAACGGACACTCGCGTCTCCAGTGTCCAATCTGATGGCAAAGGTGACAAGCTGTGGTCTTTTTCAATACTGTCACATCCATTCCGGTCTTAGGATCTACTCCTCTCGGCCTCGCCTGTCCTTGAGCATTCTGTGCTCCTCCTTGATAATTTCCCTGCCTCCTTCCCAATGCTCCTCCAGTAGACTGTCCCTGCACTGCGGTCTGCATCTGTACCAATAGCAGATTATCTTTCAATTTCTTGTGCTTAGATTCGATTTCATCACTGCAATACCTAGCGTATCGGAGAATCTCATCCACATGCTTATTCTGCCAACAAATCAAATGTTGCTGTATCATTAGGCTAACCTCTGGCCTCAATCCCAACACAAACTTGGACACAAACTGTCCCATGTCCTTGGTATCCAATGCCTCCAAACCACTGTACTGTTTAAAAGCTTGCAAAAGTCTCTCGTAGAATTCATGCACTGTCTCCTTGGGCTCTTGTACCGTCCTATCTATCTTTACCCAATCGGTGTCTTGTGGTGAGACCTTCGATTTCAACCAAGTGATTACCTGCTCAAACTTTTTCATCACTATCTGCGACGGGCCATGTGTAATCAAATCCCTATCGGGCTCTGAGGCCGGCCATTCAATCGCAACCTTACATGCCGACCACAAGTCCCCCAGGATCACAATGTCAAACAAAGTATTCAAATCAATCCACAGTACCTTCGAGATTTTGACAAAGCGGTCAACTTGCTTGTACCACTCTACAGGCTTTTCCCTTAGCCGGGGAAAATCATTTGTGAAAGCAGCCAAGTCCCCTCTGTAGGAGAGTAGGGTCTGCAATCCTATGATCACCCAGATTTTTTGCTTTTGCTTCATTGGTTTACGACTTTCTCCGGCTGTGGGCCTGCCAATCAGACCCACAGCCTAGCTGTTCTCTCTCGAAATTAACACACATGTACGTTAGGTGCATCCACTAATTGGAACTGGGCCGCCTTGTCAGTCCCTGTCTCAGCATACCACAGGTATCCAGGGCATCGGTGTACCCAGGGCCTACCAGGGGCTGAAGCATGTATTATGCCACCCCTGGAATGGCCGCCCAAATCTGACACAACTGGCTGCACGACAGCTGGGGCCACGTGGTGTAATCACCCGTTGCTGTAGGTGTAGTATTCCTACACCTAAACCCTAAAATGGACACATGGATTCCTATCAGTCACTCCTATAGCAGGCCTTATCAATCCTGAAGGCAGAGTGCAGGGAATCATGTGGGACGGTGCTCTGGCGCGAGCTGAGCCCGTCGACGGCTTGCTGAACCAAGTCCTAATAGCCGTTCCATGGTGACGCGGGCCAACTACTTTTAATGCATTATAATCCTTGCGGTTATTTGCTAACTTTGGCATCACATCACCTACACATGTCGAGTAAGGTGTCATACGAATGGGAATACGAACCCCTCGCCAGTCCTGGCGACGGGGTTAGCATTCCCCCCTTTTAGAGGGACACGACATGGAAGTAACCTTGAACCCCGGTTAAAGTTGACTCAAGCCTCAGCATCACAAAATGGATGCTGCCACCAGACACAAGTCTGACCTCCTGCTGCTGGGGGACCTTCCAGCCAGGGGAGCTTGGACAAAGGGTTTCCTGTCGAGGGCGGTGTTAGCACCATCCCAGACAGGGGTTGTGTATCCCAGGTAGGCAGGGCTGAAAGGAAGGTGATTGCAAGTGGCACCCCGGTGCTCACTGTGCATAGCCCGGCTCAAACCAGTTTCGGGGGCACACCAGCCCCTGAGCTGGCGCGAAGCCGGACAAAGGATAGGGGTGTAACCACCCCCCTCCTGGCTCCACCCATAGGTAGAACCTAGTCACGGGCCAACCCCTTTTTCTTAGAATAAAGGTAGGAGCGAGTCCCCTTCCCAAATTGGATAATCGGATAATCGGATAATCAGATAATCGGATAACTCCGAATCACGAACCACTTTCCACGAAAGGAACTCTTGACTATTTCTGAAGACTCTCCCTTGTGGCTAAGGAGTAGCCACCCTGCACCAGCAGGCACCATCTAAGCGCTTGCGGGTTGCTGTAAGTCTCTCCTACGGATCAAGACTGCCCAGCTCGACGAGACCCGAGTCCCTGCCATCTCCGACCTTTTACCTGCCTCATCAGCCCAGCTGAGAATCGTAGGTGTGACGAGACCTGCGGGACCGGCTATCTTCAGAACCTGCACGACGCTTATCTAGCACGCCCACCGAGGGACCCTCGAGTGAGTGCACCTAGGGTTGAGAAGCCCTAACCCTGAGCAGCTCCAGCATCGAAGTCTGCCTCCCCAGCATCCCCGAGATCTGCGTGGGGGCCCTTCCGCTCCTTGTTGTTCGACCACTTGCCGACCGGCTTGTGGCCCTCTTCACGACGCACCACGATTGTTTCATCACTAGTCTGGTTGCTCCAGACTGGCTCTTGCTCCCCTTCAACAGAGGAGTACCACGGACCCTCCTGGTCCACTCCCGACGCCATCTTGACTCCCCCGCCTGGGTTGCCACTGCCAAGATCCGCTGCCCCTTCCTGGGCCCAGCATCATCGACAGCAGACACCTTCGTGGGACAGCTCGCCCTCCATCCTGGTCGCCGCCGCGCCTCCTGGTCCGAGGAACAGCCGAGTCCGACGTCACCCACTCACCTGGTCGAGGTGACTTCAGCCGGTACCCTCCTGGTACCCACACGATCGCTGGCTAGCGGTTAAGAACTGAGTCCCCTCTGCTTTCAGGTTTCCTTCATCACCGATCCAGGCTTGGATCTCGCTGAATATCGACACTGGTCGCCTGCCAGCAACTTCTTCTTTCAGGCTCCTGAGACTACACGAGGACTCCCGACATCTTGACGAACTTCACGCAGCCGCAGCCTCCGGGCTAGGTAACTCGAGCATCTCGGTGCTCCATCGCAGGTTCGCTCTACAAGTGTCCAGTTCCTTTTTCGTTTAGTCCCACTGATCGGAACACTCCGGAATCAGTACCTCCAGACTCTATCCATTCGCATTTCCCTGTAAGTGTAGATGGTTTCCCGTGCCCCTCGGGCATTTGTGTAAATTGTGCAACTGAAGTATTTTCCTAAGAGTTTTGTAGTGTGCTTAGCTCCCTGACTCATAAAGAGCCAGGGTAGTCTTGTTATAAATAAATATCCTTTATTTTCATAACAACTTGTGTGGTGTCCTTTCACTTGATGTTCAAGGGGTATATGTGATGGTAAACAGCTGGCTTAACACGCCCTCTAGAGTTTAGCCTAAGACTGCTCGTATCCACGCTACTAGGATAGCTGGTCTAAAAGGTTGACTTACAACCAATCATCAATAAGGGTCGTTTGGAATGATACACAGTGATCACTAGAATAGTGAGCACTACATATCAGGCCAACTTCTCACACCCTCTACTCCAGGGTACATGCACATATCCTCCATTTTGTACCTCCCTTAAAGGAAAACTCCCTATTGCCATCGTGCCTCCTCCCGGAGGTGGCGTCTCTCCCACCACTCCTCTAGAACTTTTCTTCTTGGACCATCTTTCTTCCCACTTATCGAGCATGAGCCATGCCCCCATTGCTATGATCAAATCCTTGACATGGGTTCTTAATCCCATGAGTCTCTTGTCTTCCAGTTCCTGGTCACTATACTGTAACCGGTGATCACCTTGCAACGTTTTAGTCTTTGACAGATCCACCCCATATCTTTTTGCCAGCTCTGCCAATTTCTCATGAGCTGTGCGTGCTTTGCGAGTCACATCTTTCGCTAAAAAGAGTAACTCATCTTGTTCATAAGTCAATATTCTTTCTAGGGGTAGATTTCCACCGATTATCTCATTCAATTCGGCCTTTAGCCTTACGACATCCAACATTTTCCCTCTCAATGCTCCCCTCAGGACTTCTCGGCAGGCTGTACCATCCCTGTCACTGTATTCGCATTCTCTTTCTTGTCGCCTACTCTCTCCTGATCTGCCCATAGGAACCTAGCGATTTACAACCGACCCTCGATCCCTTTCTGCATCTAAAACACCCTGACTTTAGGTTCTCACCGGTGGTGTCCACATTCTCAAATCTGATCTCGACTCCATTAAAGATTTCGGTCTAGTAGGTCTTGATTCTCCCTGTCCTCCTGAGGAGTCCGCTGTAGCTGGCATCGGCGTACTCCATTCTATAGGCTTCGGAGCCCGTTCCATTCCCCTCACCGACCCATTTTCCTCTATCTCATTTCTCGTCCTGCCCTCTGACTGTCCCGAACTCCCTTCTGTTTCTGGCTCAAGCTCATATATAGACTCAATAGGTCCGATGATAACTGGTATTTTCAACGCATCTGGTAGCCTCACTCCTTTCTCCACCTCTGAGCTGCCTACAGACTTGTACCTGATATTCTCGGTTCCCATAGAGATCTTTCCTTCTACTCTTACTTCTGATCGAGGTACTGTTCCCCTACACTCTTCTTTCGTCTCATTGCCTTCTGAGGCATCTGGATTGTATGGAGGTGGTCTCTCGGATAACAACCTTTCTACCAGGCTATCATCCGTGTCACCGTCTTCCTCTCCATCTACTGTCTTTTCCTTTGATTTCCCTGTCGTCTCTAAAAAGGGATATAATTTATGTCCCTCTATTGCCTGCATTCTCCATCTTTTCTCAGCGGCATCCCATCTAGCATCTTGGAACGCCTGAACCGACCTTTTCACCCTTTCTTGATTTCTGCCTCTCTCTTTATCATGCGCTGCTCTAATCCACGCATTTAGAGCTTCAAATTGTGTGGGCCTCGGCATAGGTCGTAAAGCTGCCATCACAGTCTTTAGCTGATACAACACTGCTAGTCTGAATGAACCATACCGTCGGAACGCTAACTCTCCTTCACCTTGAGTCACTTTATGCCAATTCTCAATCCAAACTATAGTATGCAACCCTACATTTCTTGCTGGCGAGTCCTCTGGAGGGGCCTCCACACCCTCTCGAGTAACTACAGGTTCATCCCCCCCGACACAATTCCCTGAAAACTTTAAAACATTTCATCATGACCAAATGCTAAACGCACACGACCTCTGTTTACTTCCTGGTTTCCGTCCGCCAATGACAGCACAAACTACACCAACCAGCCTATCGCAGCGCGACACCTTCTGACGTCACAGTTCCTCCACTCGCAGCAGTTCCCCTCCTGCTCGCCGCTCGTCTCACCCTTGCATTCGTCCCATTCACACGCTGAAATAACCGTTTGATCCCAAACAAGTTACTCCTCTGGCTGTCCGTCCACAGCCTCTGACTGTCCGTCCACAGTCTCTGACTGTCCTTCCACAGTCTCTCGAAATTGTCGGTTGGTTACTGTCTGTTCCTGCCGGACAGACAGATCGCCTCTGATAGGTTACAAATACTCAATTCCACATACTACAGCCCACGACCAGCGTCAGGTTGCCACACACTCATACATTCGCTCCCCCTATCTCAGTCCAGTTGATCTATGGTACCTCACGATCGGTGGTCAACAAAATCTACCAGGGGTGTCTTCTACACCCTCTTGCTCAGGCTTCCCATCGCCTAAGACTTTCCCGGGCTGCGCGCGCTCACAGCCTGATCTGACAAACACACAACATTCACACCAACTCCGCAAAACATCTCATACAATACAACACCGCAATCTACAACATCGTATCCTGTTCATACTCACTCTTCGAGCTTCTGCTTGCTGCCGCACTGCTACTCGCCATCTACGTCCGTCCGCCAGGTCGTCTGCCGTTCGCCCTCCGATGATTCGCCCTTACTTATCATTGATGGGCCTCAAGGATCACTTATCCTAATCTCAATCTTCCCTCGCTATCAGAATGAAACCATCCTCGTTTGCTACCAACTGGGAACGCCGGTTCTTGACCTTGTCTAATTACTTACAAGAACCTACTCAGGTCGCCAGGATCTTTTTACTTGCAGAATAGCGTAGAGGGAAGAATCACAATTATCAAATCGTATTTACCACAATTGGACATCTCAGAAAAGAAGACTCATAATCTGGGAGGTTGACCTTTTATTATCAGCAAAAACATCTGAATATATAGGCACCTCAATACCAAGCACAAAAGATATATGGGGATTAATACAAATGCTAGTCTGCTAAGTATTCGCATACGACTGAAAATAAACAGGATTACAGCTTCCAAGAGCATCAAGTACCCTATGGCAATCGTGATATCAAAATTTAAAGTCATCAATCAGATCAATTCTGTCCCTACTCTACTCTAAGGTGACATACCTACTTAACATTCCCTTCCAGGTGAGGATCGCATAAAAGGGTGTCAGCGGTGAAACTTCCTAAGAAGTCTTCACCATTTGAGAGCTCGATCTATATTGCACCTTTCCGTCCCTCTCCTAAGTCTCGTCTGCTCAACCCACGGGGCTCTGTCCCTAATACAAAACCCCAAAAAGCGGTACACGCCCTTCAGCACGCCCCTTCAGGCAGCCTCTTTCTTCAGTAAATTTCCATTTGGATCCTTTCATCTTCCTTCCACGAATTCGACCTTGGGTCCCAGGCCTTCTCTGTACCAGGAGTTGCAATTTTACAATCCACTCCCTTCATGTCTACTCCTTCTGTCTCCATTCCATTCGAACAAAGACTCATTCTAACTAACGAGCTAGATGGCCTTGTACCTGCAGCCAAATGCTGAATAGGAAAAAAAACCCCTAACATCATGAGGTTTCACAATGCACTGTATTTTAAGCTTTGCTAATATCCTACCGCCTTAATAAAACATGGCTAAAATAAACGAAGGCCTTCTCTTACATACATGGTTAGGCCTCAAACTAAACACTCTATCATTAACAATTCTAATTATTCGTCTCATATTTGAGAGAATTACCTTATTCCTCCCTCTAACATGGCTTAATGTCTCTTAATGCACAACATTTCTATACTAGGCATTACATATATATATATATCAATGCATTTCAGAATAACTGATGGCCTTTCTCTTCTCTCGAGGCCTGTTACATTTCTACTATCCTATTTCATTGAATACATTTCTATTATTCTTGGATAACATGCTCATTTATATGCGGGTGCTGACTAACAAAGAATATGGTGCACCCCTACAATTTTCGCATCAGCAACGCTCTATCAGTATTGATAATCCATTTACTTTCAATGTAATCTTTGGACAATATTTATATGACTTTGGTGCTTTAGCATGTCGATTTGTATGTGACTGAAATTTTGTTTTCACATGTGACCAGTCCAACTTGTGTGCATTTCTCTGAGGTAAACATTGACATGGCACAACCATATTCTTCACTTTCACTCGATATTGAAGCAGACAAACAGTTTCATGATGATTTAAATGAAGATCAACTTCATTCAGTGTCGATTTGCCTCAACTGATTTCGCCGCTTGGCCTTGTGGGCATGCGTCGAATGTTGCTTCTGGTAGGCTCTGGTGGCCATTTTGTCTTCGGCCGTGACACACTTACTTTTACCTGTGCTTTACAGACTCTCACAAAATGTTTCTCTTTCCCACAGTCTTTACATATCTGTCCAATGGTGGGCAATTAACCTTTGTGTGAAAATGAAAATCCACATCTAAAACACAACTTCTTTTACGTGTAGACATCATTTTGTGCCATTCTGTCTTTTGCTTACCTTTTACGCTCAAAGAATAACTAACTCGGAGTACCTCTGGCCTCCATGTCAGCAGCTTATCTTTCAGCTCTGGCAGCCTTCAACACTCGCTACAGACTCAAATTTTCTCTCAGCATTCTTCATATCAATTAATTTGACAGGCATCGATCTATAACTCTAAGACATTGTTTCTTCATCATTGAATTTTTGGAACTTACAGGGTTTGATAAGTGTTTCTAGTCTCTCCACACAGTCATCAATGGTTTCACCAACTCTTTGTCATTCTTGACTGAAAATATTCTTTTCGTAATCAACATTTGGTACTGGATTAAACTTGAGATTCAATGTTTCTTTAATCTGAGGGTTAGTGATTTCTTCATCAGTTTGTGGCATTTTCTTTATGACTTCTTTCACACCATTACCAGCACGATTATTGAGATACTTGATAATCTTTGTGTTATCTGTCTATCCAAATACATCAATGAAATCGTCAAATGTTTCTAACCAAGCAGTCCACCAAATATTTTGATTTTTGGCTGTATCGAAATGTAGTGGTGGTTTCAGCAATGCTACAGTATTGTAGACCAGTGTGGAACTTACTGAGGTGGGAGGAAACATTCTCTCTGACACTATATGATGAGTGCTGCAAACTTGTCTGTGTAAACCATGTCTGAGGCCTTGCAACGTGCTGACCTTGGGCTAACCTTTGACACTGATTGGCAGTGTAGTGTCTTTCTTTTCTGCTCTCTGCAAAATTATTTCACTATTCTGAAATTCGCTCTTCGTTCTTCAATTTTCCAAACACATGTGATGTTGTACTGAGCACTACCCAGCACCTTTGTGGACACCCACCTCTGGACACTTCTTCTTGGGTTTCCTCACCCGGTGCTGAGGTCGTATAGCTCCACTTACTAAGGCTCTGGTAAGTGCAATGACCATATGTCTTTTACTTAATTATTTTATCAGCCAGCGCTTTTACGTATTTTATCAGTATTTGACTACAGCAGTCTTTAGCAGTGAAGCAGCAGGTGTAGCCACTCTACTTCACTGAAGCTGCATTGGGGAGAGAGGAGAGCGGTATTTTAATGCATAACGAGACATTGACTTTGTGTTGGTGAAACCAGCCCACACGGACTCTGCCGCATTCAGTGCCACATGTCATATCTGGTGAAACGAATCGTGGCATTATTATGTGCTTGAGCAGAGGTCACTGGACAAACAAGTCGAGGAAAGTACAGTGAGAGTGTCTTTAAGCAATCGGATACATAGAGGAGAACTGGGGGTAGTACAACCACCCCAGTGAGAGCGACGCGTCCGTTTCAGAGTACGGAGAGAGCCGTCATTTTGACAGTGGATACAACAAAATAAAACGGCACACAAAAATGCATACAAAGGCTGTATATTTTAACAACTGCTGGCGTGATGAAATCAGTACTAGAAAACAACAATGACAGTCCTCTTTCTATGACTGTTCAGGATTTGGGAAGCAGGTTGGTGAGGAATATATATATATATTTACCCAGGAATGTTACCCATATATATATATATGGGTAACATTCCTCGATACAGAAATATACATCCAAGAGAATAAATAACATACAACGTTACACGGGAAAGGAACTGCAACAAATGCGATCTTGCATGCAGATAGCTTCCATCAAACAACTTTGATTACCTACATCCCATATGGGGAACTTCTAAGGATCCGTAGGATTTGTTCACAAGAAGATGAATGGCTAAAACATGGCTAAAACATGGCTAAAACATAGCAGCATATCATCCCAAAGATTCAAACGAAGGGGCTATAACCAAAATACAATAACGATATTTTGAAAAAGAACCTCAACGAAACCGAGGGCGGAGATGCTAAAGAATGAAGAACCAACAACAATTGAGAATTCAGAAACAATCCGCCGTATTACCACATACTCCATGGAGATGAAAAAAATAAAAAAGTATTCTAAGGAAAAGTTTTTCCTCTGATGATTGCTGCTTCCGCTTCCGCTTTCACTTTCACTGCTCTCACCAGCCGGCACCTGCTTACGAGAGCCGGAGCCGGATCTTCCGCTCTCGGGCATCAAGCAACCCCCAGGACTTGAGCGCTGCTCTCTAGGGTACTGCCGGAGCCGAGTCTCTGCACTCGACTAGCAAGTCTTCAAGCCTTCAAGCCCCCGGATCTCGAGCACTGCTTACCTCCTGCTGCCGCCGTTACTAGACCGGTCACTGCACTCCCGATACGCCTCCCTCCCTTCGCCCTGCCACGGTAAGACCACAAACAGCGTCCTGCGGGCTGCCGGTTGCGGTACAGCTCATGGTTTGGGGCGCGCGGCCGTGGGCTGTGGCGGAGGGTGAGGGGGTGGGGGAGTGCAGAGGAAGCACGGTGAGGCTGGTTTTGGTGCAGCTGGCGCAATTAGCGGAGCGACCTGCGGCCGGTGAAGCGCGGTGGCTGACTGCGGGACACTGCAGTGGCGTTCCTCATTTATCGACTGCCCGCCAGCCTGCCTGCCTGTTTTGCTCACCCACTGCCCACTCGCCCAACTTGCTCAACTTGCCCCCTGCTTGCTTGCTTTCTTCTCCTACCTGTTTCCCCCTCACTCACAGTCTCCTTGCTCACTTTTTTCCACAGTCTATTGCAGTGCTTAGGGGCCTGGGGAAAGAATTTGGGGTTTGTGGAGTCAGAGGAAGTACAGGAGCGGCTGCTAGTGCTTGCAGTGTTGGGGCATTGTTAGGGCAGGTGCAGGGCAGGTGCAGGGCCCCGGACCGCATGCTTCTCGACCCGAGAGGCACATTGGTCTAACTACTGCTTTTGGCCCTCAAAGGAGCGCCCAGCGAGGCTCACAGAGAGCGGGGAGCTAGATATCAACCTTGGAAAAACGTGATATCAGGAAAAGCAGCGGCGACAACAGTCAGTCAAGACAGCTACTTCAACCAAATCAGCCCATAGCATCTTGTACGCAATAATGCGGTCAGGGAAGACAGGGCAGGAGGCACCAGTAAACCCTGCCAAAAGAACGAGGAGGGCAACCAAGAAGACACTAAACAAGGGAAGTGCTGAAGCACACGCGAGGATAAAAGACGAAGCCTTCAATCTGATCTCTCCGCTTTTTACCAGCCCTGAACCCTCAACAAGCGGGATGGTAAGTAGTTCAAGCAGTGACCCAAACTTGCCCAAGTCAAGTTACCAATCTAAAATTTACACACAATTTTCATTCATAAAGGATGCTGGGCCAGTACTGTGTTTAAATAGCGGTAAAGTAACTAACCTCCCCGATTCACTCTAACCTTTCCAGGCACATCAAACAGAATACCAGTTGGCACAACAGCAGCAATGGCAGCAGTCGGGTCAGACTGTAGAGGCTTATCAACCCCCGGCAAAAGCCATGGTAGTGGCGATGCAAGCCCTAAAGAGGGAATAGACGCACCAGCCATAATCAAGGAGGCAAAGACTCAAAGAATCGAGGCAAACGATCAACTAGGATACGACGACCTGAGTCAATTGGAGATAGTCCTGCCTATAAACATGGCAATAGATAATGAGCGCAGGCATAACACGCCTGGACAGGCGGCGAGCCGCAGAGCAATAACTGCAGAGGGAGGAATAGAAGGTATGAAGGGAAAAAAAGGGGAAAGCACTAACAGCTGCATCCCCTACAAGCACGCCAAGGATGGATCCTTGGATAAAATGCTACCACAGCAATTGGGAGGAGAGGTGGAAGCTTCAGAAGAACAAAAGCACAGCACAGCTCTTCACGGATCCTTACAGTGACCAGATACACCGCCAAAGGCCAAAACGGAAGATAGTCCCAATGATAACCCTTTCTCCTCGGGTACTCTTGGTCAGGATTCACCGGAGAGACTTGGGACACGTGAACACAAGGAGGTGTGCACGGCTAACATGAGCACGGCTAACTTGAGCAAAGTAGATAGCGGGTGCCCACCGGAGGTGATTTAAACATTGATGGTGTGGACGCGCAGCGGACATAACCTTGCCCTGCACGCACCGCGCACCTTTTTTTAGCCACTTTGCTGCTACTTTGGTCCGAAAAAGCTGCTATTTGTTTTAAATATATGTACGCCACTTCTTAAGTAATTTGCACTGTACTGTATTCTTTGCGGGGGGGATTGCTGCTATCAGAGGTTTTTATCAGTTGTTGTTCACATTTCCTCTCTCCTCTGCTGGTGTTGGGGCCGCCCCGTTCCGTCACGGCTGACGTGCCGATTGAGCGGAGGGCGGACCCTTCAACACACAGTATCTCTTCCCACTTCCGGTGAGAACGCGCTACGGGCGCCGACCGGAGGGGATTTAAACATTGATGGTGCGGACGCGCAGCGGACGCGCGAAGTGGGAGCGCCGAAGGCACACCGAAGGCAAGCCCGTCTGCGCCCGTCCGCATCAAGTCCGTGCCCAGGGCCCGTGACTCTGCATTACGACCCCTACCAATATTGAAATATACTAGTAGTGCACTGCATGCCCTGGAGAAACAAATAGGGCAGCTTTGTTGTGTTCTGCGTCCTGGGGTCAGCACGGCTGGCTGTGCCTGTGGGTTTGCTCTTCTATCCCCCAAACTAGTTGCGGCGTTGCATGTCCCCCAGCACCCAGTGAACGACATCACACAGGAACAATCTATGCTCCTTGGCGGTCTTATTAATGCCAGGTCATTGGGTAAGCACAAGTACGAAATCGCCCATATTATAGATTGCCTGGGTTTAGATATACTATTTATAACAGAGACCTGGGCAGATGCTGCATCGGATCCCGATTTTATTACTGCTACACCCGCTGGGTTTAGAGTTATCAGAGAGGACAGGTCCTCTAAACGAGGAGGTGGAGTTGCTATCATTTTTAGGGATCAGTTTTTGGCCATATATCATTCCGTTTCCATGGTCTCCTATGAAGCCCTCCACTTTTCGTTTACACTCAATCTCAAAGTGACATTCAAGGGAATTCTCCTTTATCGTTCTCCAGGTACTAGTAACACCTTCTTAACCAATTTGGACAGTATGCTTGAGCCAGTTATTTTAAATTCAGATTTTACTATTCTTGGAGATTTTAATTTTCATTTAGAGGATCTAGAAAACAAAGATACCACGGGGTTACTGGACACCCTAAGTTCTTTTGGACTCACCCAATTGGTGCAATCACCGACACACATAGCCGGGCACACGTTGGATGGCGTTTTTTCATCAGCCCATAGCCTTATGGTCAAGGAAACGCTTCCGTTAACTTGGTCAGATCACTCATTAATTAAGTTCAATCTCCCTTTTTCCAGGGTGGGAGAGGGTGACACCGTTAAATGTCCAGCCTTCATCGGGAAAGCTTGGAATAAAGTAGACAAACTATCCCTTGAGACATATCTAGAAACCTTTCGTCCTCCCCCTCAGAACCAGGTAGACCTAGCCGTTACCAATTACACAAACTGGATTCTGGGCGCAGTTAATGCTTTGGTCCCTTTAAAAACTTTTTCAGTTAATAGATCGACACCATCCGCCGCCTGGTTTTCTGAATGCCTTCGGTTAGAACAACAGCTGTGCCGCCGTCTAGAACGACGCTGGCGTTCAAATCATGATGAGCCGGGTAAATTAGCCTACAAAAAAGCGTTATTAAACTATAAAAACTTCTTATTTCAGAAAAAAATATATATTTTACCTTCCAGATTGATTCAGCTGCTAATTCACCCAAGCAACTGTTTGCGGTGATTAACAAGCTGGCCATATCTAACAACAGAGGTAGGCAGGTAAATCAGACATTTTGCAATGATATCGCCGACATTTTCAAATCTAAGGTTCTAGACATCTTCCAAGTATTTAAAGACGGTTCTGATTCAGGCTCGCTACAACTCTTAGGCGGCCTAGGTTCTACTAACTATGTGCCATTTGCGGTCTCCCCGATTTCATCAGATGTAGTAAGAAATTATGTTCTCCAAGCTAAGTCTGGCTCACCATTAGATCCCTGCCCACTGAGTTTTCTTAAAGGATTGGCAGATCTGGTGAGTCCAGGCCTCACCGACATCTTTAATTTGATGTTCTCCTCCGGTGTTTTCCCTATTAGCTGGAAGTAGACATCTATTTTGCTTCTTTTAAACAAAACTACCTTAGACGCTTCCAATCCTATCAATTATCGGCCCATTGCTAGACTGCCTTTGCCAGCGAAAATAGTGGACAAAATCATGAATAATCAACTGTCACTATTTATCAATGCAAATGGTCTGTTGGATCATACCCAGTTTGGCTTTCGCAAAGACCATAGCACGGAGTCGGCTTTGATCAAAGCTTCGGAGATTAGAGCAGTTATGGACGGAGGAGGCGCGGCGGCTCTTGTGCTCCTTGATCTTTCCGCTGCTTTTGATACGGTGGATCACCTCCTCTTGCAAAAGCGTTTGGAGGGATTGGGAGTAGGAGAGACGGCACGGGCACTTTTAGCCTCCTTTCTTACCGATCGTAGATCCACAGTATCGATTGATGGCTTCAACTCAGATCCGTACACTCTTCCATGTGGTGTCCCTCAGGGCAGTTCATTAAGCCCCTCATTGTTTAATATTTATGTCTCTGAACTGGCCCCTCTCATTCGGGAATTTGGATTTAATTTGACCCAAATTGTGGTAGCGGCACTTAAATCTCACCAGTCCCCGGCCTCGCAGTTTAGATGCTGTATGAGTGCCATTAATAAATGGATGACGGCACACTGCCTAAAGCTTAATTCCAGTAAAACGGAAGTTCTGATTTTTGGCAGTGTACAGCCTCCCTGGAACGATCTGTGGTGTCCAGCAGAATTTGGTTCTCCACCCAAACCAGTGGTTCAGGCAAAGAATTTGGGTGTGTTAATGGATAACAGACTGACTCTCTACAATCACACGAATGCCGTGGTGTCTGCTTCTTACTTCCTTATTAAAAAAATAAGGAAAACAGTAGTTTCGTCTTTTATCTCATCTAAACTGGACTACTGCAACGGCTTATACCTCAACGCCCAGAAGCAGTGTCTGAGAAAACTCCAGATGATTCAGAACTCAGCAGCTCACCTTTTATCTGACATCCCCAGACACTGCTCAGTCTCCAGTGAAATTCGTAATCTTCATTGGCTCCCTGTATCTCGGCGTATTGAATTCAAGACTCTATGTATCGTATTTAAAGCTCTGCATCACCTAGGCCCATTTTTTGCAGGATATTTTCATGTGGTACAAACCTACTAGACAGCTCCGGTTCTTAGGGGCACGACTGTTGGTAGTGCCTAGAATTCATACGGCTCATTGGGGTGGCCGCAGCTTCTATTACGGTGCATCGAAACTGTGGAACTCTCTTCCCTTTCAACTCAGGAATGATAGCTCCTTGATTGTTTTCAGAAAGCAATTAAAAACCTGGCTCTTCCAGTATTAGGGGTGAGGTTGCGACTGGTTTCTGTTTGTCCTAGCGCCAAGACACCCCTGGGTATACGTGTGCTCTTATAAATTTTTATAACATAACATAACATAACAAAAAACATCGAAGCCGGAAAAGCACTATTAGCACAAGATGAGCACGCTCAATCAACCCGGGGAAAACCTAAAACTCAACATGGTCTCGGCATTGTCAAAGCACAACCCAACTGTAATACACAACGGGCACCAACACGATTACTAACATCTCAAGAAATTGAACCAGAGTCATCATAGCTTACACCTGAAGAATGGGAGGAATTAGTCGTGTGTGCCAGAAAGAAGAAATAACAGCTCTCCGAAATTCAACATTGAAAAGGATAAATCACAAGACAAAGATGATATCTGGTCCACTCTGCTGCACACAATGCAAATGTCTGTGAACGCATTGCAGTATCAATCAGATAAGATGGACCTCCAGTTGTCAGTCCTCAACTAACTCTCCATTTTTGTTGCTAGCATAGATGATAAGCTGGCAGACCTTAACAATCTGATCAAGAGGGCACAGTCAGAGACACAATTTGCCCAGGCTAGCTGCACCTGCATAACAATTGTGGACAAGCTAGCAACATTACCATCAGCACTGGATAACCTCCTTGCCGATACGAGGAAAGCAGTGCCAGCCCAACCAGCGTCGGGCTTGCCCACACCAGCATCAGCGGGCAACCAACAACAAACCTAAGTAAAGTACAAAGACCCAAGGCACAGGCTAAGCAAACTGTAATTGCGGCCCAGATATCAGATGGCAGGCAGCTTTGCGAGGATGGGGACTTACCCATATCAGGGCTAAACAACAGCGCACTAACCCAAGGAGTAACAGCACCCCTGACGAGCAACACCTCGCAACCCAGCAAATCCCTGGAAAAACAGGTACCGACTGAAGATGAAAAATTATCCTCCAAACAGCGGAGAAATTAAAGGAGGAAGGGGCGAAACCAAAAACCCACGCAGGCATTGCCGCATAGCATGGATGGAACTTATAGTCCCCGGAATGCACCAAAGGATGACCAACAAGTCTCTTCCAGTAGGGAGGAAGAAGAGCTTGACAGGGGAACCATCAATAACAATAATAAAGGAAAGGGCACTCAACAAGGCAATACAAGGCTTAGCAACATCATTAACAAAAGGGCCGATGGAGCCAGTAGGTAAAAAAACAGCCCCACAGAGTAGCATTTGCACGGAGGGGGAGATAATTATAACGTCAGTGTTAAGTACAGAGAAAGCTTCAGCAAGCAACAGCGAGCTACTCGGCCTGAATAAACCATCACGGGGGCCATCACCGTTAACAGAGGTCTCAACAGTGACAGAGAACATACTGGACCAACAAATAGGGCACTCAGGCGCAACAACAACAGTCATGTTTTACCCAGAGTATATATCAAAGGGACGGGTTGATACACTAAACAGGGGCAACATCCTGCGTTTACTAAGGTCCATCAACACCTTAAAGAACATAAAAACCACCGACCTGGAGTCAGTTGAGTTTAAAGAATCACCTGATTGTCCAGGAACAGAGCTAACGAAAACAGCCTAGGCTACACCAGACCTAGAGTCCTAAAGGAACAAACCAGATTCAACGAATGGGGCATTAAACTTCGGCCACTTGCAAAACCAAGGTATCCTGATCCCTTACTGGCCGAATCAAAGCGCCAAGAAGAAAACCCTAGCTCTGGACAACTGAGCCCACGATTATTCTCAGTACTGCGAGGGGCACGCAGCAACAGCACAGAGTACAGGGGAAACGGAGAACATAATGCACTAAGGGCACACTCGGACAGAAGCAAACCCACACCGGAGTGGAGCAGGGTTTCCAGGACAAAAAACATCAAAATTGAAAGACCGTGACACTCTAAGCATAATGCACCCCCATATAAGAACTCTCTGAAAATCTGTTCCTGGAACATCAATGGGCTGGGAGACAAGACCTCAGACCTGGAACTGCTATCTTATCTGCAGAAATTTGATATAATTTCGCTCCAAGAAACATGGAGTGAAGTACCAACGGCATTGCACGGCTTTAACATGCTCTATCTACCGGCAACAAGAAGCGCTAAATTCGGCCACAATAAGGGAGGCTCCATCAGCAGCATTTACGCACCAGAACCTTTACCATACAACCTAGCGTTACCAAATGAAATGCAAGTAACTCGAATTACCCTACAGGGGAAGACAAGTAAAGAACATATAATACTTGTAAACCTCTATCTGCACCCACGTGATAAAAACAAAGGGAGTCAACAACTAAAGGAGGAACTGGTGAAAATAATAACAGAAGAGAAAACAAATAACTGGATAATCACAGGGGACTTCAACCTAAACATGCTCAGGAAAAGAACTGATGACATCTACTCAGAGGAGGATCCATTTGCTTGGGAGGAAATGTCTCAAGACATCAGCACAGACGGAAGACTCACAAACATCTCGAAAAATCTATTGTCGCTCTTAGAGCAACTGGGCTCACTTGTATTAAATGGCAGATTTCCAAAAGTAAAAAAACTATCTCATTGGGAGCGTAAATTTCAGCGATCACTTACCCCAGGAAATCACGGTAGAAGAGCCATCAACATACAAATTGCCCCCAGCAAATACACTCTGCTCAGAATATACCAACAACGAGTGAAGAGTAAAATGCAGCACCAATGATCTCGAAGGCCTCCTCTCTTTTGCGAAACAACTCTGGGAAGAAGGGGAAGCAGCCAACCCCGACATAATTGGAGGCTGGGAGGCATTCACAAAAGCCCTACGAAATAGCCACGGAGATATAAAGGGACACTCGAAACAGGAGAATAATGTGCCATCAAAACCTACGGCCAGGCTCCAACCTATGGAATAACGCCAAATTAAAACAGCTAAAAGCACGGACAAACTTTACACTACGGAGGTTGAAGAAAGACCCCTCGGCATTACAAGAACCGAGGCAGTTAAAAGCTACCCGTAAAAAACGTATTTGGAAAAACAAAAAGGAAGCCGAAGAATCTCTTTGGGCCAGACTCCTGTACGACATCAAAAACAACAATAGCGCACAATTTTGGAAGACGATTAATGCCCTATCTAACCCGCAAGGTCAGTGCATCAGCTCCAATGTCACAGAAGAAGCATGGATAACTTACCTCGAACCACACTTTAACAAAGAACAGACTCCCCAAATTGGCTTAAATAACCCTGCGCCTAGAATGGAAACTCAACCATTCCAGCCAAACTTTAATGCAGAACATGGACAGAACTTCACAATCACAAACACCCAAGTTTGCAAAAGAATCTCGAAAGGCAGACGTGAGGGAGCTCCAGGCCCAAACGGGATTCCGCCCATACTATTCAAACAAGACCCTGAATTCTGGGCTACAGTTCTAAAACCGATCTTTGACAGAATCCTTCAGACATCAATAGTAGCATCATCGTGGCGGGGCTCAATAATCTCTCCCATCTTTAAAAAAGGCAACAGGAGTGATCCAAAGAGCTATCGGTTGGTAGCTCTTTTGGACAATGAAGCCAAATATTATGCCGGGGTATTCCTTCAAGAATTAACAACATGGGCCACAGAAATTAAAGCAATACCCTACAATCAAACCGGTTTCTGCAGAGACATGGGCACTGCCACTAACGTCTCCGCCCTCTCACTAATGATAGACGCTGCACTTGTACATCTGCTTAATTGATTACAGTTCAGCGTTTGATCATATAAACAGAAATATTCTGTGGCAAAAACTAAAAATGTTAGGTATCTCATCATTGCTCCTAAAACAACTAATCCTTCTGCATAGTAACACCTGGGTACAAGTAAAGTTGGGGGCAGGAGACCATCTAACGAAAAAGATGAATACAACTTCAGGATTAAAACAAGGGTGTGTACTTGCCCCAACACTTTTTAATCTATTTATGGCCGAGCTTTCAGTCCAACTTTATGGAAGCAATTTGCATGCCCCGAAGCTAGGAGACCGTCAGCTATCCAACCTCCTATATACAGACGACTTAGTACTCCTCAGTCGGACACCCATAGGATTACAACGCCTGTTGGACATTACATCTCATTACTCAGAGACCAACAAACTAAGCATTAACCAAGATAAAACAAAAGTCATGTGTGTAAATCACCGGGAAATAGAAATAAAATACAACTGGCACCTGGCAAAAGTCAAGCTTGAAGTCGTACAAGACTACAAATATCTGGGGGTCATGATCGACAACCAAGGCAATTACAAATCACAATGCGAGGCAATAAAAAAGAGGGGATTAACAACAGCAGTAGCATTAAGAAACCTGAAAAATATGACCGCTGGACCAAGCTTTCTCCCTCTGACCAAGGTGATACAGGCTAAACTGATTCCATCAATCACATATGGAAGTGAAGCCATGAGAGGGAGGGACGCGGAAACATTGAACGGCATCATCGCAAGAGCACTGAGAATAATATACTGGCTGCCTGGATATACATCTCCGGTGCAAATGAGGCTTGAATTCGGGATACAAAGACAAGAGCTGGCCCGAAAAGGAGCTTTTGTTAAAACCTGGTTTAAGATCAAAAAAGGGCAGCCAGAAACATTAAACTCCTACTTGTGGAGAGAAGTAGAAACGTCAAAAACCTGCCCAGCTAGACACTTTTTGGACATTGCACTGGACCAGTTGGGGCTACGGCAACTCTGGGCAACGTCGGGGACCATGGCATGCTTAAAAAAAATTGTAAATAACATTGTCAAAAAAGAATCTATCTTACAAGACAAAACGGCCTTGACAGAACGCTCACATGGCTGGATCACTATACAATCCTACAGTAAAGCGACTCCTCAAGCTTACCTCCTCTCTAACTTCTCCAAAACCACCAAAGAGAAGTTTTTGAAATTCCGGTTAGGTTTATTACCATCTGCCCCCTTGGTTGCACCCTCCGAAGCCAGCAATGTGCTGTCTTTGCGGGGAAGGAGGGGAAGGAGAGGAGGATATAGTCCATATCATAACCATTTGCCATGAGCTGATGCGGGAGCGGCGGTTACTACTCAGACCTATCTTTAACAAAAACCAAATACGGTCGTGCAGGCAAGCGGTGCTTGCAAGCTTCTCTGGCGAAGACACCCAACTAAGCTGCTGCCTGGTAAAAATTTGAACTGCAGCTGATCTTCGATTAAAACAGATACCGCCGGATCATCAAAGAAGTTGCACTGGAACTGATTTGGAGAAGTCCTGTTAACCCTTTGCGCATCAACTGTAACAGCGTTTTAAGCACATAAATGTAAGCATTTTTGCACATGTAAGCCTCAAGGAAAAGCATTAATAGGCTACCCATAGGATATTTTTGCACAAATCAATGGATGTTGATGCGGCACTATGCACTTTAAACTTGCACCTATTTGCCTGCCCTCACTTTGTAGCCAAGACTCTGACAAGGGGGATACTTCTATCTCATGAACTGCTGCTAATCTCTGCAAACAAAAATGAAGAAAAAGGACTATGGGTCACTAAGGCCAGGGGAGTGGATCTTTTCCGCCATCTTAATGTGTGTTTTTAACTGTGGCTATCAGCCTTTTAAATGGATGTTTTATTGTTTATAAGAGATGGCCAACTTTTGTAATGGGTTTAATTAACTGCACAATAAACATATTACTTATTTACTAAGGAAAAACTGGAATATCTTACAATTGTATCCAACAGTGGCTCAAATAATGAGTAAACATCCCAACGTAACATTTAAAAGAGCCATAAATATGAAGGGTCATTTAGTTCACAGCCATTTCCGGAAGAAAAACCAGCAAATCAACCAGTTGGCTGAATACCAAAGGCTTTTTCAAATGTAACAAATGTAACGTGTGTCAAATTGCCAAAAATATATAAGAAATAAAATTGGCAAACAATAACATTTGGAAAATCAATCACTTCATAACATGTAAAAGCCAATTGGTGATTTACATAATTGAATGTCCGTGTGCTCTGAAATACGTTGGAAGTACCATTTGTGAGCTCAAGCAATGCATCTTAGAACATGTTAGAGCAACAGTAAACAAGGATCGAAGTACCGCAGTGGGCAAACATATGGAACTACACCATGGAGGAGATTGGAAAATGTTGAGATTCTATGCAATTGAGACAGTGGAACCAAATAACTTCCACTTCTTAGTATGCAGTGATGCAGTGATTACAAGGAAAGATAACAATAATGGCATCATCCTGTGAACAAAATCCCATTATTCTTTTCTAAAGCTCAGAAGGGTCATGAGAAAATAATTTAAATGATAATAATGAGGAGCCCAAGTTCATCTGCTAATTAATAATGTCTAGAGGTTTCTTGGCGGCTTAACCCCTTCTGTGCCATGCCCTTACCCCCTCCTGTGCCGGGCGTTACATTAGTGGGTGGGGATCATGACGAAATAGTCTCGTCATGGGCACAGCGCGACCGTGCTCCATGACGAGACTATCTCGTCATGGGCACTGAAGAGGTTAAGTGGTGCTAGTCAAGCTAAAGAGGTCTGTTTGAAAATTCAGTACATCGTAAAGTGGTGGGAAAGAGCTAACCGGATTAAAAAAGCCAGACAATGACTCACGAAGAAGGGTTGTGAAAGCAGGTTTCAGTGGTAAAACTAGAGCTTGCACAGGCAAACTAAGTCAAATGCAAAAATGAGCCCCTTTGCTGGTCATGCTGTTGTCTTCTTTCCAGTCACTTTATCACAATCATCTCTGTACCCTTTTAACCACGTATTGCCCCACAACAGTGCGGGAACATTTGTAAATTATATTTCCACCTTCCAGCATTTATGATTATGCTACAAAATTAACGTTTGTTAAGAGTGAGGGAATGGGCAAATGGCTGAATGATCTTGAATTATAGTTTAGATTTGTTGACCTCTTTCTTTGAACTTACTTTGACTTGGGTGAGGTGTCACTTTGTAGGATTAACTAGCGAATGGGTAGGGGTGGCTCCTGGATACTCCCTCATCAAAGAGGAAAAAGTTCCCAAGGAAAAACATTCCCACTTTTCCTGCATGTCCTATTTGCCTTCTTGCAAACTATTACTCATTACATTATTCTGAGGGGAATCCAAGAGGACATCTGCCCTTGGACGCTGCTACCTTCCCAGCTAGAGGTGGGTTTAAGGAAGTAAACAGTCCCTTTCTCAACAGTCATACCAAATGGGTTCTGGGACCATGTCTCCCTCCTACTAGGCTGGTGCCAAGCTGTCTACTGAGAGCTTGGAAAACAAAAGGCTTCTCTTACCTATGTCTCCCTTCATACCTAACTGTGAATGGGCAGGCTTCAACCTAGTTCCGTTTAAGATAATGAAGTTCATTAACCCGCCCCAACTGCACTTCCTGAGCTACATGTGTCACAGACCTCACACCCAGGCCTTACTGCTAAAAGGCCTAAGCCATTGGCTCTACTCTGGGAGCGGTTTTCATACCTCATTAAGGGGAAACACTGGCAGAGCCAACTGCTAGCTGCAGCATGCAGGGTACCCTTAATGGATGACAGTATGGAGTCTGGAGTAGGGCATTACCATCATCCAGATGCAAGAGTGCAAGGGCTTGAACAGCAGTTCTGGGGTTGCTTGCTGAAAGAAATGGGTTTGCTTTAATTAGAAGAGAGCACTAGTACAAGGCCATCTTTGTGGTTTTGGCAATGTGTTCCTAGAGGGTGAGTTTGGTCTCCAGGGTGAATTCAAGTCACTTGACATTCAGTGAAAGTTGGAGTTTAAAGCCATCAAGGTTCATGCAGCTGAGGCAGGTTTGCACAACATATTGATTATTGTTCTATGTAATTAACAGGAATTATGTCTTTGTTGGGTTGAGCATCAGGTAGGTGCTGGACATCCAGGTCTGAATTATTTCCAAGTAGTGTTTGAGTCGTTGGATATCTTAAGCAGAGAAGACTGTCAAGTCGATTTCTGTATCATCAGTATATTGGGACTGGATGTACATGTTTCAATTTTCTAAAAGTCACATTTAGGAAATATTTATTAGAAGTCCGACTTCACCACAGACTTTTAAATATTATAAATAGTGTTTGAATTATTCTGATAGCTTTCCCTAAAGTAGAGTTAGCAAAGTTAAGATTTTATTTTGAACTTTGTTTTTTCTCATAGGACAGATACAACCATAGTGAAAATAGCTTTTGATGATAAACCTGCCATATGGGACTTTGCATGATCTGGAGGCAAATGGGCCTCCAAAGAATATCCCTGCTGTACTTTATTGTATGTGCGATAATGTGAGCCATAGTCTGTTAGCAAAAACCAGGATTTTTATTTTTCAAAAAAGAATGCATATCATGATATGCACACTGTATTTTTCCAAAAGTCAGGACAACAATGAATAAGATGTATTAAACCAAAAAGGAGCATGGAAATATGTAAAATTGATAGTGCAGACAAATGTGCATTTTAAAGTGGATAAACTGAGTAATGGGGTAAAAAGACAAGAGTGGTAGGACGGACTTCGTTCATTTACATTTATCACTCAAATTTACTACAATAAGGTCAATGTATGACATTCAACCTTAATGGAAACGGATTCCCTTTTTCAGCACAAATAGAAATTAGCAAAAGGATAATGTATGAAGTGCATTCACAGTGCTACTGCACACAAGCATGATGTGGACGGTCCCAGTATGGACATGGTTCTCTACAGCTTCAAGTTTTTTTTTTATATTGTACTTCCAGGCAAAATGGCATCGGGTACAGCTTATTTCTTTCCCGCATCGGTGTGTCCCTGGCTCCATTGATCCTGTTGTTGGATGAAGTATGGAAGGTTCTGCCACAAGTGATCTACTGCTCGGTGGCCATTGTCTGTGGCTTGGTGGCTTTTTTACTTCCTGAGAGACTCAACGTGGGGCTGCCTGATACAATAAAGGATATTGAAGAGACACGGTAAGCCATGTCTGGAAACAGATCAGTAGGGTAACCTTCGTCATCAAATCATATCAAATAAGATTTGTAAAGCATTGCTTATCACCACTGAGGGTATCAAGGTGTGGGGGCATGCTGAGATGAGTTAGTCAAAGAACTAGGTCTTCAGGTCCATCTTGAACTCCTGCAGGGTAGGCACGTACGGAGGTGGAGGAGGAGGCTGTTCCAGGACTTGGTCCCTAGGTGTGAGAAGGCGCAGCCAGCCCCCTCTTCTGTGAGTGAGGGGTGTGGGCCAAGAAGAGGGATGAGGAACGAAGTTTGCGGGTTGGTTGGTAGAAGTTCGCCTAATGGTTGAGGTAGGCGGGACCCTTGTTGTGAAGGGCTTTGTATTTGTGGGTGAGCAGTTTGAACTGGCATCATTTGCTTATGGGGAGCCAGTGTAGGGCTTTGAGGTGGGAGGAGATGTGGGTTCACCTCTACAGAAAGGATATAGACATATTAACCATCATAATAATCAACCCTTGATTTCTGCTCACCTTCAATACCCACATCCACTTTTCTTCTTTCTGATTTCTTTCATCAGACTCGTGTTTGCTGTGTAACCTGATGATTTAATACAAAGGATTGTTCATCTATTATTTTTTCTTCTATTAATTAGTGCTTTTTTTTCTTCACCTTTATTATAAACTATATTGCTTTCTCTTCACTCATGACTGTTTGAGGGCATGTCATATCAAAGGGGTAATGTTCAATCAACTAGCAGTCAATAATGCTCCAAGGGAACTTTTCTCACATATTCCAGATCCCTAATTTTATAAATAGGTTGTAGTTTACAGCAAGAGGATGCACAAGTGTTAGGAGAGAGCAAAGGGGGCATACTTGTAACGTGTGGCAGGTATGTACCATGCCCCATTACTTCACTGTGGACCTATATAGACCCCCGCTCCTCCAAAACAAGAATGTTTTTGGTTCGCACTGTGTGAGTGTGTTGAATTTGTCAGCATGCAATGCTGACACACATTATAATGTACATTGGGTATTTCCTTCATTCAGATTAAATTTAAAAGGAGCATGTGTTTGGCCAGGTAGGATCCCAACTCTTCTTTGCAGAAGTAGTTTTATCACTACAAAAAGTGAAGAATCCCCCCACAGTTATGACACTGTATGTTAGCTGATGATTTGAACGGGTTACTAGACACAGACTTGTCAAATAGCCAATGACTGTTCCATGGTAATGAATTAAATGCTGAAAAATCACAACTTTTCTTGCAGATTTTTAGTATAACCTATACAGCATATTTGTATTTTCACCAGGTCGAAAACCATATGTGCCACTGGGGATCCCAAAGAAAATGTCCGTTCACACAAGTTCTAACAGCGCTGATGGTGCTCTGCAGAATTGTGGTTGTGGCTGAGATGGACACCAAGGACTCATACAGATTTCAGGACAGAATACTCTAAGGAGCACAGATTGCAAACTATCCAACCACTATGGGATGTAATATTTTAGTAAACCTCTGGGTGACACCTTCTACTGAGGTGCTTTATTGATTTTTTGTTATTGTCCATTTAGATTTTGTGAAGCATCATTCTCCACTTCACTGCCCCTAACAGAGACTAAATTACATTCTTGAAGGACTTGTTTGCCTTTGGATAGAACTTTATTTAGGTGGTTGAGTGGACACCTATAATCTTTCTTCTGTTACTAAGCTGCAAACTACGGCCCACAGCACTGGTTCAAAAAGTCTGGGCTGGCCAGGCACCAAAGATGGTGATTTCATGTCACAGGAATGCTGCATTTCAACAGGCCCCAGTCAAACTGTTGCCAGAGACTTTAAGATTGGTGGACTTTAGAGCAGAAAATTATGTGCTGCTGTGCTCCTTATTTCTTCATTCTGGACAACTTTATTGTATTTTATGCACTGGGAAACTCATTTGACAAGACCACTAAAACATGGCTCACCTTTTGAGTGTCCTCCCACACTAAGAGCTATGGTAAAGGCAAAAAATACAATGCAGATAAAACAACTCTGTCTGGTTTCTTATATGATAAAACTGCTGTTTGCTCGTGATAACATTTGTTACATCCTGTATTCCTGGAAATCCTCTCTCCCCCCATCAAAGTGTTTTTGCATTTGTGAGTAGACATGAGGAGTTGGGTACCCTTTGAAGGGATGCTGATTTGTTCTTAGGGGACAGTTCTTAGCCTCTCAGATACCTATCCTCTCTATCTCTCCCTTCCTCTATGTCAGATGCTGTCTTTTCTCCTCTCCTCATTGGGAAAGTCATTGTAGCTCAGTTGTTGTTAGATCTGGGTTAGATCGACAAAGTTACAATGGGTTAGAAATGTAACCGTTGATTAAAAATAGTAGTCAAAGCTAGTTTCATTAGGTCAGCTTGATGGCACTTGTGTTTGTGAAACTTCAGCTGCCCCTTCCTCTGTGCTAAGATGGATAGGGTAGGTCAAGGAGAGTATTGCAGCTTTTTTACCAATAAACCAAGGATGTGCACTGTGCCCATCCAGCACATCCTGTGCCCATCTCAGGCCAAGAGAAATGGGCACAGCAGCCTCGCGTATGATGAGGACCACTTGCAATCAGTATTATGGAAGGGCTCCCGTGTCCATGGCTTCTGAGACATCAGCAGCCCTGTTCATTCTATTGATGCCTCATCATCTGGGGAGTGTCTTTCTGATTATCACCGGGTACCACATCTCTTCGATATGAGTTTACCTAACAGGTCGTGAATCTGGCTGCTCCTGAACAGAGGAGGTCTTGGACCAGGAACAGAATTCGATGTTGCTATCCTGCTAGAATGTAGGGAAGTCCTTTTTTGGATTTTGTAAAACCTGTTATTGCTGCAGATACATGAAGCAGGCCGTGTTCCCAGAAGTGCAAGGACCATCTGAACTCAGTTACCAGGACATCGAGGCTCAGATGATGAGTGCCTCTCATGAAGACCTGCTGCCCCAGTGACAGAGTAGAGTACAGCTGCGTAGAGTGGTGCAGAATAGATTGCAGTGGCTTAGAGTGCAGTGGCACATAGTAGATTGTTTTGAGTAGAGTGAAGTGATAGAGTAGGGTGGTTCAGAGTGGAATGGCGCAGGGTAGAGGGCAGATGCATGAAGTGGAGTGGTATAGTGGAGAGCGATGTAGAGTGTAGTGGTGTGGAGTGCAGTGCTTGCTGCAGATACAAAGAAGTAGACCAATTCCAGGGAAGTGCAAGGACCAGCCGAACTCAGGGCCTGATTTATGAGGCTCGTTGCACCGCAGGAACGCCTGCTCCATATTTACGTTTTTTGGCTTAATGCTGCCTCGGAAATATTGTTCCCTTTAAAACAGTTTTCTGTGTTAAAGGAACATGCAATGGGTGTTGCTGTGGGCATTACCAAGAAGTCGTAAATCTGAGGCAGCGCCAAAAATGTATGCCTCCCCAGGGGAGGCATAAAGGAGGCAAAATGAGGAGAAGTTTCTCCTTGTTTTTCCTTTTTCTATGTTTGCTGCATTCTGCAGTACACATAGAAAGAGGAAAAAACATCTTGTGATTGTTTTTGTGCAGGAAGGTTTCCCATGGTGTAAATGTGTCTGCATCGGCGCCACGCAGCCAATTGTTTTCCGGCGCAGGTGAAAAGGACAGGAATGCGCTGTATCTGATGAATACGGTATATTGCTGCCCTTTTCTTTTGCCATAGGGAGGCAGGAAGGCCTGCGGCGCTGCCCTACGGCAAAAACACATAATTGAGACCCATAGTGTCTAGAACTTCGTGTGACCAGGTCTTCGAGGCTCAGATGGGGAGTGCCTCTCACGAAGACACTGCTGCCCCCAATGACAGAAGCCCATGCTCAGCAGCTCGCTCTCTTTATCGACTGGAAAGACATGGGAGCTCCTTTCCACACCACTCCACGTGATTGAGACCCCCTTAAAAGAGACCACTTTTGAGTTTCTATACATGCTGGGGCCTGAAATTGTAAGAAGAAGAGTGCTCAAAGTATCAGGGGAGAACCACTGCTTTTAATCCAGACTGCCTGAGATGGTCTCTCCCCTGAGAGCACAAAATAAGATTCAAATGTTCCCTCCTTCCCTGTGAGCGTCCCCTAATGTCCTCACTGAGAACCTTCTGAGACATGATTCCATCACTGCTGTCAACCACAGAATACTGAATCCATTTCCCAGTCCCTAGCACCTTCAGACTACAGGTGCCTGACAGGGTGAAGAATTCAGCTTCAGGCAGCTTCAGCCAATAGGGTATCCAGGCACTAGTGTTGTGCCTAGGTCATTGCCACCACAGTGCACTATCATGAGGCCTGATGCTCACAATCCAAAATGCTCTCAACCACTGGTAACAGTTGATGCCCCTTCGTACCTCTGTGGTCAATCCCAGTGATGTTCAAGTTTGGAAATACAATATCTCTGTCAACACCACCATTAATGTCATATTCTTTAACCCAGGAGATGGAACTATGTACTGTCATAGCCACAGACCCCTGAGATTGCCCTTTATGGTGTCAAGGTGAGGCTGGTGTAATCTCTTTGTCTTATGCTCAGTAGAGGTGATTTGATTTGAAAGTAGAGAATTTGGTATATTCAGTTACCTTCAGGATACAGCTTTGTTTGCATCCCTTTGTTGGCCATAGTGGTGCTGTCTGCCTACTGGGATGCCTGTGTGAGCAAGTTATGGTCAGGTGCTGCACAGATTGGGTCCACAGAAACTCTGGTTCAAATGATTGGATTTTTGTCATTTTGGTGTCAAATAAGCTATTAAAATGTACTCTTATTTTTTTTAATTGGTTATGGATTTTTCTTGTGTTGTGTTTTCACTTTATTACTGCTTGTGTGCTGCATAAATACTTTACAAATTGTCTCTAAGTTAAGCTTGACTGTTTCTGGGGCAAGCTACCCGGGGTTAGACACAGGTTAATTTAGTGACTTTTTGAGGTTCACCCTGCAAGGGATTGTGGCTGCTGCTTGTCCAGTACTGACACCCCCGTCAACCAACCACCCAGTCTCTCACAGTCACTGTGATGTACATGTACATCAATGGACACTTACACCAATAACTGATTTGAATCTTCTCAATCACACCATGTTAACCTATGGGCATGCATGATTTGGATGGATGAAAATGGAATCAGATGTACAATGCTTGTCTGTCATGACTGGTAAGTCGGTAAACCACCATTTTAGGTGAACCACATGTTGCTTGCTAGAAGGTTCACCACAGCTACCCAAAATGGTGGTTTATGTGTATGAAAACAGCAATGTCTAAAACATGTGCCACAGATTGTTTGTTATATACATATAAACAGACAATGCATGTATTTATTAGTATACCTATACAGTAAGTCATTTAAAATAAACCTCTGTTGACAGAATTAATATGTGGCATTGACCTGGGAAACCCGACAGCGCTGCATACCTTTTTTGTTATATGCATATAAGGATGTATGACGTTACAACGCATGCTGTTACAACGCATGCTGTTACAACGAAAGTTTTACAACGCGAGTGCATTGACAACGCGGGACATTACAACGCAAGTCTTTACATCGACTTGCACTAGATGGCGTGCTTACATTAAAAAAGTGTAATTTACTATTCCAACTCCAGTCCACGTAACAGTAGGGAAGGTGTTGGGATAGTAAACTACACTATTTTTAATGTTAGCACGCCATCTAGTGCAAGTCGATGTAAAGACTTGCGTTGTAATGTCCTGCTCTGTCAATGCACTCGCGTTGTAACAGTTTCGTTGTAATGGTAGTGCGTTGTAAAAGTTGTGTTCTAAAGGTTGTTGCCCGCATATAAATATGGATTACTTGTGTTTATTGTACATCCACAAAAAAAATTCAGGTATATCTAGTTATATGCACACCATCATTTTGGTCATTTTAGACAAAACTTCCAGTCACCACAGAGTGGGAAGACATCAGCTAAAAGACTTCCTTTCATTTCCAGACCTTTCCACCATGCAAGAAAGGAACATTATCAACATATATAGACTAAACCACCAAGCTATATTGAATTTAGGTACAGAATCAACTTCTGTCTCATCATCAAAATCCCACGACTATTATACACAACAGATAACAACTGCACCACAACTAGAAACATTTCCATTCAATCATTGTGCAAGTAGTGTGCATTCTTAATCTTTACATCACAAGCTTTGGTGACTGGTTTCCTGGATCCATCGATGATTCCTTTGCGCTATGCAATAGAAGCATACAACAGCTAATGGCACATCTTGGAAATGGGAGGGCCAGCTTGTTGGTAAGTGGTATATTCAAATACATAACAAGAAATACATACTTTATTAACTAAAATATATAATGTAATAAGAAATCATATATCTTTATTTTTTCTTTAAGGCGACTCTTGTTATCCAAACTGACTGTGGTTATTACCACCGCTGAGAAAATCAACAGCGCTAGGGGAAGTCCACTCTTGTGACACTTCTCTCTCACATTTGCCTTTTCTGGGTAATAGTTGTACAAGGGCACCAGCAACTGAATCTCTACCCTAATTATCTCATCTAGCATAACAGTTAAGTCTGTATCTGAAAATCTGGAGTTCCTTTTTCCAGACATGGGGCAGACAAAAATATAATTTTACAAATATCAAGATTATTTGAGGTAGCCCAAAAAAACAATAAAGAAGAAGGACAAGGCCACAAATACATCCAATTTCTTAAAGCTTCCATAAGACAAAGGTCAAAGGTCATGGCATGAAAAGTGGTTTGCTTTATAGTGTGGTCTGCGGTGTGATTACTTTGCAAATTTATCTCAGGTGTGTGAACAACATATTCATCTTGAAGACGCCTGGATACGGCAAGGGAAAACAGGACCACAACATAATCACTCCATTACTATATGCCTGCATGGCTACTCATCTGAAGTACAGATGACTATCGATGGAGTATTGTCCAATGGCAGACAAATGTATGCTGGGGATGGAGGAGACCTGTTGGTCAGATGGTAAAACGTCCATCAAGGCTGATGGAGTTTCTTCCTCTGCATAT
This sequence comes from Triturus cristatus, assembly GCF_964204655.1. Lineage (NCBI taxonomy): Eukaryota > Metazoa > Chordata > Amphibia > Caudata > Salamandridae > Triturus > Triturus cristatus. Next base: position 30,532,843 of record NC_140589.1, on the reverse strand, counting down.
ATAAATGAGGCGGGAGACCTCCACCAACATGATGAGCAGATTGAATCCTCCATCAAGAAGGACGGAAGAAAACAATTGCAAAGATAGAAGTCATCCCTCATAGATCACCAATTGATTGCCCATTGTGAGATTGCTAATCAATACTGATTAGATGTGGGTCATAAGATGACTGCAGGGAATAAAAGGTGTAGGGTGGCTAGGGTGGGGCAGTGGGTAAAAAGGGTGGGTGTTCACAGGAAGGGAAGGGTGAGAAGAAGGCATGCAGTGGGAGGGGCTGTCCTCATTGTTGTGGTAGTTCAGTAGCTAGGCGTTTTTTGAAATATATTGTGATTTAAACTTAAAATTAGTCTACAGACCTGGATGGGTCCACGACATCACATAGTGAACTACAACATACTTAAATACAACATTAGAATAAATATTATGACACATATCAGTAGTGGGTTTTAAAGCTGCATTTAAATATTATAAAATGCATTTTCAGAATTCATAGATAGTGGCAGGAAGGCTATAGCCTGTCCCCCAAGGGAAAATATCCACTGGATAGCTGAACCATCTATTTATGGACATTAATGGACACACACACAGAGTTAGAGCATTGCTGAACAAAACACAGAAGATTAAAACTCTTTCAGAAAATGGACCACAATTTGTTTGCAAGATTTAATTAATCTTTTCAGCTGCAAAATTGAATCAAATGTAATATCAAATCATCACTCCTCCCTGTGGTTATTGACTGAGATGCAATCCATTTGACCTTGCAGTAAAGGAAAAGGGGATATTTACTGAATCAGAACCTAGCAGAGTCAAGGCAAAGCGGTACCAGTAAATACTCTGTTAAGTTGTCAAGCAGTGAGGAGTGAGAGAGCAGAGCACCACTGGTGTCAGCAGCAAAAGGGTCAACAAAGGAGGAAACTGAAGAAATGTGATTCAGGACAGGGACAACCTATTTCTTTCCTCTTTGTAGACATTCCATCTATTATTTAGGATTCATAGGTATATTAAACAGGTATTTCTTTTCGAGCATGAACAAGTATTAGACTACTGTAATCTGTTATGTCATACAATTGATTAACCATCCTAGGAAACACCTGCAGCTCCTCAATGACATAGTATCACCTAGCACCTTCCTTATAAAACTCTCATCCATAAATAGATGGGGAAACTTAAAGCTCCCAACAATGTAATAAGTGGTTTCAAGCCACGCCATCAGGATTAAATGCCCTCCATCTTTTAACAGCGATGAGACATTTTTGTAAAGCACTGCAGAACCCTTCTTTATCTGTCATGTGGTGCTCTAAACAATGAGACAAAATCAGACTTTCAGCCTGAAGCAGGATGGTGGGAAACAAGGGGTTATTTTTACTGACGTCATATTTAAGAATGTGCTTGATTTTGCTTCGTGACATATTTTGCTTCTCAGGCCATGCGTCCCTAAAAAAAAATAATGTTCTTTTCTCACAAGTTATGGACATTTTTCAAAACTATGTTGTATGAATATAAACAATATGTTTGCAAAGGGAATATATATATATATATATATATATATATATATATATATTATCTACTGGCGGTCGCCAGTAGATAGTTATAGTTAGGACCGTGTTTCCATAGGAAATCCGCAACATTCTATTTGGAATAACTTTGGCGCCGGTCGACGAATCCTCGCCAAATTTTCAAAACTAATGGGGCGCTCCGCTCTGCTCCTACCCTGAAAGTCTCTCGTCAAGCGGGGGCTGAGAAAAAAGGGGGGTCCCAAAACGCGTTTTCCCCATGCATTTTCCCATAGGTCCTTTAGTCCGAGCTACAGCCCGAACGGCTGAACAGAATTACTTGAAATTTGGCAGAGAGGTAGTCCTCAGGTCAAGGATGTGCCTTTTGTAGGTCTGGTGTAAATCTGTTCAGTAGGTCCTGAGAAAATAGCATTTAAATCAATATATATATCTGTAAGCGCGCTCTGTGCGCTTACAGATATATATATTGCGCGCAGGGTGTGCGCACAGTGAAAAAACAGAAAAATAAATAAAAAATAAATACATAACTTAGTATTTAAAAAACCGTACAAATTCACTGAAAAAACCATAGGTTTCACACACGTTATAGTTAGGAATTATCATTTACAAAACCTTGCAAATTCACTTAAAAAACCATAGGTTTCACACATGTTATAGTTAGCTGTACATTTCACTCGAAAAAAAACAATGAAATTCCACGTTAAAGTTAGATCAGGTAACTATAACTTGCGCGACCGCAATCCACAATGTGTAATTTCAGATGTCATCATTGATGTCATGAGTGATGTCACTGACCATGTCATGAGTGATGTAATATGTGACGTCATCAGCAGTTTATTGCGGGCGCGCAAGTTATAGTTACCTGATCTAACTATAACGTGGAATTTCATTGGTTTTTTACGAGTGAAATGTACAGCTAACTATAACATGTGTGAAACCTATGGTTTTTTAAGTGAATTTGCAAGGTTTTGTAAATGATAATTCCTAACTATAACATGTGTGAAACCTATGGTTTTTTAAGTGAATTTGCAAGGTTTTGTAAATGATAATTCCTAACTATAACGTGTGTGAAACCTATGTTTTTTTCAGTGAATATATATGAATATATGTATATATATATATATATATCAATCAGAAAACAGGTGTGCCCATGCACTGAAGCGCACTCAGACCAGCGTAGGTTCGAGGAAAACCTTTATTCAGGACAAACTGCTAATGAAACCAGGAGTCAATGTAGGGGTGTGGCGCTTGGCTCCACGACGCGTTTCGGGCTCTTCCCTTCTTCTTGGTGGAGCGCCATATTGCAGCTATGCGCCTCTGCATGCCTTAAGTCAAATACGCCCTGCAATGGGCCAATCAGGTAAGTGGACTCACCCAGATGTATTCTGGGAAATGCAGTGCGCGTTCATTTAATGCCTCCATATTTTCGCTGCTAAAATTCTCCCCATTCAGCCCTGGATGGGCCTCACCAGAACACCGCAGTTTGTAATCCATCCATCACGCTGCTTCCAGAGGCCTCCGACAATCCCGAGCCCCTGGCCCCCTTCAATCATGGGGTGGTGCGACTTCCCGCGGCTGGGCTATGAAACCAGGAGTGAATGTAGAGCTGCAATATGGCGCTCCACCAAGAAGAAGGGAAGAGCCGGAAACGCGTCGTGGAGCCAAGCGCCACACCCCTACATTGACTCCTGGTTTCATTAGCAGTTTGTCCTGAATAAAGGTTTTCCTCGAACCTACGCTGGTCTGAGTGCGCTTCAGTGCATGGGCACACCTGTTTTCTGATGTTTATACGCGGCTGCCCAGCCGCGGGAAGTCGCACCACCCCATGATTGAAGGGGGCCAGGGGCTCCCAACTATTAGAAGCAGATCAAAAACAACCCAGGGTACTGTCTTGACACCTGCAACATTTAATAGATCTATAAAAGAGTTTCTATAGTGTCTTAGTTCGGGTGTGGACCAAAGGCGGACCCAATACACTAATGGTTTAAAGTGTTTTATAGCAGAACTGAGAAGCACAGGTGCTCTCCTTGTCAAATTACTCAGTACCGGACCTGCACTGCTAAAGCCTCAACAAATCGCTAGTTTGCGCATGTGTGCATTGTCAATTTAAATAAATGTGGAAAAATACTAGCTGTAGTGTCTTCTTTTGCTTGTGGTAAAAATAAATATGGATAACTTGTCTTGTTGTATTGCTCCTGAAAAGACCTAGGCTCGCTACTTTGGCTAAAAAGAAATCCTTTTTAAACTTGCACTATATTTACCTTGTTTTGCGGCGTTTGAAGCTATTAATTTTAAATAGAAATTAAAACTTGTGTCAAAATACTTTGTAGGCTACGCATTTAGGAGTGTTAATCTTTTACCTGTGTGTATTTCTGTCTCCCGCGTTTACTCCCCGGTCCACCACAGCTGGTGCTGGTTGTGTGGAGGGAGGACTCACGCAACATACTTGCCCCCACTTCCGGTGGGACACTTTTTTTGACCGCCATCTTGTTAGGGTGCCGGTCTAGTCTACGGACCTACTCTCTCCAGCACGGTACTTAAACAAGCTATGGCGCTGATGCGCAGCGGGCGCGCCGAAGGCGTGCCGAAGGCGCGCCCAAGGCAAGCCCGTCTGCGCCCGTCCAGTGCCAGCCATGCTGCCTGTTACCCCCCTTATCAAACCATGACCTCTTGTCATTTGGAGGAATTGAATACTACTAAACAATGTGGTCATCTGTTAGAGGTTAGTAGAGTCATGGGCCCGGTAGGCTGTAGGAAATGCCATACACAAATACATTTTATTGATTTTTATACCATGCCTGATTTAGACATTACAAGCTGCCACCCGGCTCGTATCCAAGGGGGCTTAATAAACGCTTGTTCTTTAAGTAAGCATGCCTTGGATATCAATGAACTGATCATTGACAATAAGCTGGATCTCTTATTTATCACTGAGACTTGGTTGAGGGAGGACTGCAATCCGGATATAGTGGCTGCTCTGCCGCCTAACTTCACCATGTGCAGGCAAGATAGAGAGGATGGCAGGGGAGGGGGAGTTGCTATCATATATAGGGAGACCATGCAGGTGAAGACTTTTACCCTACAAGGACTAAAAGGAGCGGAAAACTTGGGCTTTTGTTGTACTATGCATAACTCCTTTTCCTTTTCGGGGTACTTTTGTATCGACCCCCAGGCAATAGCAGTGCTTTTTTAGAATCACTGGGAGACGCCCTTAGGGAAGCGGTGCTCAGGTATTCGAATTTTACTCTTCTTGGGGATGTCAATCTTCATTTGGAATGTGATAACAACCCAGGAGTTTCATCTTTTTTAGAAATGATCTCCATTTTGGGACTTAAACAGATGGTCCAAGGTCCATCTCATTGTGGAGGGCACACACTTGACACTGTTTGTACTAATTTAAAGTCCTTACAGACTAGTATTTCATTGCCACAGGTTTGGTCGGACCACAGCTTTATTCCCTTTGCCTTTTCAATTCCCCGAAAACCCAGTTTAGGTGTAAATGACAGTGACGTCTCTAACATCCCTAGGCGGAAATGGCGTTCATTAGTCTCTAACCCTTCTCTGTTGGCCATGGCTCAAGAAACGGTGCCCACTCTTACTGGGGATCCAGAAGAAGACTCAACTAGAATGTCCAATTGGCTCACATTTTTTAGTGAATAAACTGGAACCCCCTAGTAGGGGAACTAGGATTTCTAAACGGAAGATCCATAGTGACCCTTGGTTTTCAGGGGATCTTGTGGATCTTCACCTACATAGTAAACAGCTTGAGCGTAGGTGGAGAAGGGGACATGAAACATCTAATCTGCAGATTTTCAAAGCTTTTAGGCAGAAATATAAACTTGCTATTAAAGCTGCAAAAAAGGAATATTTTTACAATCGAATTACTATAGCCAAGAATAACCAAAAAGAAATATTCAGAATTGTAAAATCCTTTATAGATCCTAAAAGCTTGCATACTACTATTCCTCCGTCTGTGGCACTTTGTAATGAAATTGCATGCTACTTTGATAATAAGGTTAAAAACCTTCAAAGTAACTTTACGGTTTTTAGGCCGGAAGATTTTATTGACAAAGACATATCAGATTCTGACTCGAACCTTCCTGTCTTGCAATCTTTTCAAGCCGCCACACTAGCCCAAACGAAAGAGGTCATCCAAGCTTGTAAATCTGGTTCACCATTGGATGCATGTCCTCCAATTTTTTTACATCATATTATTGATGTGGTTAATCCTGTCATCAATAGTATAGTGAACTCCTCTCTTGCCTTGGGCATTGTTCCCAGGGAATGGAAATTCGCCATCGTAAAACCCTTAAAAAAGAAACAGAATGTGGAATCATCCATCCTATCTAACTACAGGCCTATATCTCTTCTACCTACTTTGGGTAAGATTACAGAGAAGATGGTTTATAGACAACTTGCTAGCTTCACGGAATCTGCAGGTATCCTTCATTCTCGTCAGTCTGGCTTTCGTCATAAACACTCGACAGAGTCAGCCTTACTTGAGATATCGGACACCCTTAAATTTGTCATGGCTAGCGGCAGAAAGGCAGTCTTGATCCTTTTGGATTTGTCTGCCGCGTTTGACACCATTTCCCATGACATCCTGTTAGCCAGATTAAGATCATGTGGCATTACAAACCTGGCATTGGCATGGATTACATCTTTCCTGTCTAACAGGAAACAGGTTGTCTCCTTGGGTTCCTGTGTGTCAGCTGAGCATATTGCCTCTACGGGTGTCCCACAGGGGGCCTCCATCAGTCCCCTGCTGTTTAACATATACATGGCCCCGCTGATTTCATTAATCTCGTCCTTTGGAATTGAGACTACATCTTACGCGGACGACACACAACTCATTCTGTCTCTGGAAGATAGATCAACAACAGTGGAAGAAAACTTCAGGGTTTGTCTCTCGGCAATTATTAAATGGATGAGCAACAACCATCTCTGCTGTAACACCGATAAAACAGAGATTCTTCCCATTGGTAAAAACAATATGTTTCAACCCAAAGATTGGTGGCCAGATGACACTGCTGCCCCTCCTTCCACGGTAGAGGTTGCTAAAAATCTGGGGGTATTATTTGATTCCTCCCTTTCCTTTAAGCCCCATGTTTTAAAATTAACAGGAATCTGTTTCAGCTATATCCGTACATTGAAAAAGTTTTTCAATCTTATCCCTTTGGCAGCCAGAAAAACGGTTGCAGTAGCTCTTGTATTGGCTCGGCTGGACTACTGCAACAGCCTCCTCGTTGGGATAAATAAATCCTCCCTGGGACGGCTTCAGGTAGTCCAGCATGCAGCGGCCAGATTGGTCTTGGGACTTCCTCGCAGATCATCTGCCTCTGCTGCATTGAAGGCTCTGCACTGGCTTCCGATTCATAAAAGAATCCTGTTTAAACTACTCTTGACGACTTTTAGAGCTTCACGGGGAGTCGGCCCCGCCTATCTATCCAGCAGATTTAAACCATACACGACAATAGTTCCGCAAATCTTTTGGCAATAAGCAGGTTCAAATTGTCATCTAAAGGAGGAAACTCAGCCATGGTACTGGGAGCCAAAGCATGGAATTATCTGCCAAGGGACTTGAGGACAATTCAAGGTGAAGATCTGTTTCGACGAGCCCTTAAGACCTGGATCTTCGGCGTAACAGATGTCTGTTCCTTGGCTATGATTTAGTTTGGACATTATAGTTAAGTCTAGTTATCTGCAGCGCTAGGAGACTCCGTCAGGAGTGACAGTCGCGCTATATAAATCTTTCTTTTCATTTCATTTCATAAATACAGACAAAAAATGTCCAAAAAATAAATATGGATAAATACAGACGGAAATGGCAAAAAAATAAATACCATAAAACCGTGAGCCCTAATTATAATAAAGTGTGTCTTGGAAGCAATTTTGTGAAGCCCTGAAGAAGCGAGATTTTCGTGAAACATTTGCTGGCTACTTTGAATTATTACATGCGTTTGAAGATGCATACCGATGTATGTGCTGAGTTCTAATAACTATGTTATACCAACTAAAGACAAACTATTTCACGTGTCCAAGAGAAGGACGTGCAATAATAAAAAAGAACCTAAATGGAAACTTATGTTGCTATTTGTGTTTTTCTCAGCTCATGACTTAATGTATGTAACGTTTCCTGAAAGGAAAATAGAAAACAGGCAACTGAGAAGTAGCTCCAGGCACTTTCTCTACTTTTCCTTCTGTAATATATATATATTCAATGAAAAAACCAAAGGTTACAGGGTCATTATAGTTTGGGTCAGATTTCACTCCTACAAAACCAGTGAAATTCAGTAGTTGTAGTTACCTGAGCTAACTATAACTTATTCCCCTGCAATGCACTGCATATGAACTCATATATTACATCACTCATGACATTGTCAGTGACATCACTGATGACATCTCAAATGACATCACTTATGACACCATCCAGTGAGTGTATTTTGTAAGAGTTTATGATTGTTAAACATATATCCTAAAGTACTATAAAACTTAAAGTCTTATACTAGGTGTACTACTAATGAGTGATACTACTTTTAATATATATCATGTGAGTGGCTGTGTGACTGTATGTATCCTTGAGCATAAGGCTGTGTGAGTGGCTGTATAAGTGGTTGTGTAAGTAGCTGTGTGGGTGATTGAGATGCTGTGTGAGTGGCTGTATTGGTGAGTGAGTGGGTGTGCCAGTGGATGTATGGGTGGGTGAGTGATGGTATAAGTGGCTCTATCAGTGTGTAAGTGGGTGAGTAGTGACTGTATGTGTGAGTGAGTGGATGTATGAATGTCTATGAGTAAGTGACTGGGTGTGTAAGTGGTTGTATGGTGAGTGAATGGTCATTTGAGTAGGTGTTGTGTTTATTGACTTCGTCTGTGAGTAATTGTATTGGACAATGAGCGTCGGTGTGAATGGCTGTATGGGTGAATACAGGATTGTGTGAGTGCTTGTATGTATGTGTCAATGGATATGCAAGTGGTTGTGTGAGTGAGTGTATGAGTGCTTCTATGGGCGAGTGAGTGGCTGTGTTGAGAGGCTGATTAGGTGACTGAGTGGGTGTGTGACTGTAGGTAAATAAGTGGGTGTGTGAGTAGCCCCATAGGTGAGTGTGTAGTTATGTGGCTGGCTGTATAGGTGAGTAACTGGTTGTATGAGTGGCTGTATGGGTGAGTGAATGGTTGTGTGAGTAGCTGTACGAGTGTGAGTTGGTGTGTGAGTGGCTCTAGGGAGGAATTAGTTGGTGTGTGAGTATTGGTATAGGTCTGTGAATGGGCATGTCAGTTTTATATGTGTGTGAGTGGGCATACAAGAGGTTGTAGGTGAGTGAGTGCTTCTGTGAATGATATCATCAATGATGTCATTTGAGATGTCATCAGTAATGTCTTCAGTGATTTCACTGACCATGTCATGAGTGATGTAATATGTGAGGTCATAAGTGTAGGAGAGTAGGATCTGCTTCACATGGGTACCCCTACTTTTTGCTGGCGTTTCACTGTTTTTCGACCTTAGTCTGGCTGTAGCCCTGCTAATCAGGACCACAGCCTAGCTGCTTCCTCTCTAAAATGGTTTACATGTACATTAGGGACATATCTAATTGGATTCTGGAGTGCCTTATAAGCCCCTAGTATATGGTATGCGATGTACCTAGGGCATAGGTACCTCAGAGGCCTACCAGGGCCTAAAGCATGTATTATGCCACCCCTGGGAAGCACTCCAAAATGGCACCACAGGTCTGCTACTGCAGCCTGGGTATGGTGGTGCTCGCACCCCTTACAGTGGTATAGGTGTAAAGATCTCTTCACATAAGTTTGAAGTTGAATATCTTTATTGGTAGTACAGAGTATCAGGTACCTCCAGCTTCCTTCTCCTGCTCTCTAGCTCCAACCTCCCCTTCCTTGAACATCAACATTCCATCCTAGCAACATCTCTAACATTCCATCTTAATGGAGTCTCCACACATCTTTCCCCCTACACAAAATACAATTGAGAATACAAAATGAAAATATACTTATTCAATAACTAAAAGAAAAAATTACATTGCTATACAAGTACTTTAAGGAGCACGACATTCAGAAACATTTCCCATGCTCAATTGTATTGCTATACAAGTACTTTAAGGAGCACGACATTTAGAAACATTTTCCATGCTCAATTGTATTGCTATACAAGTACTTTAAGGAGCACGACATTTAGAAACATTCCCCGTGCTCCAAGCAGATCCATCCGCAAGAATGAGGACATTCTTGTTTACACACTTCACTTTTACAGGTTGAGAGAATTTACTCTCTCCCTTAATGACAACTCCACCTCTTCTCACTACAACCCAATCACCTTCTTTTATATCAGTGTCCTTTACTGCTTTCCTCATATTGTAATAATTTTTAGCAGTCTCTTGCTGCCGCACCACACTGTTTCCCACTGCATCTCGATCCACCCAGACACATTCCTTGTTTTTAAGCCACCCCGGAACTTCTTTTATTCCTGGTTCACGCCCTTTAAGAGATACGAACGGAGAGATAACAGTAATTGAATGTGGTGTCACTCTATAAGACCATACCAATTTCTTAAGTTCCTCAGACCACGACAACCCATTCACTAATGAGAGCTGAATGTTCTCCATCAACAAACGATTAACTCTTTCAACTAAACCATTAGCTTGCGGCCTGAACATTGCCACCCTCTCATGAACAATACCTAGACTACCAAGAAAATCTGTCATTCTTTTAGAAACAAGCTGGACCCCGTTATACGAAATAAGAGTCTTAGGTATTCCCTCACTCATAAATGTCCTTTCCAAAAATCCAATTACCTTCTCAGTATCAATACATTCAGTAGATTCAACAACAAACCATTTAGAATGGTAATCCACAAGCACCATCAAGAATTTTCCACGTGGACCCAGCTTAGAAATGGGACCAAGAAAGTCAATCACCAATCTCTCCCACGGATTCTTTGGAAACTCCCTACACGTAAGAGGAGGTTGTCTTACAACCTTTCTTTTATCACTCCTTGCACATGCGTAACATTCCTTCACAACTTCCTCTATATCGCTGTCCATACCTGGCCACCAGAAAGATTGCCTAATACGCCTCTTGGTCATATTTCTCCCCAGATGTCCTTCATGAGCTATACTCATTATTTACCTCTTAAGGTAATCGGGGGAACCAATTTGTTCCTCCTCCACAACTTCCCTTCACTCACACTCAATTCACTTTCCACATGACAGCAACCCTTAAAGCGCTTATCTTGGCAGTGACTCTCCTTCCATCCTCCTGATACACATCTCATCACTTCTGGCAAGACCTCATCATTCGACATTGCGGACTCCCACTCCTCTTTGCCAAAGGCTTGTTCTTCATTAGACTTAATCACATCCACATCATCCTCACAATCTGTATCCACCACATCCACTGGCATCCTGGACAGACAATCAGCCACTACATTTTCAGACCTTTCACAGATAAAATCCATCTCGAGATCCTAGGAGTTACATTTCCTTCCAGACCTCTACCTCCCTTGAACAAATGCACTAAAGTTTTGTGATTTGTGCGGACCTTGAAGGGCAAACCCCAAACAAAATAACGGAAATGTTTAATTCCCCAACCGCACGCAAGAGCCTCCTTCTCAATTACAGAGTATGAAACCTCAGCACCCTGGAGTCTTCTAGAGGCAAACCCTATGATTCTTTCTATACCATCACATACTTGAGATAAAACCGCTCCAATTCCTACTGCACTTGCATCAGTTGTAACAAAAGTTTTAGCATTGACGTTAAAATGTCCTAGAGTGGGTGCATGCAGGATACCTCTTTTTACACTAGAGAACGCTTTTTAACACAAGTCATTCCATTAGAAAGCAACTCCATTTTTCATCAGTAACCTCAATGGCTCAACAATCTCTGTAAACCCCTTTATAAATTTGGAACAGTACTCAGCTAATCCTAGAAATGACTTTAGTTGATCCTTATTGAGGGGAGTAGGAGCATTATTAATGGCAGAAACAATACTTTTCTTAGGCTTTATCCCATCTTGCGAAATTTCATGCCCCAAGTAGGTCACGCACTTCCTTTTCAGTTGACATTTTTCTTTCTTTATGGTCAACCCATTACTACCCATACGTTTCAGTACTTCATACAATACTTCATCGTGGTGATCACTATTCTTTCCCACAATCAATACATCATCTTGAAAGCATAAGACATTCTTTACACCTACAAAAATCTGTTGCATGACTCTTTGAAATACTGCAGAGGCAGACGCTAAGCCAAAAGGCATCCTTCGATAACGAAATGCACCTAGAGGTGTCACAAATGAAGTAAGATGCCTTGATTCTTCACTAAGATCAATTTGGTGATATGCTGCAGACATATCGATAACACTAAAAACTTCCCCTCCACCCATGGCAGTCAGCATTTCTGATATGTTGGGTAGAGGTTGTCTATCGACCCAAATGTTTCTGTTTAAGTCGCGCAAGTCCACACATAAACGAATCTTGGCACCACCATCCTTAGGTGGGACTACAATTGGAGCCAACCATTCCGAGGCTTCAATCGGCTCTATAATCCCCTCATGCAGTGATTTGTTAAGTTCATCTTGAAGGGAACCCCTCATCAAGTAAGGTGCATTCCTTACTCTATGAACCACAGGTGTCGCATTCTTCTTGAGGATTATTCTATGAGAAAAGTTTGCAAGTTTTCCTAGCTTATCAGAGAAGACATTAGAAAATGTCTCCATTATTTTACTCTCAAAGTCGTCAACATCATGAATGACTGTGGATTTAACCGGGTCTATGGCGTTTGGATCCAACATTATTCCCAAATCTTTCTGATGGCGCCACCCTAACAGATTGGACCCTTGTTTTGTGAGATAGACTCGACCAAAAACTTTCCTTCCTCCAAACCCAATTGCCATCCATTTCAATCCCAAGATGTCAATAGTTTTACCTCCGTAACCTACTGCTCTGATATCGGGCTTACACCAGGACTCTATATCACTCTTGTCACCCCATGCTTCAAGATACATTTCTTTGGACAGTAAAGTATATAAGCTCCCTGAATCCACTAGCATCCTTACATTATTTGTATCAAAGCTTATAATACAATGCGGCTTTTCTAGCTTGTCCGTACTCTCAGTGATTATATCAACATTACCAACAATGTCGGAACACTCTCCATCAAAGACAGAGAAACCTTCAACACATAACATGAATTCTTGGATACATTCACAGGTATCATCGACTTCGTGCACGTATTGGGTTTTAGAATGACATACTTTTGCATAATGGCCCCTCTTACCACACGCTCTACATAAGGTATTCCTGGCCATACATCTGGTGCTAGAAGCAATATGTCCAGGCGAACCACACCTGTAACATTTAAAGACATGGGTATTGGTTCGTGAAGTCACACTGCTTGAATTAGGAACCTCAACAGTTTTATTGGAGGGCTTAGGATGCAGCTTCCCCGCCGGTTTCACTATAGGCCTTGCACTTTTTGTCTCGTTGACACTCGTGTGAACTTCTTGTTCCTTAGAATCTAAATTCTTTGGAATTGAATCACTTGACCGCACATCTCTAGGAATTGTAGAATTAGTGCACTTGTCCATCTCTTTTATCCACAGGTCTGTGTGTTCCAGACCTTTCGCTATTTGAATTGCTTCTTCCAACGTAGAATCTTTTATGAGCAACTTCTCACGTAGTCTTTTATTGTTAGTGCACCTCACAATCTGATCACGTATAAGTGAATCTGCCAATCCTTCAAAGCGACAAGTTAAGGAATGTCCCCTCAATGCAGCAACATAAGTTGCAATGTCTTCATCCGTTTTCTGTGCACAACAGAAAATTTGTGCCTTTCTAACACTGTATTAATTTTTGAAATAAATCTTTTTTCCAACATTGACATGCTCATATCATAAACATTTATGGGTTGCCCATCACCTACACCTAACGATATTTCGGGGAGGTCTTCATAAAGACGGCGCCCTTCAACTCCCAAATGATGGAGTAGTATTGCCTGTTTACGTACAGGGCCATATTTGTCTGCACCTGTTGCCAAGACATAAGTGAGAAATAATTTTTTCCATTCTTTCCAAGGAATAGGGGGATAGCCAGGAGTAGGAAGAAAGGAAGGAGGGGCTGCCAAGCCCTGATCAGCCATTTAAACAGTTCTTTGGGACACAATAACAATATTTAAGGAATCAACCTAAAAAGGAAATTTGTGTTAATAAAAATAAGAAAATTAAGAATAAGAAACTGGTGTGCAAACTGCAGAAAACATAAATTCAATTATTGTCACAAATGTGGTGAAAGCTTTAACCTCAATTGTAGAATTATCAGTTACCGCAGTATCCATAAAATTTGAATAACAGTCATAATGCGGTGAACACAACACCTGGCCGTCAATATGAAGTCCCTGCTTTTAGGCTGTGCAGTAATGAACGAAGCGCACTCACCACAGAACAGGAATTGCGAGCCTAACGTATGCGCTGGGAGAGTTTCTAGTTAGTGTCCGAGGAGTCGTGTGTATTCACGCATGCGCATACGCTCGGCCTATTTTTTAAAGAAAATTGGGCACATTTCACATGCGGATGACGTATGCACGCTTTCACGCATGCGCGTTCTCTGGGCTCTTCTCCTCACACACGCGCGAGATCGCTCCAAGATCGTTCTGGTCTTGAGCTGGTGTTCGGACTCGCGCCTCCTCAATAGATTCGCTGACGGCGTTGAACTCACGTGCAGTTTCTTGATTTAGAAGATGCAATGGCAACGGTATGTCACTAAAAACAATCGCTTTTCATAAATTTATGATCATTGCTGGACATCCAGTTTTGTATTGCAGTGACACACGACGAAAATCCCAAAACACTTCCACTTCCACAGTTAGTTGCAGACAACGTAGTTTCAACGGTAACGGCTACAGTATTCCACTTGAAGCAATCATCAATTTAAGTTTATAATTCTTGTAGATGAATTTGCAGCAACACACGATGGAAATCCCAGAACGCCTCCACATTAGCAAGAAAGAGGGTCGGATTGCATTGGCAAGAAATAGCTAGGTGCAGGCAAAATCGATGTAGATACGAGGTGAAGCAGTATAGTAGAGTTCAGGATTCAGAATAGCAGAGAAGGTACATACCAGTTACTTTAGGTATCCAGACATTCTTTTTCTTTTCTTTTTTTTTCTTTGAAGCGCTGGGCTCGTGAAAATGAATGTAGGTTTGTTTCCAGGGTTGGAGGTACTTCTTGTCTGCCCCCTGCGCAGAATGGTCCACTCGTCGCCAATGTAAAGATCTCTTCACATAAGTTTGAAGTTGAATATCTTTATTAGTAGTACAGAGTATCAGGTACCTCCAGCTTCCTTCTCCTGCTCTCTAGCTCCAACCTCCCCTTCCTTGAACAACAACATTCCATCCTAGCAACATCTCTAACATTCCATCTTAAAGGAGTCTCCACAATAGGCTACCTATATCACTACCATTGCAAACACATATAAAACCTATAAGTCAATCCTATGGCAGGCCTTAACAATCCTGAAGGCACAGTGCTTGGTTTTTATGTGAGAGGGTGCACCCTGCATGAGCAGAGCCCCTCTGCAGCATTCGGAGTATCTCCTCTGATGATGTTTGTGGTGCAGCCTGACCATATACTCTTAAGTGCATTATAACCTCGCGGTAAATGCTAATTTTGGGATGGCTGCACGGAAACATGTCGTGTTTGGTGTCAAACGCTTTGGAATACTACCCCCCACCAGTTCTGGCAGCGGGGGTAGCATTCCACACTTCTAGAGGGAGAGACATGTTCACACTGGTCTAACCCGTTAGGACTTTCTTGAGCCCTGGCATCACAAAATGGATGCCTCTGCCACAGACATTGGTCTGGCCACCTGCTGCTGACCGAAACTACGGCAGGGGAGGCCTGGACAATAGGTTTCCTGTTGAAGGGAGGTGTAACCACCTCCCCAGACAGGCAGATGTGTATTGGGGTTGGGCGGGAGCACTCTCTGGTGCTTTGAAGTCCTGCACTGGGGGCACATTTGGTGTCCCTGTGCATAGTCCAGTTCAAACCAGTTGCAGGGGCTACCTGCCCCTGCTCTGGCACGAAAGTGGACAAAGGAAATGGGTGTAACCACCCCTCTTTCCAAACCATACCATAGGTGGGTCCCTAGAGTATGTCCAACCCCCAAACTTAGTATAAGTATGGGAACCCAGTCCTTGCGACTTTAGATTACCCTGGACGAAACTCTGCAACATATATCCTGGACCTTCGATGTTCTACTTTGACTAGAAGACTGAAGAAATCTCCCTTGGGGTGAAGGAGTGACTCCCCTGCTTGGCAGGCACCAAAGAAGCAACTGACTGGTCTGCATCGCTGAAGCTCCCGCCGGACGCTGAAGTCTTTGCATCACCAGAGGTGGATTTCCAGACTTCCCAAAGGCTACCCTGAGTCCACAGCAAAGCTGAGGCCCGTGGCTATCGTGGGTGATGTGGAACTGTGACCCCTGGACACCATGAACTTTTGCTGCAACACTATCTTCTGGGACTTCTTCTGAGTAGCCCAGCATTGAGCTCCTCCTGCACCGAAGAGTGCTGGCCTCCACTCCACGAGTGACCCGTGGGCCAGTTTCAAGTGCGACTGCTTGAGGCTCCTTCATGATCGCTAGCCCGTTGGCTAGTAGGTCACCACGAAGGCAACTCCTCTTCTATTTGGGCTTTCCTGGTTGCTCCAGATGTGCCCTGACTTCCCCTTGCTGGGTGAGTCCCTCAGACCTTGCTGGTCTGCACCGCATTCCTTTCTCTGAATTCCAATGACTTGCCATTGCCAAGGCTTGTTGGGTCCGTCCTGATCGCCGACACCGCAGCACTCAACAGACTTTGTGGGACAGCTCGAATCCAGCTCGTGGACTTCACCGACACCTCCTGGACCTCGTGGCTGAAGAGTCAAGACACCCATCAACTTACCTGAAGCACCCGACATCTGTGGGCATTGGTCCATCCTGCCCTCAGTCACTGGCTAGTGACCCAGACTCTGTCCCTCTGCTTTCGGGTTCCTTACATCCTAGATCCAGGCTTGGATCTCTTCGGACACTTCTCTTCATGACAGCAGCAGTTCTTTGCCAGCTTCCATTGCAATCGACCACACAACCCGACACCAAAAGACATCTATGCACCCAGCTTCCCTGGGTGAGGTAACTCGAGTACTCCGGTGCTCCCGTGGGTGCTAGCCTTAGAACTTCTTAAGTCTAAAAGGGTTTGGTCCTGACTCGATTCTAAGTGTCCCTAATCTTTAAATTTCCAACGGCGAAATTGCCCATAGAAGCTAACGGGAACCCGCGGTTGTGTTTACACACTGCATACAGTCCCCCTGGGTCCCATGTGTCACTATGTTGGGTGGTTCCTTGGGGTCCCAGCGATTCTACAGGCACTAGGCCTTGTGTCTATTCCAGTCGTGGTTCTTATACCACTTTTTTGATATATGGTATGGTACGCCCCTAGGGCCCAAACGTGTATGTGTGCTAACTTGTAAATTAAGTACTTCGAACTCCAGTCTCATAAAGAGACTAGAGGGGTGTGTTTTATCCTAAATACATATATTTTGAATATATACCTGGTGTGGTTGTCCTTTCATTTGATCATTCAAGAGATTATAGACTGGTAAAACAAGCTGCTTTACATTCCTTCCAGACTTAGCCTGAAGGCTGCTCTCCATAGCTACCAAAAGGATAGCTTTCAATAAAGGTTGTCTTTAACCTATCACCATAAGGGGTTGTTTGGACTGAAACAAGGTGCCCGCTAGAACTAGTGGACAGCATATATCAGGCCACCTTCTCACATTGGTGTGCAGCGTGTGGGATTCTAGCTTGCTATTGTTTTACCAGATAATCTCAATTTAATTGATCAACTGAAAACCACTAAAGATACCTAAGGTACATATAATATCAAGTTTAGCTACAGTAAGTTCTACTGAACTTAGAGTTGTGTGTTAAGGGTAGCACACCCGTTCTACAACTCAAGAAAGTTTAGTAGGCCACACTAGTGTAGGTGGTGCAATACACCACTGTTAGAACTGGGGTCACCAATTCCGACGTGGTAGCTTCGCGCGAGGTAGGAAGGCGCCCGAAGGCAATGTGTAAAGCACTGGTGCAGCACTCACTCACACGGACTCAGCCATGCGCACACAATGAAGGACGCCACAATAGGTTGTTTTTATAAAAAACAGTTTTTTTAATCAATTTTCAAGTTGTGGTGAATTAATTCATTTCAGGAATAATGCAGGTACGATCACAACTACCGTGAATCCATTTAAGGGAATATCCCAGGTACCCGCAGGGCAACAATTAATTCATTACAGTAAATAAATCAGGGCATTTCAAAGCAACAGTTAACTCAATTAGATAATCACAGAGCAACGATCATTTCCTTTAAATACATGAATCAGTGACTGGCAGGGCAACAATTAATTCATTTTGATCGACCAGGCATAAATTCATTCAAGTGAACAGCAACATTAACCTTTTTGGGGGCCACAAGCAGTTCAATACAGCCCCAACACGGGCGCAACTTCATTTAGGGGAATACTGCGGGACACTCAGGGCAACTTAGAATGCACTTAGGTCTCAAAACAGGTGTAAATTCATGCAAGGGCATCAATTAATCCATTCAGCAACTCTAGCGTGGGAAGAACATCAGGGCCCTCTCTTGGTGCACACTCAATAAAGGTACCCCTCTTCAGGGGGGCGCTGCTCTGCTCTGATTCTAGGGCCCCCTCCTCCCCTAGGGGAAGGCAGTACTTTACGTCGACCCGTGGGGCTCAGTCTATGAGGAGGGCCGGTAGCAGTGTTCGTTCCCCACCGGGGAGGGGCACCCAGGCAGGCCCCTCCTCCCCGCACTCACCGCTCCTTCGTGGCAGTCCGGAGGGATAGGCCCCGCAGCGGGGCGGCCTCTCACTAGGCGGTAGCGTTGCTGGGGGGCCCAGCTGGGGCTGGTCCGGGCGCCGCTCTTACTCACGCGGTCTCCGGCGCGGCCCGGATGGGCTCCGAACTCCTTCCGCAGCTCCGGGGCAGCAGCCAATGGGGTCGTGGGGTTTCGGGGGCGCGGCCTGTGACGCGGTCGGCACCCCGGGAACTACGCAATACGCGTCCCTCGCGCTCTCGGCCTACTCCAGCACGGTGGCAGCCCTCCTCAGCCTCCGGGCCCCACCGCAGTGAACCGAACATCCGGGCATTTGTTGGCAGCAGTCCCAGTGCCGCGGCAATGGAAGCGGACACGGCGCCTCCGGCGGTGGCACGCCCAGCAGTTCCAGCGCCTCCCTCAGGTACCTGGGCAGCAGCGGTGATCTTGGGAGCTTGCAGCACTCCGAGGGCCCAGCGCTAGTAAGACACAGCTCTCAGCAAGCACGGCGCTTGGGGGGTCAGAGCGCTAGGAAGACACAGCGCTCAGCAAGCACAGCGCTAGGTAGACAACCTCTTTCTCAGGGGCACAGTTCTAGCAGCACAGCGCTTGGGGGTCCCAGCGCTTTACCTGCCGTTCTTGGAGGGCCCACAGCGACAGTCCAGGTCAGCACTTGTCGTAGGGGGAAAGGAGATGGCAGGTCCCCCTGGTAGTCTTATTAGAGGAGGAGGGGGTGGCGTTGGCAGGCATCAAGGCAGGGTGAAGAGCACGACTCTAACGTACTCATCAGCTCGCTGAACTTTTCACAAAGTGACAAAATGCGCTCCATCATTACGCTGAGTTTTTTTGTCACATCGCGGAGTTCCGCTCTGCTGACTCCACCCAGACCTATCCATCACCTCAGCCTCCTTCACTGAAGAATGGAAACACCCCAAAGTCAAGCCCCTCCACAAGCAACCTTCTGCCGACTGCAACGAGCGCAAGAACTACCGACCCATCTTCCTGCTTCCATTTCTCCCAAAGTCCTCAAAAAGGCCATCCACCAACAACTCATAGAATATATGGAAAAACAATCTTCCGGACTCATCCCAATCCAGATTCCGCACAAGCCACAGCTCTAAAACCGCCCTGATCGCAGGTACCAACAACATCTGAACACTCCTGGACCAGGGAGAAACGAGCACCCTGATCCTCCTAGACTTCTCAGCAGCCTTTGATTTGGGTGCGAGGTAAACTCTGCTGCGTGGATGGAGTTCACAGAGTTTATCTCACTCCGCGCTCCGCTTGGAATGCGGAGTTTGGTAAAAAAAGCTCTGATACCGCTGCGTGGTGGAGTTTGTGCATGCAGCCCACCCCTAGATACTTCTCACACACAGGCATTGTGTCTATTGTTGTGACAAGCACTTGTTGAGACATTTCTTATGTGTATATGCCAATTTGTCTACTACAGTGGCATGCACATTGTTAAGACAGTTCTCCTGCACGCATGCTCATTATTCTTCTAAGCGCTGTAGAGCTCGTTCTGCTACTTTGTTCCCACTTCCTGGCTCCTGGCAAAGATTCCATTCTTCCTCGTGCACACCGAGTCCATGGAGGGAAGGCGTGGACTGATACTGATCAGATTTAATCCTAAATCACACTCCTTGGGCCTCCACACATCAGGCTGCCTTTGTAAAAGGGCTGAGAGGCAGACATGTCAAGGCATGGAAAAGATGTCACTTTAGTCTCTATGGACATAGCTGACAGCTGTCGGCGGGCCTGAGGCTGCTATCGTCACAAGGAAGATGGCAACGGCCTTTGTTACAGTGTGGGCTTGAGCATCACAATGTTGGCTGAAGGCTGCGGGGGCACAGAGTGTCAGGTAATATATTTGGCCTACCTGCAGGATTGGATTGGAGTGTACAATTTACCTCCATGTCTGTGTACAGCACATTTTGCAGAGACAGCTCTTTAAGTTGTGCAACTTATCCTAAGCCATAGTACTGAGAAGGGCATTATCTCTTCACACCTTTCTGTTGTTTACTCAAGTTCATGCCTGTGGAGCCCACGGTCGTGCTATTATCATCATGGGGGTAAACATTAAGGCTCTTGCTACGCTATCTTAGGTGGTAGCTTAGCACTTTGTGCAGACTAGGCACCCTTTCTTGGCCATGAAGGCACTTTGATCATTCAGCGCTGCTCCGGCAGAACTCCACTGAATTTTTCTGAGTTTTTATACAACTCCATGGAATTCTGCAGATTGGAACTCCGCAAGCTCTACCCACCCCTACCTTTGACAGTGTGTCCCATTACAACCTGATCAAGGGACTTCATCAGGTCAAAATCCCAGAGGATGCCTTCAAATGAATTGCATACCTCCTCACAGGAAGTACCCAGAGTCTGCATACCGTCCATTTCCGAGGAATAGCTCTATTTACAGACCCATTGTATAAATGTCCAGGTTACATTAATACATAGGTGGATCACACCTACTATTAGATATATAGACAATTTATATTCAATCTTGACCTAGACTAATAGATATATATATATATTACCTTCGCTAACACACAAATCCCGATATAATTGAGAGTGTCTATAACCTTTAAGAGAGTCTATGATAATATCATGCTTTGTGTTTCTTTAATTAAATATTACAAATAATTTGCTGATATTGACTGAATTCATGGACTGTACTAAGGCTGTTATGTTTGTTTAATGAACCATAGTGGATTTCTCTGTTTTTATATTGTCAAGAATAGATATAGGCAGGGAGTCCTACATTATAAGACAACATCTGTATTTCTTGTAAGAATTTTTGTAACTAGAGGTTGAATCACTTTATGTTTATTAGATCATGTCCATGTCTATCTGGCCCTTATTGTTTTTCCTTATTGGCTTTTTTAACCTCTTTTTGATTATATCTGATAACTAAATATTGTTTATTTAATTATTTTTATAGCCCTAATTGAGTCAGTTTTTTGGGACGAAACACGTTGGCTGGGCTGATGCTTTTGATTGAAAATGAATATAAAGATTAGTGGAAGAATTTAATTGAAAATGAAAATAAACATTAATGGAAGAAAGGAGAACGCAAGACTCCTTGCACTATAATTTGGTGTGAACTGCGTTGATTTGAAGAGACTTTGTCTAATCTATACATGTATCGTACTTTATTGCTTGCTCCTTTTCATTATTCTATTATTTGAAGAGATGTTTTTTCTCACACAGTGTAACTTCTATAGCAGTGGGGTTATGAAAAGTTGAGCATTTTGAACCTAACATAGATGAGAAATACTATACTGGTGCAGCCACTTAAGCCTTCTAATTCCTGTTATTGCTATGTGGGCTTGAGCATGGCAATGTTGGCTGAAGGCTGCAGGGGCACCCAGTGTCAGGTAATATATTTGGCCTACCTGCAGGATTGGATTGGAGTCTACAATTTACCTCCATGGTCTGTGTACAGCACATTTTACAGAGACAGCCCTTTAAGTCGTGCAACATGTCCCAAGCCATAGCACTGAGGAGGGCGTTATCTCTTCACACCTTTCTGTTGTTTACTCAAGTTCATGGCTGTGGAGCCCACGGTCGTGTTGTTATCATCATGGGGGTAAACATTAAGGCTCTTGCTACGCTATCTTAGGTGGTAGCTTAGCCCATGTGTGCGGACTAGGCGCCCTTTCTCGGCCATGAAGGCACTTTGATCATTCAGCGCTGCTCCGGCAGAACTCCACAGAAGGTTTCTGAGTTTTTATACAACTCTGTGGAATTCTGCAGAGTGGAACTCCGCAAGCTCTACCCACCCCTACCTTTGACACTGTGTCCCATGACAACCTGGTCAAGAGGCTTCATCAGGTCAAAATCCAAGAAGATGCCTTCAAATGAATTGCATACTTCATCACCGGAAGAACACAGAGTCTGCCTTCCATCCTTCATCTTGAAATCCAAGAACATTCTTCAGTGTCCCTCAAGGTTCATCACTCAGCCCTGCTCTGTTCAACACCTGCCAACATTGGCAAATCCCACAGACTGAACGCAGTATCCTAGGCAGACAACACCCAGCTCATCCTCCCTCTATCCAAAGACCCATCCACCATGAGGGACAGCTTCTGACTGGATGCAAAACAACTGCCTTAAACTCAACACCGACTAATCTTCAGGAACATTACCCCACATGGAATGACTCCTGGTGGCTCTCAGAACTGGGGCCGTCACCCATCCCCAATGACCACACCCATAACTTCATCATAATCCTGGACTACAAACTCACCATGAGAAACCAGATCAATACAGTCTCCTTCACCTGCTTCCTCACTGTACGCATGCTCTGAACGATCTTCGAGTGGCTCCTAGTCACCACCATACTTACCGTCACTCAAGCCCTCGTCACTAGCTTCTTGGACTATGGCAACACACTCTACGCAGGAATCACCACACACCTCCTTAAGAGACTGCAGACTATATAGAAGGCAGCTAACAGACTCATCCTCAACCTTCGCAAATGGACCTACATCACTCCTCACTGAAATGAACTCCATTGGCTCCCCATCCACAAGAGATGCCAATTCAAGATGCTAACCCATGCCTACAAAACCTTGTGCAATCAAGGACCAGCATACGTTAACCACTGCCTGAGATTCCACCAACCCTCCAGACAACTGCGCTCTGCCTCCCTTGTCTTTGCTCACACCCCCTGCATCTGCTGAAGCAACAATGGAGGAAGCTCCTTCTCCTACCTCACCGCAAACGCCTGGAATGGCCACCGCTTAGGTCTCCACCTCTGAACCTCACCTTCACTTCAGGAATTCAGAGGTAAACTCGAGACCTGGTTATTCAACTGACCCAACCTAGCATCTTGGCCCCCAGTGTCTGGATACTCTGGTTGGTGAATAGCATCACTTTATAAATCCTGTTTTATTGATTCTAAGAAGAGAAGGGATATGGCCCAGGGCACCCCATTTCCTACCCTGGCACTTTGATTGCTCCCAGGTGGGGCACAAGTAAAGGGGACTGGTCTGCTCTGAGAGACATCTACTGGTGGGAGCTCGACAGGATGGCCATTGTGGCCTTATGGGGACATTGTTTCTAGCAATAGAGGGAAGAACATACTTGGTGTCCCATAGCTGGGAAATGGATTAAATGGTTAAACGTGTCCTCCTTGAGGGCAGGGAGCCACCACTTCCAATAGGTCATAGTTACCTGTCACTCCTCAATACCAGTCAGACCATGATAGTGGAAAAGACTGTTTTCCCCAGAGCAGTAAACCCAACAGGTGTGTAGAATAACTCAGGCCTATGGGCAAGACTTTTTCCACCCTATTGCCCTGGTGTTTCTGGAATGGGGTAGAAAAGGTAGAAAAGTGGCCCATAGGATGGTCACAGTTAGTCCCCAGATTACCACTAGTGTATGAGAGGCTGGCAAGGGTGGCTTCCCAAGGCATCATGAACACTCAGCATTCTGGGGGTACTATTCCCAAAGGAAGAGGCTCAGATGGGGGAGCAGAAGGTGGAGACAGTCCACAGTGGGAGGACCAGTGAATCAGGGGTTGCTAGTTCTGAGAACAGTGTACCTCAAGACTGACCTTGGTAAATCTAGTTCTAACTGGGAGGTGCTCCCTGCACTGCCATGGAGACAGAGGGCAAACCTCTGCATGACACAGAAAGACTGTGTCACTCTTGGGAGAGAGAGTTGTTCAACCCTAGAAGTCCTGGCTTGACAGGCACCTATTCTGTCTCAGGGTACAGACTCTTGGCTGAGTGGCCAGTGTCAGGATATGACCCTTTGACTGTTGGGAAAGAGAGCTGAAATAGTGTGCCTAAAACCTTGGGCTGGTTGCCCCCGCTCTAAGAAGCCTCATATGCCTGGAAAACCTCAGGTACAATTTGGGAACTCCTTGCCATCTTCGAGACAGGATATGAGTCCTGCCGAACCCCTAGCTGGCAGTGGATGGCACAGGCCTTGCTTTTGACACTGACAGATGTAAGTGGACCCTACTCATTGCCGTCCTTGAGTAGGGGACAGAAGTGGGTTTCAAAGGGCGGAATGGCCCACATCACTTTGTTGGCCATGGTGATACTCTCTGCCTACTGGGATGCATCTGACAGCAAAGTAAAGTGCTTCTCAGATCAATCAATCAATCAATCATTGTACTTATAAAGCATGCTACTTACCGTGAGGGTCTCAAGGCGCTGAGGGGGGGGGGGCGCTACTGCTCGAAGAGCCAGGTCTTGAGGAGTCTTCTGAAGGTGAGCAGGTGTTGAGTCTGTCGTAGGTGGGTAGGGAGGGTGTTCCAAGTTTTAGCATCGAGGAAGGAGAAGGATCTGCCACCGGAGGTCATTCGTTGGATGCGGGGGACAGCAGCGAGCGCGAGGCTGGTGGAGCGGAGCTGGCGGCTGGGGGTGTAGAAGCTGAGTCTGCTGTTGAGGTAGGCTGATCCGGTGTTGTGGAGTGCTTTGTGAACGTGGGTGAGCATATTGAAGGGGATCCTCTTGTCGACAGGGAGCCAATGTAGGTCTCTCAGGTGGGGGGGTGATGTGGCTGCGGCGAGGGACGTTGAGGATCAGTCGGGCTGAGGCGTTTTGGATGCGTTGCAGTTGTCGCAGATGTTTGGCCAGGACTCCTGTGTACAGTGCATTGCCATACACCAACCTGCTGCTGACGAGGGCCTTTGTCACCGTTCTTCTTGTTTCGGTGGGGATCCACTTGTAGATCCTGCGGAGCATGCGGAGGGTGTTGTAGCAGGAGGAGGAGACGGCGTTGACCTGCTTCAACATGGAGAGGGAGGAGTCGAGGATGATACCTAGGTTGCGTGTGTGGTCGGTGGGTGTCGGTGCTGTTCCCAGCGTGGTCGGCCACCAGGAGTCGTCCCAGGCTGAGGGGGTGGATCCGAGGATGAGGACCTCCGTCTTGTCCGAGTTCAGCTTCAGTCGGCTGCCTCTCATCCATTCGGCGACGGCCTTCATTCCCTCGTGGAGGTTGGTTTTGGTGGTGTGCAGGTCCTTGGTGAGGGAGAGGATGAGCTGGGTGTCGTCGGCGTAGGAGATGATGTTGAGGTCGTGCTGGCGGGCGATGTGAGCGAGGGGGGCCATGTAGACGTTGAACAGCGTCGGGCTGAGGGATGAACCCTGGGGTACACCGCAGATGATGTCGGTGGCTTCGGAGAGGAAGGGGGGGAGGCAGACGCTCTGGGTTCTGCCAGAGAGGAAGTATGTGGTCCAGTCCAGGGCCTTCTCTTGGATTCCGGCTTCTTGGAGGCGTGTCTTTAGTGTGCGGTGGCAGACCGTGTCGAAGGCAGCTGACAGGTCCAGGAGGATGAGGGCTGATGTTTCGCCGTTGTCTAGTTGAATCCTGATGTCGTCTGTGGCGGCGATGAGGGCTGTCTCGGTGCTGTGTTTTTTTCGGAATCCGGACTGGGATGGGTCTAGGATGTCGTTGTCCTCGAGGCAGCGGGTCAGTTGCTTGTTGATGATTTTCTCGATAACCTTCGCCGGGAACGGGAGCAGGGAGATGGGCCTGAAATTCTTGAGGTCCATGGGGTCCGCCTTGGGCTTCTTGAGAAGGGCGTTGATTTCGGCATGCTTCCAGCTTTCCGGGA
Organism: Triturus cristatus; assembly: GCF_964204655.1. Classification (NCBI taxonomy): domain Eukaryota; kingdom Metazoa; phylum Chordata; class Amphibia; order Caudata; family Salamandridae; genus Triturus; species Triturus cristatus. The sequence continues at coordinate 30,506,878 of NC_140589.1, read as the reverse complement.
ATGTAGCTGTCTCGAAGGAGATGTTGATTACTTTCCGTAGTTGGGGTGCGATGGCTGCGTCTGCTTTGTTGAATATGTGGTGTGGGCAGGGGTCTGACGGTGATCCTGAGTGGATGGAGTTCATGATCTTGCGTGTTTTGTTGTTGTGGACGTTGGTCCAGGAGGTCAGGCGGTTGATGCGGGTGGTGTTCGTAGGGGGGGTAGAGTCTGATGTTGTCGGGGTGGTCGTGGTGGTGTTGAAGCTGTCGTGGATGTCAGCGATCTTGAGGTGGAAGCAGGTGGCCAGCGAGTCGCAAAGTTCTTGTGAGGGCGGGATGTCGTTAGCGTTGGCGCTGGGGTTGGAGAGTTCCTTCACGATGCTGAAGAGTTCTTTGCTGTCGTGTGCGTTGTTGTCCAGGCGGGTTTTGAAGGACGATCTCTTGGCTAATCTGCTGAGATGGTGATGTCTGCGGGTGGCATCCTTGTGGGCTGCGTGGCTGTCCGGTGTTCGTTCGTGGAGCCATTTCTTCTCCAATTTCCAGCATACTCGTTTGCAAGTCTTGAGTTCTTCGGTGAACCAGGTGGCTTTCTTGCTGGTGCAGCTGTTGGAGGGTTTCTTGAGCTGGGCGAGGGTGTTGGCGCAGTCGTTGATCCACTGTCTGAGGTTGCGGGCGGTGGTGTCTGGGTTGGAGGGGTCAGTGGGTGAGTTCTGGGCGAGGGTGGCGGCCAGACTTTGTTCCAGCAGCGGCGGGGCAGCTGTTGGGTGTGTTGGTGCGTGGTGGGCTTCTTGTAGGTGAAATGGATGCAGCGGTGATCCGTCCAGTGGAGTTTGGTGGTGCGGTCGAAGGAGACGTGGGTGCTTGTGGAGAAGATGGGGCCAAGCATGTGGCCGGCGGCGTGGTTGGGAGCGGTGATGAGTTGTCTGAGGCCGAGGTTGGCGAGGTTGTCGATCAGGGTGGCGGAGTAGGCGTCGTTGTTGTTCTCGAGGTGGGAGTTCCCCGAGCAGGATGTAGTCCATGGAGGCGAGTTCATGGGTGCTGATGAGGTCGGCGATGGAGTCGCTGAACTGTGGTCGGGGTCCTGGGGGTCTGTAGACGAGTGTTCCTCTGAGGGTGGTGTTGGGGTCAGTGTGGATCCGGAAGTGCAGGTGTTCGGCGGTGCTGAGGGTGTCGTCTGAGTCGGTGGAGAACTTGAGGCTGGACTTGTGGACGATGGATATTCCTCCTCCAGTTCCGTTGGTGCGGTCTCTGCGGGAGATCTTGTAGCCGTCCGGGACGGCTATGGCGATGTCGGGAGCCGAGGAGTCGTTCCTCCAGGTCTTGGTCAGGAAGGCAACGTCTGGGGTGGAGGTGTCGAGCAGGTCCCAGAGCTCGACGGCATGTTTGCGTGCAGAGCGTGTGTTTAGGATTATGCAGCGGAGGTGGTTGGGTCCGGTCCTTGGTGGTTTGGTGGCTCTGTCGCAGGTGAAGCTGCAGGTGCGGCAGGAGAAAGGTTTGTGGGTGCGTTTCGGGGTGGCCTGGAAGCAGCTGTGGTCTCGGCCGGCGTTGAGTGCGTGGAGGGTGCTGGCGTTGTATCGGAGACTGGCGTTGTGGCGTCCGCGGGGGCCAGGTGTTCTGGTGCTGGGCGCGGTCCAGGCGTGGAGGGGCACAGATGGGCTTGCCATAGGCGCCAGCGGCACGGCCGCGCAGCGTCCGGCATATATGGGGAGGTGGGAGGGAGGAGCAGCTGGGAGGCGGGAGGCGGGAGCAGCGAGTGGGCAGGGGGCGGGGCCGCAGGGGGCAGAGAGGCGGGGAGAACGAGTGGCACAGAAAGCAAAATGGGGCACAAAAGAGGTGGGAAACAGTGGCACAGAAAGCAAAAAACGGGGCACAGAAGAGGGGAAAACAGTGGCACAGAGCAAAAAACGGGGCACAAAGGAGGGGGAAAAACGAGTGGCACAGGGAGCAAAAAACGGGGCACAGCAGAGGGGAAAACAGTGGCGCAGAGCAAAAAAACGGGGCACAAAGGAGGGGGAAACAGTGGCACAGAGCAAAAAAAACGGGGCACAAAGGAGGGGGAAAAACGAGTGGCACAGAAAGCAAAGAGAACGGGGGATGGGCACACTTACCAGTGAGTCCTTAGCAGTGGCAGCAGGGGCACACAGGCGGAGCTGCGTGGAGGGGGAGCGACCTACTGATGTGGTCCACGGGTGAGGAGAAGGGTTATGTCATGTTCTGTTATGTTATGTCATGGTTTTCCATGTACTAAATGTGTTTTGTGACTTGGTAAAAACTCATCCTGAATCACAACCAGGGCCCATCATGAAAGGGACATCCCCCTCTTATTTATGATTAACAATAATCACTGGTTTGGGACCACAATTGGGGTACCAACATTTTGAAAAGTTACTCAGTCCTTAAAGGAGGAGTTACAGCATTGAAAAATTGAATGTAGTTCCATTGGACAGTTTCCCATTTAGAAATTGTCCTGCAGGGTCTGTTCCCGTAAAAGGTGCTCCTAAACTAGATTTTGTTTTCCATCGGCAGCACCGGATCCTATATGAAACACAAACTTCTTCAGAAAAGAATTTGCAATTGCAAGTTCAAATACAGGGATTGTGGTGAGCTGTTCCTTTTAAAAACCATCCTCGTGTTTGGAGCCAGTCATTAAGATTCGCAAAAGGTACAGTGTCTATGTAATATTCATTAGGCAAGCCTTTTATAGACTTGCTGTAACTGGAAATTTTGCAATGTGGCTACATTAATACGTAGGTTGTATTGCAGATAGCCTCAAAGTAAAAGAGAGGGGGCTCTCTACACCAAAGGGATAGAGCTCCCAATAACCATCAAGTTAGAAAAAAAGTTTTCCCTTTGCTCACAAACAATACACAATCATTCACACATCCATAATACCGAGCCAACAAGGACATCTAAATATTCACCATGAATGTATGGAAGCACTTATGAAACCAATTATTAAAAAATATACGTCTTTTTAATCATAAAAATCAGTCACGTCATACACTTTATATCATAACAGGAAAATTTAAAAACTCTCTTTTTTTCATAAAAACATGTGCCACAAACACCACAATTCATCAAACAAAATTATGATATCCCTAAAGGAGAACAGACATAGACAATACACTCTGTCATTAATATGTTAATCCGGATGCCTAATATACAGCAGATAGCCTAGATCTTAATTTCCTGTCTTTTTTGATACTTCTGAATAATCCGAATTTAACAAAAAGATAAGGCGTCGACGGGTTTCAGTGGTATATATTCGTTAAAACCACCTTCATCAGGACAAATAAAGATATTTTCTCCTTATATTTGGCTGTACTTTTGCCTAATATGGGATAAAAAATAAAATATAACAGTCTGTAAAATGAATTACATTTACATCAAATAGATCTAAACATTATATTCATGATAGAATTTCATACTGACTGTTTTGACACACCATTAATTCGTATATCTACATATTCATGTGGTTATAGAATCATTCACAATGTATATACCAAACATTGTCTCAAATGATATTTCGTCATTGTTCATAAGTGCTTCAACCATTCCCCAATAAAATTGTTTTAAAAAAAAACCGATTTTCCCCTAATTTCACAACACTCATACACCACTATCATACATCTCGTTTATCACAACATCCTTATACTCACCGGTGCAACAGCACTATAGTGAGTTATCCTCCCGTTGTTTGGTGGAGTAAAGGTAAACCAGCTAATATGATCTACTGGAATAATCAAAAAAGGCTTTTTTACAATTCTCCTTATTATCTTAAGCATTAGCTATAAATTATGATGGGAGGTTATACGTACTTAAATTAAAAATCCAACTATTCCCAAAATCCAGGTAGTTTATTTAGTCTCAATTGAATGACGTTTTCACTCTTGAAATTGATAAGGAATTTTTACATTCTGTAGTCTTTTATCAATTAGACTCCAAGAACATTATATTCTTCATGTTAAGTTCTGAAAGAGATATATGGGAATTAGAGATATCTATTTGTAATTATGATCGCCCATTATCTTCTATATATTTCTTGAAGTATATGTTCACCTACTCCCTTTTATATATAGACTTCTCACAGATTAAGTATTAGTCACGAGATTCCGGCATTCACGTCCTTTCAATTGCGGGAGTATTGTTCGCGGATAAAAAAAAATAACAAAAATGCCTCACTGATCCAAACTTCCCGTGTATTACTTACACCTTATACCGTCTGTTTTTGAGCAACCATATTAGTTACAGTCTGTACATTATATCCCTACTCCCTGACTTCTCTGCTCTTCAACAGAATCCCACCTTTTTATAAGTCGCCCAATAGGCCGTTGTTTTTTTTTTTTTTTAAATTAATGAAAAAAGAGCGAATATTTAGTTTTATTGTCCCACCGTGTTTCGAACCGCCCTACATTAATTCTTCTGTGGTCAAACATCCCCCTCTTTTTATCCAATTCCAAATGGTGTCACATAATTACATATGCCGACACACGGCCTGTCAAATAAACGGGAGACAGATCTCAATTTTAGTCATCGCCCCTTACGGCTCCTTACCTTTCAAGCCTGACATCTTGTTTTACCTGATACGTGATCTAGTTGTGCCGTGGATGCATATATGAGTGGCCCGCCCTCGCACTACCTTTTTTATGTCGCTGTCTCGTGCGTGATCACGTGTCCACGTCCTATCACGTGATTTTTTTTTTATACAACACAGAATCTTTATTGGCATACGATCCTGTCAACATTCAATACCAATTACATATATCTCTAGGGGTAAATGCGATCCACCTCATTTATATTAACTTCATTTCTCATAAAAAAATGATTTCTAGAAAACTTTTAACTACCTTTTATGAGACTACTCCAATTATCTACCTTTTATGAGACTACTCCAATACAGATATTATTTAAGATTTCAGCATGCCTATTGAAAAGTCTATTGAATTAATTTTAAAGGAAAAAGGGGACATAGTTTTGTCTTTCTATCTATTGTATTATACAAAGCGACACCTATTCTCCTTTAACACACAATTCCAGAGTTCAGGATCAGCAATCAGAATAGTTTACTGGATGGTTAATGTATTGATTCCGCACAACTACATATAAATTATATAACTATCCTCATCCAATCTTCTTTCATGTTTAATCCTTTCAATATGGTGGCAAGAGTTGAAATATACCATTGTTCCCTATTTTTTCTTTTGATCTCTACATTACCCCCTCTTTTAAAGCTGATAATTCTCTCAATGATGAACCATTCAAAATCCGTATATTTGTGATTCATCTTCATATAATGATCTACTAGAGGTGCATTTGATATCATAGTTTTTAAGGCTGATTTGTGTTCCAATAATCTTAATCTAAATTCCCTACCTGTCTCACCTACGTATGCAAGGCCACATGGGCAACGTAGGAAATACACAACATTACTACTCCTGCAGTTGTTTAGATGTCTAGTTGTCATCGTGTAGTCAATGTATATCAATGTTTTAGTAACCAGGCAGTTTTCACATAAGGAACAAGTACCACATTTATGGTTACCCACTGCTCTGTCTCCTAATAGGATACGCTGACCCTACCCACTCATTTCTCGATAAGTATGTACAAGATTCTTGCGTATGTTGTCATTACGTCTGAAGGCAAATATAGGTTTCGCAAGTTTATTCTCATTGCCCTCATTCAAAATATTCCAATTGGAATTTATGACGTTCTTCAATCTGTTACTAATGTTAGAGAATTGACTAACAAAGACTAGTTTTTTCTCCATTTTGTTCTTTTTATCCTTGGAGTCAGAAATCAACATACTCTCTCTATCATAAAAGCGAGCCCGCTTGAGCGAGTGTTTAATCAATTTCTTTGGGTACCCCCTTACTTTAAGTTTATTGCTCAAATTTTCCGCATGGTTATAATAATCCTCAATTTTGGAACAGTTCCTCCTGAGACGGAGGAACTGTCCAAAGGGGATGTTATCACGTTGTGATCGGGGGTGGTAACTATGATAATGCAAAAGGGAATTCCTATCTGTCGCTTTAGTAAAAAGTTCTACTTCTAATACTCCTGCTGAGGCTTTGATCATAATATCCAAAAAACTAACTGCATAGTTGTTATATGCTGCTGTAAATCTCAAATTAGGATCTCCCAAATTGATCCATTCTAAAAATTGTTCAAGGACCATCTCCTCACCTTCCCAGATGAAGAAAATGTCATCAATGAAGCGGCGCCACAAAAGGATGTTCTCAAAAAAGGGCGCCGCCTCATTGAAGACATGTCTCCTCTCAAAGTTGCCAACATATAAACATGCCAGGCTGGGAGCACATGTAGCTCCCATACTCGTACCTTTGCGCTGAAGAAATAGTTCATCCTTGAACAAAAACATGTTGTTTTTCAACACCGAAGTGATACCATGCCCACACCGCATCTTCAACAAAGCCAGCACCAACATCGCACCCCATCTCCAGAAAGCCATCAACATCTTCTTCGAAACAGCGACTTTCCCGGAGAGCTGGAAGCATGCCGAGATCAACGCCTTACTCAAAAAACCCAAGGCGGGCCCCAAGGACCTCAAGAACTTCCGGCCCATCTCCCTGCTCCCGTTCCCAGCAAAGGTCATCGAGAAGACCGTCAACAAACAACTGACCCGCTACCTCGAGGACAACAGCATCCTGGACCTGTCCCAGTCCGGGTTCCGCAGCAACCACAGCACCGAAACTGCCCTTATCGCCACCACCGATGACATCAGGGCCCTGCTAGACAATGGAGAAACCGCGGCCCTCATCCTCCTGGACCTGTCAGCCGCCTTCGACACGGTCTGCCACCGCTCCCTACACACATGCCTCCACGGAGCTGGGATCCAAGAGAAGGCCCTGGACTGGACCACCTCCTTTCTCTCCGGCAGAACCCAGAGCATCCGCCTTCCTCCTTTCCGCTCTGAAGCCACCGATATCATCTGCGGCATACCCCAGGGCTCATCCCTCAGCCCAACACTGTTTAACATCTACATGGCACAGCTCGCCCACGTTGCCCGACTGCATGACCTCAACATCATCTCCTACGCCGATGACACCCAGCTCATCCTCTCCCTCACCAAGGACCCCCACACCACCAAAACCAACCTCCACGAAGGAATGAAAGCCGTCGCCGAGTGTGTCGTAAATAAAATATTACGCTCTCATAATTTCATAATATCAATAAGATCATGCATAAAGCAAGAGGCTGAGTCTGTGGTATCAGGTTCAAAAAGGGCTTTATTCCAATAACTCGAGTCATAGGGAGAATAGTTCCATCACCACAGGGGATCTGGAAGGGTCTCAAAGTATTCTCAGAATATTCTCAAACTTTATTCACAGAGCACAGTATATATACATTGTAATGATATACGTAAGAAGGAGTGCTTCAGGCGGAGCAAGAGAGAATGAGATAAGAGCATGTGGGCGTGTAAGTAGGCGTGAAGGTGGGCGTCCATGTGGGCGTCCACTTGATGATCATTGGTGAATGTCATAGGTGGGTGGATACCTGGAGGGGGTTGCGTGATCAGCTGGAACTTTACTGGAACTTTGCCTTACTTGTGCTCAACTCGAGCATGACGTGTAACTGACGTGGGGAAGGGTTGCTATGCAACCAGGGAGTCTGGAAGTTAGGCCTTCCGTGTCAAGACGACCAGTACATCTTGTATTATCTGATATCTAAAGTCTGGAGCAGGGACTGATTCGTGACATAGGTTGCCCATCACCAAGAGCCAATGTGGCATTTATTTCTTCGTTTACTGCTGAAGTCTTACATGGGGGCTATGGGCTTTTCACTGACGTGAGCTTTGCAATCGCACAAAAAGAGACAGGAAGGCTAGGCTTTCTCCTTTGCAGACGGGTCATGTTTATCCCTCCTTCTCCAGGCAGGAATGTGGTTTCGGTAGGAGTAAGCAGATAACCGTGCTCAATACTGTCTCGGCACCTCGGTCAGGGCCCCTTTGGCTGAGGCCCAAGTGTGCAAGGCCAAGGATACGCAGCTGCAGCTTTCAGAGCGTTCTGAGGCCTGAAACCTCTTTTCGGCTCTGGCTGGGCCACAATAATGGGCTTCATGAAAATGCAGGAAAACATGATGCAAAACGTGTAGGCCTCAGAGCAGATTTGTCGTTTCTCTCATGGGAGACTGGATGATGACATGCCACGTTATAGCATAAGCATCATGATAGACAGGCCATGGAGGGGAAATACATAGGTTACATGTATGTGCACATGAGTGGTGGGGAACACACTGGGAAACATAGGCCTTATAATATTTTATTTTCCTCATTCCCTCCTTGTCCCCTAGTGGACCCTTATGTCATATCTATTCTCATGAGACAGTCAATCTGTTCTTGCAGCATTATTTTACCCATTTTCAATGCTCTGTAAATGGGGATGTGGAACACATGCAGTAGCACACAGGCCGCAATGGCCGGGCCACACTGCAGACATAGACAACAACTGAATGTCATTAGTAGTATTAATCCACAGACGGTCAACACTTTCCATCCCCATGCCGATATTATTCCCCAGAGCCAACTGGAACAAGTCCACGTGCCTGGGTCTTGGTGTATGCTTTGGGCAATCTTGTGGAGCCTTGTTATTGCTTTGTATACAGACGGTGCGTTATTAGGAATAAAAGAAATGATATGTAGTACGTCCCACCCCAGTCTAAGGGCAGCTGCACATAGGCTGTCTGGCCACAAATAAAGTAGGTGTGTCGTGATGCTCTGAAATAAGACTTTCCTTTGTCTTTGAATACTATTATAGTATCACACTCACTGTGCCCCAAATGTACTGAGCCTTCTTTTCTGACACACAAGTTCCCTTTTACTGGCAGGACTGTAATTGAGGATGGACCTAAATTGTGTATGGGCTTAACATTCAACACTATAAAGTCGAGGGTCGCATTTCTTTGCAGATACTCTTCATTTTCTAGATCTGTACCTTTTCTTTGGGGAAGACCTTCTTCATCTGGGAAACATGCTTCATTCATGACTTTATTCAAGTTACCCCATACCCAGTCGCCTCTACACTCCTTGTCTTGACATTCTTTGGCATCACCGTTGATGGATGTCATTTAAGGCAAACCATGCTCCGCAAGAACCCTTATGGGAGAACGGAAAAGGGAAAAGAGGCAAGACTCCCTTTACCTTCTGATACGGGGGAAGTCGGCCACAGACCCAGCAGTCTGTAGCATTGCTAACCTGATGTGAATGGTGCAGCATCTGAATAAAGGTATTGCTGCGTAAGGCAAGTCGATATGATAGCTCATAGGATGGCAGATCACTAAATGTGTGCTTTATGGTATCATTAGTGGAGGAGTGTAAGAGTGAGGCAATAGGAGGAAAAATAGCATGTAGTATTAAGCTGATACATATTATCGTGATGCACAGAAGAGATAGAAAAATCAAAGTCACTATACATCTACCACGTAATATTTTACAGTATTTGCTTTTTATCTTGCTCTCTTTTTTTTTTTAATGTTATTGTCCAAGATCTTATGCAAGCCAGAATACATGTTCAACCGCTTCACCACCTAGTGGACTTAATTGATCAAACGGGTTCTGACTTTTTAGATCTAAGTTTCTTTGTAATCCTGCTGGGGAGTCTCCTCTAGAAAATGGTGCTCAAAGTCTGAAAAGTTATTTTCCTTTGTAAAAGAGTGGTGAAGGTGCAACCATCCTTTCCGCCCTTTGACTTTAACGGCCGTCCTCGTGGTCCAGAGCACTGACTTCGGCGCCTTCCATCCAGGAGCGATGGAGTGTTCCCTGACCTGGGTGTTGCCAGGGAAGGCGGCAGCAACCTGTGAACGACAAGAGAGTAGTGCAGACATCAAGGAAGCCAGGTAATCTGTCAGCATGTTACTATCAACATCAGTAATCTTTTTAGGCATTGGAGGGAGATAAGCCTGTTCTAGAATGGGCTACCATTCGCATGTAAAAGAGGGCAACCGGCAGGGCTACCATCCAATCTACACCTTTGTCTGCGCAAATCTTTGCTAGTTTTATCTTTAATGTCTGATTATGTCTTTCTACAAGGCCTGCTGCTTCAGGATGTCGCACACAATGGAACTTCCAGGTATACCCTAACAGAAGGGACACCTGTTTCATGAGTTCAGGACATATTTATAACCTCTACATCTGTTCATTTGGATATAATCCATTTGGAGGACTTCAAAAGGGTGGTCAGGTGGATGGAATCCACCTTGTTCCATCGGAATGCCTTTACCTGGATTGAATTGGCAACAGATCATACATGTTCTGACTTTTTGTTTCGCTGCTGCACGCAGGTGCTTGTTGAACCATATATTCTGTAAGCTGTCTAGCATTGCTTTCTCTCCTAAGTGTGCAGGACTATGTGCGGTATTTATGATCACTTGTACCATCGAATCAGGAAGAAACCATGTTTCTTTGCCCTTAGTCATCCAACCCTGATCAGTCAGTACCCCTCCTTGTTCCGACCATCTCTTTATTTCGTCTAGAGTAGCATGTGTCTGTATGTCTTGTACATCCCTGGAAGGATCCCTGACTGTCATGGCTTTGGTCATTGATGGTATCTGTGATTGTTTCATAGTGTAGTGGTTATCACGTCTGCTTTACACGCAGAAGGTCCTGGGTTATTGCCTTGAGAAATGGTATCTGTAGCTTTAGTATGTGCCTTGCATTTCAGGATAGCTATGGCTGTCGGTAAATGTATCGCTTCCAGAAGGGCTTGTATAAGGGGGCCATGCTGTATCTTGGCCCCGTGAGAGGTCAAGAAACCTCTTTCTCTCTATAGTACCCCAAAATTGTGAACTACCCCGAATGCGTATTGTGAATCGGTATAAATGTTTACTCTCAAGTGCTTAGCTCTTCTGCATGCTTGTGTGAGAGCAATGAGCTCTGCTGCTTGTGCTGACAGTATGTCTATTCTTTTAGTCTCTATGATTTCAGTAGCAGTGGTCACTGCATATGCTGCTACTAATTCTCCCGCCCCCGTCCTCATGCATGAGCCGTCAACATGGAGTGTTAGGTCAGGGTCTGGGAGTGCAACGTCTGTCAAGTCTTGTCTTGGTTTAGTCACGGTATGTATCACTTCAACACAGTCATGTGGTGGAACGTTTTCTGTACTGGAGGGCAAAAGAGTAGCAGGATTCAATATGTTGCATCGTCTGATCTCTATGTGTGGTTGAAATAACGTCAGCTCATAACCTGTCAGTCTCGCTACAGTCAGGTGTTGTGTTTGTGTCCGGTTCAAGAGAACCTCCACTGCGTGCGGTACTTGTACTGTCAGGGGGTGGCCCAGCACTATTGAGTCACTTTGTCTTATGGCTAAGGCTGTTGCTGCAACAGATTTTAGGCACGCAGGCAAAGCCTGTGCTACTGGGTCCAATGTACTAGAAAAATAAGCACAGGGCTTGTGTTTTCCTGCATGATCTTGTGTTAGGACAGATAGTGCTGTTCCATCTCGCTCTGTCACAAAAAGCATAAAAGACTTGTTGTAATCAGGGATCGCTAAAACTGGTGCTTGACATAAAGCTCTTTTTAATTCTTCAAATGCCACAGTATGTTCTTGTGTCCAAGGGAGGACATTAGTAGAAGCTATCTCCTGTGTCGTCAACTGTATTAGGGGCTTGGCTATGTAAGCATACTGGGGAATCCACTGCCTGCAATATGAAGTGAGGCCAATGAATGCACGTACTTCCTTTTGTGTCTCGGGCTGTGAAAGGCCAGTAATCAATTGAATACGTTCTGGTGTCACTCGCCTAAGCTTAGTAGAACAAAAGAAACTGCTCACAACTAATTCCCCTGAAAGATCACAATAAAACATGAGAAAAGGGAAGAGCAACATATCTATTTCCTCGGCTTAATTTCTAAGGGGGCTAATATAATTTCCAAGGGACTTAATTTCTGAGGGGCTAGCGGGAAGCGAACCTCCTCAGGGGCCAGCAGGAAGCCAATATTCTCCTCAAGAAGCCAATATTCTCCACCTTCCCCCCTTTTTGACAGGAGGAAATCTGAAACAGATTTCACTGCTGTCAAACACTATCAAACCCTGTGTGTAGCAACTGGGCGTAAGCAAAATTATAGGAGATACACAGCGTATTTGAAATGGCGAGAAATCCTTCTAACAAATGTACAAACCCCATTGTGCGAGCTCATAGGCTGGCCAAATGACATCTCATATGCAAATGTCCCTATTATGTGAACCTACACCAACCTGAAGGCAATATGAATGCTAGGAAGCCCTAATAGGAATGCTAAGTTTCCTAAATATTTGGATAACCAAGTTTAAGACCACTTATTAATGTTGATAATTTCATAATTAATAATTTATCTGCTAAAGAAATCAGTCATTTTGCAATAATTTCCACCTATACAATAAACTGCATCCCTCGCCTTTCATATTCAAACTCCTCCCCTCAGAAGCCCAAACCCAATAGCCTAATTTAAAAACATGTCAACTTTTGGCGCCACCATTTACAAGAATGGGCTTACTAAAACATACTTTAAAAAGGAAATCCTGTCAGATATTTTCTCATTACCCTAAATACCGAGCCTCATTCGTCACTCTGGGGTGGCAGTCCTTATTTAAAACAGGCATTTCAAGACTTAAGATGCCAGTGTACAGATCATAATTGTTCCTTAATGTCCAATCTGGAAAAATATGACTGAGGCTGCCTGTCTATAAGAGAAGGGCAGTTATGTGAAACATATTTTAGTCTTTTTCTTTTGTTTTATTCATCTCCAATACCAATTAGACATACACTGATAACGTGTTGTCTGCTATTTTAACAGCATGATAATGGTAATATCATGTCTGTGAAATTTAGTAATTGTGAACAAGTTCCAGCCAAGCGCTGCGCAAAGATTTACGTCGTCACGACCATCTCTGTAACACCCAGGAGAACTTGTATTAATGCTAAACAGACTGGTCAATACGACACAAAAACAAAACATATATAAAATACATATGCCAAGCCATCAGTATACCAAGCACAGAAAGCATAGACAATTACACTAACATATATAAATGAGCAGTGATGCGCAATTACTGTACCTACAGCTCAGAGGTGAACATTCTGGCCTGCTTAATTTGTCAGGCTTATTATCAATAACTGATTTTCCTGCCCTATTCACCCCCATCTGACAGAAGCTCATCCTAATGATGAGCAGCTGTCAGCAGGACTGACTGCGTTATTTCTAACACATAGGACTAGCAACAATAATCAAAAATGAAAAACACACGAACATTTATTTATTTATTTATTTTTTTTGGAAAGTTGTTATGACAAAAAAAATACATTTATCTCAACACAATGTACCCTGATTTCCTATTTGAAGGCGCATATCTCATGTGTCTTCTCATACTTGTAACCTTTGGATCATTTTGCCAATCCAACTGGTGGCAACTTTTGGCCACAATTTAAAATTGTCTGAATTTGAAAATCGTTTTTATATAGGCATATAGCCCTTAAAATTTCAAGCAAGACCATCATTTTACTTTTTGTCTAGAAGCAATGTAACATTTGCTAAAAAATAAAACAACAGTTCTTCCATAGACATTTCCTCGGGGCACTGGTCTTGCACAGAATCGAACAAAGGAAATGTTTCTCGACTTTCATTTCTCAGCTGCCCTGTCTTATCAGAGAAGCTAAAAATAGCCCCTCAGCGCTGCTTGAGTCTGGGCTGCCAGCCATCTGGTTTTTTTTTTATCTACTCCTGGCCCTCAAGGCTCTCCGGCTGTAGGCATTACACAGATGCTATGTCAGAGAAGCTTTCTAAGCAGTGCCTCTGTTCTGCTCCTTTACCGGCCCCCACCCTTACCGGCTCCAAGGTCAGAATCTGTCTCCGATTTCTGTATCACATTCTGCTCTATTCAGCCCCCACCTTCTCCTCACTCTGAAGCTGTCAAAGACAAAAAGTCTTCTCAATTCCATATAAACTGCAATAATTCGTCCTATTGAAAAATTATTTTTGATATACAATTTGTTTTTCCAATCTCAGTTTAGTAAAACGATCACGGTGAATAATGTACAGCACATAACTTGCTAGCACAGAGCAGAGATTGGGTATTACTTCGCACAATGGTATTTATTTTATCAACCTCTAATGGGTGGGAGTCTCTGCATGTTCAGCGTGTACCAGGACCCACAACCGTCTGGACCCAGCACATAGGCTCACTGAACCACCAAGAACACAAACCTGTATTCTTGAACAATTTGCAAATTCGAAATACCCACAATTTTTTCCTCAAGCTAAACTCTTAACCGACCACTTATTATTTTTCGTTAACACTTTGTACATTAGGGGTGTCATCAAATCACAGGGGTTGCTCCTTCTCTAGCTACACCCCTCTCAATTTCCTCTTGACAACGTAGTCAAATGTTGGACCATGTAAACACCAGCTATGCGCTGTTCGTTTGGTGGGAGGCTCAAGAACCTTTGGGCTACTATATCATTATTATATGTATCGGGGTACTTGCGGTGGCACTCTAACTGGTCTTTCTACTGGGGCCACTCTTGCTAGTTCCTCTGAAAGGACGCGATAAATACCAGCAACGTCAGTATTTTTTTCTCTTTCAGTCTGCTCTCTTTTTACCCGTTCCCCTTCCTCCTGTAACTTCTTTTCTTTGGCTTTTTCAGACTCCTGTCTACTTCTCTCTGCTTTGTGAAACACTTACTCTGTTCTTCTATGTGACTCCTTGCGCCAAAACTCAATGGCATCCTTCTGAGCAGGTCTACATTTTCTACATTAGCTCTTCCTCTATCTTCCTCTACCTTCCTCTACCTTCATAATGCATTCCGCATCCCACGTTCCCGTGATAGGCCATCTATACTTTGTCTCTAAATCCTTCGTGTAATCTACCCATAGTTCTAAAAATAACACAGCATCTAAACCATGCTTACAGTACATGAAATGTCCAGGTGTGTCCCTAGGCGGAATGTTAACTGGTTCCTTTAGTACACCTTTTCTGGTACATATCTTACGCAGTTTTGAAAACAACGGCATGTTGGAATGTAGCCGAAAACAAAAATCACAATGAACCAAAAACAAAAATCACAATGAAACAAACTTACATAAAAAAGTGGATGATGAACAGCCGACTGAAGCTAAACTCGGACAAGATGAAAGTCCTCATCCTCGGATCCACCCCCTTGGCCTGGTACGACTCCTGGTGACCGACCGCACTGGGATCAGCTCCAATACCCACCTACGACTAACGCAACCTAGGGTTCATCCTCGACTCCACCCTCTCCATGACCAAGCAGGTCAACGCCGTCTCATCCTCCTGCTTCAACAACCTCCGCATGCTCCACAAGATCCACAAGTGGATCCCCACTGAAACGAGAAGAATGGTCACCCAGGCCCTCGTCAGGAGCAGGCTGGACTATGGTAACACCCTCTATGCAGGAGCTTCGGCCAAACTCCTGAAACGACTTCAATGCATTTGGAACGCCTCTGCACGCCTGATCCTCGGCATCCCTCGCTGCAGCCACATCACACCCCACCTGAGAGACCTGCACTGGCTCCCCGTCAACAAGAGGATAACCTTTAAGCTCCTCACCCACGCACACAAGGCACTCCACAAAACCAGACCAGCGTACCTCAACAGACGACTCAGCTTCTACACCCCCACCCGCCAGCTTTGCTCCGCCGGTCTCACCCTCGCCACAGTCCCCTGCATCCGAAGATCGACCTCCGGCGGCAGATCGTTCGCCCACCTCGCCACCAAGACCTGGAACACCCTCCCCATCCCCCTATGGCAGACCCAAGACATGCTGGCCTTCAAAAGACTCCTCAAGACCTGGCTTTTCGAGCAGTAGTAGCATCCCCCCCAGTGCCTTGAGACCCTCACGGGTAAGTAGTGCGCTTTACAAATGTTTTGATTGATTGATTGATACATATCAGAATAAAAATACAGGGCCCTAATCACAAAATGCTTTAGTACTATG
Source organism: Triturus cristatus (assembly GCF_964204655.1). Lineage (NCBI taxonomy): Eukaryota > Metazoa > Chordata > Amphibia > Caudata > Salamandridae > Triturus > Triturus cristatus. The sequence continues at coordinate 30,490,960 of NC_140589.1, read as the reverse complement.
TTTAGTACTCTACAATAAAATTACTAACATACAACAAAATGCTGTTCACAAACCCAAGAGTGGAAGTTATTCTACCTGTGCCTCTCATATCTTTTTTTGGCAGAGATCTGCGCCCTGGCTTCAGAGTCCCCATGCACTTAAAATGCATTTGAGCTTTAAATGTAGGAGGGACAGTGAGAAGTTGCTGAAAATGTGGAATGCTTACTACTAAAGGGAAGGGGTTAAGGGAGGAGTAGGAAGGGTTAAAAGAAGGTTAGGTAGAGGTTTAGACAGGAAAGTTCATCCACCTACAACAGAGTAAGACCATTACTTTTCACAAAGTGCACTTCTAAAGTTCTTACAGCCAAAAGAGTTGTATAAGCCCTCCAGCTCAGAGGTGGTGTACATCTAGCACCACACGTTGCCAACCACTGATACTGCAACGCCCTCTCATAGAAAATATTTAAGATATTGGCTTAAAATAAAACCCCATAGAAAATGATATTAAATTGAATTAGGTAATTTACATTATTAATTAAATTAATGTTTAAAAATGTATATAAAAGTGAAACATATTTGATAATACATTTTAAAATAGTGTAATAACCTTTTTGTTGAGCTAATAAATACCATTCTGAACTCTAAGTCACCTATGGGCATTCAAAACCTGCTTAATGGGTTTGGTGTCTTCTGCAAGCAGAGAGAACTAGAAACCAACACAAGTAAAACTAAGTATATGGTTTTAAATCCCTATCATACTTCTCGGGCACATCCAGTTCTTAATGGTGTTCCTTTAGAGAAAGCCCACACTTTTTGATTATCTGGGGTTTACTCTCACTGAGTCTTTTGGTTGGTCCTCTCGGATTCAAAAGTCTAAATTGAGATTAGAGCATTATACAGGTGGCATCCTGAGGGCTGTCCGGGGTTCTAGCGATTGTCCAGTAACTCCAGCTTTACAGATTTATAATCGACATGCTCTGGTGAGTCGGGGTTTGCTATATGGTGGTGAACTCTGGGGGCAGGTCAAAGTATATGACATGGAGAAGGTAGACAATCATTTTCTCAGACTTCTGATTAATCTGCTGGCCAGTAAACCACTTGTTCCCTTTTGGTTAGATCTGGGTATTATATGTCCTATGCATTGGGTTAGACTTAGACCCCTGATGTACTGGAAGAGGATTTGGTCCACCTGTGAATTGGCGCCCTATAGGATGGGCCTTGATGACATTCTACAATGCCATTAGGTTGGTAAAATCACATTGCTGGAGTATATTAAAAACATTTTAATTGAGATTGGTTGTGAGAACCTTTGAGAAAATCCAGATTCAGCCTCTAGGGTGCTGAAGCCCATGCTAAAAAAGATGCATTGGAGTCACATTGATGAAGGGTTACAAAGGCTCGGAAGCGTGGGCTCCTTGCCCACAGCTTTTTAGTGTTTGGAAGAATACATGGATGCTATTGAGCCCCTGGAAGCTAGAACACTGTATATTAAATTCCGGTTTGGGACCCTGCCACTACGGCCATTCACGGCCAACTGGCAGCGATCCCCTTCCAAATCTGAAATGAGCTACCCGGTCTGTCCTCGGACCAAGGAGACCACTGGGCACATTTAGTATTTTGCCCGCAGTATTATGCTCAAAAGAGAGTTTGGATGTTGCTACTATGTCGCAATTTGGGGGTTAGAGACTATAAATTTGCTTTAATACTCATACGATCAAATACAGCCCAGCCAATAGTTTTTGCCATTTCTTGGTTCCTATTAATCAGGTGGGGGCTAAGACAAAAATAGATTGCTTCCCACCAGTAGATTTGGCTAGGAACTGGCCATCTTGTACGTTCTCCTTCGGTGTCTTCTGTAATTGGTAGTAAATTAATGTATGATCATTTGTTTTTACCTGTGTTTTAGATTTTCTTTTTACATCTGTCTTATTTACCCTAATCTATGTTATACATTGACTAACTGAGGTCCATTGGCTGCTATTGAAGGAACTTGATTTATTGGAAGCTCCAGATCATCGCTATAAACATGAGCCATTGTTTATTTTATCCTCTTGTTCAAGTGAAAGGATTGAGGCTATTTGCACCTATTCTGCCGTAGGGCAGAGATAGCACTGTTTTAATCATATGACATATTTAAATTGTATTTCATTTAGGTTTTTATGTTCTGAAATGTTTACATGTTGTTGTGTTTTTCTTTTTTGACTTGTGATTTTATGGCTTATTCAGCTGAAATAAAGATATTGATGATGAATTAATAAATGAATGTAAAATTGCTTTTTATAAAAATATAATCACATGGTTTTATTAATTCTTTTAATGAATTTTAAAAAAATTTAATAATTTTTGATAATGTTTAGGTACATGGAGAATAGCCAAAAGTAGTTAAGTTACCTAAAAATGTAAGAGTAAACTTACCCATGTAGGCATATTTGTGGAAATTTAGATTTGTGAAAAGGCCCTTTATGAAATTTGACATTTATAAAAAATACACAACATTTGACTGTTTTTCAAATAATTAAATAAAAATGAGTCTAAAATATAAGGCCAGGATTTTCTTTTTATATCGACGGGAGCATTATTACGATATTACTGTCCCTCACCACCAGGTGGTGAAAGACATTAAAACATACCTACATTCCCACCCAGATAAATTGGACGGGCAGAGATATAGCCATTCCTCCAGTGGCCCTTACTCCCCCTTGCTGCCAGAGAAGTTTGTCCACGGCAGAGATGAAGTAGTCTCCGCCCTGGCCAAATGAAAGGTCCACCTGCATCTTGATTTGGTGGGGTGACCACTATGTTGATGAGGAGTTTACTCCATCCAGTTCCTTTCCTATCAACCTATAAATCGGGCCCTTAGACAATGATCGCAGTTTGAACTACCACTATTTTAATGAAAGGGCTGCCAGTCTCTGGTATGGAATAATAAAATTAATTCTTAGGAACACTTTTATGACTGAAGACCAAATTTAGACTTTGGCAAATGGGATACTCTATCACAAACATGATGGAGTATCCCATTCACCATATTGCAATCATATGTCACTTGTAATAAGGTGGACGGGATATCCATTACATTGGTGACGGAGTAAACCAATGCCCAAAACCTAAGTCTGGCCATTAGTACTTAATGTCAAACTATATGATGATCAGGAGAAGAGTAACACAAGCTGATGCCTTACTAACTAAGCTGAATGCAGGAAGCAAGAGCCAGTAAAGGCTAGAATGCCAGAGATGTTGGATTTGCAAATACAAAAAGCAACCCTACAATTTTAGACACTCACATTTCTTCTAAATGAACAATATGGCGACCTCATTTTTTTCAGTTGTTTCATAATAGGGACATACTTTTGTCACCATGCTTTCCTAGGCCCTTTTTGGAGTGAATGCAGCCAGAAGTAGTGTCTTATTCTAAACATCAGATATAGAAATATGGCTAATTTGGGCTTGACATTGTGTCAGTATATCGTGTGACACATTGAGAAAGATGGTACATCACAAGGTTGCATCAGTCTCTTGCACTTGCCATTGCTTCTGAACGCATTTTCCGAGCCCTCCTGCGATGCTTCTGCTCCTAGAATTGGAACATGGCTCTGGTTCTGTGGAATCCACACCGCATGCAGTTCCTCTTTCAGCGGCTGCTGGAGGGGACGGACAGGACCATGCTTGCTCCATGGAGCTGCTCCGAGGGGAGCCTGTGGATCATCGTCTGCGGTTGCTGGGAACAGAAATGTTTCATCTACCTCTTGGAACACAGAAACAACCTGGCAGTTTCGAGTGGTGGGAACTTCTGATTCAGGCCTGTTTGTAACATCCTTAATTGTTTTTAAATAGTATTGCTTTATTTCTATTCTCCTTTTATAAAAAAAAAATAACCCTAGGCCTTCTAAATGCTTTTAGCTTTGAATCACAATTGCCTTTTATTTGAATTTAGCTTCTTTAATGCGTAAACGTAAATTATGTTAGGGTTTATTTTAAATAGCTTTAGTTGACTTGTCCTATGAGTGGGCGTCACGTGGCTGGGTTAGGCCCCAGAAGAAACGCCACCATTTTACATGTACACATTTTTTTAAGTTGCCTTCTTTATTACACAATGACTTACATTTGCTTGCGTGACTCTGCAAGATATGGTTCTTCGAAACTACATTTTCTTGAATTCCTACTTAGTGGGCACATTATCACAACACCTTGAACATTCAGTACAAGGGATAAAGTTCACAGCGCAAAAGACATTGTTTGTTGATCATTCGTTAGGCGACACAGCTGTCACACAAGAGGATTAACAATGATAGCAAGACTGAAGCTTCAGCACGGTATCATAGATGCTGTTCATTACATATACACAAGCATTTCTGTGTTGAAGTTAGAGAAGCACTTTGCTTTTTTTGAGAGGTCACAGCATTCCGGAATTCCAGCTCTGTGAGGAGGGATGTCCAACTTGTGACCAAGACAGGCACCTGAAGACACTTACCCTCAGGTTATGAGAGTTGGATCATCCAGTAGGGATTCTTGGCAGATCACCCACCCTTGGCAAGTAGGTTTTGGAGCACTAAGTAGGAGTACACTATACACCGCCCTTATAAGACAGCATATATACATTGTTTTAGCACAACTGTAGAATTGGTTATTGTTTTGACTTTTCTTTGTAATGCTAATTACACTATTGTGTTTCCTTCTATTAATCATAGCAATGCATGCCTGTAATATGAGAATCACAATGCTTTAATAAATAATGAACAAGTAACTGATTGAAAGGGTCCTGGATCTGTTACCATGATTCCTTGGGGAGTCAGGGCTATCATGTTCTGAGGTTGCAAAAAACATCTGTTACCTGCTTAGGGTTTGGGGTGTAGATTGTGCAGTGTGAGCTAGCAGGACTCTAGGACAACATTTCCTTAGGGGGTTCATGGAATCACTCTGGCACAATCCCAATGTTTATGTTGTCCAAAAAACACACAGTTCCTACTGAAAAGTAGAATCCGTACGACATAGGTCTTCACTTTCCATCACCCTTAAGGACAGGAAGTGACATCACTGGATCTCCCATTATCCACGTATACAGAAAGTGACATCACTGAATTTCTCATCGTCTATTTGGACAGTAAGTGATCTTACTGGTTTTACCACCAAAACCGTCTATAAAAAAAGAAGTCAAGCAAGAGGACTTACTTTCCCATCACCATTCAGCACAGGCCGTGACATCACTTGATCGCCCATCATCCACCTACACAGAAAGTGACATCACTGAATTTCCCATCATCCATCTGGAGAGGAAATGACCTTACTGCTTTTACCACCAAAACCATCTTTAAGAGAAGAAGCCAAGCAAGAGGACTTCATTTCCCATCACCTATCAGCACATGAAATGATATTTCTGGATCTCCTATCATCCACCTACATAGGAAGTGATATCACTGAATGTCCCATCATCCAGCTGGATAGGAAGTGGCCTTACTGGTTTTCCCTCCAAAACCATTTTTAAAAGAAGAAGCCAAGCAAGAGGACTTCATTTCTCATCACCCATCAGCACAGGAAATGACAACATGGCACCCTGCACTTCTCCCTCCTCCCAGGACTCACTTAATATCAGCTGCAACATGGAAGCAGAGAAGATGAGCACAGCGCACTTGCTGTTGGTACACTGAAGGTTGCTAAAATCAAACCGGTCTGTGCCATTGCAATGAACCCTGCTCTGATCACTGCCCAGTGATAATCTGCAGCACTCCTTAGGATTCTAGATCCCAGAGGCAGATCCCAGATGCAGTTCCCCCAACTGCTGGCTTGCCGCGCCACACCACAGGGTAGGAGCTTTCACCTGCACACACTGCTGTTTCTCCAATAGCCACACACACCCCCTGTCCATACACTAACAATGCCTTCAATACCGTATCCCAATCTACAAGCGCCAACAATGTCTATACTACCACCCTACAATGCACGCCACAGCAAACCCGCACTTCAACACCTACTCACATGCATGCTTCTCAACACAAGACCACTCAGCAAAAACACAACCAAAATATGGAACCTGCTGAGTAGCGATTCACCAGACATCCTCTTAATCACTGAGACCTGGCTCAACACATCATCGCCGCGGCAATCCTAGCAGCCTACAAGATCGCTCAATGGGACCGCCTACACAATCCAGGAGGAGGACTTGCTATCATCTACAAGGAGTCCATCAAATGCACAACAGCTACTGAGAATGGCACCACATTCATGGAACATCTGCACTTCAAGCTGCAAATCTCTGAAAACTTCACCCTGAACAGAACCCTCATCTACTGATCACCCAGACCCAGAAGCCACTGTTACTAACCTCATCACAAACTTTGTTGCTCCACTCACCACCTACTCTGAAGCCTATAATCTTCTCGGTGATCTCAATTTTCGACTCGAAGACCATAAATACCCATGCTCCACAGCAATCCTCAATAGTTTGAGTAATATCAGACTTACCCAGCTCATCCCAGAGCCAACACACACTGCAGGACACACAATGCACCCCATCGTCACCCAAAGTAACAGCATCAAATATAACCCCACCACACCACTCACATGGACCTACCTTCTACTTTCAAATCAACACACCTCCCAGGTTTAGCATTTCAATATGCAGCTGAGACAAAATCACAGAAGCAGCTCAGTGCCCTCAGCATGGATCAACCTAGCTATACAGACAACCTCAAGACGAACATCAACTACTTCAACAACTGGATGAAGAACTGCATCGACTCCCTCACACCCATCAAACCCACCAAGCAGGCCGCCTTATACACAGAAGACCTATGAGACACCAAACAAGACTGTAAACAGCAAGGGGGGAATTGGAGAGCCAGCCACAACACCACAGACCGAACTACCTACAAGGCTGCACTCAGAAGCTATCGCCAGCAAATAAGAGTCACCAACAAAAAAGCACTAGTGGACAGATCGAAGGAAGCTCCAACATCTGCACAGAGATTTTCTGATTGTTAAGGATCTTACCTCTCCTTAGCCACTGTCAACAAAATCACTGCCTCCACAACAACTCTGTGACACCCTATCCAACTTCTTCCACAGCAAAATTGTAAACTTCTACCGCACCCTTACACACCAACCCAACCCCAGAGAACTTGTTGCAACGTACCCACCACCAATCAAGACGGCCGCTTGACCGAATGGACAACCCTCACTATAAAAGACACAGTGTCAATCAAGTGGATCATTAACTCAGGGACCCCCACTGACCCATGTACCCCCTGCATCTACAACCTGGGAGCATCACCAATCGGCACCACCCTGACCCACATCATCAACACCTCAATCATGTCTGCCACTTTTTTGGATGAATGGAAGCTTGCAGAAATCAATGCCATCCTGAAGAAGCCCATAGGCGACCCAATTCAACTGAGCAACTTCCGACCTATCTCTCTGTTCTCCTATCCATCCAAAGAGATTGAGAAGGTGAAGTACTGGGTATTTTAGTCCCAGCGGTGCAGGGGCACACACCCTATGACTTCTGGGTTTCACCCTGTTCCGGACCTACAGAAACACAGAGTCTTCTGGGTGAAGTCAAAGAATCGTTTATTGGCTGCAGACCAATTACAGGTATCCTAGAAGTACACCAGCGTGTATGTTCTCAGGAGACTGCTGAAAATCATAGGAACAGGCTACATCTTAAATAGGCCTTTTCTGGCCCCAAGCATACATTCCTGAGTTTTATGAAACGGCAATATACAAGGATATGTTACAAAGAAAAGGCAGAGTCATGATGACCATCCCACATTCCAGTTCGGCCAGCCCACAATGATTTACACAACAAGGTTCAGATCCCACATTAGATTTACAGATCCCCCCAATAAACATGAGCATCTCCTGTTTTGGGAAGCAAGTCATAAAGCAGGAACAGCCAGGTGCGAAAGAGATTAGCCAGGGGCTTGTGTAGGATGAAAAGGGTTTTATGACGGGCCAAGCCCTGATACGAATCACAGGTGGAGAGAGGAAGGGGAGCTCGTGAGACCAGTTTGACCCGGGGCAGCAGAGCCAGCTGCCCAGGTCACAGAGAAGTCAGAGAGGAAGCCCATGTACTGTGAGGCCCGTATTTGCTCCATTATAGCCTATGTGAGGGCAATGACAAGATGGCCACTGCTTCCAAAATGGAACCCGCGTAGCGAAGCAAAATAACGTGTACGCAGTGCATTCATAGCTAGAACGATATATAAAGCACTCGTACGTACCGCATTTACCATTTGCGGTTCGCTAATACCAAGATAGACAGAGGTAGGGCCCTGTTCCCTACGCGGTCCCGAATATTAAAGTACGACAGACCCTCCTTTTGCCCTTACATAGGCAATCACTATACTCATCTTAATCCGAGTCTAGGTCAATGTTCACAAAGTCATGGAGATGTTGCTGTAGCATCATCCTATTACTTAGCTCGTCCCTCGATACAGGTTTCCTTACACATAAGGTAGCACAGAGGCCACATATCGCAGGAGCACACTGTATGCATAGACAGAACAGGAAAAGAATGGCTAAGATCATTCCAATGACCATTAGAACTTTCCAACCCCAGGCAGATATCAATTCCCAGAACCACCCCACCAGTGACCAATCTCCCTTATCCACGTGTATGGATTCAGATATTTTATGGAGTTTGGAGATGGCTTGATACACTGTTGGAGCATTATCTGGTATGAAAATGCAGCAACTGGATTGGATAACCCTGCATACCCCACCGCGGTCTGCAAGAATAACGTCTAGGACCATGCGGTTCTGCAAAGTCATAAGGCGATCCGCTTGGAGCTCAGCTGTCAGATTACCAAGGGCACCAGCCGTTACATTGACGGTGGATTCAACCACACGAGTCAGCTGTCTCAGGTTCCTACTATTGACCATAGGTCCCCAAAACGGCAGGAAACCCAAGAAGAAATCTCCTGCTTCCTGACCGGCAGTGTCCTCCTTACTAATCACGCCTCTCACAACTCTGGTCTTGTGATAGTCGGAGGCAGCAGTAAATGTAGGCGGTAGCAGATTCGCAATATAACATGTGCCCGAGAAATCAGGGGGCAACCATGTATATGCTCGATCATTACAGATGAAATATGTACCCTTGGCAGTCAAAAACGCAGGGGAAAACTGTGACGGAAAAGTGTACGTTTCAGTACAGTCACTTCTTCCCAGTTGAGCTCTAGGATTCTGACCATTACCCTGTAAGCAGAACCGACCCATGTGGGGTACGACCCAGATTGGAGATGAGATTTTTCGCTGTCTTTCACCCAGACTAATACTATACCCCGTCGCGTTCCATCCTACATAAGGTTTCAGCTCTTCTTTGGGAATGGATGAGTATGCATCAATATCCCTACTCATATCGGCAATTCCTCTCACTAAGGCTTTATTATTTGTACCAGGTCTGATGGAACGCGGTTGGCGAGGGGAGTACGTATCTAGAGCATAGAGGAACATGGTCTGGAATGCCCATGACGATCCATTGTAACTATATGGCAGCACCAGGTAGGGAATACCCTTGTTAATGGTATGTGGCATTAACCCACACACCCAGCAATTGGTCGTGTTCACTACTAGTTGGTGCTGGTGCAAGAGCTGGATGAACGAGTTATTTACGAACTCTGATCGTCTGGTCTGTTCGTGTTCAGGCAAAGGGTGAAAAGAGTGAGAGGAGGCAGTAGAAAGGGGTATAGGCTGTTCAGTGGGTGCAATGGGCTTTTGAGCAGAGAACAACACACATCCTACAATAAACATCATTATACTACACAGTGCAAAAAGGCACAAAAAGACAAAACATTTACTTTTCACAATTCTACACATCCTTGTTTGAAAGTTTATTTCCTCAATCGGTCTCTCCATCTTAAACAACTCCATCCTCTACTCGGGCCGCTCGCGGCGGATGAGTTTCTTCTGCTAAGGAGTACGCCTGTCAGTCCAGGGAAACGCCCTAGACCAACCAGAACCGTTGACCTAACGTCTTCGGCCTGTACCCCAAAGTCTTGGCACCGCGACCCTGCGGCAGAACCCGGATGGTGGTTCGAAAAACAAAAATCAAGAAAGTCCTTCAGATGGGAGAGCAAAAAATGTCAAAAAGGAAAGAGTACGGAAAATCTTTATTTGTCCATGGGCCTTGGTCTCAAATTATAACGGAGACGGCCAGGTGCCGTTTGGTCTTGAAACAAAAGTTCAGGCTCAGTGGTGTCCAGTCGATTCGATGGCGGCACAGCTTCCTGCAGAATATTGTCACTCTCTTGGACTGAAGCTGTGTCTTTTAGGCGTGCGTCACTGAATGGTACAAAACGAAGCACAGTGTCTGTCTCAGTGTCGGCGATACCCTCTTTGACCCACTGGTCATATGGCAGAGGCAAAGGGACTATTTTGCAGTGGGCACCATGAATCCAGTGCTTCCTCCCTTTTACTCGCACCGCTGATCTCGTTGACAGAAGCACAAGATGAGGGCCGATCCAGCGAGGTTCGTCGTTGCCCTTACGCTGGAAATTCCGGACCAGGACCCACGAGCCAGGGTTGATAGGGTGTCCAGGAGGTTCAGAAGCTTGGGGAAGAGTATCATGTACCTGTTGGTGCAAAACACGCAGTTTAACAGTCAAATCATACAGGTAATCGAGCAGTACTGGATGCTCTATTTCACTGAACTTCGTAGGCCTTGGCACACCCCATACGTTGGCCGGGCGGCCAAAGACTACTTCATAAGGACTAAGTCCCACTCGTGAGTGTATCGTCATTCTGGTGGACAGGAGTGCTAAAGGCAGAGCGTCAGGCCATTTAAGACCGGTGCTCGCCTGGATTTTGGCCAGCTTGAGCTTTAAGGCTCCATTGTAGCGTTCAACTAGTCCAGCTGATTGGGGGTGATTTGCAGCGTGGAATTTCTGCCTTATGCCTAAACCTTCACATACATTCTTCATCACTGTACCCACAAACTCACTTCCATTATCACACCATACCATTCTCGGCATTCCAAACCTGGGGAAAAATTCCTTCACAAGGGCTTTGGCTGTGGATAGGGCAGTGTTATCTTTCAGAGGATAAGCCTCTACCCATTTGGAGAAAGCACAAACAACCACCAGTACATATTTTAGGTTGTTGCATCTGTCCATGTGAATAAAGTCCAGCTGCAAAACTTCGAATGGACATGATGGGGGTGCAAAGTGACCGGCTGGAGTTGGGGTTCCCCTACCAGGGTTGTACTTCAAGCATACCATACAATTCTTGACCACATTCTCTGCACACTTGGGAATCCCAGCATTCTGCCATACTGGAGCCAACAACTTACAGATACCTTTCGTACTGATATGTGCCATTCCATGTGCCATAGTAACCACTGGAAGCACATATGCATCAGGCAACAACCATCGCTTATGTTCTGTCAGATCAATCCAACAACCATTCTCATCCAACTTACCCATACTCTCTCTCCACTTGCTTAACTCTTCTTCTGTAGCTTCAGCCTGAAGCGACTTCACACTCTCTATTGTGTTCTCGCACATTCCCACATCATTAACCCATCTTGCGGGGCCTGCAACATACATTCTAGTCTTCACATTCTGTGCTGTCTCTTTCGCGGTCTCATCAGCAAACGCATTCCCACGTCCAACATCATCTGTGACTTTCCTGTGCGCACTGCATTTCATGATCGCAACTTGCAACGGTAGGGTCAGTGACTCAAGGAGATCATTCACCAACTTGCCATTCTGGATTTTAGCTCCATGTGACGTCAGGAACCCACGCTCTTTCCACAGTCGCCCGAAATTATGAGCCACGCCAAAGGCGTACTGGCTATCTGTGTATATATTCACTCTCATTCCTTCAGACAACACGCATGCTCTCGTGAGGGCAATTAATTCTGCTGCTTGGGCCGAATTATGTGGCACTCGTGCAGTTTCCACGACCGTGTGTAAAGTCGTGATAGCATATGCAGCAGTCGTGTCACCATTAGGGAGTTTGAAGCATGAACCATCCACCCATAAAGTACCATCACACTCAGTCAGGGGAATATCTTTCAGAGCCACTCTCCCTTTCGTTTCTTCTTCCGTTCTGAACAGGCAGTCATGCTGCTCAATCTCATCTGAGTCTGCTGGAATCGGCAATAACGTGGCTGGATTCAGCGTATTGCATCTTTTTATGTGTATATGATTCGCTAACAGTGTGAGTTCATACCCTGATAATCGCGCACTAGTCAAGTGTTGTGTCTTGGTCCTATTTAATAATGTGTCTACAGCATGTGGAACCATAACGATCAATGTGTTGTCCATTACCAGACCAGCAGATTGTCGGATAGACATTGCTGCAGCAGCTGTCGCTCTCAGACAGCTTGGCAATGCCCTCGCTACAGGGTCCAAGGTGGATGAAAAATATGCGCATGGGCGCGGTCTGTCGCCAAAAGGCTGTGTTAACACTGACAACGCACATCCATCTTTCTCGTGAACATACAATGTAAAAGGCTTGCTATAGTCAGGAGTGCCCAACACAGGTGCTGAACACAACGCATTGCGCAATTCCACAAAACTTTTCTGGCACTCTTCAGACCATGGGATAGGATTCGGTGTGTCTTTGCATGTTAATGCTAATAAAGGTTTTGCCAACAAAGAAAAACTTGGGATCCAATGCCTACAGTATGAAGTAATGCCCAAGAAAGCACGCACTTCTCTCTGTGTTCTTGGCACACTCAACTGTGCGATGGCTTGAATTCTTTCTGGGGTCAGTCTCCTTCCCTCCTTCGATAAGAGATGACCTAAGTAGGTCACTTCTTGTCGACAATATTGCAGCTTAGAGAGAGACACTTTGTGATGGTAAGCGGATAAATGGCGCAACAATGACAATGTGGCTTCTTTACAGATCTTCTCAGTATCCGCGGCGATTAGTAAATCATCCACGTACTGAATCAGGATAGCTCCATTAGGTAAAACAAGTGCATCAAGCTGCGCTTTCAAAGCTTGACTGTATATGGATGGACTCTCGCAGTAGCCCTGGGGAGCGCGTTTGAAGCGGAAGCTTCGGCCTCCCAGACTAAAACCAAAAATGTCTCTGCTCTCTTCTGCAATTGGGATGCTAAAGAAAGCATTCTTTAAATCTATCACTGAGAACCATGCAGCAGAAGCTGGAATCATCGTTAACAAGGCAGTTATATCAGGGACAACCGGAAACTGTGGCACAACAATCTTATTAACCTCTCTAAGATCAATCACAAATCTGTAAACAGGTGGCTGTGAAGGGTCCGTTCGTTTTAAGACAGGTAAAATCGGACTATTGCAAATGTTGCCTCTTGTCTCTTCAATCACACCCTTATTAATCAAGTCGCTGACAATGTCTAACAATGCTTTTTGGCCTTCATTAGAGATCTTGTACTGGGGAATACGTGGCAGTCTGACATTAGCCTTTAAAGTCACCACATATGGCGGTATCTCCAAGAGGCCCACATCATTGGGACCAGTAGCCCAAAGGGCATCCGGAAGGGATGACAATTCAGGTGGCAGTGTATTTTTAGACAAATACATTGGGGAAATCACTTTCTTGCCTAATGTAAGTTGTACTCCTGAAGGAGAACAATACAGTGTAGCGTGCAATCTTTTCAACAAATCTAATCCCAGCAAATTCTCACCACAACCTGTTGTTAGGATCAGGGGTGCTTTCAGTTCGCAAGGTCCAACAGAAAGTGACATGGGACTAGAAATCGGGTTCCTAACTGGGGCGCCAGAAAAACCTACTGAAACATTTATATCGCCAGACAAAGGTGCGCCAGGGAGTTTGGAATGCATTATTGAACTCTTTGCAGCACCAGTGTCTAGCAGGAAAGGCTCCGTTACATTTGCTGTAGTCACATCAACATACGGTCCACTCTGATCCACTGGCACTGAAACAACTCCCTCTCTCTGTCTATGGCTGTCCTAGTAATCATTATTTTCTGCATCGCCATCCTCCACATAATAATCATTATTGTAATACTGGGCCGTATTACTAGTCGCGTTAGCTTGCTGATCAAAACTATTAATGGCGCTTTGGGGCGGAAGAGGACGCGCGTTTTGGGGAACACTTCCACGCCCTCTGCCTCTAGGAGCTTGCTGACCACCTCTACCTCTGGCGCCATACGCATTACCGTTCCGTTGCATTAATTTAGGGCAACTATATTTAAAATGACCTTCCTCTTTGCAGTATGAACATTGGTTGGGACCTACAGGGACACGTGGTTGATAATACCCATTCATTTGCTGGTTGTTCTGAAACTGTTGGGGTTGGTGATAGACACCTTGGGGTTGTCTATAATTATTCTGACCTCCACGTGGTGGATAGGCCTGCTGTAAAAGGACCTTTGTCTTTAATTCCTTCGTTTTCTTTTCTGTCCTATCTTTCTCGTCTTTATCTCTGTTTTCATAATACTGTGCAGTAGCCAGTATTTGCGCTGAAGAAGAAACAGCCCAAGAACTCTCTGAGTCTTTCAACTTTTTACACAGGTCAGGAAGTAAATTCTGCACAAACTTATCCACAAACAGCCGTTGGCCACCCTCAGTACTCATATCCTGCCCATTGTGGTCAATAAACGTTTCCTCAAACCTAGTAAAGAAGTCTGATACTGTCTCATCTTTCTTCTGCTTACATGCAGATAACTTGTCCCAATTTACGCGCATCGCAGGCATTAGTGTCTTCATATACGTGATTATTCTACCAGGCAATTCAGCTACTAAAGGCTCAGGTTTCGCGCCACCAGTTTGTCTTGCATCAGCAGCAATAATGTTAGCCCATGTATCCCCTAGTTCTGCATCGTGATCTGCATTACGAATTGACCCCCATAGAGGCTGTGGAACAACATTACCAAACAACATGTCTATATCGGCCAGGTTCATAACGCATGACCCTGCCGTCTGTGACAACTCTTTATAATAACCTGCTGGGTTTTTACGGGGATCAGGCAATGTCTGTTTAAGTGCTAACACCTCAGAGCGCTTCCATGGAACATGCACCCAAACACGTTGGAAATGCGCTGGCACAGCGGGGTTATTGCCGACAGCTGCAACTGCTTCCTTCCATACCGGGGGAACTTCTCTCATGGGATATTGTCGCGCTTTTACCTTTTTCCCCGCAAGGACATCTTGCTCAAACAATGACTGATGACAATCATCATTCCTAAAGGAAAATACGACCGCAATTGCTTTATCTATATCGCGGTCCACAATTACACCAGTTCCAAAATCGAACCTCACTCTACACAACTCCTGCGGGCTCGGATTTTTACCACTATCCTCCAATTCCTCACAGAGAAATTCGCACATTTTCTCAAACACATATCTCTGTTTTGGGGCATCCCACTGATGGAAGACATTGACAACTGATTCCACATCATACAATGAAGGGAAAACAATCCATCTACGCGCCATGCTATCTATTACCCTTTTCTCATCAGGGCTAGGCAACTGACTACGCAATTGCTTACGCCGTAAACCAGGAGTCGCACCAGATGACTCAAAGAGAGGCGACATTAACGTAGTAACCACATTAGCTAAACGCTGTCGCGCTGAAGGAGAAGCTGAAGCGGAAACAGGGGGAAAAACAGAGGGAAGAAAAGAGGATGTAGAAACGGGTACTGGAGTGGTGCAAGGAAGAGTGTTAGGGGAGGCAGCTGCTGGATTAGGCAAAGTCGCAGGAAGTGCGGGGGCAGTTGGAAGCACAACTGGCAGCCCTTGAGAGGGTTGCGTTACATGGATAGGAGCCGGCTGCACAGCAGCTGGCGGTAACGGCAAGGCTTGTATTATATCAACTGGAGGTGGCATATTCACAAGCTGGGGAGGTGCTGTGGCATTTTGAGCATACGGAGGTGGTGAACTCAACAAATGTGACATCAGGGGATCTCTTTCCTTTTCTTCTAACTCATTCTGCTTAGAATGTGGTAAAGCTGGGTAACATTTGTCAATCCCTAACTTACGCTGCCTGTGCATTTGCTCGCTCATCTGCTCCTCCTCATTGTCTTTAAATTGTACAGCTGCTTGCATTACTGACATACCTCTCTCTCTTTTATTCTTCTTCGCTAGCTTAATTTCCTTCTGTTTGGCTTCCTTTCGCCATAAGCGGAAAGAGTCAAACATCGCCGGCCGGGCTTTCTTCTTAAACAATTTAATTTCCAAATTATCTAAAATATCGGTATCAAAACTACCATTTTGGGGCCATTTTAAAACACCGTCTTTCCTGGTGTAGTGGATCCACACTTCATTATATGCAATTGGGCCTACGCCATGTTTTACATAGAGCTCATAAGTTGGAGTTCCAACCGGAGGAACCGGACATGATTCCTCCAGCTGGAAACCTTTTCTACAACCCAAACAGAATAATCTACCAAATAGTCCAGAACCAGGCATCTTCGCTCACTAGTCTAGATCCAAACGTCAGAGGATTATCGATTACGATATTCTCGTGAATACACGAGTCCTCTGGCTTTGGGGTTTGCAAACACCAAATCACCAAATTACCAAATCAAACCAAACGATCCCGAAGGATACCAAAACAAATGGGAGACGCTCCACTTATACTTAACTGAATATTGCTGATCGATGACGTCACCAGAAGACTCTCTCGATTGTTTCGCTCTCTCAAACTCGTCAAGGGTCCAAAACAGGTCGATTAATCAGGGCAGCAGTCCTTCGTAGCCGTCGGGACGCGGAGAACCTCGCAGAAAAGACTTTCGGACCACGTCGACATGCAGGGGTCGATGAAGTGGCGGCCTTCCTCCGGAATTTCCACACGAAGCTCCTCACGAACCTCTGGCTTGGACTGGTACCGCTGAAATCGCCCCACGTTGGGCGCCAAACTGAAGTACTGGGTATTTTAGTCCCAGCGGTGCAGGGGCACACACCCTATGACTTCTGGGTTTCACCCTGTTCCGGACCTACAGAAACACAGAGTCTTCTGGGTGAAGTCAAAGAATCGTTTATTGGCTGCAGACCAATTACAGGTATCCTAGAAGTACACCAGCGTGTATGTTCTCAGGAGACTGCTGAAAATCATAGGAACAGGCTACATCTTAAATAGGCCTTTTCTGGCCCCAAGCATACATTCCTGAGTTTTATGAAACGGCAATATACAAGGATATGTTACAAAGAAAAGGCAGAGTCATGATGACCATCCCACATTCCAGTTCGGCCAGCCCACAATGATTTACACAACAAGGTTCAGATCCCACATTAGATTTACAGATCCCCCCAATAAACATGAGCATCTCCTGTTTTGGGAAGCAAGTCATAAAGCAGGAACAGCCAGGTGCGAAAGAGATTAGCCAGGGGCTTGTGTAGGATGAAAAGGGTTTTATGACGGGCCAAGCCCTGATACGAATCACAGGTGGAGAGAGGAAGGGGAGCTCGTGAGACCAGTTTGACCCGGGGCAGCAGAGCCAGCTGCCCAGGTCACAGAGAAGTCAGAGAGGAAGCCCATGTACTGTGAGGCCCGTATTTGCTCCATTATAGCCTATGTGAGGGCAATGACAAGATGGCCACTGCTTCCAAAATGGAACCCGCGTAGCGAAGCAAAATAACGTGTACGCAGTGCATTCATAGCTAGAACGATATATAAAGCACTCGTACGTACCGCATTTACCATTTGCGGTTCGCTAATACCAAGATAGACAGAGGTAGGGCCCTGTTCCCTACGCGGTCCCGAATATTAAAGTACGACAAAGGCCATCAACAAACAACTAAATCTCCCATAATACCCTCATCTTCAGAAGCCCCCTCAAGATTGGCATACAATAATCTGCTCTCAAAGCGATCTGACCCTTTCCTACAGAAAGCACCCAAAGGTTCTGGCTGCCACCCTTCACAGCAGAGACCAATAGATAAATATGCAGAGTCCCACAGGAATCGACCCTTAGCCACACCCCTTTCAACATATATATGACACCACTTGCCAACATCATCAGATACAAAGACATCACCATCATCTCCGGCACTAATGACACCTAGCTCACCCGCTCCCTGTTGGATAAGACAACCTACACCAGAACCAACTACACCAACTACATGACCATAGTAGCAGACTGGAAGCAAATGAAATGCCTGCAGCTCAAATTCGACAAGACAGAAGTAGTCATCTTTGGCAACAAGACTTCAAAGACATCACCATCATCTCCAGCACTGATGACACCCAGCTCACCCACTCCCTGTTGGATAAGACAACCTACACCTGAACCAACTGCACCAACTACATGACCATAGCAGCAGATTGGAAGCAAATGAAATGCCTGCAGCTCAAATTCGACAAGACAGATGTACTCGTCTTTGGCAACAAGACTTCCTCATGGGACTCCACCTGGTGGCCGTCGGAGCTAGGGCCAACACCCACAGACCATGCTAGAAATCTAGGGATCATCAGACGACAAGCTCAACATGACTGCTCAAGTCAGTGTGCACCTCCTACTTCCACATCCTTTGCATGCTATGAATGATCTTCAAATGGTTACCTCTAAGCACCGGGAGGACTGTCATACAAGCACTCATCACCAGCAGGGGGGACAACGGCTGCAATCTCTACGCCAGAATCTCCAAACAACTCCTACACAGACTCCAGAACACCACTGCAAGACCTCTACTCGGTCTTCCATGCTGTACCCACATCACACCACATCACAAGAAGCTTCATTGGATCCTGATTCACAAACAAAACCAATTAAAAACTTCTCACTCACATATTCACAGCCCTACACAACACAAGACCGGAACATACACTTTCACCAACTCACCAGACATCTACGCTCTGCCTCCCTCTCTCTAGCACACATTCATCGCATCCGCAAAAACAAAAATGGAGGTCCCTCATTCTTCTAAATCACATACCTGATTTAAGGAATGACCTCCCCCAACACTGAATAACTGGCCCTTCCTATAAGCACCTTGGAGACCTCACACATACACACATGCCCAAGCGCCTGGATACCCTCTTGGATGATTAGTGCACTATACTTTTTCAGTGTAACATAACATAATATTGATAATATCCCTGCAACATTTGTAGTGACATTTTTGATGAGAAAACTGTGCAGGGTGGGGGTGAGGGTTAGAGTTACTCGATATAACTAGAAATTGTGAATTTCTGTGTTTTTAGAGTTTCAAAAGTTACGTTGTTACGGAACAGTTGCCCTAACTATAACTATGACAACTGTAATCAAATTGGTGCAATGTAAAGGCTACACAGCGTCTAATCCTTTGCCCTTGTCATTAAACGTTTACCCTTCAGCCACTTCACCATCACCTTTTAGCATTAAACGCTTGCATTCTTGCTTCTTAACCTTAACAACTCACTCATACCCCTTACCTTTAACCTCTTATGCCCACCCCATCCTAATACTATTATAAAATTGTTATCCACATACTTTTACTTATTTATTTTTTCATTATATATTATTTATAATGACATGAAAAATTATTAGATTGTCTATGATGAAATTGTAAGACCACAAGGAAAGCCCATTAAAATGAAATTGATGCAAATAAATATTAAGCTCTTATTACTATATGTCTTTATAAGAACATCATTTCTGTAAGTTATTTGATGAAGAATGTGCACCATGTGTCAACCAGTTTTTTTGAGAGAATATGAAAACAGCAGACTGGAGATCTTTGGGGTGTAAGGCTGATTGTGATGCCCCAAAATATGGTCTCATTGGAGCATTTTTAGTTTTATAAATGCTCAGTTTTGAAACATCAGCCTCTATTCTCTAACCTCTAGGTGTATGCAAATGACACCAAGGACCAGGTTTATCAAGGTTTTATATCACCCTTGTGCCATGCAAGGAGGTGCACTTGCAACACAAAGCCTAAGTGAGATTTATCATGCCACACAAGGTCACCTTGCTTGGGCCTCATTGGCTTGATAAACGCAAATTGCTGCCTAGCGTTACTCTGCCCCAGGGAGGTGTTCCTTGGTTGGAGCCTAGGTGCTCTAATACATTCACAGTGCGTCAAAATGCTACCCCTCACTAGTTGAAGCATCACAAGAGAAATATCTTTGTTTCTCCTCGTTTATTTCTCTTTCTACATGTGCTGTGTTCTGCTGCACACATAGAAAAAGGAAAATGCTTCGGATGTATTTATTTGTGCAGGAAGGTGTACCTTCTTGCACAAAAA
This sequence comes from Triturus cristatus, assembly GCF_964204655.1. Classification (NCBI taxonomy): domain Eukaryota; kingdom Metazoa; phylum Chordata; class Amphibia; order Caudata; family Salamandridae; genus Triturus; species Triturus cristatus. The sequence continues at coordinate 30,470,870 of NC_140589.1, read as the reverse complement.
CAATCCTGCCTATAATGCAGGCACTCTTGCACCATGACAGAAGGGCGCCCTAGGCAGCTAAAAGTGAGCCAGAGCTAGGAAAGGACAGGAGTGCGCCATATAATGTTAAATATGGTGCATTCCTGCCCTTTCACACTGCGCAGCAAGGTGGTTAGCTGTCTGAACAAAGTTAAATATGGCCCCACATTTATATTTGACCTAGAGGCTCCATCTCCTCAGAACAGGAAGCAAAGACGCTGGCATCTGCCTTGCTCTCTCACCCTTGTGGAAGTCCACCAATTTTCTCATGAAAATCCAAAAGAGACTGAGGTGGGGCTTTACTCACTCCCAGTAGCAGTCCGTGGAGGGAGTTCCGTGGGGCGGTGAGGCGGGGCGGGGGAGGGGCAGGGTTGGGAAATGTAAACACCGGAATATGGATGAATGGAGGTAAGTATACATTTAAATAAATAAAACGAATTTCGCTTCGGCCTCCATAACTTTTCTTCCACAAAAGGTATCCATGCCAAATACAACGTTCAGTCTTACCACTGACTGATTGACAATGGTTGCATGTGACCTTGGGTAACAACATGCTAGTTCAGTAGCTGATAGGGATCACATAAATGTTTTAGCAAGCAGTGTGCATATTTACCCCAGGGTCGCACAAACACATTTCCCCACACATGTTAAATAGTGTCTTCGGAGTCTGCAAGTCCACCATGGTCTGCTTACTGCAATCATGACCAGGAATGCAATACGCTGATTCTGGAAAGTAGTTTTATTTACACGTAAGCCAAGGAGCAACATAGCAGTCCTTGGGTCTACAACCCCAACATAGTTAGTGAGCCATTGGATATCCAGAGAGAGTCCACGGGGGATACATGTCACGGGACATGTTGAGGAGAGGAGTGTTCCAGTGAGGAGGAGGACCAAATCGCCATCAGGAAAGAAAGTCCACATAGACAGGGCGCACAGGTGGGCAAGCACATGGAGGACAGTACCTGTTGAGAGGGACACTGGCATGGAGAAAACTGGCCATGTGGCTCACAGATATGCTACTGGGCAGACTTCTTCTGTCTGCAAACAGCTGCTGTCCATATTTACATCCCCTGAAGTGTGTGTTGCCTCATGTGAGGGTGGTGTTGAAGGTCCTGGTGCAGATGGGGGCACACATAGATCTGGTGGCTGGTGCCAGTTTGACAGGGCATTTACTCATGCCTCTGCCCATTACACAAGTGATGTCAGCAAGGGACCTGTCCGAGCCATGGAGCGGAGAGTAGGCACCTCTTACAGTCTCCGAGGTGACCTAATTAAGACTGAGGCACCTACTGACTCTCTCCAGGGTGCCTGCCACGGTCTCCATCCCTGCCCACACTTCATCTATCAGCTCATGCTGGACTCCTACCACACAACATTGGAAGACTATTTGAGGGTCTTCAGAGTCCTGGGCAGGGAGTGGGCAGGCAGGTGGTGTTTGGTGGGTGAAAGGCAGATCATCTGGAGACCCCACAATGCTGTTGGCCCTTCACGTGACCGGATATGGTGTTTGGATGGAGTCCAGGATATTCCTCAAGGACATGCAGCCCGTCGGGAGTTGGCTTTTCATCCTCTGTAATGGAAAAGATTTAAGGTGATTCTGATCAGATGAGTCAAAAGGCTGTCAATCAGGGCCTCGTTTACACGTTTATTGCATAGGGCAGCATTGCAAGCCTTCCGCTGTGCTGCTCAATATCAAAAGAAAAGTGAATGAATTCCCTTATCTATGAGATACTGCGCAACCTGTCCTCTTCCACAGTGCTGGGGCACAAATGTCTGCCATACATCAATGCAGGCACCCTTGCACCATGGTGCAAAGGTGCATGCATTGTAGGGATAATTGTTTTTGGCAGGAAGAGGCACCTTACTGCCAACAAACAAGATATGGAGTCAATTTCCTCTTTCTGTTTGTGCTGCTGAATGCAGCCCACAACGGAAGAAAGAAAATTGTGGAGAAGTGATGCTATTTCTCCTCATTCGGCCTCCCCTACTTCTCCCCTGGGGAGGAGTCAGATATTGATGCATTCACAGGTTTCCAGCTTATTGTAAATCTGTGAATGTGTCAAATGCCATGGGTGTTACATGGGAGCACCCACCATGCCTCCCCATCGTAGTGCAAGGCAACACAGCGACTTGCACTACTTTGTCTCTCGCTATATCTATATGGCATAAAATTCATGAAGGGTAGCTTTATTTGGTCTTGTAGATATAGGTAAGCCTGGTGTGCAGCCGCAACATCACAATAATTTTTTAACATGTTATTGTTTTAACTATTTTAATTTTGCCAGTATTCACCCACCTGTAAAGGAAGCCTTCCAGATAGGTGTGGGGCTGCTGGGCTCCGGTTTCTTTTCTTTGCCCTTTCCAGGTCCTTCCAACATAATAGCCATGCACCTTGGACGGCGGGCTACATACTCATGACCGGTGCGCGGACGTGCTGGATTTCTCACATTGTAACTACATGCCTTCGAATTGTTTCACTGCTTGCTTGTGCATTTGTGTGCTATAAGTATGTTTTTTCTTGCATGCGCTAAGCACACAGAGGTGCCTGACTCCGGTGGAGGGCTTGGTGGCATCTTTCTAGCAGCACCTTGACTCCTTTTAACTTCTTTTCACTCACGTTTATTTTTTATCATGTTATTATTTTAATGATTTTAATTTTGCCAGTATTCACCTACCTGGATGGGAAGCCTCCCAGATAGATGTGGGCTGATGGGCTCTTTTATTTGCCCCTCCCAGGCCATTTGGCAGGCAGGCTCCTTATTCATGGTTGGTGCGTGGACGCGCCGCATTGCACGCCAAAGTTGCATCATAGACAATCCCGTTTGCGCCAGTCCACGCATGGATGGCGCCAGGGGCCAGTACCACTGCCCGTCCTTCCCCCCAAATCAGACAGTTTACGGCCATGAAACTCTTTCAATTGATGCCCCTACTTACCGCGGATTACCTACATGTCTCTCTGTTAACTTATGAGGAAACCGGGAGGTGCGGTAAGTAGGGTTTCGCCTTAACAGGTTTGCCCTCTGCGACACCCACTGACCAAATTTCAGTCAGCCTACCTCCGATGGCACACTGCTTCTCAATCACCTGCTGATCATTACCTAATCATTAAAGTTACATCTTTGAGTTCCTAACCGACAATCAGCCAGATGTACTCTTTCTGTCAGAGACCTGGCTTGGTGAGTTCTCTGCTCCAGAGATTGTTAGCTCTAAACCTACTATCAAATAGTCAGGCAGGACTGCGTATTTCAAAGAGGTGCGGGTTGCAATCATCCCTAAACAATCTGTGAGTTGCACAATACATGATGCTGGAATTACAGACTGTGACGCCCTCTTCTGTACCCTCAATATTTCGAGCAACACCACACTGGTTGACTTTCTAATCTATTGTCTACCTAGACCTGCTTTGAACTTCACTACATCATTTGCTGGCATTCTGCCCTCCTACGCACTGTGCTACTCTAACCTGGTAGTTATAGGTGATTTGAACTTACACTTTGATGACCCAACTTGTCAGCTGGCTTCCGACCTCATTGATGACTTAGCGATCCTTCAGCTGATCCAACGTGTGACAGCCCCTACCTACATTCACGGCCATTTGCTGGATTCAATTTCTCCAACTCCACTTCACTGGTGGCTGAGGATTCAATGCTGGTCATTTGGTCTGACCACTGAATCACCTTGTTCGCCTTGCCCATGGCTAGCCCCATTGTAATCCGTGAGGAGCGTATTAAGTATAAATCCCAAAAATAGGCAACAGTCACTCTGAAGGCCCTCACCACTGCACTGCTCAGGACATACTCTCAATCAAATCTGGACATCTAAGCTCACGGGGTCCACATTGACAGTGTCTCCTTGCACATGGTCTGATCATTTTCTAATAAAATTCCAGATTAACAATATAACTACCTTCAAATCCCCAGCCACGGAAGAGCTTATGGTTAGGAAATGGAACCACATTGACATGAATGCCTTCTGAAGCTCACTGGCAAACACAGTATCCATAAACCAGCCATCTGTTAACCTAAGTGAGGAAAACATCACAGCTTGGTTAACAGCAGCTAGCATTGAACATGCCCCCTTCAGGATAATAAAAACTGCTAGGCGTCATAAGGCCTAGAGATGGTTCTCAGAAGATTGAAAAGCTCAAAAACGAGCCCAGTGACAAAATGAAAGGAAGTGGAGATGGGACTATTCCCCTGACAAAAAAGACATCTACTTAGCTCAACTTATGGAATATAAAAAATCCATCCAATATACTAAAGCCACTTTTTTCTTCTCAAAGATCCCGAACTCCACCAATAAATCGAAACAAATATTCACAATTGTCACTGAGATATCCACCCCTGACAGAGTTACAATAAAATCAGCTGCATCTCAGTTGCTCTGCAACTCCTTGAATACTTTCTTCATCGACAAAATCACTATGGTTAAAGCCAGCATTCCTGTTAGCCCTGTACATGAGGCTTTACCAGCGGCCTTGAGAAACCCTTGCTCCCTGCATCAATTCCCTGCAAGCAGCAGAGAAGCTGATCAGAGTTAAGTCTTGATCCCCTGCGGACGGCTGCCCGCCTTATATTTTAGGAGAAGTTTTCACCGCAGACCCTGACCCTGCCCTTTTTCTTCTGAACCACTAATTTTAGAAAAGCTATCATAGCTCCCCTTATAAAACAAAAACTGGAGCAGACCCCCTGATCCCACTAAACTATCACCCCATATCTCTGCTCCCCTACCTGGCCAAGGTCTTGTAGATAGGTATTGTAGAAGGTCTCATGTGGCGAACTGCCTCTGTCCATTCATCAAACAGACTCAATTCCTTGATCCTCACCAAGCAGATTTTATTCTCTCTCATCCAACTAAGGCAGTAATACTGACTGTGTTGGACAAATTAAGGAGGGAAGCCAACAAGGGCACCTCTCAGGCCTTGGTACTCTTAGACCTATCAGCAGCTTTTGTCACGGTCGACCATGGAATTCTGGTGGACTGTGTCAGGGATGCAGGACTTCTGGGTCCGGCTCTCACATGGATTACGTCTTTCTTGGAGGACCATTCCCAGTCTGTTCGCCTCTCCCACTTTACAGCGCCTAATGTTAAATCAACTTGCGGAGTGCCACAGAGATCTTCACTATCCCCACACCTGTGCAATCTGTATCTACTCCCTCAGATTATGTCCCTAAGAGAAAGAAATGTAAGCACATCATTGACAACACATCCAAATCCATTCTCAATTTCCAATACACTATGCTGCACATCCGCACCTGGAGGAACAGTAACCATCTAAAGCTAATCCTGGATCAAACAGAATTGATCTTGATAGGCGGGGTCCGGAACCCTTAGAGCCCAAATTTCCCGCCAATTGAGCTGGGCTCTAACCCAGAACCATCTTCCTCAGCTAAGATTTACAATCAACTGCGACCTATCCATGAAGTCCCATATTGGGACGGTAGTTCTCAACCTGTTGTTTCCAGATGTGGAAGATAAGGAAAATCAGAAGACTCCTCACTAAGGAAGTATTGGTTCAGGCTGTCCTAGCCTTGGTCACTTCTCACATTAACTACGCTAATTCACTTTTTTTCGGTCTGCCACCATATCTAGTCAAAAGACTGCAACTGGTGCAAAATCAGGCGGCTAGGCTGATCTACTATTACCCAAGATGGCAACATGCTCCCCCTCTTGTGAGGAAGCTACATTGGCTCCCTGTATCCCAACGCTGTGCCTTCAAAATAGGGTGTCTCATTTTAAAATCTCTGCATGGCGCCTGTCTGAAATTTGTTTCCAATCTTATTCAGAGATATAGACCTGCCAGCAATTTGCGCCCAGCCCACATGAAACTCCTGGTCACACGTCCTACAAACTGAAGAGACTAGGCAATGGTAGATTTGCGGTGTTGGCCCCTCACTTCTAGAACACCCTCCCCCTTGGACATGTACAGACCTATTGACATTTAGTTGACTTCTTAAGACCTGGTTGTTTATCCAGGCATATAAATAACCTACCAGGCTACTCCTATATTTAGCACCAAGCAACCGACCGGTGTATGTGCGCTCTACAAATAATTTGAACATAAAATAACTGCCGACTGGAGTCCCTCAACCTAACAATAACATCAATTCGGCCAACCAACACCTTGAAGACTGGATCACCAGGGCCCTGGATAAGATTACTTCTTTAGAGGAACAGTGTTTCACTCGCACAAACCATCTGCAGAATGGTTTAATGACCTTGAACATGTATGGTGTAAGGATTTTAGTACCAATAGTAAAGAGTCTTATTTCTTTGCCTTGAAGGAATATCAGATGCTAATCCACACCACGCGTAGCAGTTTTTATGCACATAACATTGAGTCCTCATCCAATTCCTCAAAAGATCTCTTCCAAATTGTAAAATCCCTATCATCTCTAGAATGCGTATCTGCTTACACAGTTCCATCTTTACAGAGATGCTAGCTGATTGCTTGTTTCTGCTTTGATAAAGTCACAAACATTTGCAACTCCTTTCCTGAGAATATAAGAGAATTCCAGTGCTAAAAGGCCTGGTTTGGTGCTCATGACAAACGCCTCGCCACCTTCGATCCTCCTTCACAAGATGAACTTTGCACGCTTCTAGTTAAAATAAAATCTGGATCCCCTTCTGACCTGAGCCCCTCTGAGAATCCTGGTCCAGGGAATGGAGCCTATCTTACAAAGATAAGCAGCTTGCTTAACATCTCCTTTGCAACTGGCATAGTCCCTTTGAAGTGAAAACATGCTATCGTATAATCTCTTCTTAAAAAAAACCTTCATTAGATTTGTCTCTTCCTAAAAAACTTCATGCCCATTTCGTTCCTCCCTTTTTTCTAGAAAATAACAGACTACCATATTAAGGCTCAACTGATTAGTTTTATGGATTCAAATAACATACGAAGCAAAACCAAATAACATACTTCATGATTCACAATCAGGATTTCCTGCTCAGTACAGCCCTAATCGGCCTTACAGTTGGCCTCTGAGTCTCTCAGATTCTGTGCTGACCGAGGCCAAGCCGCCACCCTGATTATTCTAGACTTCAGTGCAGCATTTGATATCGTATCCCAGAGCCTCGTGCTAGACGGCCTTGGAAGTTACAGTATCATGGGCCTAGCCCTAAAATGGCTGGCCTTCTTACTTCATGATCGCACCTTCCAAGTGGTGCAGACTCCCTTCACCTCAGAAGTATACCCTCTATCTCAGGGGGTGCCTCAGGGCTCGATTTTGAGCCCTACTTTGTTCAATCTCTATATGTGCCCCCTGCCTGATGTCATCAAGCAACACAAAGTCCCCATTGTGCCCTATGCTGATGACACGCTGCTTATCGTTGCTCTCTCCCAGGAGGAGGGGCTGCACCTAAATTCAGATCCTGTTTGAAGGATCTTGCAGAATGGATGAATATGAGCTGCCTTAAGCTGAAATCAAATAAAACAGAAGTGCTCGTTGTCAGGAAACAGCCTTCAGTCTGGTCCTCAGCTTGGTGGCCAACGTAACTTGGCCCAACTCAAGACCCAAGTCCAAAGTAAGTCCAATCTTACTTTTGAGAGCCAAGTATCCTGTATAGCTGGGAAGTGTTTTGAACCTCTCAAAACTCTGGCCAAAATCATGGATCTTCTTCCTATATTGGCCAGAAAAACTGTTGTTATGGCTCTTGTTATGTCCCAACTGGACTACTAAAACACAATTTACATTGGAGCCAGTCAGGGCAGATTAGATAAACTTCAGAGAGTGCAATATGCTGCAGCACGTCTCCTGCTGAAACTCCTGAGGCAGGCCCCAGCAGGCCCTGCCCTGTATAATCTTCACAGGATGTCTTTCGGGAAAATAATTTCCTTTAAAGGTATGTGCTTCTGCCAAAGGATCCTTAATGGCAATGGACCATGCTATCTATATCCACTTCTTAAATCCTACCAACTCAGTAGACAACTCAGATCATCAGACGCCACGCTGACAACAGTGCCCGTCATAAAAAAAATCTCGTCTGGGTGGTTCTTCCTTTGGCTTTTGGGCATCAAAACTGTTGAACACTCCACCTCTCCACCTGAAGCAAGAACCAATTGAGAAAACATGTAGGAAGAAACTTAAAACATGGCTGTTTAGGCTTACCTAATCTTCTGACTTTAACTGTTTTCGTCTTTTATTAACCTTAACTGTCTGGTCAGCTCTGGTTCTCCAAGCCAAAGGCAAACCCATCTGCGCCCGTCTGTGACCCATCCGCAACCCGCCAGTGACCAGCACTAGGAACCCTGGTCCTCCGACTCACCGGTGCTACGACTCAGCAACACTCCATGCACTCAACCCCAGAAGAAACAACAACTGCCAGCTGTCAACACCAAACACCACCCATGGCCAGTTCTCCTGCCGACACTGCCGCTGCACCTTTACCCACCTCTGGACACCCACTGCCACAACCAACCCACTGTATGCCAGCGCACTCACACCCCTGAGCTGCATCCTCCTCAACGTTTGCTCCCTGCACAAACACACAGTAGAAATCTGGGACCACCTCATCACCCTCTCGCCCGACTTCGCCTTCCTCACAGAGACCTGGACCAACGCCACTCTGCACCTGACATTGCAACCGCAGTCCATGACAGGTACAAGATCCAGAGGAAGTGCCACCCCAACCACCCTGGAGGCGGACTCGTCATCGTACACAAAAACTCCCTCCGACTCACCACATCCGGCACAATTGACTCCATGTCCCCCATGGAATACGTGAATTTCCGGATCCAGATCAACCCAGAATGACCCTAAGTGGCACCATCGCCTACTGTCCTTGTGGACCGCGTGCCACATTTACCTGTACCAACACAGACCTCATCGCACCCTATGCCAGTGCATCCACAGACAATGTATTCCTCAGAGAAATGAACTTCTAACTCGACAATCCCAGCTCCACTGCCCTCCTGGACAACCTCGCCAATATCAGACTGAGACAGCTTCTCACCACCCCCACCCACAAGGCAGGACATACCCTGGACCCCATCTTCGCCGAAGAACACAGCATAAGCTTCAGCCACACTACGCAACCTATCTGGATGGACCACCACTGCATCTACTTCTTCTTCACCAAGCCCACTGTTCACAGGCTCACTCCTTGTCCCATACACAGGAACTGGAGCAAAATCACAGGAGAGCACCTCAACTCTGCCCTCAACTGCACTCCTCCCCCACCACATCTGACACCAACTCCACGGACCACGTACACCACAGATGGATCTCCAACTGCGCTGTCACTCTTGCCTCCTCCCGAACTCTGACAGACAACGCACCACGAAAGCCATCTGGTTCACCACTTACCTCCGAGAATAAAAGCGCACATGCCGACAACTTGAGAAAGCTTGGAGAAACAGCAAAACTCCTGAAGCATGCGCCACCTGCAAGACCACCATGACAGAACACCACAAACTCATCAGAACCACAAAGAAGAATTTCATCCAGAACAGGATACTCACCAACTCTCGCAACTCCAAGGAGCTCTTCAGCATCGCACAAGAATTCACCAAACCCCCCAGCAAATCCTCCGATGTCCCTCCCTCTCAGGACCTCTGCAACAAACGAGCTTCTTCTTCCATCTCCAGATCAGAACTCTCTACAGCAACTTTGACGAGCAGAACCTAGACACCCACCATACACCTCCAACCAACAATGCAAACCAGCCTACCATCACCACCTGGACCCCTGTCACCACAGAAAACACGTCAAGACCAAGAGAAGTATACACTCAGGAGCACCCACCGACCCCTGCCCCCCCTACTTCCTCCACAGAGCTGCCTCCACCATTGCATACAAATTACAAAGTACCACCAACTGCTCCCCCGAAACAGGCACTTTCCCCGATGACTGGAAATGTGCAGAGGTCAAGCTCCTCCTCAAAAAGCCCGCCGCAGACCCAATGGACCTCAAGAACTACCGACCCATTCCCTCCTCCCCTTCACAGCCAAGGTCACTGAGAAGATCGTCAACAACCAGCTCACCAACTTCATAGAAACCAATTCAATGCTCGACTCATCCCAATCCGGATTTTGCAGCAAACACAGCACCGAGACCGCCCTCCTAGCTGCCACGGAAGACATCCGCAACCTCCTTGACCAGGGCCATATGGCAACCCTCATCCTACTAAACCAGCAGCCTTCGACACCGTCTCCCACCACACACTAAGCACCAGACTCTATGTTGCCGGCATCTGGGCAACCGCCCTCGACTGGATCCGCTCCATTGTCACTAGCCGAACACAAAGAATCAAACTCCCACCCTTCCTCACTGAACCCACAGAGATCAGCTGCTGAGTACCCCGAGGACCCCCACTCAGCCACACGCTCTTCAACATCTACATGGCCCCTCTTGTTGTGATCGTCAAAAAATACGGACTCAGCATAGTATCCTACACCGACAACACCCAGCTCAACCTCTACCTTACCAAAGAACCCGACACGGCTTCCAGGAAGGTATGAAAAACATCACCTACTGGATGAGTAACAGCTAACAGCTGACTAAAGCTCAACTCAAAGAAAATGGAAGTCTTCTTTCCCGGATCCACCCCCTCAGCATGGGACAACACCTGGTGGCACACCACCCTGAGCAAACCTCCTACAGACCACGCTCACAACCTCTGTATCATACTCGAATCCTCCCTCACCTTGCACCGACAGGTCAAAGCCATATCCTCCAAATACTTCAACACCCTCCGCATCTATGCAACACCTTCAAATGGATCCCCCCTCGAATCCAGAAGGATCGTCACCCATGCACTCACAACCAGCAGAATGGACTACAGAAATGCCCTTTACTCTGGAATAAACAAATCTCTACTCCTCAAACTCCAGACAATCTACAACACCAAAGCTAGACTTGTCCTTGGCATACCACGACAACACCACATCACCCAACACCTATGAGAACTCCACTGGCTCCCTGTAGAAAAGAGAGTGACCTTCAAGCCCCTCACTCACGCCTACATGTCCTTCCATAACATCAGACCCCAATACCTCAACAAAAGAATCTCCTTGTAAGCACTCAAGAGAAGCCTCCGATCCGCCGACCTTGCCCTAGCCGAGATTAAGACCGGGTGGCGATCCTTCTCCTGCATCACAGGAAAGACCTGAAATGAACTCCCCCTCAGCATCAGGCAAACCCCACTGCAAACTTTCACGAAAAGACTCAAGACCTGGCTCTTCGGATGAGACAAAGCTGCGTGAAACCCTCCTCCCCACCTAGCGCATTGAGACCCTCACGGGTGAGTAGTGCCCTTTACAAATCCCTGATTGATTGATTGAATGTTTGGCTGATTGATTCTTCTCCTCTTATCACTCCATTGGGAGCAACCAGTGCACTTTAAAAATTATTAACATAACATAACACTGGGCTTGTCAATATTTTCCCATGTCTTTGAACATACAGACACCACTACTCTGCACATTGCACCTAATCCCCAGTGAGCCTGCATTCCCTGTGAACAGTACTCAGCCCTTAGCTCCAGTTAAAGTGATGTTGGCTTGGGACATTAATTACTTACGTACCTGCTGTCTGCCTTTCATTCAATACACCATGGCAATCTAGCTTGTTGTGCTGTCATGCACGCACATTTTGCATTCATGTAGCCAGGGGTTCATTATTTCACACATATCTTGCACGACTCTACACAGCTTCCAAACTTGATACACTGCAGGAATGTGTGAGGGCATGCTGTTATGGTGGACTTCTGAATGAAGGATACTGATGTTAGTTAATTACACACACAGTTGACTCCATATTAGTGTACAGTGGTCACAGTGTTGCGACTCTGAGGGAAAAGGCTCAATGAAACTATTTAGATTGCTTGCATGGATGCTCACCCCATTGCATCAGTTTATCGTCAGTCTATCACACATTGTTTGACTCAGTCCCCCCACACTTGTTCGTTTACATGTCTCCTCTTGCAATTCTTTTTTTGAGCCGAGGACAACCCCTACTGCCACTCACTTATGGAGCCCAGATTCTACATTGAGTCCCATGTGCCTATAATGCCAATATTGTGAGTGACCACACCCAAGAGACTGACATGTCAGCCTGTTTTTGTGGGCTCTGGTTCAACCTGAACCCCACATGGAAGTAGTGCTGGAATTGGTGGCATGTACCTATTCAGGTTTGCCACAAAGTTGGGCCTATCCACCTCAGCCTCCTGCCATCCCTGACTCAAGGGCTTTGTGGCGGCCAATTAGTTCTTCCTAAACCTTTTCAGAACCCTGTATCACATCCAACGAGTTTGACATATGTGATATGGTGAGACACGTTCACTCCAGACTCCCTCCTTGCATGTGCTACATCTTTACCCAGGGCCACATCATATGTAGGAAGTAGTGCCCCAATGGGCTCCTCTCTGTCATCCCTGCCCAGCTATGACACAAGTGTGGTACTGTCAGATACAGCAGTGCATCTATATTTGCCAGACTACCTTATTGTACACATATGCCTTACCAATTCCTTCCTATGCAATGTCTCCACATCCACACACTCTGGCGATTGTACCTGCTCAGCCAGTCCTACAATGCACAACACTACTAGAGGCCTACCAGAGCCACACACCATCTTTAGTGTCAATACACATGTACCTCTGGTGTGCATCACTTGCATTCACCCCCACAACCAGGTACCTATTTACTAACCCTGGGCGTAAAACTCCGCTCCGCTTCCGAGTTTGCGGAGTATTGGCAACTCTGCGTTCCGCGTAGAAATCGGAGTTGCCGAAAAACTCTGCACTGCAAAGGAGGTTTTTTTTGTTCGCGTGCCTGAAATGCATTTTTACGCTCGCGACAGTGACTTAGCGGGTGCCTGCGATCGCCGACGAGACTTCCCGAGATTTGCTAGGCGGCCTCATGGTCCCGCCAGAGTTTGCAATCGCAAATACGTCAGTCAAGCGCGCCAGCAGACTTCCAGCGGGGTTTAATTGAAGATCCAAATCCCAAAAGCACAGGATCGACAGCGACTACAATCTGGAGAAAGTTATCTCCCCGATCAGCATCAAAACCTTCTTGAAATGACGATTTGGAGTAAAAAACTTTTCCGATTGACATTTATCTATATTTGTTTGTGCAAGGAGTCCTTTTTTTTCAAGAGGAAAGAAGTTCCCCAGAGTCTCCAACTTCCTGTCCCTGACCAGAAGGCTCCTCCTAGTGCTTTGTCCATCTCCTGGTCACTTCTTATTTGGATTTGGCGCTGGAAGGATCATTCTTTGTGTCTGCTGCATGATATATATCATTGGATTTGAGGGCTTTGAATTTGAGATTGCACAAGTAAGTTGGAAAACTGGTGTTGTTTGTTTTTGATTGGGGCCATGCACCTAGATTTATTTGTATGTTTCATTGTTTTTTTTATTTATTGTGGTAGGTGGTCTGTAGTTTCAGTAGAGGCCTACTTATTTCTTTGTAAGTATTTTTAATTCTTTTATAAAGGAAACACATTGGACAGTTCACTACATTTTTCTCCATGTTTTGAAATTAATTTGCAATATTTATTTAGTTCACTATGTAGCCCAGTAGTTTGCCAAAAATGGGCATTTCTCAGCCAGTAGGCCTAGAGCTACTCATCATGGGTGCATGAAACCACTGTTTCTGTGATGTCTGTTGAATTTAAACATCATTTTGGCCATGGATGGCATTGGATTGAAAATACAAAATATGTTTGTTTGCGGAATTTCACCTTTTCTTTCACGTGTGTTAAATTAAATGCCTTTGATGGACGTGTGAGTGGTTGTAACTTGCAAAACTTTTTAGCCCTGTGGATTTATGTTTTTGGCATTGCTGCATTAACGATGTGCTGTTTAGCATACCTCCTTTGTCTGGCCAGTGTGTGAGTGTGTTTGTAATAGTGGGCCAGCATTGTCCTTGGCTGAGCCTCCCCATGTGACCAGGGGCCATTTTGTAAATTCTGTGTCCATATAGGCCTGTTTCAGTTCATTGTTTTCCATGCCTCCTGCTTGTTGTGAACATGTGGCTGGCGACCATTTTGTGTGCTTCTGCCATAGGCTTGCATGTCTTCCCTTTGTTCCTCTTGGCTTATTGCTTCTTGTTGTGGTGACCTGGCCATGTGGCTGGCGGCCATTTTGTGAAGGCAGCCAGTGTGCGTTTGCCATAGGCCAGCATTGTCTCCCCTTTGTAGGCCTATTGCTTGTTGCTGTGGCCTGGCCATGTGGTTGGCGGCCATTTTGTAAAGTCACCCAATGTGCTTCAACCACAGGCCTGCATGCCTTCTTTGTGGTGACCATGTCTTCTTTGTGGTTGTTGTTTTGCATGCAATTTTTTCTTCTTTTAATCAGCAACAATGTAGTACAGTTCACTACATTTTCTTCATTTTTTAAATAAATTTGCAATATTGATTTGAATTGATTCACTATGTGGTCTAGCCTGCTAATGGGTTTTCCAACACATAGGCCCAGAGCTACTCATGGGGGGTGCATGAAACAACTGTTTGTGTGTTGTCTGTTGAATTTAAACATCATTTTGTCCATAGATGGCATTGGATAAAAAATGCAAAATGTGTTTTTTGTTATATGTCACCTTTTTTCATGTGTGTTTAAATTAAATGTTGTTGTTGGATGTGTGTGTGGTTGTAACTTGCAAAGCTTTTTAGCCCTGCAGATCAGTGTTTCCCAAACTGGGGTCCGTGGACCCCCAGGTGTCCGTGACACATTCCCAGGGGGTCCGCAGGCAGCAGTTTTAAAAACACTGCAAAGTTCCTTGCAGAATTAGCAGTTTTCAAGCAACAATAAATGTGTCAAGATAACACCAGTAAATAATGTACCTGCTGGAGAGAGATGAGAGTCTTGTCCAGTGGCAGGTTTGATTTATCTAATGTAGCACAGAGGGTTAATATGCCTGCTGCAAAGAACGCGTACCATGCATTTTAAAAAACAGTATTTTATGTGCATAGGTCAGTGGGTTACTTCTTTTGTCACAGAGATTTGTTTGTTGCTCTGCAGCTCATAAGAGTCAATCATAATCCAGCACAGTGACCTATAACCTGTCATCAAAGAGCTGCTTACACACCGCATGGTGCAAGCTAGCAATTTGTTTTTCCCCAGTCTTTCATTTGCCTGATGCTGCTAAACGGGTTTATTTGAGTGGAAATACATTTTTATTGTTAAAGTCAATGCTAACCACTGTGTTATGTTCTGAATCCTAAGTTTGTGCTTTTCCAGACCAAGCACTCTTTAAAAATGCCTACCAGTATGATTGACATGTAAATCCTATGCCTTGTAGTCCCCTTTGCCTTATGTAACATTTTCTCTACACTGATCTACAAGTATGATTCATTGTCTCTATATGTGTGTTATGTAAAGTGCTCTGACATCCTTCAATGGTATGAGAGGTGCTATAAAACAAATAAAATACATGTGACAGATGTGCTATGGAGAAATGAGAGGCACTGTTGAAGGGTGATAATAAGGGAATTATTGAAGAACCCCAACAAAGATTGTTGTATCCTGGTGCACGGTAATCATTTACTATTCTTTAAAAGCTAATGCAATTCAATATATAATGATAAATGTGTTGTTGAATGTACCATTGTATCCTAAATTTTCTTGGGGGGGAGAGCCTCCCAAAGCCCCCTTTGTAGTGGTTAGGCTCACTCACTCACTGCACTTGGTGTGCACAGTATGGGGACTGGTCTGAAAACATTTGCCAGGGCTGCTGTGGGTTTCCACTCAGACCCTGGCAGAACTCTTTCAATATAAAATACTAAAATCCTTAGTAATTCGAGTATTTGGTTTGTGTGCAGATGTGTGTTTGTTTTTTCCAATTGCTCTTTTAATGTTTGAAATTTAAATCATACAGATTGCTGGGGGTCCCCGGCTTCCATTAGTGAGTCAGTGGGTGTCCTCAGGAGTCAAAAGTTTGGGAACCACTGCTATAGATTAATAGTAATATAATAGTGGGCCAGCATTTTCCTTGGCTGAGCCTCCCCATGTGGCCAGGGGCAATTTTGTGAAGTTTGTGTCCATTTAGGCCTGCTTGAGTTCATTGTTTACCAGGCCTCCTGCTTGTTGTTGTGACTTTGTGACCATGTGGCTGGCAGCCATTTTGTGGAGGCAGTTAGTTTGCTTTTGCCATAGGCCTGCATGTCTGTCTTCTCTTTGTTCTCCTTGGCTTATTGCTTCAATCCATTGTCATTTTCCAGCTCCAACTCCCTGAATGCTTCACCTCACGTAATGCACAATGCCAAACCGTCACATTTGTATTTGTGTTGTTGTTGTTCTTCTTCTTTCCTTTCCTGCCTCAGTGTACTGTACAGTACACCATGAAAGCCCTTGTTGGTATTAAAGTCTCACAAATGGCTACACTGTAGTGAATTGTTTTAATAACAGAGGTAATAATAATATTGATAACACTAACAAGTGTGACCACACACTAAATTATATTATATTTGTTTCTACTAGTAATTGAACCACAACAATGCCATGTTTCACTGATGTTCGTTTTGCTTCTTTGCATTTAGGTGCACAAAAGAGGAGGAGACAACATCACCCATTGTACTGCATGACAGAAGGCCTGCGCACAGTATCACGTGATGTGTGACCACAGACATCTTTTCAACTTGTGCCACTGTGTGCTGACATCGTCAAGATGGCCCCAAAGAAAGGAAACAGGTCCAGTACCAAGAAAGTTGCCAGTGAGAAGAAGGCACTGCCACTTCGCACCACCGGTATATCGCACAAGACCTTTTTTGGGAAACCAAAAATTGCCCCTGCAGTAGCGGTGACTGGGGAGCAAGCTGGGAGCAGCACCCCTGCATCAGTGGACCCACCCCACCAACCTAGGCCCAAGCCCATGTCTGATGCAGAGGCAGTCAGTCTAATCACGACAATGCCAACGAGCAGTGATGTTGAAATTGACTTATCGTTATCGTAAAGTAGTACCCAATAATTGCAGGAAACTCAGATAAGTGGGCAACAACTAACCCCAATAGTAGTTACTCCTTCCAAAGTAGGGGCCGCTCAGGAGATCAAGCTTTCTGCTGATCAAGAAGAAGAGCAAGCCAAACCTTTAGAAGATACCTTGTCTTCCAGATCTCCAGCAATGAAAAGGATGGTTAGTCCATCAACTTATTCTGCAAGCTCCCATTCTGATGATCTCAACGCCACTTGGATCCCACCTCAGTCTGAGAGTGAGACACATGACGAGACACAGCTAGGGCAAAGGAAGGTTCCAGAAAGCATTAGAGATATGGAGGTAGATGTAGAAGAGGAGGATGATGATGAGCCAGTCATCATGGACATTAGCCCAAAGCCAGTGGAGACTGACATTACCCCATCCCAAAGGACTGTGAGGGATGTGGCACGGATACCACCAACACAAATACCACCAACACCACCTCCAGGTGCCAAATTTACAATGTCCCGGCAGCGACCTACATCCACCACAACAACCACCTCAGTAGAAGTAGGTACTGCAGAGAGTCAAACGTCACGCACACCTACCATTTCATCCGACATTGCAAGTGGCAGCAGCAGCATCAGAAAGTTGACCTCCCCAGTTTGGGATTTCTTTTTGGTTAGCCGGAAGGAGGTGAACATTGTTATATGCTCCATTTGTGAGGTAGGTGTTAGTCGGGGTAAGCTTGGTACAAACTATGGTACCGGAGGCCAAACAACCCATATGAGAAAACACCACTTGATTGTGAGAAGTTGGCCTGGCAAATGCTGTGCACTAATTAAAGTGGTCACCTTGTACCAGTCCAAATAACCCTTATGGTGATTAGGTTAAAGATAACCTTTATAGAAAGCTATCCCAGTGGTAGCTATGGGGAGCAGCCTTCAGGCTAAGTCTTGAAGGAATGTTAAGCAGCTTGTTTTACCAGAATGCAACCTTATAGTATTGGTTAAATGAAAGGGAAACCACACAGTAGTTATAAAAAAAATGTATTTATTAATATAACATTCTCTAGTATTCTTTACATGAGGATACAACACAAACCAAGCAATACTATAGCAAAGAAAAAAATCGTAAGTAGCACAATTCACAGGGGAAGACCAAACCATATGCTAAAATAGTGGAATAAGAACCACGACTTGAGTCAAGACAATGTCTAGCAGGTGTAGAATTCCTGGGACTCCAAGGAACCACCCTAGGTGAGTAAGTAGGAAACCCCACGGAAGACGGGTGCAGAGTGAGAACACAACCGCGTGCTCCATAGAACTCTATGGGAGAGTCGCGGTTGAAGATTTAAAGATTAAGGACCCTTCCCAGGAGATTACGAGGAAACCCCTTGGAACTTAGAAGGTTGGAGAGCCACCCCACCCGTGGATACCGTAGTACCAGAGTTACCTATCCCAGGGGAGCCGGGTGCATAGGTCTGAAGTGGCGTCGGAAACCGTCTTCGCTCTCTATGGAGGACCTCAAAGAAATGCCACTGCTGTAAGGAAGAAGAATGTCCGGTGGAATCCAAATGTGGATAATTGATGGAAAGAACCTGAAAGGAGAGAGGACAGAGTCTGGGTCACTCAGGAGTGACCAAGGGCTCAGGAGATGAATGCACACCGAGGTCGGGTGCTTCAGGTGCGATGAAAGGGTTCTTGACTCTTCAGCTGCAGGGACCAGGAGATGTCTAGGATGACCAGCAGCCAGATGCAAGCTGTCCCACAAAGGATGTCAAGTGCTGAGGAGTCGGTGTCCTGCGGGAGCACCAACAAGCCTTGGCAGCGGCAACCCATGAAGATGGTCAAGATTGGTTTTGGTCTGGCTCAGCAAGGACCAGGAGACTCACCACAGCAAGGGCAGTTAGGGCAGGCCTGGAGCAACCAGGGGAGCCCAAGAAAAGCAGTGTTGACCCTCAAGAGGATCCACAGGCCGGAGGCACAGGAGTCGCGGGGGGACCTCAGGCAATTTCACAGAACAAGATCTAGCAGGACACAGAATGTGAGGAGACTAGAGTCCTTTGTAGAAAATGTGCCCTGGAGTCAAGGCTACAGATAGCCCAATGCATGGAATTGTTGCATGACAACAAGCATGTGCAGCTGCAAGTGAAGGCGGTGCACAGAGGACAGGGTAATCGGCCCCTCGAAGCATACTGGCCTCAAACTTGGTGAGAGGGCATCTTGACCTTGGAGACCTTTAGAGCCCACCTCCTGTGTTGGTGGAGCCTTCAAAGTCCACAGGAGCTCAGGATCAGCAGACTGGTCAGATGCGTCATGATGCCTGCGAATGCAGGGGAGTGACTCCTTCACCCCAAGGGAGATTCTTCAGTTGTCTTGGATTTCCACAGGGTCCTGCATGGAGCCTATATGGAGCACAGACGAGGCTTTGGACAAAAAGGGAGATGTAGTAGGGCCCAGTCGAGGACCAGTGAAGTCCAGCGTGTCCAGACGGTCGAAGGTCAGTGGTTTCTGATTCAGAATCTTGTCCACGTAAAATATAATGTCCTGTAGCCAGGTATCCCCTTATATACCCACGGGAGAGGGTTGGACAGAATCAGGGGACCCTCCTAGGGGAGGGTCTGGACAGTGGGATGATACTCCCATGTCTTTTGTCCAGTTTCGCACCAGAGCAGAAGCCAATGGCTCCCAGAACTGGTTTGAGCTGCTCTATGCACAGGGACACCAAATGTGCCCCTCATGCAGAC
This sequence comes from Triturus cristatus, assembly GCF_964204655.1. Taxonomy (NCBI): domain Eukaryota; kingdom Metazoa; phylum Chordata; class Amphibia; order Caudata; family Salamandridae; genus Triturus; species Triturus cristatus. The sequence goes on along the minus strand of NC_140589.1, from coordinate 30,451,251 downwards.
TTTCTGGCACTGAGACAGTGCACCCACCCAACCCCAGTACACTAAATCCTGTCTGGAAGATAATCACACCTCCCTGTGACAGGATGCCTATTATTCTGCCTTCCCCTGCTCGAGCTCAGCTCAGCAGCAGGAGGGCAGAAATGTGTCTCTGGATGGCAGCAACCATTTGGTGCTGTCTGGTTTGAGAAGGCTGGTACCGGTAGAACCAGGGACCCAACGAAGCTTACTTCTGAAGGGGAGAATCATACCTCCCACACCAGTTACTGGTGTGGAGGTATGATTCCAAGGTGTTTGATACCAAACACAACATAGTTTGTTGCAGCCTTTTTTGAGATAGCATTTACCGCATGGTTAGAATGCACCTCTACCTATATGTCTGGCTGAGTCACAGACAGCCCGGGAGAATGGTCTCGGAAGGCTGCAGAGGGTTTCTACTCAAGCAGGGGCACCCTCTCCCATAAAACCCAGCACCCTGCCTTCAGGATTGATAAGGCCTTCAGGATTGTTAAGGCCTGCTATAGGGGGGACTGATAGATTTTATCTGTAGTGACCAATAGATATAGTAAACCTATAACTTTTGTAAGTGGTGCAAGCACCAGCTTACTCAGGCTGCAATAGCAGTCCTGTAGATCCATTTTGCATGGCTTCTTATGAGTGGCATAATAAATGCTTTAGCCCATGGGAGGTCTCTGGGATACCTATGCCCTGGGTACATGGGTACCATATATTAGGGACTGATAAGGGTACCCCAGTTTTCAATCTGGATTGCACCTAGTACATGTTTTAGAGGAGAAAGCAGATAGGCTAGGGTCCTGATTAGCAGGATCCCAGCTAGACTAGTCAAAAACAGTGGGTGCAATCAGCAAAACATGGGGGTAACCATTAGAAGCAGATCCTACTTTCCTACATTGATCCAGTAAGAGGCGCATCTTAGTGGCCAAAAAACTGCAAGTGTTTTCGATGAAGGGGATGAAGAAGATCTGATCACGGTGGAAGTTGAACAAGAGGGAGACATTTTCTCCGTTACACAAAGCGGCACTGTCCCTAGCATTGCAGTGGTTCCTCCCACATCGTCATCAGCGACATCACAATGGCACAAGAGTCAGACCGAGACACCAAGGGGTCCAAGGCAAGAGTACAGCAAATAAAACAACGCGCACTGAGCCTAACAATATCTGGTCTTAAGAAGACACCTGCTTCAGTGGCACCAGAAAAGAAAAAAATCCAGGCTACCATTCTCAGCATGTTTAGGTCAGAGGGGCCGTACGAACGCAACCACCCAACGGCACGTTTGTACAATGTGAAGCTGGCTAAAATGTTAGCGCTGGACCTCCTCCCTTTTTCTTTTGTGGAAGGGGTGGGTTTTCTTCAATTTGTGGGATCCATCTGTCCGAAATGGAAGGTTCCCAGCTGGTCCTATTTTGCCAGAGTTGCTGTTCCAGCAATACATCACGACATCCTGGAATTTCTTTAAAAAGCTTTGCAGCAGCGTGCTGTTCACACTATCGAACTGACAACAGACATGTGGACCAGTTGTCAAGCCACTGATTACATGTGCATCACTGCACACTGGATCTCTTCTGTATGGGTTAGAGAAAAGAAATCTGCTGCAGATATTGACACTGCTGACATTTTTAATGGCTCTTGGAAGCATGCTACAGTAGCCATGTTTGCCATGGAGAAATCTCATTCTGCTGCAAGCGTTTTGGAAGACTTTAACACTAAGGTCTCTGAATGGCTGTGACCAAGAGGGCTTAGCATTGGTTTTGTTGCCACGGACAATTGCAGTAATATAGTTAAGGCCATGGCCGTTGGTGGCTATTTCGGGGTCCTGTGTTTGGCGCACTGCATTAACATCATTGTTCAAGGCTTTCTGAAAAAAGAAGACCTAATCAGCAACTTGCTGACTACCTGCAGAAGAATCTGCACACATTTGAGCCATTCTTTTAAAGCCCGGAAGCAGCTGAGGATCATTCATTGTGATAATAGAATGCCAGTTAAAGCTCTTATCCAGGAGGTGCCAACAAATTGGAACTCAACTTATCACATGCTTGAAAGTCTGTTTGAGCAGTACAGACCAATCAATAAATGTATGTCATGCAAAGAGGGGATGCTACTGTGAAAGGCATGATCATTGAGATGGACTAACGGGGCCTAGTTAAATGCCTGACTGAGATGCTCCTTCCTTTCGAGGTCTTCACATGTGAAGTCAACAAGGATGACTGTACCTTGGATAAGCTATCCCACTGTTGCACATGCTACAGGAACAGCTAAAGGAGGTGTCTGCAATGTACGCAGATGGGGAGGAAAGCATATGAGTTGATGGAGAGCTTAATCTTTCACTTATATGAAAATACAAGGGTGCAAAGAGGCATTGTGTCATCCAACCATTACATATGTGCCACAATTCTTGATCCAAGGTACAAACCATTACTGGACAGTTTAATTCCTTTTTTCAGACAGGGATGTTGTCAACTAAACAGCTTGGATAGCTGTGCAAGCCAGTCAGCTAGAAAAAGAACGGCCGGGAATTAGAGGCACGCTCCGCCAGGGCTCAATAAGTACTGCAGGGCAGCCTTCAAGTTCAACTTCAGAGCCTGAGGAGACTGCAGATGGCTCACAGCAGCCAACACCACCAAGAACAACATCAATAAGAACAGGAGCACCAGCCCCAAAATCAGCACAGGAATGGTTTCTACAGGCAGGGCTTAAGTCCAGTGCTGAGGGAAAGGTAAAAGAGGCCGAGCAAAGTGGAACACCCATGACCATTGAGCGGATGGTCCCGGCCTATCTGGATGAATCAACAGAGGTCTACTTTGATCAAAACCCATTGCTGTATTGGTATTAGAAAAGGCGCCAATGGCCAGTGCTCAGCAGGCTAACGATAAAATATCTGGCTTGCCCCATAGCAAGTGTCTCTGCTGAGCCAGTTTTCAGTGCTGCGGGTGCCGTTCTGACAGTGAGAAGGACCAGTCATGCCCCAAAATGTGGAGAGATTAACCATGATCAAAATGAATCATCACTTTATACCACCGGATCACATCATACCTGTAGCACAGCGGTAAGATGACGACACTGACTCAGGTCATGGAAGTAGTGTGTTAGGTGACTTACTTCTGGGAAAACCACAAGAGTTTGAGGACAAGCTCTACTTCCCTGACAACTGGGCTTTAGTTGCTTTAGTTACTTTCTTTCTTTCTTTCTTTGACGTCCATAAAAAAATATAGCTAAGGAACATTATTTACTTTATCATTTGTGGGTGTCTGTCTCTGGTTAACAAATCCATCCCCATCGCCTTACTCTTTTATTGCTGGATTGGAGTTGCAACTGTGTGCACTGTGTTGTCAATGAAGAAGTAAGTTCCGACTCCAGAGTCCAGACTTGCCCTACAGCTATTTCCCTCAAGACAGACATTGGGTACAGAACAAAAACAAACAAATGTGTGCCTGCCTCCAAACCCTGGGCCCAGACTATCTATCTATCTATCCTTGCCTAGCCTAGAGGGACTGCCACTGAAGAATGATGGCATGCATTGCACGCTGAATTATTGTTCTTTGTTGTGAATGATGGCTGCTATTCTTATTCTTCTACACACAGAAAAGTGACTCCACTCACTCAAGTCAATCTTTCCCTTCTTGTTGTTCAATAACAAAATTGTACTACTACAGGCCGATTCATTGCATTTTGAGTCGGGACAAGTCTGGACTCACTCTGGACACTGTTGGTACGGAGCTGGACACCATACTCAGAGTCAGAGTCAGGAGGATCAGAAATGACTGATGCAACGACTCAGGGCATAGGTGTGAGCGTGACTACTTCTAGAAATGCCACCACAAGAAGATGTAAGTTTTCAAATTCACCAAAACCAGCCGATTTGGATGATGATGATGACTTTGAAGTGGCCTAAAGATGAATAACAACCTAAATGTCTCTGTAGTGGTGGTGGTGATGATGAGTGTGGTGTGACCGACAGGAGTGCATTGTTTTCATTTTTACTTCATTTGGAAAATGCTGTGTTGCTGTGTGTGTGTGTGCTAACTCACTGGGCTCTGGCTCAAATTCAAAGTTAAGTGGAGGTTTGGTGGGTGCCTATTGTTGGATGTAACTGCCAGAAAGAGACATGATTTAGCCATGCTGCCTCTGAAACCCTTCTTGTTGCACTCCTTATGCCATTTAACTTGTGTTTTCCTCCTTGATTTTTCAATATCCTTTGTGCTTACATCTACAGGCCCTTTACCCTGCGCCATACTGGAAAAACAACTCGCACTTACCTTACCAAACCGCATCTGCAATGCACCCAGGATTGACAGACGGACAGTCCAAGAGGAATGCTGAGATGCAACTCCCAATTTGGCAATACATACAGTATCTTCTTTTACTCTTCAATCATTATGACTGTGCTGTGTTGTTTATGTTTGCTTATTTGACTCCTACTGATATTTTAATTTTATTTGCTACCTTTCAAAGCCTGGTACAATAAAAGATAATGTATCTAACTTGGATCTCTCTGGGGCAGACAGACAATTGGATAATTATTATACTGCACTGTACTAGTCTACCACTACTCATCATCATGCATATATTTCCTATTCCTCCCATACCAGATTTATGAAGGTCGGCTGCCAAGATGAACGTGTTGTCCATGTTTAGTGTTTGTCTTTGTCAAAACTGTCTGTCAAATCCCCCTTCCCATCCATTCATCGAACCCCTAACCCTCTTCCCCCAAGCTGTGTGATTTATTGGTGTGACTAAATTAAATTTACACCATTAATTGATCACACAGTGGATGGGGTGGATGTGATGAAAGCAACACCATATAAAGGGCAGGCAGGGCGAGGATCTTAAGTTCTGCTCCTAGTATAACTATAGCCCACACTGCCATATATTAGATTGGCCATCCATGCACAGGCCGTATTCGATATTCCAATTTTTACAGAGGAACATAATCAATCATAATTGCCAGCATCATCATTCTTCCAGCACTAAGGTTACGCTTGTCCACTTCAAAAGTTCATAGCTCGAGTTGACTTCAGTTTGTAACATGTACTAGGCTAGCCCACCATTCTGTATTATTTTATTTATTTTATTGCTCATCATGGTTTCTCGTTTGGCAGTCTTCTTCTTATGTACTGTATTTCTACTAGTCGTTCTCTAGTCTCCCGCAGAAGACTTTCTCATGTTCTCTTTTCACAACTGCTACTGTCTCTACTACTACCACCACCATGGCACTTTGGGGAATCAAACCATCACCATGCAGCCATCGCTTTGCCTAATCATCAATCACAGATAAGAGAAGAAATTTGGGGGGTGCAATAATGCATATACTATGGAAATAAAGTAATTCACACACCCACACCCCTTCCGAGTCCATAGGGGTTTTAGTTGCAGACTGCAGAGACTAGGAGGAGAGACTGACAGTAGTAGGATAAGTGAGGGTACCACATCTATCTGTTGGTGTGTTACACTATTGGCAGATTTCAAAAACTGTCTGCTGCCCTGCAGCAAAGGAAACAGTGTCAAGTAAGAGTAACCCCCCAAAAAAGATTGACATCATATGTAAAACTATAAATAATGTATTCCCCTAACAAATACAAACTAGAAGGAAAGAAACCCACAACACCTGACCCACCGCTCTCCCCAACCCCAACCAATGTCCAGTAAAGCAAGTCCCAAAACAATTGTACATACAAGCAAATGTCCAGAAAAAAAGAACAGAACACCCAAGTTTTCCCCAACTCCCACCATCCCACCCTCTAACCAACAAGTCCCAACCACCAAAAAAAGAGTAAAAAAGGGGCAAAGTTCAAGACTGAGGTTCAGCAGTGGGTTTGCCGGATCTTGCACTCTAGGACGTGGATGCGCTCCTCCATCCTGGCCTCTAGGTGCACCATCCAGAGGAGCATGAGACGATGAAATCTTTTCCAGGAACAACAGGGGTGGGCCGCAGTGTTTGTATTGCAGTGGGTGGCTGCCAGACCACAGCACCGTACCACCGGAGGCACTGGGGTTCCTGGCTGGGGCCTGGAGTATTGGTTGCTGCAGCTCCTGCCTCCTCCTCCTCCTCCTCCAGAGCCACCAGCGGCCAATATTCATCCCTGATAGCCTCTAGCTTCCATAGCCGGGTCCTGGCTGCTAACTCGTGCCTGTTGGGTTGGGAAGGAGTAGCAATATCAAGAAAGAAAAAAGACAATTGTAACCAATACTCTTCGCACAACAGTAACACAAAATTATACACATAAAATTATAGTGACACAGTAGCAATAGCAGTACATTACATTTGTGGTATCCTCACTTCCTTGGCCCCTAAGATTTGGATGTGATTAGAGTTTCAGGCATTAGGCACTATGGAGTAGACATATAATCTTCTTCTTCTCTCTCTTTTTTAGCTAAATTAATTTTGTTGGCATGCCAGCTCAGTCAGCTTGCACGCTAGACAGACCTACTTGTGTTGCAGACTCACGTTACTTTACTACTATCTGCATGTGGGGAAACTGTTCTACACAAGTATCTATTTTTCCATTATGGCCATACTCTGTTAAATCAATTTCACTTTCACCCTGACTACTAAAACAAGGCAGATGATATGATTACTATTATGAATGATGATATACTGCACAACGTCACATGATGACGTGAGTTACTACTATTGTTTGATTGTTGTAACTATGCAGCCGATAGGCCACCCAGGGCTGACATGGTCGAAATGGCATGGGTAGGGAGAGGAAGTGGGCCTCGGACTCAGAGGGAGGCGTTTGATGATGGGTGGGTACATACACATCTATATATTTTGTGCTTGCAAACTACTGTGAGGCAAGGGAGTATTCTGAAATTCAACATCAAACCTTTGAATCAAAATCCTTGAAAAAATAACAGCCCTTATTTATTCTTCTTCCCAGGGATTTTTCCATTTATCATTGCATTGCTCTTTTAGCATTATTTTCATTGTTCACCCTTGACTTTGCTACTCCAGCACGGTTTAGTGTTCTTTTACATTCTCTTCATCCAGTCTCCACCTATGATGATTGAATACCATCCAGGCATCCATCCATCCAAACATGGCTATCATTCTCAATCTCTCAACAAACCTTTCACCAACAACATATATTTGTCATTTAACCACCACCCATGCGTCCTTGCTTGCCTTTGAGTTTGACCCATCAAACCCCTGGAGGATTCCTTTCACCCATACAGTTTCACACACCCAGGCAGGCATCCTTTCTTTTACCTTTCACCCATCCTTCAACCACCCATGCATCCTCTCAGCCACCTATATGCATCCCGAGCCCCCTTCCTTCACCCACGCATCCTTCTCTGCCAGTGATATACTACATGTCACCCGTACTTCCTCCTTTCATCCTTCTTTCCCTTTTCCATCAACCCATCAAGGTCATCTGACTCTTCTTCATGAAACTTTCTGTACCGAGTTGAAGATAGAAGAGGCCATTATTTACTCAACTCCCGCTATTGCTAAAACTAAGTAAAGGGTGTCTTCTTCAACTGTTCACAAAAACGTAGTCTCAGCCGTACAGTATACACCCTTGCAGCGAGTGTATTGTCAATAAGTAAGGAATATGACTTACCACCGCCTGCCACTGCAGCTGGCTCACCACCTGCAGGTGCCGCATCAGCTCCCTCCTGACTGGCGTCGCCTTTGCCTCTGGCCCCGGCACTGGTGGTCGGTATGCCTAAAAAAAATATTTCACATTTTTTAGATGCCATATGCACCCCTCCTATTTATTGTCTTCACTAGCAAGATTGCAAATACAATACATACACCACACATATCACTACAATTCAGGTAATAGAGTAGAGTAGACAGTAAGTCCTATCAAAAATAATAAAATATCCGGTTGGGCATTTTGTTGGTGGCAATTTTTGAAAAGCCTCTCAAGAAGAGGACAACCCAAAGGACTGGACTCGGTGGCTAGAACTATTGGTGAATCTGAGTTTTTGAAAAGAAAAGTAGCAGCCAACTGGTCCGACCATCAGACATGAGGTTTATCTTGGTTGGAAAATATAATGGTGCTGTCCATCTCCTCCTCATACTTCCTTCCAGCCATGGCCAGGCTAAGCCACATGGACATAGAGTAAAGCAAGACAGCGCTTTGCACTGCTTTGCCTTAATCAATTCCCTTTGAGGCCATTCAGTGACATGCAGGGTGGCTTTGAGTGGCATCAAGGCAAGGTGACAGTGGGCTGGTGCAGCGCTTCGCACATGGGAGGGAGAAACATGGCAAGCTGGAGTGAGATGGGCAGCATGCAACTGGGCAGTTTGACTTACATTTATGCGATATTTAACTGTTTATGACCCACATACCTGCCCTTTGCCCTCCACACAGCACAGTGGAGTGCTAGTACTTACCTAGCTGCACTACATGACATGACCTTTTTGCCTACATTGCCTCTTGCTATGGCTTACCCTGAATGCCTTGTTGTTCCTCATGGGCTGCACTGTCTTCTCCTGGAAGTCCCGCCACCAACTCCTCTGGGATGACCGCTGCCACCTGCTCCTCGAAGACGCCCAGCTCCTCCTGTTGCTGTGGACTTCCTATTCTGATCTGCATTGCTGCCTTCAGGTTGTTGGCCAGTTTCTCCTTCGTCCTGCACTTTATGTTATGTTAACAATTCTTCAAGTCAGTTGTCCCCCGCTGTTGACCTTGGCCAACACGAATTGCCAAATGGCCTCTCTCTTTTCTAATGGCAATTTTGAGGTCAAAAACAGCTGATGTTGGTGGTCTGTCACCTCAGGGATCAGGATCTCATTCTCCTCCTCTCTGAAGTTGCACTTCCTCTTCTCCTGGGAGTCTGTCTGGGCATCCTGGCTGGTGCTAGGGTTGTTGGGGTTGTTTTCCTGGCTGCTTGTCTCTTCTGCCCACTCCATGGCTGCCTTCTGTGGAGTGTTGTATTTTTTTGTGCCTTTTTTTATAATTTTCTTTGTGTTGCATGCAATGAAAAGTGATGCTAAAGTGGTTTGGGTAACTGTACGTGATGCAAATCAGCCTTAGAATACTTCATTTTTTGCAGTGTCATAACGCCTGTCCCAGCATCATCTTTGTGTTCATGTAGCCTGCAGCTTACACCATTGTGCGACATGCCATAATGGTGCATCCATGGCGTTTAAAATGACGTAGCATTTTGTAAGTGATTAACCAGGTCTGATGGCTCAGTGGACAAATGTGTCCACTAAAGGGGCCTGCGTTCAACTTCATGGTCACAGGTTCAAATCCGGGTGGGTCTACTCAGCCTTTCATCCATTTAAGGTCGATAAAATGAGTACCATAGAGTTGGGTAACAATAAACATCTGTTATTCAGTACTAAGATACCTACGGAAGAACATGCACTTTACAAATACACATGCTATGTTGACACATCGCTGATGCAGTGCAGAGATACATCACTTCTTGTAAAGGAGGCCCTGAGGCAATGTAATTATTGAGTGAGATAGGGGAGATGAAGGTTGGTATATGGGACCTGGATAAGTTGGAACAAACTGATTATAGTGAATAAGTAGCCCACCAGGTGGCAGAGTGTGAAAAAAGCTGGCAGGTTCCATGCTTGGCTTCTGAGAGATGAGCATTCATTTGGTTACCCAGAAGGAATGTGTCAGAGAGGTTTGAATTAAAGGAACCACTTAGTAGAAGATATACAACAATCACTGAAACAAACTGCAAGAGGTTAAACTCCAGGTGTGAATGGTCTACCTGCTGAATTTTACAATGCATTTGGCACACCCATGGAACCCTAATTGTTATCGATTTACAAGGTGGCTACAACGACAGGGTATCTTCTGGAATGTATGAGAGAGGTCTTGCTGGTAGTCCATCCGAAAGCAGGGAGTAATCTTGTGCATGTAGGCTCCTATCACCCTTTCTTCTTAGTTATTATTGACTTGAAAGAGTTGAGGGAGATTTTGTCTAACCATTTGATGCCAGTTGCACAATCATTAGTGTAGGCCAATCAGAAAAGCTGTATTCTGAGCAGTAACACATTCCTTAAGCTATGGAGGACTGTAATAGTCTTAGAATGGGTAGGCAGGTGGAAACAGGGTGCTTGCTGGCCTCTATGGACATTAGGATGGTCTTTGATGACCCAGGGATCTTATCTATTAGAAGTGCTTCGTAGGATGTGTAGTGACCATGAAAGAGGGATACTAAACAGTGTTGCCCACTGTCATTATTTATTTTCTCACTGGCGATTGGCCTGCTGGTTGCACGTTAAGGGCCCTGAAGGGGATACAAATGACCAATAGGTGGCATACCATATTTCTATATGAGGATGATCCATTAGTTTAGCTCTGCAACAAAACCATTAAATTGTAGTTACTAATAAATTGTCTAAATTAGTTTGGACAGATCTCTAGATTGAGAATGACCTGGGATAAGTCATGCCTGTGTCCTCTGATTTAGCTTTCAGACATTGAATCCCACTCAGTGGTGATTTGATACTATTAAATATCTGCGGGTGAATATATATAATTGTCTTACTGGTCTAGGTTAAATACAGACCATAATGTCCATCCTTGAATAGAGGAATGTACCTATGCTTGGGGGGACTCTTTGATAATATGATGATAGCTTCTTTCAAGGACTTGTGAGAGACATAAAATATGGTTTCCAGCTGTTTTCTACTCTGTAATGCACTCACATGCCAGTTGTCCTGAATATGGGAAGATGTACACAAATAACCTAATTTCTTTTCAACATTGTGGGTAGCATGGAAAGCGATTACAGCTTTTTACATTGCATTATTGTTGTTGTGAGAAATCTAAATGAAACGTCTTAAAATATGGTGGGGAACCCAACTAAATCTTGAACTTTCAGAAAACAAAAGATTGGGTAGTGTAAGGGCGGTGTCCGAAAAATACTAGGCAGAATGTATCTAATTCAATTCCTTCCATCACATGGCTTGAGGTACTGATGTATGTGGCTGAGTTAAGTGGTAGGCTGATTCCCAAGGAAGCAGCACATGACTTACTGGGTCTATCTACATGCACACTAAAAGACTAAGGGGCAGATTTATGTTAGACTTGCGCCACTTTTATGCCGCCATTGCGTCACTTTTGTGATGCAGCGGCGGCGTAAACCCTGCGCCACGTTGCGCCCCATTTACATCGTGACGCATCTATGGAGATGCGTCAAGGTGTAAAGCCCTGCGCCACATTAAACCTGCGTCAGGTTTAATGTATGCAGGGTGGGCGTTCCATCGGAAAAAGTCTCGGAAAAGTGACGCAGTGAAATCTACAAGATTTCACTCAGTCACTTTTCCGACGCTGCTGCGTCAAAACCTTGCGCCTGCTTGAAGCAGGCGTAAGGCATGACGCAGCATGTTAGCTATCGGCAGCCCCTAAACATTGCTGGAGTTGCGCAATGCGCCATCCTTACGCCATCAGATGCGTCACGCATCTGTTTATCCTTGCGCCACGATGCGCTGCATTGTAAATGCGGCGCATCTGTGGTGGCGCAAGGGTAAACTTGCGTGACGCATCTTTCCTGGCGCATCCCTGCTGATTTGCAGGGATGCGCCAGGAAACATAAATCTGGCCCTAAATATGTATGCGGTTTTTTGGACTTTGCTAGTATTGGTGAAGAACCAAATAGTCACTTCATGGATGGCCCTACTTGCATCACAATTTTGTGACTGGTTGTGAAATCTAAGGAAATTGAAATAAGCTGCAAATGATGTGTTATCTAGGGTGCATATAGAAGATAAGAATAGTGTTCATTATGAATTATGAAATATGTACTTGGAGAAGATGGAGACCAAATCTGATAAAGTTCCCCCTTGAAAATGATACCGAAAGGTTACAAATGTCCATGCAATTAACTAGACATTTTATCCTATGCCTGATCACTGGGAGGGGCCCGAGATATCATATGCTGATACGTCTGCAGGTACATTGCAAGATTCAATACATTCAATAAAATTCTAATTGGAAAGATGTGGGCTTCATCGTGTACCAGCATGTCGATTACTGGTATGCCTGCCCCACCTGGCAGCAGTAGGGCTGCCTGGAAAAACTCTGAATGCACTCCCGCAGTCCTCTCAACAGGGAAATCCTCTATACTTCCTCTACCTGTCTCCGGCTTTGTGGACGACTTGACAATCCCTAATGACACTAAACTATAGAGTAAGCAGACCATTGGACACATGCTGGCTGCTCAGTTGATTTGGAGGTAGCTTTCTGCTTGTACAAAATACTACTATATTATACATAAACACCCTTTATTCTGCTCTCCCTGTCTGCACTCACCAGCAGAATGAGGAATGCAGTTTTTGGTTCATCCCTTACTATTGTCACAGATCACATTACACATCTAGGACTAACACCTTTTGAAGCATGATCCAAACACTTCCACTTTTAGTCTACCTGCTCAGGACTGATGCAATATCTGCCCCAGTGGGATCAGTGGACTCTGGTTAGGGTCTGAATACATTGTGTTGGGTCCTGTTGTATCTAAAAGTTTGGACAGCTTCATACAGCATCAAATATCATTAAAATATAGTAAGCTCCCTGTGTGATGTAAAGCTAACTCTCTCCGCCTTACCTCCAAATTTCAAAGCTCATCATAAAATTATCCAACTGAATCTTTTTGCCCTGTCACATCTTGCTCTGTTTGCTCATATTTCTGTCTGTGCTGAGTGTCTTGTGATGCTCCTTCAGGATATTGACTCTGACTGCTAAACCCATGATATGGAAAACTAATTTGAAATATACACAGATCCGCCATGCAAGCAGGAAGTGATATCTGGCTTCAGACAGCTCAGAATGCTGATCCAGAGACATGTGATAAAACTCCAACGTTAATCAGCTCCTGTTCACAGATCTGTAATGCAGAACATCAGAGAGCAAAATGTCCACTCCAAAACTCAGGGAATCTAGGTGGTATACAAACCACTGGTCACAAAATACTGGTCACTAATTGACCAGTAGAATTCTGTGAACTAACCTGTACACTTATAGGTTAGTGCTAAAAAAATCTCATTCAAAGTGGATCGCTATGCAGCCTTCCATATGAATATTAACAACATAGGTTGCAAATTCCTACTTACCTCAATTGGATGGCATCATAGAAATGGTGACATGCTCAAGTCAGCAGACCACATTGTCTGTGATCACATATAATTTATATATATATATATTTTTTTAAATGATGCAGTTCATTCTCCTTAAAAAAATAAGCTGTATTTAAAAACATGTTAACTTGTAATATAAAGTTTGTTTGAGAGATATAACGTGTTTTTTTAAATACACAAACACGAATGGTGTAAGAAACTGGAATTTTGTTGCAGCTGCCCCCACCACTTTTTGACCCCAATAGAACAACCAGGTGCTGGTTTTCAACTCTGACAGTGCACTGAAGCCTGCTAACCAGGCCCAGTTCCAATGCTCTGTCCCTAAGCAAGGTAAAATGTTCAATTTGTGTTACAATTGGCACGCAATTTAGCACCCTTGTAAAACTCTAAGAAGTGTTACACTTGGTACCTAGGGCATGGGTGCTAAAGAGGGTCCCTAATGGCTGGAGCATGTATTATGCAAACCTAAGCATGTATTATGCCACCATGCAAATTGCATGCAGGCATCCATTGGAGACTGAGTAACATGGTGCAAACCATGTTTGAAAACACAACATGGTGCACTCACTGTGTGCCATGCCAAAGTCACTGTATGTAATATATGTAAGTCACCCTACAGCAGGCCTTGTAGCTGTAAGGCCGGGTGCATTATATTCCATGTGAGGGCATATCTGCATGAGCAGCTATGCTCCTGTTCTGCCTAGTTCAATTGCTAGACTGTACAAGTGAACAGGGAAGCCATCTTTAGTATATGTACTGGGCACTGGTCCTTACGAGTTCCTCAGCTACATGATGGCTTTTCTGAAACCTATGGTGTTGGGTATCAAACACATTGTCTTAATAAATCAGTAATGTTGCCAGTACAGGATTTATTATGCAATGCACCCAGAGGGTACATTAGAGGTACCCCCTGAAAAACCTACCAGCGTCTTCAACATCTACATGGCCCATCTCGTTGCGATCGTCAGAAACACGGACTCAGCATAGTATCATACACCAACAACACCTAGCTCAACCTCTCCCTTACCAAAGAACCTGACACGGCTTCCAGGAAGGTATGAAAAACATCACCTACTGGATGAGTAACAGCTGACTAAAGCTCAACTCAGAGAAAACGGAAGTCCTCGTTCTCGGATCCACCCCCCCTCAGCATGGGACAACACCTGGTTGCACACCACCCACAGACCACGCTCGCAACCTCTGTATCATACTCGAATCCTCCCTCACCATGCACCAACAGATCAAAGCCATATCCTCCAAATGCTTCAACACCCTCCGCATCCTCTGTAACACCTTCAAATGGATCCCCCCCTGAATCCAGAAGGATCGTCACCCATGCACTCACAACCAGCAGAATGGACTACAGAAATGCCCTTTACGCTGCAATAAACACATCTCTACTCCTCAAACTCCAGACAATCTACAACACCACAGCTAGACTTGTCCTTGGCATACCACGACAACACCACATCACCCAACACCTATGAGAACTCCACTGGCTCACTGTAGAAAAGAGAGTGAACTTCAAGCCCCTCACTCACGCCTACAAGTCCTTTCATAACATCAGATCCCAATACCTCAACAAAAGAATCTCCTTGTAAGCACCCAAGAGAAGCCTCCGATTTTCCGACATTGCCCTAGCCGAAATCCCCTGCATCCGCAGATCAAGAGCGGGTGGCGATCCTTCTCCTACATCACAGGAAAGACCTGAAACAAACTCCCAATCAGCATCAGGCAAACCCCACCGCAAACTTTCAGGAAGAGCCTCAAGACCTGGCTCTTCGGATGAGACAAAGCTGTGTGAAACCCTCCTCCCCACCTAGCGCATTGAGACCCTCACGGGTGAGTAGTGCCATTTACAAATCCCTGATTGATTGATTGGTTGGTTGATTGATTCTTCTCCTCTTATCACTCCATTGGGAGCAACCAGTGCGCTTTAAAAATTATTAACATAACATAACACTGGGCTTGTCAATATTTCCCCATGTCTTTGAACATACTGACACCACTACTGAGCCTGCATTCCCTGTGAACAGTACTCAGCCCTTAGCTCCAGTTAAAGTGATGTTGGTTTGGGACGTTAATTACTTACGTACCTGCTGTCTGCCTTTCATTCAATACACCATGGCACTCTGGCTTGTTGTGCTGTCATGCATGCACATTTTGCATTCATGTAGCCAGGGGTTCATTATTTCACATATATCTTGCATGACTCTACACGGCTGCCAAACTTGATACACTCCAGGAATGTGTGAGGGCATGCTGTTATGGTGGACTTCTGAATGATGGATACTGATGTGAGTTAATTACACACAGTTGACTCCATATTAGTGGACAGTGGTCACAGTGTTGCGACTCTGAGGGAAAAGGCTCAATGAAACTATTTAGATTGCTAGTATGGATGCTCACCCCATTGCATCAGTTTATCGTCAGTCTATCACACATTGTTTGACTCAGTCCCCCCACACTTGTTCGTGTACATGTCTCCTCTTGCAATTCTTTTTTTGAGCCGAGGACAACCCCTACTGCCATTCACTGATGGAGCCCAGATTACACATTGAGTCCCATGTGCCTATAATGCCAATATTGTGAGTGACCACACCCAAAAGACTGACATGTCAGCCTGTTTTTTCGGGCTCTGGGACAACCTGACACCCACATGGTAGTAGTGCTGGAATTGGTGGCATGTACCTATTCAGGTTTGACACAAAGTTGGGCCTATCCACCTCAGCCTCCTGCCATCCCTGACTCAAGGGCTTTGTGGTGGCCAATTAGTTCTTCCTAAACCTTTTCAGAACCCTGTATCACATCCAACGAGTTTGACATATGTGATATGGTGAGACACTTTCACTCCAGACTCCCTCCTCGCATGTGCTACATCTTTACCCAGTGCCACATCATATGTAGGAAGTAGTGCCCCAATGGGCTCCTCTCGGTCATCCCTGCCCAGCTATGACACAAGTGTGGCACTGTCAGATACAGCAGTGCATCTATATTTGCCAGGCTACCTTGCTGTACACATATGCCTTACCAATTCTTTCCTGTGCAATGTCTCCACACCCACACACACGGGCAATTGTACCTGCTCAGCCAGTCCTACAATGCACAACACTACTAGAGGCCTACCAGAGCCACACACCACCTTTGTTTCAATACACATGTTCCTCTGGTGTGCACCACTTGCATTCACCCCCACACCCAGTTGCCTATTTACTAACCCTGGGCGTAAAACTCCGTTCCGCTTGCAGAGTTTGCGGAGTTTTGGCAACTCTGCGTTCCACGTAGAAAGCGGAGTTGCCGAAAAACTCTGCACTCTGCAACTGAGTTTTTTTTGTTCGCGTGCCTGAAATGCGTTTTCACGCACGCGGCAGTGACTTAGCGAGTGCCTGCAATCGCCGACAAGATTTCCCGAGATTTGCTAGGCAGCCTCATGGTCCCGCGAGAGTTTGCAATCGCGAATACGTCAGTCAAGCACGCCAGCAGACTTCCGGCAGGGTTTTATTGAAGATCCAAATCCCAAACGCACAGGATCGACAGCGACTACAATCTGGAGAAGGTTCTCTCCCCGATCAGCATCAAAACATTCTTGAAATGATGATTTGGAGTAAAAAACTTTTCCGATTGACATTTATCTATATTTTCCTTTGTGCAAGGAGTCCTTTTTTTTTTCAAGAGAAAGAAGTTCCCCAGAGTCTTCAACTTCCTGTCCCTGTCCAGAAGGCTCCTCCTAGTGCTTTGTCCATCTCCTGGTCACTTCTTATTTGGATTTGGCGGACTTTGAATTTCAGATTGCACAAGTAAGTTGAAAAACCACTGTTTCTGTGATGTCTGTTGAATTTAAACATCATTTTGGCCATGGATTGCATTGGATTAAAAAAACAAAAAGTCTTTTTTTGTGGAATTTCACCTTTTCTTTCATGTTTGTTAAATTAAATGCCTTTGATGGATGTGTGAGTGATTGTAACTTGCAAACCTTTTTAGCCCTGTGGATTTTCGTTTTTGGCATTGCTGCATTAACGATATGTTGTGTAGGATACCTCCTTTGTCTGGCCAGTGTGTGGGTGTGTTTGTAATAGTGGGCCAGCATTGTCCTTGGCTAAGCCTCCCCATGTGACCAGGGGCCATTTTGTAAATTCTGTGTCCATATAGGCCTGCTTCAGTTCATTGTTTTCCAGGCCTCCTGCTTTTTGTTGTGAACATGTGGCTGGCGACCATTTTGTGGGCTTCTGCCACAGGCCTGCATGTCTTCCCTTTGTTCCTCTTGGCTTATTGCTTCTTCTTGTGGTGGCCTGGCCATGTGGCTGGCGGCCATTTTGTGAAGGCAGCCAGTGTGCGTTTGCCATTGGCCTGCATTGTCTCCCCTTTGTAGGCCTCTTGCTTGTTGCTGTGGCCTGGCCATGTGGCTGGCGGCCATTTTGTAAAAGCACCCAATGTGCTTCTACCATAGGCCTGCATGCCTTCTTTGTGGTGACCATGTCTTCTTGGTGGTTGTTGTTTTGCATGCAATTTTTTCTTCTTTTATTCAGCAAAAATGTAGCACAGTTCACTACATTTGCTTCTTGTTTTTAATAAATTTGCAATATTGATTTGAATTGATTCACTATGTGGCCTAGCCTGCTAATTGGTTTTCTAACACATAGGCCCAGAGCTCTTCATGGCGGGTGCATGAAACAACTGTTTGTGTGTTGTCTATTGAATTTAAACATCATTTTGTCCATAGATGGCATTGGATAAAAAATGCAAAATGTGTTTTTTGTTATATGTCACCTTTTTTCATGTGTGTTAAATTAAATGTCTTTGTTGGATGTGTGTGTGGTTGTAACTTGCAAAGCTTTTTAGCCCTTTAGATTAATAGTAATATAATAGCGGGCCAGCATTTTTCTTGGCTGAGCCTCCCCATGTGGCCAGGGGCCATTTTGTGAAGTCTGTGTCCATTTAGGCCTGCTTGAGTTCATTGTTTTCAAGGTCTCATGCTTGTTGTTGTTGTGATCATGTGGCTGGCAGCCATTTTGTGGAAGCAGTTAGTGTGCTTTTGCCATAAGCCTGCATGTCTGTCTTCTCTTTGTTCTCCTTGGCTTATTGCTTCAATCCATTGTCATTTTCCAGCTGCAACTCCCTGAATGCTGCACCCCACATGATGCACATTGCCAAACCGTCACATTTGTATTTTTGTTGTTGTTCTTCTTCTTCTTCTTTCCTTTTCTGCCTCAGTGTACCGTACAGTACACCAGGAAAGCCCTTGTTGTTATTAAAGTCTCACAAATGGCTACACTGTGGTTAATTGTTTTAATAACAGAGGTAATAATAATATCGATAACACTAACAAGTGTGACCACACACTAAATTATATTATATTTGTTTCTACTAGTAATTGAACCACAACAATGCCATGTTTCACTGATGTTCATTTTGCTTCTTTGCGTTTAGGTGCACAAAAGAGGAGGAGACAACATCACCCATTGTACTGCATGACAGAAGGCCTGCGCACAGTATCACGTGATGTGTGACCACAGACATCTTTTCAGCTTGTGCCACTGTGTGCTGACATCTTCAAGATGGCCTCAAAGAAAGGAAACTTGTCCAGTACCAAGAAAGTTGCCAGTGAGAAGAAGAAGGCACTGCCACTTCCCACCACCGGTATATCGCACAAGACCTTTTTTGGGAAACCAAAAATTGCCCCTGCAGCAGCTGTGACTGGGGAGCAAGCTGGGAGCAGCACCCCTGTATCAGTGGACCCACCCCACCAACCTAGGCCCAAGCCCATGTCTGTTGCAGAGGCAACCAGTCTAATCACGACAATGCCGATGAGCAGTGATGTTGAAATTGACTTATCGTTATCGTAAAGTAGTGCCCAATAAGTGCAGGAAACTCAGATAAGTGGGCAACACCAGCAGCAACTAACCCCAATAGTAGTTATTCCTCCTGAAGTTGGGGCAGCTCAGGAGATCAAGCTTTCTGCTGATCAAGAAGAAGAGCAAGCCACTCTTTTAGAAGATACCTTGTCTTCCAGATCTCCAGCAATGAAAAGGATGGTTAGTCCATCAACTTTTTCTGCAAGCCCCCCTTCTGATGATCGCAACGCCACTTGGATCCCACCTCAGTCTGAGAGTGAGACACATGACGAGACACAGCTAGGGCAAAGGAAGGTTCCAGAAAGCCTTAGAGATATGGAGGTAGATGTAGAAGAGGAGGATGATGATGAGCCAGTCATCATGGACATTAGCCCAAAGCCAGTGAAGACAGACATTACCCCATCCCAAAGGACTGTGAGGGATGTGGCACGGATACCACCAACACAGATACCACCAACACCACCTCCAGGTGCCAAATTTACAAAGTCCCGGCAGCGACCTACATCCACCACAACAACCTCAGTCGAAGTAGGTACTGCAGAGAGTCAAACATTACGGACACTTACCTGTTCATCCGACATTGCAAGTGGCAACAGCAGCATCAGAAAGTTGACCTCCCCAGTTTGGGATTTCTTTTTTGTTAGCCGGAAGGAGGTGAACATTGTTATATGCTCCATTTGTGAGGTAGGTGTTAGTCGGGGTAAGCTTGGTACAAACTATGGTACCGGAGGCCAAACAACCCATATGAGAAAACCCCACTTGATTGTGAGAAGTTGGCCTGGCATATGCTGTGCACTAATTAAAGTGGGCACCTTGCACCAGTCCAAACAACCCTTATGGTGATTAGGTTAAAGATAACCTTTCTAGAAAGCTATCCTAGTGGTAGCTATGAGGAGCAGCCTTCAGGCTAAGTCTTGAAGGAATGTTAAGCAGCTTGTTTTACCAGAATGCAACCTTATAGTATCGGTTAAATGAAAGGGAAACCACACAATAGTTATACAAATATGTATTTATTAATATAACACTCTCTAGTATCCTTTACATGAGGATACAACACAAATCAAGCAATACTGTAGCAAAGAAAAAATCATAAGTAGCACAATTCACAGTTGGCTCCAGGGGGAGACTAAACCATATGCTAAAATAGTGGTATAAGAACCACGAATCGAGTCAAGACAATGTCTAGCAGGTGTAGAATTCCTGGATCTCAAGGAACCACCCTAGGTGAGTAAGTAGGGACCCCACGGAAGACGGGTGCAGAGTGAGAACACGACCACGTGCTCCATGGAACTCAATGGGAGAGTCGCGGTTGAAGATTTAAAGATTAAGGACCCTTCCCAGTGGATTACGAGGAAACCCCTTGGAACTTAGAAGGTTGGAGAGCCACCCCACCAGTGGATACCATAGTACCAGAGTTATCTATCCTCCCAGGGGAGCCAGGTGCATAGGTCTGAAGTGGCGTCGGAAACCGTCTTCGTTCTCTATGGAGGACCTCAAAGAAATGCCACTGCTGTAAGGAAGAAGAATGTCCGGTGGAATCCAAATGTGGATTCTTGATGGAAAGAACCTGAAAGCAGAGAGGACAGAGTCTGGGTCACTCACGAGTGACCAGGGGCTCAGGAGATGAATGCGCACCAAGGTCAGGTGCTTCAGGTGCGATGAAAGGGTTCTTGACTCGTCAGCTGCAGGGACCAGGAGATGTCTAGGATGACCAGGAGCCAGATGCAAGCTGTCCCACAAAGGATGTCGAGTGCCGAGGGCTTGGTGTCCTGCGGGAGCACCAACAAGCCTTGGCAGCGGCACCCCATGAAGATGGACAAGATTGGTTTTGGTCTGGCCCAGCAAGGACCAGGAGACTCACCACAGCAAGGGCAGTTAGGTCAGGCCTGTAGCAACCAGTTGAGCCCAAGAAAAGCAGTGTTGACCCTCAAGAGGATCCACAGGCCGGAGGCACAGGAGTCACGGGGGGACCTCAGGCAGTTTCACAGAACAAGATATAGCAGGGCGCAGAATGTGAGGAGGCTAGAGACCTTTGTAGAAAGTGTGCGCTGAAGTCAAGGCTACAGATAGCCCAATGCATGGAATTGTTGCATGACAACAAGCATGTGCAGCTGCAAGTGAAGGCGGTTCACAGAGGACAGGTTAATCGGCCCCACGAAGCATACTGGCCTCAAACTTTGTGAGAGAGCAGCTTGACCTTGGAGACCTTTAGAGCCCACCTCCTATGTTGCTGGAGCCTTCAAAGTCCACAGGAGCTCAGGATCAGCAGACCGGTCAGATGCGTCATGATGCCTGCGAATGCAGGGGAGTGACTCCTTCACCCCAAGGGGGATTCTTCAGTTGTCTTGGAGTTCCACAGGGTCCTGCATGGAGCCTGTATGGAGCACAGACGAGGCTTTGGACAAAAAGGGAGATGTAGTAGGGCCCAGTCGAGGTCCAGTGAAGTCTAGCGTGTCCAGATGATCGAAGGTCAGTGGTTTCTGATTCAGAATCCTGTCCACGTAAAATATAATGTCCTGTAGCCAGGTATCCCATTTTATACCCACGGGAGAGGTTTGGACAGATTCAGGGGACCCTCCTAGGGGAGGGTCTGGACAGTGGGGAGGATACTACCATGTCTTTTGTCCAGTTTCGCACCAGAGCAGAAGCCAATGGCTCCCAGAACCGGTTTGAGCTGCTCTATGCACAGGGACACCAAATGTGCCCCTCATGCAGACTTTCTGGCACTGAGACAGTGCACCCACCCAACCCCAGTACACTAAATCCTGTCTGGAAGATGATCACACCTCCCTGTGAAAGGATACCTATTATTCTGCCTTCCCCTGCTCGAGCTTAGCTCAGCAGCAGGAGGGCAGAAATGTGTCTCTGGATGGCAGCAACCATTTTGTGCTGTACGGGTCGAGAAGGCTGGTACCGGTAGAACCAGGGACCCAACGAAGCTTACTTCTGAAGGGGAGAATCATACCTCCCACACCAGTTACTGGTGTGGCGGTATGATTCCAAGGTGTTTGATACCAAACACAACATATTTTGTTGCGGCCTTTTTTGAGATAGCATTTACCGTGTGGTTAGAATGCACCTCTACCTATATGTCTGGCTGAGTCACAGACAGCCCGGGAGAATGGTCTCCGAAGGCTGCAGAGGGGTTCTACTCAAGCAGGGGCACCCTCTCCCATAAAACCCAGCACCCTGCCTTCAGGATTGATAAGGCCTTCAGGATTGTTAAGGCCTGCTATAGGGGGGACTGATAGGTTTTATCTGTAGTGACCTATAGATATAGTAAACCTATAACGTTTGTAAGTGGTGCAAGCACCAGCTTACTCAAGCTGCAATGATAGTCCTGTAGATCCATTTTGCATGGCTTCTCATGGGTGGCATAATACATGCTTTAGCCTATGGGAGGCCTTTGGGATACCTATGCCCTGGGTACATCGGTACCATATACTAGGGACTGATAAGGGTACCCCAGTATTCAATCTGGATTGCACCTAGTACATGTTTTAGAGGAGAAAGCAGATAGGCTGGGGTCCTGATTAGCAGGATCCCAGCTAGACTAGTCAAAAACAGTGGGTGCAATCAGCAAAACATGAGGATAACCATTAGAAGCAGATCCTACTTTCCTACATTGATCCAGTGAGAGGCGCATCTTAGTGGCCAAAAAACTGCAAGTGTTTTTGGTGGAGGTGATGAAGAAAATCCGATCACGGTGGAAGTTGAACAAGAGGGATACATTTTCTCCACTACACAAAGCGGCACTGTCCCTAGCATTGCAGTGGTTCCTCCCACATCGTCATCAGCGACATCACAATGGCACAAGAGTAAGACCGAGACACCAAGAGGTCCAAGGCAAGAGTACAGCAAATAAAACAACGCGCACTGAGCCTAACAACATCTGGTCTCAAGAAGTCACCTGCTTCAGTGGCACCAGAAAAGAAAAAAATCCAGGCTACCATTCTCAGCATTTTTAGGTCAGAGGGGCAGTACGAACGCAACCACCCAACGGCACGTTTGTACAATGCGAAGCTGGCTAAAATGTTAGCGCAGGACCTCCTCCCTTTTTCGTTTGTGGAAGGGGTGGGTTTTCTTCAATTTGTGGGAGCCATCTGTCCGAAATGGAAGGTTCCCAGCTGGTCCTATTTCGCCAGAGTTGCTGTTCCAGCAATACATCACGACATGCTGGAATTTCTTGAACAAGCTTTGCAGCAGCGTGCTGTTCACACTATCGAACTGACAACAGACATCTGGACCAGTTGTCAAGCCACTGATTACATGTGCATCACTGCACACTGGATCTCTTCTGTGTGGGTTAGAGAAAAGATTTCTGCTGCAGATATTGACACTGCTGACATTTTTAATGGCGCTTGGAAGCATGCTACAGTAGCCATGTCTGCCATGGAGAAATCTCATTCTGTTGCAAGCGTTTAGGAAGACTTTAACACTAAGGTCTCTGAATGGCTGTGACCAAGAGGGCTTAGCATTGGTTTTGTTGCCACGAACAATTGTAGTAATATAGTTAAGGCCATGGCCGATGGTGGCTATTTTAGGGTCCTGTGTTTGGCGCACTGCATTAACATCATTGTTCAAGGCTTTCTAAAAAAAGAAGACCTAATCAGCAACTTACTGACTACCTGCAGAAGAATCTGCACACATTTGAGCCATTCTTTTAAAGCCCGGAAGCAGCTGAGGATCATTCGTTGTAATAATAGAATGCAAGTTAAAGCTCTTATCCAGGAGTTGCCAACACATTGGAACTCAACTTATCACATGCTTGAACGTCTGTTTGAGCAGTACAGACCAATCAATAAATGTATGTCATGCAAAGAGGGCATGCTACTGTGAAAGGCATGATCATTGAGATGGACCAATGGGGCCTAGTTAAATGCCTGACAGAGATGCTCCTTCCTTTCGAGGTCTTCACATGTGAAGTCAGCAAGGATGACTGTACCTTGGATAAGCTATCCCACTGTTGCACATGCTACAGGAACAGCTAAAGGAGGTGTCTGCAATGTGCGCAGATGTGGAGGAAAAAAATGAAGCATATGAGTTGATGGAGAGCTTAATCCTTCACTTATCTGAAAATACAAGGGTGCAAAGAGGCATAGTGTCATCCAACCATTATATATGTGCCACAATTCTTGTTCCAAGGTACAAACCATTACTGGACAGTTTCATTCCTTTTTCAGACATGGATGTTGTCAACTAAACAACTTGGATAGCTGTGCAAGCCAGCCAGCTAGAAAAAGAACGGCCAGGAATTAGAAACCCGCTCCGCCAGGGCTCAACAAGTACTGCAGGGCAGCCTTCAAGTTCAACTTCAGAGCCTGAGGACAGTGCAGTTGGCTCACAGCAGCTAAAACCACCAGGAACAACATCAACAAGAACAGGACATCAGCCACAAAATCAGCACAGGAATGGTTTCTACAGGCAGGGCTTGAGTCCAGTGCTGAGGCAAAGGTAAAAGAGGCCGAGAAAAGTGGAACACCCATGACCCATGACCATTAAGCGGATGGTCCAGGCCTATCTGGATGACTCAACAGAGGTCTACTTTGATCAAAACCCATTGCTGTATTGGTATGGGAAAAGGCGTCAATGGCCAGTGCTCAGCAGGCTGGCGATAAAATATCTGGCTTGCCCCAAAGCAAGTGTCTCTGCTGAGCATGTTTTCAGTGCTGCTGGTGCCGTTCTGACAGTGAGAAGGACCAGTCACACCCCAAAATGTGGAGAGATTAACCATGATCAAATGGAATCATCACTTTATACCACCGGATCACATCATACCTGTAGCACAGCGGTAAGATGACGACGCTGACTCAGGTCATGGAAGTAGTGTGTTAGATGACTTACTTCTGGGAAAACCACAAGAGTTTGAGGACAAGCTCTACTTCCCTGACAACTGGGCTTTAGTTGCTTTAGTTACTTTCTTTCTTTCTTTGACGTCCATAAAAAAATATAGCCAAGGAACATTATTTACTTTATCATTTGTGGATGTCTGTCTCTTGTTAACAAATCCATCCCCATCGCCTTACTCGTTTATTGCTGGATTGGAGTTGCAACTGTGTGCACTGTGTTGTCAGTGAAGAAGTAAGTTCCGACTCCAGAGTCCAGACTTGCCCTACAGCTATTTCCCTCAAGACAGACATTGGGTACAGAACAAAAACAAACAAATGTGTGCCTGCCTCCAAACCCTGGTCCCTATCTATCTATCTATCTATCTATCTATCTATCTATCTATCTATCTATCTATCTATCTATCTATCTATCTATCTATCTATCTATCTATCTATCTATCTATCTATCTATCTATCTATCTATCTATCTATCTATCTATCTATCTATCTATCTATCTATCTATCTATCTATCTATCTATCTATCTATCTATCTATCTATCTATCTATCTATCTATCTATCTATCTATCTATCTATCTATCTATCTATCTATCTATCTATCTATCTATCTATCTATACTTACCTAGCCTAGAGGGACTGCCCCTGAAGAATGATGGCATGCAATGCACGCTGAGTTATTGTTCTTTGTTGTGAATGATGTCTACTATTCTTAATCTTCTACACACAGAAAAGTGACTCCACTCACTCAAGTCAATCTTTCCCTACTTGTTGTTCAATAACAAAATTGTACTACTACAGGCCGATTCATTGCATTTTGAGTCGGGACAAGTCTGGACTCACTCAGGACACTGTTGGTACGGAGCTGGACACCATACCTAGAGTCAGAGTCAGGAGGATCAGAAATGATTGATGCAACGACTCAGGGCGTGGGTGTGAGCGTGACTACTTCTAGAAATGCCACCACAAGAAGATGTAAGTTTTCAAATTCACCAAAACCAGCCGATTTGGGTGATGATGATGACTTTGAAGTGGCCTAAAGATGAATAACAACCTAAATGTCTCTGTAGTGGTGGTGGTGATGACGAGTGTGGTGTGACTGACAGGAGTGCAATGTTTTCATTTTTACTTCATTTGGAAAATGCTGTGTTGCTGTGTGTGTGTGTGTGCTAACTCACTGGGCTCTGGCTCAAATTCAAAGCTAAGTGGAGGTTTAGTGGGGGCCTATTGTTGGATGTAACTGCCGGAAAGAGACATGATTTAGCCATGCTGCCTCTGAAACCCTTCTTGTTGCACTCCTTATGCCATTTAACTTGTTTCTTCTTCCTCCTTGATTTTTCAATATCCTTTGTGCTTACATCTACAGGCCCTTTACCCTGCGCCATACTGGAAAAACAACTCGTACTTACCTTACCAAACCGCATCTGCAATGCACCCAAGATTGACAGATGGACAGTCCAAGAGGAATGCTGAGATGCAACTCCCAATTTGGCAATACATACAGTATCTTTTTTTTACTCTCAATCATTATGACTGTGCTGTGTTGTTTATGTTTGCTTATTTGACTCCTACTGATATTTTAATTTTATTTGCTACCTCTCAAAGCCTGGTACAACAAAAGATAATGTATGTAACTTGGATCTCTCTGTAGCAGACAGACAATTATTAAGATTAAGATAATTATTATACTGCACTGTACTAGTCTACCACTACTCATCATCATGCATATATTTCCTATTCCTCCCATAACAGATTTATGAAGGTCGGCTGCCAAGATGAACGTGTTGTCCATGTTTGGTGTTTGTCTTTGTCAAAACTGTCTCTCAAATCCCCCTTCCCATCCATTCATCGAACCCCTAACCCTCTTCCCCGAGCTGTGTGATTTATTGGTGTGACTAAATTAAATTTACACCATTAATTGATCACACAGTTGGTGGGGTGGATGTGATGAAAGCAACACCAAATAAAGGGCAGGCAGGGCGAGGATCTTAAGTTCTGCTCTAAGTATAACTAAAGCCCACACTGCCATATATTAGATTGGCCACCCATGTACAGACCGTATTTGATATTCCAATTTTTACAGAGGAACATAATCAATCACAATTGCCAGCATCATCATTCTTCCAGCACTAAGATTACGCTTGTCCACTTCAAAACTTCATAGCTCGAGTTGACTTCAGTTTGTAACATGTACTAGGCTAGCCGACCATTCTGTATTATTTTATTTATTTTATTGCTCATCATGATTTCTCGTTTGGCAGTCTTCTTCTTATGTACTGTATTTCTACTAGTCATTCTCTAGTCTCCCTCAGAAGACTTTCTCATGTTCTCTTTTCACAACTGCTACTGTCTCTACTACTACCACCACCATGGCACTTTGGGGAACCAAACCATCACCATGCAGCCATCGCTTCGCCTAATCATCAATCACAGATAAGAGAAGAAATTTGGGGGATGCAATAATGCATATACTATGGAAATAAAGTAATTCACACACCCACACCCCTTCGGAGTCCATAGGGGTTTTAGTTGCAGACTGCAGAGACTAGGAGGAGAGACTGACAGTAGTAGGACATGTGCGGGTACCACATCTATCTGTTGGTGTGTTACACTATTGGCAGATTTAAAAAAATGGCTGCTGCCCTGCAGCAAAGGAAACAGTGTCAAGTAAGAGTAACCCCCAAAAAAGATTGACATCATATGTAAAACTATAAATAATGTATTCCCCTAACAAATAAAAACTAGAAGGAAAGAAACCCACAACACCTGACCCACTGCTCTCCCCAACCCCAACCAATGTCCAGTAAAGCAAGTCCCAAAACAATTGTACATACAAGCAAATGTCCAGAAAAAAAGAACAGAACACCCAAGTTTTCCCCAACTCCCACATTCCCACCCTCTAACCAACAAGTCCCAACCACCAAAAAAAAAGAGTAAAAAAGGGGCAAAGTTCAAGACTGAGGTTCAGCAGTGGGTTTGACGGATCTTGCACTCTAGGACGTGGATGCGCTCCTCCATCCTGGCCTCTAGGTGCACCATCCGGAGGAGCATGAGACGATGAAATCTTTTCCAGGAACAACAGGGGTGGCCCGCAGTGTTTGTATTGCAGTGGGTGGCTGCCAGACCACAGCACCGTACCCCCGGAGGCACTGGGGTTCCTGGCTGGGGCCCGGAGTATTGGTTGCTGTAGCTCTTGCCTCCTCCTCCTCCTCCAGAGCCACCAACGGCCAATATTCATCCCTGATAGCCTCTAGCTTCCATAGGCGGGTCCTGGCTGCTAACTCGTGCCTGTTGGGTTGGGAAGGAGTAGCTATATCAAGAAAGAAAAAAGACAATTGTAACCAATACTCTTCGCAATACAGTAACACAAAATTATACACATAAAATTATAGTGACACAGTAGCAATAGCAGTACATTACATTTGTGGTATCCTCACCTTCTTGGCCCCTAAGATTTGGATGTGATTAGAGTTTCAGGCATTAGGCACTATGGAGTAGACATATAATCTTCTTCTTCTCTCTCTTTTTTAGCTAAATTAATGTTGTAGGCATGCCAGCTCAGTCAGCTTGCGCCCTAGACAGACCTACTTGTATTTCAGACTCACGTTACCGTACTACTATCTGCAGGTGGGGAAACTGTTCTACACAAGTATCTATTTTTCTATTATGGCCATACTCTGTTAAATCAATTTCACTTTCACCCTGACTACTAAAACAAGGCAGATGATATGATTACTAATATGAATGATGATATACTGCACAACATCACATGATGACGTGAGTTACTACTATTGTTTGATTGTTGTAACTATGCAGCCGATAGGCCACCCAGGGCTGACATGGTCAAAATGACATGGGTAGGGAGAAAAAGTGGGCCACGGACTCAGAGGGAGGCGATTGATGATGGGTGGGTACATACACATCTATATATTTTGTGCTTGCAAACTACTGTGAGGCAAGGGAGTATTCTGAAATTCAACATCAAACCTTTGAATCAAAATCCTTGAAAAAATAACAGCCCTTGTTTATTCTTCTTCCCAGGGATTTTTCCATTTATCATTGCATTGCTCTTCTAGCATTATTTTCATTGTTCTCCCTTGACTTTGCTACTCCAGCACGGTTTAGTTTTCTTTTACATTCTCTTCATCCAGTCTCCACCTATGATGATTGAATACCATCCAGGCATCCATCCATCCAAACATGGCTATCATTCTCAATCTCTCAACAAACCTTTCATCAACAACATATATTTGTCATTTAACCACCACCCATGCGTCCTTGCTTGCCTTTGAGTTTGACCCATCAAACCCCTGGAGGATTCCTTTCACCCATACAGTTTCACACACCCAGGCAGGCCTCCTTTCTTTTACCTTTCACCCATCCTTCAACCACCCATGCATCCTCTCAGCCACCTATATGCATCCCGAGCCCCCTTCCTTCACCCACGCATCCTTCTCTGCCAGTGATATACTACATGTCACCCGTACTTCCTCCTTTCATCCTTCTTTCCCTTTTCCATCAACCCATCAAGGTCATCTGACTCTTCTTCATGAAACTTTCTGTACCGAGTTGAAGATAGAAGAGGCCATTATTTACTCAACTCCCGCTATTGGTAAAACTAAGTAAAGGGTGTCTTTTTCAACTGTTCACAAAAACGCAGTCTCAGCAGTACAGTATACACCCTTGCAGCGATTGTATTGTCAATAAGTAAGGAATATGACTTACCACCGCCTGCCACTGCCTCACCACCTGCAGCTGCCGCATCAGCTCCCCCCTGACTGGCGTCGCCTTTGCCTCTGGCCCCGGCACTGGTGGTCGGTATGCCTAAAAAAAATATTTCACATTTTTTAGATGCCATATACACCCCTCCTATTTATTGTCTTCACTAGCAAGATTGCACATACAATACATACACCACACATATCACTACAATTCAGGTACTAGAGTAGAGTAGACAGTAAGTCCTATCAAAAATAATAAAATATCCGGTTGGGCATTTTGTTGGTGGCAATTTTTGAAAAGCCTCTCAAGAAGAGGACAACCCAAAGGACTGGACTCGGTGGCTAGAACTATTGGTGAATCTGAGTTTTTGAAAAGAAAAGTAGCGGCCAACTGGTCCGACCATCAGACATGAGGTTTATCTTGGTTGGAAAATAGAATGGTGCTGTCTTCCTCCTCCTCATACTTCCTTCCAGCCATGGCCAGGCTAAGCCACATGGACATAGAGTAAAGCAAGACAGCGCTTTGCACTGCCTTGCCTTAATCAATTCCCTTTGAGGCCATTCAGTGACATGCAGGGTGGCTTTGAATGGCCTCAAGGCATCAAGGCAAGGTGACAGTGGGCTGGTGCAGCGCTTCGCACATGGGAGGGAGAAACATGGCAAGCTGGAGTGAGATGGGCAGCATGTAACTGGGCAGTTTGACTTATATTTATGTGATGTTCAACGGTTTATGACCCACATACCTGCCCTTTGCCCTCCGCACAGCACAGTGGAGTGCGAGTACTTACCTAGCTGCACTACATGACATGACCTTTTTGCCTACATTGCCTCTTGCTATGGCTTACCCTGAATGCCTTGTTGTTCCTCATGGGCTGCACTGTCTTCTCCTGGAAGTCCCGCCACCAACTCCTCTGGGATGACAGCTGCCACCTGCTCCTCGAAGACGCCCAGCTCTTCCTGTTGCTGTGGACTTCCTATTCTGATCTGCATTGCTGCCTTCAGGTTGTTGGCCAGTTTCTCCTTCGTCCTGCACTTTATGGTATGTCAACAATTCTTCAAGTCAGTTGTCCCCCGCTGTTGACCTTGGCCAATACGATTTGCCAAATGGCCTCTCTCTTTTCTAATGGCAATTTTGAGGTGACAAACAGCTGATGTTGGTGGTCTGTCACCTCAGGGACCAAGATCTCATTCTCCTCCTCACTGAAGTTGCACTTCCTCTTCCCCTGGGAGTCTGCCTGGGCATCCTGGCTGGTGCTAGGGTTATTGGGGTTGTTTTCCTGGCTGCTTGTCTCTTCTGCCCACTCCATGGCTGCCTTCTGTGGAGTGTTGTATTTTTTTGTGTCATTTTTTATAATTTTCTTTGTGTTGCATGCAGTGAAAAGTGACGCTAAAGGGGTTTGGGTTACTGTACGTGATGCAAATCAGCCTTAGAATACATTTTTTTGCAGTATCATAACGCCTGTCCCAGCATCATCTTTGTTTTCATGTAGCCTGCAGCTTACACCATGGTGCGACATGCCATAATGGTGCATCCATGGCGTTTAAAATGACGTAGCATTTTGTAAGTGATTAACCGGGTCTGATGGCTCAGTGGACAAATGTGTCCACTGCAGGGGCCTGTGTTCAACTTCATGATCACAGGTTCAAATCCTGGTGGGTCTACTCAGCCTTTCATCCATCTAAGGTCGATAAAATGAGTACCATAGAGTTGGGTAACAATAAACATCTGTTATTCAGAACTTAAGATACCTACGGAAGAACGTGCACTTTACAAAAACACATGCTATGTTGACACATCGCTGACGCAGTGCAGCGATACATCACTTCTTGTAAATGAGGCCCTGAGGCAATGTCATTATTGAGTGAGATAGGAGAGATGAAGGTTGGTATATGGGACCTGGATAAGTTGGAACAAACTGATTATAGTGAATAAGTAGCCCACCAGGTGGCAGAGTGTGAAAAAAGCTGGCAGGTTCCATGATTGGCTTCTGAGAGATGAGCATTCATTTGGTTACCCAGAAGGAATGTGTCAGAGAGGTTTGAATTAAAGGAACCACTTAGTAGAAGATATACAACAGTCACTGAAACAAACTGCAAGAGGTTAAACTCCGGGTGTGAATGGTCTACCTGCTGAATTTTACAATGCATTTGGCACACCCATGGAACCCTAATTGTTATCGATTTACAAGGTGGCTAGAATGACAGGGTACCTTCTGGAATGTATGAGAGAGGTCTTGCTGGTAGTCCATCCGAAAGCAGGGAGTAATCCTGTGTATGTAGGCTCCTATCACCCTTTCTTCTTAGTTATTATTGACTTGAAAGAGTTGAGGGAGATTTTGTCTAACCATTTGATGCCAGTTGCACAATCAATAGTGTAGGCCAATCAGAAAAGCTGTATTCTGAGCAGTAACACATTCCTTAATCTAGGGAGGACTGTAATAGTCTTAGAATGGGTCGGCAGGTGGAAACAGGGTGCTTGCTGGCCTCTATGGCCATTAGGATGGTCTTTGATGCCCCAGGGGTCCTATCTATTAGAAGTACTTCGTAGGATGGGTAGTGACCATGAAAGAGGTTTACTAAACAGTGTTGCCCACTGTCAATATTAATTTTCTCACTGGCTATGGAGCCATTGGCCTGCTGGTTGCACATTAAGGGCCCTGAAGGGGATACAAAATGACCAATAGGTGGCATACCATATTTCTATATGAGGATGATCCATTAGTTTAGCTCTGCAACAAAACCATTAATTTGTAGTTACTAATAAATTGTCTCAATTAGTTTGGACAGATCTCTAGATTGAGAATGAACTGGGATAAGTCATGCCTGTTTCCTCTGATTTAGCTTTCAGGCATTGAATCCCACTTAGTGGTGATTTGATACTATTAAATATCTGCGGGTGTATATATATAATTGTCTGACTGGTCTAGGTTAAATATAGACCATAATGTCCATCCTTGAATAGAGGAATGTATCCATGCTTGGGGCGACTCTTTGATAATATGATGATAGCTTCTTTCAAGGACTTGTGAGAGACATAAAATATGGTTTCCAGCTGTTTTCTGCTCTGTAATGCATTCATATGCCAGTTGTCCTGAATATGGGAAGCTGTACACAAAGAACCTAATTTCTTTTCAACATTGTGGGTAGCATGGAAAGCGATTACAGCTTTTTATATTGCATTATTGTTGTTGTGAGAAATCTAAATGAAACATCTTAAAATATGGTGGGGAACCCAACTAAATCTTGAACTTTCAGAAAACAAAAGATTGGGTGGTGTTAGGGCGATGTCCGAAAAATACTAGGCAGAATGTATCTAATTCAATTCCCTCCATCACATGGCTTGATACTGATGTATGTGGCTGAGTTAAGTGGTAGGCTGATTCCCAAGGAAGCAGCACATGACTTACTGGGTCTATCTACATGCACACTAGGGGTCATATTTATATCGCACTTGCGCCACTTTTACGCCGCCGTTGCGTCACTTTTGTGACGCAGCGTAAACCCTGCGCCATGTTGCGCCCCATTTACAACGTGACGCATCTAGGGAGATGCGTCACGTTGTAGAGCTTGCGCCACATGTGGGCGTACCTGCACAGGGGGGGGGGGGCGTTCCGGCGCAGGAATGCCTCTGAAAAGTGGCTGAGTGAAATCTACAAGATTTCACTCAGTCACTTTTCCGGCAATGCTGCGTCAAAACCCTGCGCCTGCTTGAAGCAGGCGTAAGGATTGACGCAGCATTGTAACAATAGGGCACCCCCGAGCCGTGCTGGAGCTGCGCCGCGCTTGCGACGCAACTCCAGCAATGCGCCAACCTTCCGCCATCAGATGCGTCACGCATCTGTTTATCCTTGCGCCACGATGCACTGCATTGTAAATGCGGCGCATCTATTGTGGCGCAAGGGTAAACTTTTGTGACGCATCTTTCCTGGCGCATCCCTGCTGATTTGCAGGGATGCGCCAGGAAACATAAATCTGCCCCTAAAAGACTAAGGGGCTCATTTATGAGTCCTTGCGTCACTTTTGCGCCGCCGATGCGTCACTTTTTGTGACGCATCAGCGGCATAAAAACTGCACCTTGTTGCACCATATTTACAAAGTGACGCATCTACGTAGATGCGTCACTTTGTAAATCCCTGCGCCACATTATACCTGCGCCAGGTATAATGTATGCAGGGTGGGCGTTCTGACGTAAGTAAGCCTCGTAGAAGTGACGCAGTGAAATCTATGAGATTTCACTGCGCCACTTCTAGGACGCAAATGCGTCAATATCTTACGCCTGCCTCACAGCAGGCGTAAGACTGACGCAGGCACATTGAAATGGGACTTGCCCATGTTAAATGACTCATTGCTGAAGTTGCGTCACTTTTGTGACACACTCCAGCAATGCGCCATTTTTGCGCCTACTGATACGTCAGAAATACTGACGTATCTGTAACTCCTTGCGACATGATGTGTCATATTATAAATATGACGCATCGATGGGCGTGGCTTTGGAGCCGATGGAGATGGCCGCCGTCTTCGGGAGCTCCGCGGTTACGTAGACGGCGAAGGACCTCCAGGCTTCTTTTTCTTTGCTTCGGATCGCGAAACCGGCGTTTTTCAGCGTCAGAACGCCTCTGCTACCGCTGTGAGGATGTGCGGAGCGTTTCTATGACGATAAGGTGATATTCTCTCCTCAAATGCAGTCTGTCAGCGCTGCGGCCGCCATTTTGTTTCCTGTGCTTCTGTTTTCCTGATGCATCCTTCGTTCTACTGCTACTGCCATTGACCCTGAGACTTATATTCTTCAGGCTTTCTGCTATTAATGTATACGCAAAGGTTTTTTTTTTTCCCTCAACCACTGTTGGCATTTTTCTTGAAATCTTCGTAATATTTACTGAGGAGCTCACTGCAGTCTCTTTTACTGATTGGATGGCTCATTTTTGTTTTTATTCCTCCTAAATGCTTCTCTGCGGACCTCCTCTACTACTGAATCTTATTGTTATTCGAGCCTTCCTTTCCTTGTGACTTTCTTTGACACTTTTTAAGGGGAATTTTGTTTCCTTTTCCTCATGGCAATGCCGCGTGGTGCTCGTAATGGGGTGCAGCAAGCTGGGAACCCGTCTTTGGCTGACGCTAACCCTTTCAATGTCCTACGTGACACTATAGATGAAGTACCCCTTGAGTCCTCTGAGTCTAAAGGTTCGACCACTTCAGGCACCCGTCCCAAACAGGTTTCCAAGCTGCCAGCGGCTTCTCCATCCGGCAAAAGGGTGAAGGTTAACCCTCCGTCCCCTCCTAATCCTCCATCTTCAATCTCTATGGAGCTTCTCCTCGATGAAATCCGTGCTTTGAAACCATATATGGAAGAAACCAATTTGCGTTTACAAAGTCTTGAAGACAATTGGTCTCATACTGTTCAACGGGTTGTGGTTCTTGAGCAGAGAGTTGACGCAGCTGAGGACTCTATGAATCAAGTCCCCACTTTGCATAGAGAGATTGATCACCTCAAGCAACAGGTTGAGCAATTGGAAAACCGCAATAGACGCAATAACCTGTGTATTTATGGTTTGGTTGAAGGTCTTGAAGGTTCTAATCCAATTTCATTTTTCCAGTCATTTTTACCGTCTCTTCTTGGACTTCCTGAATCTCCTCCTTTAAACATTCAACGTGCTCATCGCCTGGGTCGGATCTCTAGCTCTTCCTCCTCTTCAGCGAGACCTAGAAGTGTTATTTTATATGTTATGGAGTATACTGACTTGCTCAAGGTACTCCAAGCTGCCAAGCAAAAAGGAAAGATTTCTTGGCGTGGTTCCAATCTATTTTTCACTCAGGACTATGCCAAGGTGACTGCAGATCGTCGGAAAAAGTTCCTGGAAATGAGACCTACTCTTCGAAGTCTCAATGCTAGATATGGTCTTTTCCATCCCTGCCTTTTTAAAGTGACTTATAACAATAAGACTACATCTTATGAAGAACCAGCCGTTCTTCGACAATTTTTGAATACATGTCGTCATGACTCTATGGATGTATCCAGATCGTAACTGTTTTGTTTTCATTATGCTGACTGCTTGATGCTTTGTTGTATTTTGGCATTGATGTTTTACAATGTTAACATATGTATTTTGTCTTTTTCTCCTTAGATTTGGATATATGATCCTCTGAATGTTATCTCCTTCATTCTTCCTGGATGTCGTCCTCCCTGACGTTGTTGTTCTGCGGTTTCCCGTTCGGCGTCCCATCTCCCCTGTATGGTTCCACCACCCTCCTCCTTCTTGTTTTCTTGTGGTATGTCCTTTGCTATTGTGTTCTTATTTGTACATGAATGGTTTCGTTTGACTTGTTGCTTTCTTCTCTTGGTTTTGTGTCCTTCTTTTGCTTTTCCTAGCTTCTTTTTCCTTCTTTGTTTCTCTACTTTTCTCTCTGTCTTTATTCCTTGTTCTTTTCCTTCTCTTTATCTCTTTACTCTTAATCCTTTCATTCGATCTATTTTTTGGCTCTCTTTTTCATCCTCTTATTTGCCTTTTCTTCACCTTTTTCAATTTCATATCTTTGTTTATTTTTTAATTTCCTTGCCTTCTAAATACAATGTGTGTATGGCAGTTCTTCAGTTGTATATATATGGTTATGTATCTTATTTCCCTTTATATATTTATTAATAATTCTTTGTCCTACAATGTTTTGTTTTTCCTTCTTTTACAAATGTAACAGTTGTTATCCTTTCTTTAATTATTCACACTTTTGTGTTTTTCTCTCAATTTGCATTTTAACTCTTATCTGTAGATGTCTTTGAATATTTTATCTTGGAATGTTAAAGGTCTTGGTTCTCCTATTAAACGTCAAAGAGTATTGTCTCATATAGCAAATTTAAAAGGGGATATTGCTTTATTACAAGAAATTCATGTTAAAGATACTGAAATTCCTAAGTTACGTCGTCATTGGGTTGGTCATGTTTTTGCCTCTCCTGGTTCTGGGAAGTGTAATGGCGTTGCTATTCTATGCCATAAGAATTTGGATGTTCATCTTGTTAAACAAGATAATGATTTAGAGGGTAGGTGGGTAGCAGTCTCTTTGTTGATTAATAAAATTCCTCTAACTATTATTAATATCTATGCTCCCACTGTTCCAGATAAAGTCTTTTGGCCTCATATTCTTTCCCTGCTCATGCAATATACAGATGACTACCTGATTTTGGGCGGTGATTGTAATATGGTTATGGACCCCTTTTTGGATAGAAGATCTGATTCTAGGTTCTCTCCCTCCCCTCTGCATTCTTTATTTACCTCCACTATTTCCCAAAGAGCACTTGTAGATTCTTGGAGACTTTGCCACCCTACTCTCCGAGAATACACCTTCTACTCACCTCCTCACTCCTCCCAGTCCCGGTTAGATTATATTTTCATTTCCAAAGCCCTTACTCAACACATTACTCACTCTGACATAGGTTCTATTTTAATTTCTGATCATGCCCCAGTCTCTTTAAGTCTAGATTTAATCCCTCCCGTGAAAGGCACTAGGAGATGGAGGTTTAATAATTCTCTTTTATTGGACCCGCAGTTTACACAAGCCTTTCTTGAATTTGCCTCTTCATTTTTTAATGATAATGACTCGTCTCAGTTAACCCCTTCCCTTATTTGGGATACCTTTAAAGCCGCTTCTAGAGATTTCATTATTACATTTGTTGCCCAGAAGCGCCGCACGGCCTCTCAATCGATTCATTTGCTTAACACACAGATTAAAAGACTAGAACACTCCTGACAATCTTATTAAGGCTAAACTTTCCTTTAATAAAATTTCTACTGATTCTGCCAATTTATTTTTACTTAAGTCCAGTGCTAAATATTACAGCGCACAAAATAAAGCCGGTAATCTTTTAGCTAGGTACCTCAAAGTTAAGAAAGAGCGTACTAAAATTGAATCCATTGTTACTTCCTCTAATGTAATGGTTCATAAAGATGAAGATATTTTAGCTGAATTCACGGATTTTTATCAACAATTATACACTCCGGAGTCCTCTCCTTTATTGTCTGACATTACTCACTATTTATCTTCCATTTCTCCACCTTCCTCTTCAGATGTTGACTTCTCCCCATTAGAGGCTGATATAACACATAAAGATATTCTGGAGGCTATTCAAGTCCTAAAAAGAGGTAAGGCCCCTGGCCCAGATGGGTTTACCACAGAATTCTATTCCCATTTTTCCTCCTTGCTTCTTCCTAGAATTTATCAAATTTTTTCATTCTTTATTGCAACTCAGAAATCTGAGGGCTCCTTTCAGGAAGCTCTAATTTGTCTCCTTCCTAAAGAGGACAAAGATCACACTCTCTGTAAAAATTACAGACCAATTTCCTTAATTAATCTAGATTATAACATTTTTGCAAAGATTCTTGCGCTTCGTTTGGAAAAAGTTCTTCCACAATTAATTAATAAAGAGCATTGTGGCTTTATCAAAGGCCGTCATTTATCTGATAACACCCGTCTTTTCTTTAATGTCTTAAGTAAATCTCATTCCCACAAGGCTTCATTAGCAGCAGTTGCATTGGACGCTGAGAAAGCTTTTGACAGAGTCAACTGGCAATTTATTTTTTCCTCTCTTTCTTGGTTCAGTTTTGGCCCTAAATTCCTTTCCTATGTCTCACTGCTCTATTCTTTTCCTAGGTCTTTTATTTTGGCCAATGGTCTTGTCTCTTCCTCTTTCCCTCTTCTTCGAGGTGTCCGGCAGGGCTGTCCGCTTTCTCCGCTCTTATTTATTCTAGCATTAGAACCTTTCTTAACTAAAATTCGTATGAATGATGAAATTTCTGGTTTCCCCTATGGTGATAAACAGCTAAAGATCTCTGCATACGCAGACGATATCCTTTTATTTATCTCGAACCCTCATACGTCTCTTCCGTCATTTTTATTAGAGGTCTCGGATTATGCATCAGTGTCAGGTTATAAGCTTAATGTAGATAAATGTGAAATCCTTCGTCTAAATAAATTCTGTTTTCATGCTGACTTTTTATCTTCTTCCTTCCATTGGAGTCCAAATAAAATCAAATACCTTGGTCTCTGGTTCACACCTTCTATTAAGGATACTGTAGCATTGAATCTTAAAAATTTACTATCATCCCTTACTACATCTACGAGGAAATGGCATCCCTTGTTCTTATCTTTGTGGGGTAGATTAGACTCTATCAAAATGATGTTAGTTCCAATAGTCTTATTTTTCTTGTCGAATCTTCCAGTTAACATTCCCAACTCTTATTACAAAAGTATCTATTCTATATTATCAACATTTTTATGGCAAAACAAAACTGCCAGAATGTCTTTTTCTATACTTAAATCTCCTAAACATTTAGGTGGTGTTAATTTTCCTGACTTCTCCTCGTATCACACTTCTTTCTTCCTTACTCATTCTACCTCTTTCATTTCTGATCATATTCCTGATCCCTTTTCTCGATCTTTGTGGGTAGAAGTTGAATCCTCCTTTTTTCATCCCTTTACGTTTTAGGAGTTTGTTTCATTAGCTCAAGCTCCAAAGAAATTTTCTCTTCCCATCCTTCAGCACGTTCGCAAAACCTTTCGTCCTATTATTCTGCATAACTTAGATGATCGTGCTCGTTTTTTACAATCTCCTATTTGGTATAACTCCCTTATCAAAATTAAAAATAGATCTATTTTTTGGAATGACTGGTTAACTCTTGGCCTTAAATGGACTTATCAGCTTTTTCACGATGGTTCTTTTATTTCCTTTTCTGTTCTTCAAGCTCGTTTCTCTCTTCCCCTATCTTTTTATCCCAAATATACCTTATTAAAAACGGCGGCTCAAGCTGCTTATGATGCTCTTACTGGTGCTTCCATACAATATAATTCTTCTCCCATTCCCTTAACATTTTTACACTCTTCCCCCTCTGCTTCTCAGATTTACCAAAAATTGCGAGATACGGCTGCTCACCGAGAGAAGTCTGCTGTGGAGTGCGCTTGGGAGTCAGATTTAGACAATTCTTTTTCTCTTTCTACCTGGGATAACATCTGGATCAAAATAAGGAAATCTTCTAGAGTGGCAAATACAACCCAAACTTTATTTTTTATATACAATAGACTTTTAATTACCCCATACAAATTACTTCAAATTGACTCTTCTATCCCGTCTCTCTGTTGGTCTTGTTCGGCCTTGGTAGCTGATCTTAAACATATGTTGTTTACCTGTCCTGCTGTTCACCTTTTCTGGGATAAAGTATGGCAACAAATTAATACCATTTTCTCTTCCAATTTCCCCTTTTCTCTTTCCCATATTTTTCTTGGTAGTATTTCACAAATATGGTCTTCTTCTAGTGTTAACACCTCTATTGTTGATCTCCTTCTTGCTGTGGCATTTCAACAAATCACGAAAGCATGGAAAGATACCTCCCTTATTTCTTATCAAGCCTGGTGGTATGGGGTTTGTTATAATCATAGACTAAGAAGAAAAAGGGGTGTGTAGTACACGCACTGCCTAATGGTTTGTAATTTGTTTCGTGCTCCGGGGTATCGCTCTCCGAAATTGAGCGTGTGAAAACGTAGAGATGCACCCCCAAGACCTTGGGGTGTGTCCCCCAGGCACAGATGCTGTCCTCCCGTGGGGGTTTCAAATGTTAATCGAAAGGATTAAGCTTGGATCTTCATCGTTTATTTCAAACACGTTGCGATAATCCTAAAGATATGGTGAGTAATTCGTGAGAGTATAAATGACAAGCTCTTATACGTGGGTAAATGGCTACATGTGTGCAGCGCCGTATCGGAGTGATTAGAAAGCTTAGAATGGGTAGGTTCCAAAGAAATCTGTCCCGAGATAGACGATACGAACGAGCCTGAGTTTACAAGAAGTGATATGGTAATTAACAAACGTGAAAGTATACTCTCACGAATTACTCACCATATCTTTACCAACTCACTGCCTGTACCATACAGCTCACCTTTTCCGCGTCACACTGCATGGGTGATTACTAGACCTCCTACATAGCATTCATTATCCTCTTTATTGTTCCTAGATTTCCCCTGATGAAGGCTAATGCCGAAATGCATTGGGAGCACATAACAAATGTTAGGATTATCGCAACGTGTTTGAAATAAACGTTCACGATGAATTCAAACAACAAATAACGTTTTTCAAAACGATGAAGATCCAAGCTTAATCCTTTCAAAAATCATAGACTAGACAGGGCTTATGTTCACCCTATTACCCTTGCTATTAAAAGGGACGTATTATGGTTACCTATTACTACCTTTCTGAATTTGTCTGCCCAACCCCTTCCATTACATAATCCTTGCAGGGAGGAGGTTTCTAAACCTCCTGGATTTTGTTGTTATTATTAATGATTTTGTTATTATTAATGAATGTCGATGGCCATTTCTGTTCTACCTCTTCTTGCATTGTTAATTCCTGAATAGTGAATTTATTTTTGTTTACACAGCTAGTTTTTACTATATATTGTTGTAATATGTTTCTGGTGATATCCCTTTCTCCTCTTCTTTTCTATTCCTTTTTTTTTTTATGAAGTATTTTGCAATTTATTCTTTTTACAAAATGTATGCTATTGTTGCTCGGGATCTTTTTTGTTCTCTAATAAAATCTTCTTTAAACTCAATAAATATGACGCATCCAGCATGTCGCAAGGAGGGCGCAATGAAAAGTGACGCATCGCTGTTTTCACGCAGCGATGCGTCACTTTTCATAAATGAGGCCCTAAATATGTATGTGGTTTTTTGGACTTCGCTAGTATTGGTGAAGAACCAAATAGTCACTTCATGTGTGGCCCTACTTGCATCACAATTTTGTGACTGGTTGTGAAATA
This sequence comes from Triturus cristatus, assembly GCF_964204655.1. Classification (NCBI taxonomy): domain Eukaryota; kingdom Metazoa; phylum Chordata; class Amphibia; order Caudata; family Salamandridae; genus Triturus; species Triturus cristatus. Next base: position 30,409,963 of record NC_140589.1, on the reverse strand, counting down.
TAAGGAAATGGACATAAGCTGCAAATGATGTGTTATATAGGGTGCATATAGAAGATAAGAATAGTGTTCATTATGAATTATGAAATATGTACTTGGAGAAGTTGGAGACCAAATCTGATAAATTTCCCCCTTGAAAATGATACCGAATGGTTACAAATGTATTTGTATGCGTCCATGCAATTAACTGTTATCCTCTGCCTGATCACTGGGAGGGGCCCGAGATATCATATGCTGATACGTCTGCAGGTACATTGCAAGATTCAATACATTCAATAAAATTCTAATTGGAAAGATGTGGGCTTCATCGTGTACCACCATGTTGATTACTGATATGCCTGCTCCACCTGGCAGCAGTAGGGCTGCCTGGAAAAACTCTGAATGCACTCCCGCAGTCCTCTCAACAGGGAAATCCTCTGCACTTCCTCTACCTGTCTCCAGCTTTGTGGAATACTTGACAACCCTTAATGACACTAAACTATAGAGTAAGCAGACCATTGGACACATGCTGGTTGCTCAGTTGATTTGGAGGTAGCTTTCTGCTTGTACAAAATATTACTATATTATACATAAACACCCTTTATTCTGCTCTCCCTATCTGCACTCACCAGCTGAATGAGGAATGCAGTTTTTGGTTCATCCCTTACTATTGTCACAGATCACATTACACAACAAGGTTACACATCTAGGACTAACACCTTTTAAAGCATGATCCAAACACTTCCACTTTTAGTCTACCTGCTCAGGACTGATGCAATACCTGCCCCAGTGGGATCAGTGGACTCTGGTTAGGGTCTGAATACATTGTGTTGGATCCTGTTGTATCTAAAAGTTTGGACAGCTTCATACAGCATCAAATATCATTAAAATATAGTAAGCTCCCTGTGTGATGTAAAGCTAACTCTCCCCGCCTTACCTCCAAATTGCAAAGCTCATCATCAAATTATCCAACTGAATCTTTTTGCCCTGTCACATCTTGCTCTGTTTGCTCATATTTATGTCTGTGCTGAGTGTCTTGTGATGCTCCTTCAGGATATTGACTCTGACTGCTAAACCCATGATATGGAAAACTAATTTGAAATATACATATATCCACCATGCAAGCAGGAAGTGATACCTGGCTTCAGACAGCTCAGACTGCTGATCCAAAGACATGTGATAAAACTCCAACGTTAATCAGCTCTTGTTCACAGATCTGTAATGCAGAACATCAGAGAGCAAAATGTCCACTCCAAAACTCAGGGAATCTAGGTGGTATACAAACCACTGGTCACAAAATACTGGTCACTAATTGACCAGTAGAATTCTGTGAACTAACCTGTACACTTACAGGTTAGTGCTAAAAAAGATCTCATTCAAAGTGGATCGCTATGTAGCCTTCCATATGAATATTAACAACATAGGTTGCAAATTCCTACTTACCTCAATTGGATGGCATCATAGAAAAGGTGGCATGCTCAAGTCAGCAGACCACATTATCTGTGATCACATATAATTTATATATATTTTTTTTTTAAATGATGCAGTTCATTCTCCTTAAAAAAATAAGCTGTATTTAAAAACTTGTTAACTTGTTATATAAAGTTTGTTTGAGAGATATAACGTGTTTTTTTAAATACACAAACACAAATGGTGTAAGAAACTGGAATTTTGTTGCAGCTGCCCCTACCACTTTTTGACCCCAATAGAACAACCAGGTGCTGGTTTTCAACTCTGACAGTGCACTGAAGCCTGCTAACCAGGCCCAGTTCCAAAGCTCTGTCCCTAAGCAAGGTATAATATTCAATTTGTGTTACAATTGGCACACAAGTTAGCACCCTTGTAAGACTCTAAGAAGTGTTACACTTGGTACCTAGGGAATGGGTGCTAAAGAGGGTGCCTAATGGCTGGAGCATGTATTATGCAAACCTAAGCATGTATTATGCCACCATACAAATTGCATGCAGGCTTCCATTGGAGACTGAGTAGCATGGTGCAAACCATGTTTGAAAACACAACATGGTGCACTCACTGTGTGCCATGCCAAAGTCACTGTATGTTATATATGTAAGTCATCCTACAGCAGGCCTTGTAACTGTAAGCAGGGTGCACTATATTCCATGTGAGGGCATATCTGCATGAGCAGCTATGCTCCTGTTCTGCCTAGTTCAATTGCTAGACTGTACTAGTGAACAGGGAAGCCATCTTAAGTATATGTACTGGGCACTGGTCATTACGAATTCCTCAGCTACATGATGGCTTTTCTGAAACCTATGGTGTTCTGTATCAAACACCTTGTCTTAATAAATCTGTACTGTTGCCAGTGCAAGATTTATTATGCAATGCACCCAGAGGGTACATTAGAGGTACCCCCTAAAAAACCTACCAGCGTCTAGTTTGCTGGCTGATTGATATCATCCAGCCTGCCACCACAGAACCACAGACCCATTTCTGACTCCCTGCCCTTGCGAACCCATGCTCTCTAAGGCCACAAATCATGCCTGCACTGGAGGAAGATGATCACATCTTCTCCAGCAGGATGGCTAATGATTTAGCATATCAAGGCCAGGGACTTCAAACATCCTGTCACCTTTAATATGTAACCCGTTTCCCCCAGACCTGGGAGATACCACCTCCTGCCCTGAGATCCATTTGGCACCAGCCATGCAGCAGTCACTTAGGACGATGTCACCATGCTCCAGGAGGTCAGCTCAATCCCCCCACAAAGCTTGGAGATGCCAGGACCCCCAGGAGCTGCCCTGCATCAATACCAGGGGTACTAGAGCCCTTACAGCAACCAAGGCTTGTTCAGTCCAGCCCGGACACTAACACCACAAACACAGACCTACCAATGTGAGCCATCAGCATTAGAGAGGCCATCATTGAGAATTGCCTTATTGTTATGTTTTGTTCCCATCTCCAGGTCAACCTACAAAGTGAGAGGCTCCAATGCAAGCAACCCGCCGGACAACACACATCTACACCCTAGCGCCACAGCCCAAGTTCGAGTCTACTGGGGGTGCACCCTTGCTCCAGACACCTTCACGAGCTGAGCCCCTCTTTGGGTTTTGTTGGTCTGGTACCCAAGTCCCAACTTGCAGGCTGTTTCTTGTTCCAGGTTTCTTCCATTGATTTCGGTGGTAGCGTTCGTGGCTACCCTTGTAAGCAGCTCCTCTGCACCTGGACACACCAGGGCAGGCAAACCAAAACTGCTGATGGTTCTAAGGACCCTGACACCTACTTACCTTAAGTCCAGAGGAACCATCCTGTAACTCGATTGCAAGTACCCCAATGCAGTGTATGTTTCTCCAATAGGATAACATTACCATGTTCAAGGCTCATGCCTCTAATTTGACCACTGGAGTTTAATTGTTTTTGAAAATGGCTGACTCAAAATGTGCTTACCTAATCTTGAAGATCTTGGTGTCAAAATCAATATAAAAGTCTAGGTTATTTTTCTACACTGGTTTCAAATTTCCTTATTGAGTGTGTTTACCATTTATTGACTCTGTGTGTGTAACAAGTGCCTAACACTCCCCTCTGATAAGCCTAAAGCTGCTCGACAACACTACCACAAATAGAGCACTTTGGGATTGTTAAAGCAACCCTCTGTATACTCAGAACAGATACCTGCACTCTCTACACAGTACACCTCATTTTTGTAAACTATATAAAGAGCCAACTTGGGTCTGGGGTCACCTACACTGATGAATCAAACACAATACGTAAGATCATACGAAAACATTAGAACATGTGGAGTTCAGACAACCTTAGGCTACCTCCCACAAGGTTTGCATTTAAACAAATCCCCAATATCAAGGACATTCTGGTCCACACCAGACCCCACGGCGCACACATTTTTAAAATCAGGACAGGTGGACTTACTGAATAAATAGTCTTTAGTCTTGAGATTTGCCTGATACTTTTTAGTCCCTCACTACACCAACACTCACCTGTTACACATGTAAACTCAGAGCCCCACACAGGCACTGCATATACAATTTGTTGGGAAAAAAGATCTCCGCCAAAGAGAGGGTGCCCATCAAGCTTTGCAGTACCTGCTTGACGAGGAGGAAAAGCCCTATGATGAAGCATGACACTTGTTTGAGTGTGAGGGCTCCCATTCCAAAAAAGGAACCATCCTTTTTGGTTCCACTTTTCTTGACCTGTTAGAACTCCGTTCGCTCTTCTGCTACCTTCCCCCATAGGAACTGCATACCATCCACATTCTTCCATAGGAACTGCATACCATCCACATTCTTATATGAATTTGGGGATATTATTACAGCAGAATTAGTATAAGGAGGTGGTCTACAGTGTGTGAAGTGCTTGTGTGTATGGGAAGTGTTACCTGATGATCCCTAATTGAAAAGAAACAAAAAATAACAGCCTCTAGTAAACTTGGGTCCAAATGAAAATATAGGTGCACTCTGGTGAATTAGGGAAGTATGTATTCGCTAAAGGGAGCATTGCTTGTGAAAATGAAACTCACAAGTATAGGTTAACATTGAGCTAAGATAGACCTGGTAGATCTCCAGGTGGGATCTTAACTATAGAAATTCACCTCTGAATAGACAGAAAGTGTGAGAACCAATGCATGTAAAATTGGCGTTACGTTAACCGGCAGAGTAGTCTCCAAACAATGGCAGCCTGTTGCATGGAGTTAGGGCTCCAATAAGCTGTCTGACTGCCTGGTAGTAGGGACCGTCACTGACAGTGAAGAAGAGTGGGTGCACACCTCAGAAAAGCATACAAAACTGCTCCAAAATGAGACAGGAAATGCTTTGTGCCTTACAGGCCTACATGGACAGAGATAATGGCAGTGACAAGAGCATGATTTGTCCCAGCTATAGAGGTACAATCCTTAAATAGACAGCTGTTGTGAAGGACTGTCTTTCAAAATCGAGAGCACTCAAGGGTGGTTCAATGAGCCCCATAATATAGTTAAATACAAACCCAAAACCAGCTTTACCAGAAGATGTCTAGGCATCATACATTATGAATGTCTGAGTAACAAGCAGTTCGACCAATGGCGATCTTCCATATGTTAGAATAAGGTTCATATCAATCTTAAAGTAAAGAAACAAATCCCATCTATTCCTAGAATTGAACTAAATAAATCCATTTTCAATCGAAGCCCTCCTGGATATTTTGCACAAAACATGGCTTTTTCTTTCTGGCTAAACAGATCAAAGCTCTTGGGACTCTGATACACATTCACTTTGTTACTACTTTATATACTTTAGCTCAACTCAGGATTGGGTCAAGTCTCCTGAAAATAGACTATTGTTAAGATATTTATTTTTAAAAACGTACACTCGAACCCGAGTACAGTAATAATGTTAGATCTATTACATTGCTTCCGTTTCTGAGCTGGGTGATAGGAGTCCTTAATCAGATGCAGAACACTTAGGCAAAATATTTTTTTTTATCATTTTCAGGGTTGCTTCCAGCTTGTAGGTGCTCAGAAATTGCTGTCCTGTCTGTCCTTGATGACCTGCCTTGAGCGGCTGACAGCAAATGTATTTTGGAACTTGTTCTGCTAGACCTGTCAACTGTCTTTGATACCATAGTGTACACCAGACCGCCTTATCAAGAATGATAGACATGGACATCTTAGGAATGGTCCTCAAATGGATAGCCTTTCTCAAATAGGGTCTCAAACAGGTAATGTACATACATCCTTTCCAGTCATTGCCTTATATCCTCAGTTGTGGTTATCCATCTTGTCCTCACTTTTGTTAAACATCTATAGACTCCCTTTGACAATGTGATAGATTGCAAAGTGATACACTCGCCCAACACTCCGATCACTCAATAATAACGGGTCATCTTTCTTTAATCCATTGGAGGATGGCAAATATCTGTTTAAAATTGAACCCATCCAAAATTGAGCCTCCACCGACATCGTGAACACAGTCTCTTTACAATAGCATGCGATCATGGGCCGTACTACCCAACAAGATTCTACTGTCACAAATCCTGAGATATATATATTGATTCCTATCTATCCATGAAAATCCAAATTGCCGACGTTGCCAAGCCTTACTTTTAGCAACTTAAAGGACAAAGATCATTGCACCATTTTTTTTTAAAAGCATTTTTATGTCCCAGCTAATAATGACCTGGTGTTTTCCAGATTTAACCACTGCAGTACAATTTCCTTTGTCTAACTGGTCACTCTTTTACTTCAGATTCATCTAGTATGAAACACAGCAGTCCATCTTGTTATCAAGCTACCTAAACATGTCCAGATTGAGAAGTGCCTACACTGTCTTTCACTGACCTCCATTCAAAGATCGATAATTTTAAAGCAATGGGTATTGTACCAAAGTTATTTACTAACAATCTTGTCATTTGAACCTTCTAAATTCTGAAGGTTTACCTGCAGAAGGACTCTTCATTTGTCATATCTATTCCAGTTGTCCATTAATGGATCAAGCAGCATTACCTTTGGAAACAAAAAAGCAAGCTGCCGTAATACGGGGTCCTCACCGACCCAAGATCGACATCAAAGTAAGTAACCAACAATGTCGATCGGGGTTGGTGAGGACTGCGTATTACGGCAGCTTGCTTAGTTATTTTGGACTCCTTGTATTTACTAGGAGAACTCCCTCAAATCATGACTCTGGTGTGATTGGCTGTCAGTATTATTGGATAGGGAGTTTGAAGCACAGACCAATTCTGGGCTATTTTTTTCCCTTCAAACAGACTACAGATTAAGACTAAAGAGTGTCTTTGGTCTGACTCAAGAGCCCTGAAGAGGATCTCGAGGCATGTTGCCTCTATAGAACGAAACGCGGTGGCTGATTTTAAAGATCTTATTTGGATGTCACAATGAAGGATTTATCTAAAGAAAATACGTAAATACTGAAATGTGTTTTGTTCAGTGCACTGCTCCATGTCAAATCATATATATCAAACATACACAAGTATCCTGGGTATCAATGCATAACTGCCCATCTTCATTAAATCAAACAATGAGTCTGTCCTCAACATAGGATTCAGAACTCAAAACAAATGAGTTAACAATGACTGAAGAAAGAAGAATGGGTTAGGCTTTAATGTTTCGGTCTTCATTGCATCAAATGAATGAGACCATCCTCAGGACACAGATGGATCTTGTTAAACTTCTTGACCCTTCTACAATAATACCAACATTAAACATCACATCTTAATGCATATATTTTTTTTTTATAAAAAAGTTTCAATTAGACCAACACTCAGAAAAAGTGAAGAAAATAGTTTTTAGAAATTGAAAGAGTATAGGCTGTAAATACAGGATTTGAAAGAAGATAAGAGTTATGGTATATAGATAGATAGTGTGTATACATCTATATTATAAAATAGGCTACACCACTTAGTCCCAGTGTCTAGTGACATTATTAGCAACTCACTACTAATCGAGAAGAAACTCAAAATCTCAGTGGAGATGTTTACAGTTTGCTGATAGGAACCTGTATCGAATAGACTTTAGTTAGTTTTCACATGTCAAGGATCTCATCATCAGATGAAGAGAATAACCTATAGTGGAGTGTGTCACACTTACAATAGTTATCAATTAATTGACGTCTCAACGTGGGGAAAAAAGAATCAAAGTCCTACGAGAAATGTACAGAGAATGATATGAAATTCTGTGAAAGAAGAGTTTTGTAAAAAACATTCACGAATCAAAGTCATAGCTGTAGTTTGTGTTCAGTCTTAATACCGCATAGATTCATGAGTAAATTATGAAGCTACTACAGGAGTCCATTTAATCTTATGTAGATGAATGTTTTAGAGTGCGCTATTGAAGTAGGCTGAGGGTAGCAACGCCGGCATGTTGTGATGTATATTGTTATATAAATAGAGCAACGTCGTGTTAATCATTAATTATCTGAAGGTCAGTCATGTAGCAAAGTAGAAGATAAAAATACATCTAGTCTCTCTAAATAATGAAAAGATCCAATGATAAATAGATAATCGGAATTCAATTGCTGCTGTGTGGAAAGAGGATGGCTACAATGCGAACAGCAATCGTGCGTGTACTCGGGGTATAGTCTTGCATTCTCTCTGTGGTTCAATGTCCCTTAACCCTTTCAGTGCTCATGACGGAATGGTTCCGTCATGAGCACCAGTGCTGCTGGGCTCATGACGGAACCATTCCATCATGTGCACAGGCGCACTAAATCCCTCTGCTGCAAACAGCACAAGAATTTCCTTTTTTTTTGGGCCTTGGGGGTGGGGAAGAGCTTCCCCACCCTCCCAAGCCTTTTTTTTATTTACAATGTAATGACGATTGCGCGCATGGCGCGCTGTTTTCATTACATTGAAAATAAAACTGAAACTTAGTTTCAGTTTCACTGTTTTGGTGCTCGTGGGGCTATCTCAGCCCCCTGAGCACTGAAACACATTAGTGAGGTATCGTTGGAAAGGGGAGAAACCCCTTTCCAATGGTACCCTTCCCTAGTGGATCCCTGCTTGCGTATCGCCCCTGGAGGACAATCCCCAAGCAGGGATCCAGCCACTAGGCACCAGGGAGGTGCGAGCGGCTACTTGGGCAAGGGCCGTGGACCCCCAATTGATAAAAGGCATAACCAGTCTTTCTGCCCCCTCCCTAGGGGGAAGATGGGGGCAGTAGAACCCAATCTGCCCCCCCGGAGATTATTTTTTTATATCCCAGGGGTGGGGGCTGCCCAGGATGGGTATGCAAACACCCCTACCCTTTCCCCCAATAACTGCTAAAGTCTTTCTGCCCCCCCTAAGAGGCAGATGGTGGTAATAGCCCCTGATATGCTCCCGGGGGGGCAAAAAGCCCACTAGGCACCAGGGATTTATTTTTGACGTAGGGTGGGGCTGCCCAGAATGGGCATGCGAATGCCCCCACCCCAAGAAAATATAATACAGTCTTTCTACCCACTAGGGAGGCATATGGGGCAATAGTCCCTTATCTGCCCCCGGGGGGGCTGAAAGCCCACTATACAATAGGGAATATTATTTTTCAAAGTTCAGGGGTGGGGACTGCCCAGAATGGGCATGCCAGTGCCTCCAGCCCACACCCAAAAAATGCCACAGTCTTTCTGCCCCCCCCAGGAGACAGATGAGGGCAGTAGCCCCTGATCTGCCTCCCGGAGGGGGCAGAAAGTCCACTAGGCACCAGAGATTTGTTTTATACATAGGGGTGGGGGCTGCACAGAAAAGCAATGCAAATACCCCCCCCCCCAAACAAATTGCCAAAGTCTTTCTGTCGCCTCCGGGAGGCAGATAGGGGCAATAGCCCCTTACCTGCCCCCCAGGGGGGAGTCTGAAAGCCTGATAGGCACACGGGATATCGTTTCTTTCCATGTTCAGGGGTGGGTGCTGCCCAGAATTGGCATGCTAATGCCCCTACCCTGTCAAAAAATACCACAGACATTCTGCCCCCCCAGGAGTCAGTTGGGGGCAAACTCTGAAAGTGGAGCAGAGTTTACAGCTCGGTCCGAGTTGCAAGCTGTCATGATATCTGTCCCGATGCTTCTAGTACAAAGCATTTAGAAGTAATGGGCAGACACTTAAGGTTTTCATTGTCCGATCACCATTTTTATCTTATATTTATAAAACAAACAGTACTTACAGACACTGAAGCATCAACAGGACTAAACAATTTTGATGATAAATGTGTCATCTTGATTTTCATATAGAAATACTTTTCCTGCAGCTAAAACCATACATAATCTGTCAACTTCTACTATAAGCATTCATGTGGTTATGGGAGCACCCAAAAGAAAAACAATAAAATGATGTCAGGCTAGATGGGAATCTGACATGATACTAACACTTCTGTGCATTTCTAAAACTATTTGCTAATAAAAAGAGACAACGTGATATGCAAACAAGCAAATGATAAAAATAGAAAGATAGCTAAATGAGCCATAGCATCCGCAGAGGTCCGCACCCAATCCTGCACAACATACTTGCCCATGCTTGCAGATTGAGCAGCAAGAATTGAGTACTTTTGACCTTCGTTCCGGAATTTGTTGATGACATCTTCTCGCAGTCAGGCGTCTCTCAACCAAATTTGTATACGCCTGATATTGGGATAAGTTTGTGTCCTGGTGCACTTCTAACCAGATTAATCCGCAACATGCCAAACTCTCCAAAGTCTTGTCACTAATCTGGTAAGGTCTTGCTCTGGGCACCATTAAAGATTACCTGTCATCCCTTTTGGACATTTTATTTTCCAGGATGCCATCAGTTCCAGCAGTCTGAGAGTCATCCACACTGACAGAGGTTGAAACATTGGAATAATCTGGATCATAGCCTGAATGACCCGGGCTCTCCCCCTCTGAATGACAGGCATGTAACTGCACTGTGTTGATGAAGATTTCAATTAAGGATGAGTGTGTGCAGGAGTCAGGACCCCTGCCCTCGGAAGGTGTGCTGTAGTCACCACAATCACTTTCTTGAACACCCAAGGAGAGCTAATGAGATCATAGAGAAGTACAGTGAACAGAAAATGCTGCTGGCCCACTGGGAATTGCAGATATGGGCCTGCAAGATGGTGAAGTGGAACAAAACATCCTCCAGGTTCAATGCCATCATCCAGTCTCCAGGATCAAAGGCATACAAAACCTGGGTCGAGACGAGCATCTTGAATTTGTCCTTTCAGTGAAAGGCATCTAGAGTGTGGCAATCCAAAATGGGACGCAGACCTTCATTTTTTTCTGCCTCAAGAAGTAGCAGAAATGAAAACCACAACCAACTTCCGATGTCATCACCAACTCTATGATTTCATTGACCAAAGGAGCCAACACATCCTGCTGGAATGGAGACAGATGGTCCTTCATCAGCCATTTTGGAGATGGAAGGTGATGTGCACTTGTGTGAAGGTATTGCCTGCCAACCTGGCAAATAAATGAAAGCCTACCTGGAGATGGTGGCTGTGTGCCGTCACGGGCACGCTAAAGAGGTCTGGAGGCTGTAGTAGCTGGACTGGTGGAAGACGGAGCTGCTTCTGCTATTGAAGTCGCCATTGAGTGCTGTGGCAGTGAAAGGATTGTGGCAAGATCTCTGTACTGACTGGATTTGCTGGCGAGCCATACCATGTTCATTGAGGGGGCAACACTGCTGGTATGGATGTTTCAGAGGAAAAGAGATTGCCTGGGAGTGCTCTTTTGCCCTGCTGAGAGTAAGCTCTCCACAGCCGAATCCACGTTGTCCCCAAAAAGACAAGAACTGTTGAATGGCATGTCTATAAGGATTGCTTGATCATCCCCGAGAATTCAGGTATCCGCCTCTTGGTGTACCGGGAAAGGGTTACGCTGTTCTCCCTTGTCCTGCCCAGCTCATTGTTGTTAAGCCAAAAGTGGATAGAGAATTTGCCTGTATCATGACCTACATATCCTGTAGGAGGAACACACCAGCTTCTTCTGGGACTACTGAGTCCCACAGAGTATGAGACTAGCAGTCAATCAATAATTATAATCTAATATAATATTATGATACCCTAGGGTGATAGCGCCATGATAACCTTGGGTGAATGTCTCATGTTTTATAAATTTCCTTTTCATTTCATTATATATATTTTTTTATTTAAAGAACAGTACAAAATAAAGAATGGTACAGCACTGCAGTGGGGCTAGTCTTTAATTTTAATTGATGTAAAATTTGTGTATGATCTGACTCTCTAAACACAAGAATTTCTACAACACACAAAAATATACCAAAACTACCAATATCCTACCTCTTGAGGACTGTAAGGTCATGTTCTATATGGACGGCTTTACACAGCCTACGGTTGGTACTAAACAAAAATACTCCACAGCTTAAACTACAGTTCAGGCAATATTTGAGAACAGCAAATGTTTATCACTGTGTACACACACAAAGAGAGGACGTGGCCTAATGGCAAGAGAGGTTGACTTCGAAGCTGGAGAACCGGGTTCTAGAGTCGGCAGGGATGCTCAACATCCTGTGATTCTTGTCAAATTACTTAATCTCCCCATGCAAAACAAAAATGAATGTGTCCGTCTGTAACTAGCTGGTGCTCATGTAAAGCATTCCTGTACCTTAGGGTCGAGTTTGCACTGAAAAAAACAAAAAATGCTAGATTTATCCAGACCTTGTGTTGCCCTTGAATCATGTGGAGTGATGCAAGGCCAACACAATGCTTAGGTCAGATTTACTAAGCCATGCAAATCCACCTTGTGTGGCCCTGTGGAGCTCGGTAAATCTGGAGTAACACAAGACAGTGAGTTGTTCCCACACATCCACCAATGGTTCTTTGCAAATACCCAGATTTACACAGACTAATAAACCTGAGAATGCATCACAATGCTATGTCTTTCCTGGTGGAGCATAACAAGGAGTAATATGATCATTTCTTCAAGTTTTTTCTCTTTCTATGTGTTGTGCATAATAGGAGGAGAAAGTCTCAGAAGATTGTTCTTGCACAATAACAAACCTGCCGGCAGTGGCGCTTGGCAGCCACTAGCTCTTCAGCACAGAGGAAGAGCAGGAATATGCCATATCATGATAAATAAGGCACCCTCTTGCCATCTCATTTTGATACAACACAGAGTAGCAGGTTGTCTTTCTGCATTGCGCTGTGTCCAATATTGATAAATGTGCCCCCAAAAGTTTAAGTGATTGCACTGTGCAGTCAACAGAAATAGATGCCTTGCACTACAGAAGTATGACCCATTGGTTCACGCACTAATAGTGTCTGATTCAGCATTCTGTGTGAAAGCGTACAAAGTCGACGTAGCTGACTGCCAATTGAATGGATTCATAGATTAAAAAGGTCAATTGATAAAAAATGAACAGCTCTGGGGACAAGCGACTGTGCACTGCTGCTGTACCTGGCGGGACTGCGTTGCTGTCTGGAGCCTGCTTTGATCCCTCAGAGGCCAGTCCTGATGTAGAGATACCAAAGATACCATTTTCTCTTTTAGTGCAATGCAGCCAATTGACCTTAGCTGGGGCAATATTTGAGTTCAAGTCATTTCTCCAGTACAAAGGGGAAAAAAGATGTTTCCATGTTTTTTTAAACCAAATGACAAAGAGTGATCCAGAGAACCTTTTGGACCCTTGTTCATATTTTTATAACATTTTTCCTTTTTGCACTAAGGTCCATTATATCTAGACAAGATGCTTTGCTTGGTGAGTCTCATTGAGTTTTCAATACACAAAAGATTAGATTCTACATTTTATACAATATTTTAAACATAAGTCTATACATAAGTGTTATGAACTTATTAAGTTTTCAGGATCTAAAAAGAGCTCTCCGCTTCTCCTGATATTACCAAACAACACCGGTGCACAAATATTCCTCGTTGAATTAACTGAAGCAAAGAAATGTAAGACTGAGTACAAAAGGTCCTACTCAGTTTGGATTGTACTCTACGTTAAGATCTGCACCATGACCTGTGGGCCTCGCCTCGCTTCACTTCGCCGCCCTGGTCTCACCAATGCCGTTGCTGCCTGCTGACTTCGACACCCGTGACCGCATCGTGGCTGGGGGCACTGCTCGTAAGTTTCACGATGCACCGCCTCATCCCACACCACAGTCTGGGCTGATAGATGCCAGCTCTCACTACCCGGCCCTGTAACTTGCACCGTGACCTGCCAGCACTACAACGAGAACCGCTTCCCTCCACATCGTAGCCCTGGTCTCACTGACACTGCTGGATGTCCGTCACCAAGCCATTGCCTGCACCGCGTCTTGAGGGCACCGCCTGCTGCACTGCTTTACTTCACATCACAACCGCAACGGTTGCCACAACCACCTTGCACCCACGGGTCGGCCTCAGCGCAAAAGGTACTGTTTATGAGTCTGCCGACACCCCTGACCGACACTGTCAGAAGGAACTGTTGAATTCTGTTGTTTTCAGTATTGCAGTAGCCCCAGACGGAGCTACCGACTCGGAAAAAAATTTGTTTTTTAGTTATTTCTGCAATTTTAAACGATATCTTGCAAAGTATATATTTTTAAGTACTGTATGTTGGATTCTTATAGTTTTGGTCTTGTTTTGGATATTTACAAATATTGGATATTTTTCTAAACTGGTGTGGTGTCCTTTTGTAGTGAAGTCACTGTATTAATGTTGGTTATGTGTGAATACTTTACACTGCGTCTGAGATAAGCCTGACTGCTCGTGCCAATCTACCAAGGGGGTGAGCAGGGGTTACTTTCAGAGTGTAACTCCCTTACCCTGACTAGGAAGAAGGGTCCTTACTTGGACAAAAGTACTTACCTCAGCCAATTAGAGATCCCCATCTCCAACAATAAATGTGCACTGTGCAGTTAACAGAAATACATGCCTTGCACTACAGAAGTATGATCCGTTGGTTCACACACTAATAGTGTCTGATTCATCATTCTCTGTGCAAGGGTACAAAGTCGACTTAGCAGATTGGCAATTGAATGGTTTTAGAGATTCAAAAGGTAAATAGATAAAAAAATAAACAGCTCCTGAGAAAAGTTACTGTGCGCTGCTGCTGTACATGAAAGTATTGTTTTGCTGCCTGGAGCCTGCTTTGTTCCCTCAGAGGACAGTCCTCCTGTTGAGATACCAAAGCAAAGCCAGACACACTCTTGGCCTTCCAATGAATGCTGGTTGTAGAAGATGCTGTAATTTAGACCTGTATTAATCCATATTTTGGAATTACAAACAATCGCGACTGGAGTACGACTTCAAAGAAAATTGTCAGGTGAATAGTAATGACTTTTAGTTCTCTTCTAATTTGCGAAACACACAGCTTTGAAAACGCCAGCGATTTGCATGCCTATTCAGGTTGAAACACATGTTAGCTATATGTTCTTCATGAATAATAAATGTGTGAATGGATTAAATCTTTCCTCACATCAAGATATAAGCACAATTTGATTAAATCAAATACAAATATAGCATTTGGAGGACACGCCCATTTCTCTTTCCTAGTCCTGCTGTTGAGTCCTGCATCTTTACTTGCACTCAGTACTATCAGAAGTGACCTTAAGGTTAGTGTGCTGGCCTCCTGTTCAGAGCCCCAGGGACATAAAATACTTCCACTAGCTTTAACCCACACCTGAACCAAGCCTGACTTAGTCCTGCACCTTGAAGAGGTGTACAGCCAGTCCAGAACCCTTGTCTGTGGGCTAATATTGTCCAGATGGCCAAAGACAATAACTAAGGATTTAGACAAAATTTTATCAAAAAAGGCTCTGAGAACCAGGAGGAAACCATGACCAACCTGCGCACCTAATCATCTGAGATCCATCACCAATCGGATTGACTTGGCGGCTTCTCCTGCTACATTCTCCTCCATAACAGCAAATTCTTTTTGGCTTATAAAACAAATGCTACCAGACTATTGTGATATAGTATTACTGCACTCTGTATAGTTCCCACAAACAAGGTGCTCACTCTCAGAAACAATCATCCAAGAGACCCTAAAATTAACAAGATAGAAGATTAGGGGCCTCATGTAGGTAGCGAAATACCGGTCGGTAACGGCCGAAATTCGGTAAATATGCCGTTACCGACCGGTATTCAGACAAGTGAGATGTAGGAGTCCAAAAACCACTGTTCGGTAAATATGAGGCGGTAAATACCGAGTCATAGTTACCGAATACATAATTAACGAATCGGTAAATATGAAGTGGTAAATATGAAGTGGAAAAAATTAAAATGACATGTAGGAGCACTCGGTAATTAAGAAATCCAAGAAAATCGGTAAATAAGAGTCGGTAATTAACACGGATTGAAAGCAGGTGGTAACCAACAACAGTGCAGCTAAGCAATCCCAAAATGCAACAGCGTGGTCACCCTGGCAGCCATGTACGTCATTGCAAGGCGCCTACGTCTACAGGCAGCAGGACTGAGGGTTTGGCGACGGAAGGAACGCATCCACAGACAGCGCATCACACTATTCCAGCTGACTGATGCAGAGATACATGACAGGTACAGGCTACACCCCGAAACCATCATGGACTCAATCAGGGACCCGCACCCACTCCTGGACCAGCCAATAAGAAGGGCGCACGCCATACCCCCACATGTGCAGGTGCTCTGCAGCCCACATCTGCTGGCATCCGGCATTTCTCAGGTGGTGACAGCTGCGGTGGGTGGTGTATCCCAGAGTTGCCTGTCCCGTTCCTTCAGGAATTTCTACCACCATTATATTGGCTGCATTGATGGGACACACATCCCACTCTGTCCACCAGCTGACACAGAGCACATCTACAGGATCAGGAAGTCCACCCACTCCATCAATGTGCACACCGAATGGAATGATGTTGTGAATGGTCCCGTGGGTGGCAGAACCAAAAGGTGCGCGCATGCTATTGACAACGAGGTCTGCAAGTTGTCGCACAGTGAGGCGGCTTCCAGACTGAGAGCTATTGACCAACCAAACATGGAGAAGGCCTAAGCCGTTATAGATATTAGCTCTAGCACTCTCACTTCTAGGATTCATTCATGAGACAATAGGCACATGCAAGTACACGGCGCATGCAATGTACAAGGCCCGATTTTTGCGTGCGTCCTACGAGGTATCCCAGTGCCTGTGATTACACCTTCTTTCACTGCGCTTGCAAACGGTATTCATTTAATTATGATTAATGAAGTGTGCTGCGGGATGTGAGTGGTAATCCCGTACATAACTGTCTCGCATGAAGTTGTCTGCTGCTATACTGTTCTTTTTCCACCCCCGCATGGGCGGCGGGATGTTTCCATCTGGCCTTCGATTCCAACCTTGAAGGCAGAGTGCAACAAGTTGAGCAGAATAGAGCGCCATTGTCCTACAAAGAGGTGCCTTTGACTTCCTCTCGTGAAATATTTGTCCTTCACGTTGCTACTTCGCGCACTGAGGAACAGGCGCCTCTGAATACTGACCTCCCCCTGCATTTCGGCTCTTTGATCCAAAGTATTATCAATGCCTCGTCCACGACCGGCCTGGCTCAATATTTTTTTTAACATGTGGGGCTTGGGTCTCGTGACCTCTTTCCAAGCTATTTTTGGTGTAATTCCGGCATTTGTTCATTCACTGTTCTCGAGCATCTTTGGAGGTGTTCCGCTGCTACTGGCGCTGGTGGCAGGTGTGCTGCTTTTACTCTTCATACTCCGGAATGCCTGCTCCTTCTGTGCCACACGAGCACCTGTCCCGTCTGCATCTTCTTCGTGATAGGATGCTTGACTTCTATGGTACTTTGCCATTGGCGACTTTGAGCCTGGCTTATGGATTATCCTTCAGGTATTCCTACTTCACCTGCGTACAACCTGTATTACACTGCCTGGATTGTCCCTTTGAATGGCCCCTGGATTTGTGCTTGACCAACATGGTGTCTCCGGTGCCGGATTTCGATCGACTGATGCGGCCCTTAGTGTCTCACGAGTTGGCCTGTTCTGGTGTCCGGATCATGGCGTGTGGAGCGGCGCATGGTATCCTGGGTAATTGGGACATCTCAGCGGCAGCCTACGACTTCTTGTCCATGAGCTATTTGGAGGAACATTCCGGGTGCCCTCTGATTGTGCTGGAGGCTCCGTTGGTTGGAGAACACGTATGTTCCTTTTCTTTACTCAATTGGATGGCTGAAACTTTTAGTGGCCCTGGAAATGATTGCTTGTTGGAAGCCATGGCCACATATGCTGCCTATACATTCATGGATTAACTGGATTGTCGTCCATTGCGCCTGTGCTACTGGACAGCACCCTGGCGCAACATTTATTTCTTTCATTTCTCGTTTTTCTCTTCCTGATGGTCTGCTTGAGTTTTTCACTATACTTGCATTGTGTTTTTTGGAATTGTATGCTGCAATTAATTGGACTGTAGGACTTTGGCGCTGCATTGGTTACGCCCTGTTCTGCTCTGACGAAACTGAACTCTGCGTCCTCTCTTTTCTTGCCTATTACATATTGCTTCGCTCAAGGGGGCGTGTAGTGAGTTCTCCCTGAATACGTACATGCATTGTTCAGTTGACATAACCATGTTGAATGTTATGTAGCCATATTTGTGTCTTTGCACACGACACTGCGTTTACATGTTCTTTCTTGAATAAACTGCTGACTCGAGACTTCCTTCAGACGAGTGCATTCTGTTGTTCCCATCCCAGTCTCTGCGCAGCGACCTTGGTCTGTACATGCTGTGACACACAGTCTGGAATGTTACACAATGCATGTTTTCCACTCTAGGTTGTTCGACCCACGATTTAGCCATGGCACACGCGCAGCTGCACATACCTGACAGTTGGTGCTTTTCATAGCTCAGACATCATGTTTATTATTCAGACCGAAGTCGAGCCTTCCTGCGAGGAGACTCCTGATGCTCCTGTGATGTGATTTCACTAAGCTGATCTTTGTGGTATGGGGTCCCCTATTCAAGCCTGTGAGACCTTCTGTAATGACATGATTGTGATATTGGCTACTTAGTTAAGGGTAGGTGGTAGTATCCTCGGTATTTTCCGATTCGCTAAATACCACCTCGGTATTTACCGATTCGGTGGATTCCACCTCGGTATTTACCGATTCGGTGGATACCACCTCGGTATTTACCGATTCGGTGAATTCCGATTCGTATTTACCGACTGTTACCGAATCGGTAACTGTTACCGAATTTTTACCTACATGTAACTTACCGGTTCTAATTTACCGATTCGGTACGGCTCGGTATTTATGAACCGGTAAAATTTATTTACCTACATGAGGCCCAAAGTGAGAAGCACACATATATGTGTGTGCTTCTCGCTTTGTCTCAAATCCTTTTTACCAGTCTTTCACCAAAGTGGTCTTCGACCTTGTGGAACTGTTTTTGGCTACAGCCCTCCACCTCGTCCCACTAGAGATTTTCAACTTCCATTTCAGCATATTAGTCTAAATGTAGAAATCTTCACCACAACTTCAACCAAAGGCCATCTAATGACAAAGTTCAGTTTTCTGACACTTCCTGCAGCCTTGCTCTGCTGAACTGTACTTTCTCAGATACTTTTTGTCACAATTTCTTCTGAGTTCAAAGGTAAGGGCTGACTGGGTCCAATCTACTTCTTATATCCGAAGAGAGCTACAGCGCAGTCATCCTTAACTTTTGACTTTGGCCCGGTCTTGCATGACGAGATGTCTGCAATTGGTGCTTTTGGCTTTTAGGCACTTGTTTTCACAAAAAAACTCTGGCTCTACTGATTGGATTTTGTCATTTTGGTGTCAAATAAATTGGTTTGGGATTTTTTGTGTTGTGTTTATTAATTTATTACGGTTTGTCTGTTGTATACATACTTTCCACGTTGCCTTTAATTTAAGCCTGACTGCTTTCTGTGCTAAGCTACCCAGGGTTAAACACCTAGTGTGACCTAAGGCCAGCTGTATTTGTTGACAATATAAGAAATCCCCAAAAGGTTTGGGGGCAATCCTTCAACCTCCCCCCAAAGGACTATTTGAAAATGTCTCCTGGCCCAGAACAAAAATGGATAATATGCACCTCGATAAGCTGTGAACAACAGTGTTGTGTTATTAATGCAGAAAGAGTTCATCTTAACCTCAGCAGCAGAAACGTTTGACTTACAGGTAGACAGTTCTGTGTCAATGATTGAAAAACTCCTACAAACCTGGCATCCTACTCACTTTGCAAATTTTGTGCACACTATCGTTAATTCCTCTACCGCAATACAGTACATTTCATCAAACCCATTGGATCTTGCTTGTTTACTAGTTTACAGAATGCATTTGGTCTAATTTCCTCCATTTTTATTCATTGTTCTCCAGTCTGTTTGGTGATGTTCATCTCCCTTTTGGTTAAGAAATGAAGCCAGCCCAAGCTCCAATATGAATTTCAAAAGGAATTATCCTACAGAGGTGCAGTGTTGAGAAACCCTAGTGTTCTTGGGGCCGATTCACAGAACTAACTTAAGGCAAAATCCTAAACGTACTACTTTTGGTATTCACAGAAGTTAGGATTTTGTCTTAAGTTTGTCTTAAGACAGTCTTAAGACAGACTTAAGACAGTCTTAAGACAGACTTAAGACAGTCTTAAGACAGACTTAAGACAGTCTTAAAACAGACTTAAGACAGTCTTAAAACAGACTTAAGACAAACTTAAGACAGACTTAAGACAGACTTAAGACACATTTAAGACAAAATCCTAACTTAAGTCTGTCTTAAGTCTGTCTTAAGTGTGTCTTAAGTCTATCTTAAGTCTGTCTTAAGTTTGTCTTAAGACAAACTTAAGACAAAATCCTAACTTCTGTGAATACCAAAAGTAGTAAGTTTAGGATTTTGTCTTAAGTTAGTTCTGTGAATCGGACCCCTTGGGTCTGAATGGATGGCTGCCTTAAGGGAGCATTAGATCTTGTCTTTTCACAGTCTGAATACTTCACAAGTGAGACCAGTCTTTTGGTGATTAAACTGTTTGCAAGAATCTGTTCTGGAGCATTCCACTGCTAATGGAGCTGTTCAATGTAAAGCAGCTGCTACAACTGATGTGCATGCACCAAGCCTGATGCTGAGCACTGCCACTTCCAATTGTGAAATATGCGCAACTTGTTGGGCAAGTTGCACGTCCAACATTTGGATCGACAACAAGTTAGTGGTCCAATAAAGGGGTGAATATATCATCAATCATTGGCGGAAGGGACAAGATAGATGCATAATTCATCATTGCGTCCATGTTCTCTTTTATTGCTATGCAGCCAATCGACCTCTGCTGGGGCAATATTTGAGTTCAAGTCATTTCTCCAGACCAAAGGGGAAAAAAAATATCAATTTTTTTCTGAAACTAAATGACAGAAGGTGATCCAAAGAACAGTCCGCCCCCTTCTCATCTTTTTATATCATTTTTCCATTTTGCACTAAGGTGCATTATATATAGATAAGACGCTTTGCCGGGTGAGTCTCGTTGAATTTTCAACACACATAAGATAAGATCCTACGTTTCATGCATTATTTTAAACATTAGCATATACATGAGTGTTATGAATTTATTATGCGTTCAGGATGACATAAATATCATTTGAATTCGGCGAATGCAATTAAGAATCTGCAGGTGTCGTAAACACATTTCATTGTTGCTTGACCAGCACTCACTGTTCAAATCACCAGTTGTGATGCGTTTCCTCAAGAAGTTGCAATGTATGATCCCCATGGGATTTAAATTTAGTCCACACATTTTTGTGTGCCCTTTGACGCTCCACACAGCTGTCTTTTCAGGCACCTCAGTCCCAAGTCAGTTCTTCTTGTCGCAAAAGGTGAACAAGTTACAGATTCTGTTGGTCAACTTGCCCTACACCACTTTCTACCAACAAAAACTGGTTTTGGGGACTAAAGCTCCTGCCATCTGAAAGTAGTGACTCCCTTTCAAGTTGGCCAGAGCATCCCTGTTGCAGTGTTCTTTGCTCTGCTTTACCCCTGTAAGAAGGGGGAGACACTTCACCAGCTGGATCTGGAAAGAGCTCTCAGTTCCCATTGATCGTACCAAAGAACTCCGGTGTACAAATGTTCCTCATTGAATTAACTGAAGCAAAGGAAGGTAAGACTGAGAACAAAAGGACCTTCTCAGTTGGGGTTGTACTCTATGTTAAGATCTGCTATGCATTCACCCAAAAGCCGCCCCCTGTAGACTTCCGGGAGCATTCTACCGGAGCCAAAGCTGCTGCCACTGTGCTGACATGCAGAGCGCCTTTCTTGCACATGTCCCAGGCTGCTACATGGGAGTCACTGCGGCACTACTCTCTAGAGAGCCAGGTCCACTGGAAGGGCACTTTGCCCATTCGGTCCTTCAGGACTTTTTGGATTGAGCCAGTTCACAGATCGGCCTTCTAGAAGGTGCTTTCTATTTGAAAGGTAAATAATCCATGGTCATTAATCTCTTTCAGAAAATCAAGTTACTTAACTTTGGTAACGCCCTTTCTGGTAGAGACATTATTTAAACACACATTGCTCACCATCTCTCTCGCCTCTCTGTCTGAGAACAAGGCTTGTTTAACTTAACAGGATTCCATCCAAGCGATCTGCACACTGCTCACATTTGATGTGATTGTGAGTGTGCATCTGCGA
The DNA here is from genome assembly GCF_964204655.1 of Triturus cristatus. NCBI lineage: Eukaryota > Metazoa > Chordata > Amphibia > Caudata > Salamandridae > Triturus > Triturus cristatus. The sequence goes on along the minus strand of NC_140589.1, from coordinate 30,388,007 downwards.
ACGAGTCAGAAAGCAACTCATGTCAGTGCGCATGGGTGGCACCTATATAGGTCTGTTTACAGACTTGAATTCACAGCCACAGATTCGAAGGTAAACTTACACCTAAGAAACATGAGAGATTGTGACAATCAAGTAGACAATTAGGGGCTGAAGGCAACTTAGATCCTTCAAATGCACCTTTTGTGTTTATTATTCAGCTTCAAGATGATAAGGCACCACTTACCATGAGCAGGGTTTGTAGATATCTCAGAAGCCATGGTGATGAGGAGCAACAAAGGATACTGATTGCAGGTTGTGTTGTATCTGCCAGACAGTTCACCCCTCTTCTACCTGAGCTGGAAAAAGTATGTTGGGGATACACACAGTACATTTGCAGATAATCACAACAACCAAGGTACAGCCAGAAAGGGCAGCATCTAATGTGAGGCATAACATATATTTTCAGAGGGCAACAGTTGTTCACTGTATATAATCCACTTTCTTGAGGGTACAATGACCTGCACCATGAAAGGGTAACTACTTCCTTATATCTGGCCAGATAGGCACGCGGCATATACAAAGTGCTTGAGGGCAGTGTGATATTCCAGTTGTGAGGGATTGAGCATGTAGCAAAAGGGTTCTACCCATTTATCCCCACAGGATGTTTAGCTTTTGATGATCAATTGTTTTGGGCTTTTAGTGACGGAGGTGGGGGAGGGAGTAGAGATCCCCTGTGGTTGGTTCTAACACTGCTTTTTGTGACCTTTTTAAAGTTAAATAAAGACCCACAGAGATGTATTTGAACTTAAATAGCTTTATTGATTATGCTGGGATGAACAATGCATAGTTTAACATTCTAATTAATGATATTGGCTATGAGTATCATTTCTAATGATTCTAATGTAATTCGTGGTCACTTTCTTTATGTGCTGAGATGCTGACAAAGCTGGTAAACCTTTATGCATAATGACACCCCCGTTATAGTGTGATTTTGCATCTAGTATGGGTGAGGCATTGTGCTGATAAGGTTTAGGGCTAGTTTTGGTGTAACATGATATGAAGGTGTCACCAAAGGTATTTTCGTCTCACTGATGTCCATATTTGTAACTTAACACATTGTATTCAGTAGTGTTTGTGTAATAAAAATACTTTTCCTTTCTAAAAGAAAAAGTGCTGACTGGACAATAATCCAGTGAGTGTTGTTGCATGCTGGCCAGTTGGATCAAAAGCCCACAACTCCTTCCCCGAGTAGGCTTTGAACTCCTCTGCTTCACTATCATGAGACTCAAAAGTTACAATGGGGTACTTGATTCCCAGTAAAACCTTACATCCTTTTCAACTAATAACCTGATTTCTTACAGAGCAGATGTAACAATGAACCACAGTCAAAATGGTTTGTATTTGCACCTAATCAGGCTCTACCAACTATCAATGGGTGGGAGAGAGTAGTCTTCCCTGCTAAGGATGTTTGTACACTTTATGGGTACCCCTTCCTTCAGCAGAGCCAAACACCCATAAAACATAAAGCCCTTAATGGCCAGTTGAAAACTATCCTTACTTGAAGCAACTCATAGGCCTACATTTCAATCGGATGCTGAAGCCCATAATATTCGGAGCTCACATTAGCCAGACATGAGGGATAGGAATGAACTTCACCTCTCTACCCCACATTCCCAGGTACCAAATAAAGAGTTTCCCAACCCAACCTTGAAGGGCAAAGATCATTCCAGAGTCTCCACCACTTTGTGCCTCACTCTTTCTTGCAATAGGCGCATTAATGTTGCTGTGAAGTGTTTTTTGCTGAATTACTTATACTTTATGCACAAATTAGAAAGATCAAATAAACCATATTTGCAGGCACCATCAGTCAATTATTCACTAAAACTTCAACTTTAGAAGCCCCCCCTACCAAAAAAAGATAACTATTTAAAAATCCGTGATCCGTCTGGGGTATGTTGATCTTTCCTTTGCCTCCAACAGGGCACAGCGCGTCTAAGTCATCAGAACTTCACCATCCATGCAGATGTCATCGTTTGGATTCTTCTTGGGCTGCTTTGGTTTCAATTTACTGTAGAAAATAAATTTGTTGCCGAGATGAGAATTTAAAACCACAATGTTGTGCTTGATACATATGTAAATTACTGCCATTCAACATATTGTCTGTTCAGATCATCTACTCAGAAACCATGTCACATCTTTGTACATCTCCACACCTTCCTGAGTGTCATTGCGTTTGCAATGATTGGCTGTGTTGGAGAAGGGCTAAGCTACACCTGAAAAAACACACATTTCTTAAAGAATTGAATTGAGAATTGTTGCAGTGCAGATATTTCCTCTACCACAGCCTCCATCATGCAGTGGACCCCGAAACATTTTTGTGGTGTGGCCAAAACAAAAACCTGCCAGCTGACTGTGACCAGAAGTTCCATTCTAAGGGGCTTATTTACAAGAGGCCTGTGCAGCTGGAGTGCCACTTTTTTTTATGCTCCGGTGGCACAGGTCTCTCAATCATAGCTATGACATGACAAAGCAAGCCTGCATGGCTTTGCATGGCCTCTCAGATATGAAGTAAGGCACAGCAGCACAAAGTGCTGTGTTGCCCTGCTCTGCATCAAGGAGTTGTTTCATGGGCACTGCGATGGGTGTTTCCACGTAACACCAATAGATTTTGATGCTGCCCCAGATTTACAAAATGATGGAAACCTAGGCCAGCACCAAAACCTTATGTCTTCACAAAGCATACATACCCAAGAGGAATGTTTTCATTTCATTCCATTTTTTCCTCTTTCCATGTGTGCTATATTCTGCAGCAAACGTAGAATTGGTAAAAGGCATCTCAGGATTGTTTTTGTTCGGGAAAGTGCCCCTCTCTGCAGACACCTTTGTACCGTGGTGCAAGTGTGCCGGTGTTGGTGCTGGGCACCAAATGATGCTCTAGCACTGGCTGAAAGGACAGGAATGCGCTGTATCCTGTAAATACAGTACATTCCTGCCCTTTCAAATTGGCTTAAGGCAGTGAAGCAAAAATTCTTGCGGCGTTGTCCTATGCCAATGTTCAGTAAATGAGGCCCTAAGAATTTTGGATCTTTCAGGCATACAGTCCCCTATGTGATGACAGTCAGACAAAGAAGATAATGGCCTAAGCAGGTAACTGGCCACCTTGTATTTTGTCTCTACAACAATCTTTGTTGATGGTTGTTCTACCATGTCCAAAACAGCCTCTACTACTTGTGTCTGTTATCTTCATTTAATGGAGACTTTTAAATCTGCTATGGGTTTTTCTGTACATACCTTAACACAACTGTGCCATGATTTCCACTAACAGAAGAGGTGGGTCATGAAACACGCCTCACATCCCTCTCACGCTTAGCCATATTCAATCTTATTTCAATCACTACCACCATCAACTAAGTCTACGGATGAAAACAACAACTGTAAAGTGGTGTGAAGAAAGAAATAAAAAAGTCACAACGTTAAAGCTTCCTTCTCACAAGAAAATTTGTTTCAAGTAAACACCTCAGCCACAGCCCTCCCAGCAGCCACTCAGAACCTGAAGGACAGTTCATGGTCACACGTTCCAACTAGGAATTCCAAAGCCTTGAGAATTCTGAGATGCTATAACAACCTTTTGTGAAGAATTGCAGCATCTATAGGCAGAAGAGGTAAGGTAAGGGAGCCGAGAACACTGCTGTTTTTCATGCCACCTTTAAGCCTCTTTAGGTCTCATCCTAGGCCATCCTTAAAGCAACAGATTTCACAAAGAGATGACACAAGGAATTTGCAATGATTGGGAGAATACAAACAATAATAATACAAATCTAAGCCATCTCCTAGAGCTGGTAGGTATATTCATTCTATAGATATATATGTATGCAAATTACTGGTGCAGCCTCACTGTGTCACTTCGACATCATTAACTGTCTCAGGAAGCCGCAAGTTGACAGTCTCAGGAAGGGCAAAAGCCGCCAAGCCAGAAATGATGACTACGAAAACAAAGATGATCTGTGGCAGGACCTTCCATACATCATCCAGTAGCAGGACCAGGGGTGTCAGGGATGCACCGATACGGGCGAGGGAATAGTTGTACCCAACACCACTTTGCCTAGAAGAACAGGGTGCAAGACAGGGCTGAAGTCATAGACCTGGATTCACCAAAATGCCTAGGCTAGCGGAAGTAACATCACAAATTCTTTGACCTTTATAACATCACAGGATGTGACATCATCATGACCTTTGATTCTGGATCTTTCCAGGAAGTGATACCACATGAGCCTTAGGGTGCTGATATGAAAATCTTACTCTTTTCTCCTTTCAGTACATGAAAAATGACGTGTTCGTCTAAAGAGAATATAGTGCCTTAGAACACTAAACAGTAGCGGAAGCCTAAATAATTGAATTCTCCTACTGTATAACACAACATGAAATGCACTTATAAATCATAGGGAAAGAGAAAAAAGATATTTTAAAAAGGCAAAATATTTTTATTTCACTTATATTAATTGACATACACCATAACATAATTATGAAGGATGTTGTTAGCTTAAATTGTTCCTTAGTGTCAATGCATTTTGCTTCATGCTCATTTGCACAACATAATTATGTATGCAAAGCACAGGGGTGAAAGTTTTATCCAAATGTTCATGTTTTAAAAATAATGAAACATAGCAATAGCTTGTTCAAAAATGTGATAGTTTAAAAAAAAAATATTTAGAAGAGTGTGCTTAGCACTGCTAAAACTATTTGTTTTACACAATCTAAATGTAACCTCCTGGTCCCAGTGAGAGCTGAGGAAAGTTGACAGTACTCATCAAGACTCTGAGGGGCACATGCATCAAGGTCACGATTGGCGATTACCAAATAGCGATTATTAAGGAATCGCTATTTGGTAATGGCAAATGCCTATGCATGTAGGAATCACAATAAAAATTGTGATCCCTCAACATTGACTAATTGCGATTCATAAATTGCGAATCGCTATTAGCTTATGTGACTCCATTCATTCCAATGGGCCTACAGGCCCATAGGAATGTATGATAATGCATTCGCAAATTGCAATTGCCAAATTGGTAATCGCAAATTGCGGATGCAAATACAGATGTGCCAAGGGGTCTAAGGTCCCTCTGAAGCACTCCCCCCCAAAAAAGTAAGTGTGAACATGTGAAGCACACATATAGCCTAGGGGCATGTGTGCGCCACATGGCACTTTGAAAAATGTATTTTTGGTGCATTTTTCAAAGCATGCACAAATTACCATCAACTTGAAGTTGATGATAATTAGCATTTCCTAAATGCACATTTCGCATTTAGAAAAGACTACATGCATTGGTATTCAGGGAATCGCAAATTGCGATTCCCTAAATGCATTCGCAATTTAGGTAATCGCAAAAAATTGTGATTCCCTGAATTGCAAATGGAGAAAGGTATATGCATCAGAAAAGGCCTTTTTCCATTTGCAAAAGGGACGATTCTGCGAATCGGCCCGTTTGCAACTGGAAACAAGCTTGATGCATGCGCCCCTTCACGTTCTGTTCTTGACGGGTGGCTGGTGATCTTTGAAAGTGGTTGGGGTAACACTTGCCCTGACCTGTAGTGAAAGAGTGAAGCGAGTGAGCCTGACCTCTTCTAAGTAACTTTAGGGAACATTTGGAAAAATAATAGGGTCAAATAGTTTATTAAAGCAGAATTATGACATACATTTGTTAAAGGGCACTCATTAAATATTCAAATCCTTTCATGGTGTGCAAGGCCAATGAAACCAGATGCTCTCCCTGAGTTACCTGAAACAAATTCAGATAACGCTATGGGTGCCCCTATATGTCACAAAATCCCTTCCTTGTGCCAGGGCCAGCTTATTGGCTTGGATGCCCCTCCCCACATATGCTATGGATTTCCCTTAGGCCAAACCAAAGTGCCTCAATGTTGCCATTAGCTCTGTCCTTATTCCATGGCTGAACATTAAGGCAAACATTACTTTTTGTCTCCTAGGGTCAGCATTTCGTCATGTTTGCCGCTCCCCCAGAAGACCATGGTTGTCCTCATGTCTATGAGGATCTACCATTGGCTGGTGCCAGCATATTGTCATGGGTTTTCCCCATATCCCAAGAATTACTATAGTATGTTAGTGCCAGTACTGTAACATGCTGGGAATTTTACCTGCTATGCTAGCACAATCATTCTGCCATGCCAGAATGCCAGCGCCAACTGGAGACTTGCAAGGATAGCACCACATTCTCTCTCTTATACTCACTTACATTCCCTCACTCATTCCTACTCATTCCCATTCACACTCACTTGGACTCACTCATATATCATCACACACTCACCTGCACTCACTCACTCATTCATTCCCACTCAGTCTCATTTATTCTCATTCTGACTCACTCATTCTCATTCTTTTGCATGCCCTCTCCCTCAAATTCACTCTTTCTCTCTCCTATGCACTCACTCTCTTGCAATCAGTTTTCCTCTTGTTCATTCTTTCTCACTTATTCTCATTCACTTTGAAGCATTCATTCTCAGCTATGCTCACTCACTGTTACTCACTCACTCATTCTCACTCACATTCATTCCCATTAACACTCCCTCGCACCCTGACAGTCTTCACACCCATTCTTTATGTTTTCACGTACTCTCTCATCCAGTAATTCTCTCACTTATTCATTCTCATACAGTGTCTCAAACTCAAGTAATGACACTCAATCTCACTCGTCCTCACTCAATATCAGTCACTCAATCTCTTTCACTCAAATTCACTCTTACACACACATGCACACACATAAACATGCTCTATGTCATACAAACACACTGTATGCCCAGTCCACAGACCCAACAAATAATTGAAAGCACTTAACTTACTTCAGCTGTCAGTGAATGTCTCATTCAAGCTCTTGCTGCCCCGTTAGTGTTAAAACTGAAAAATGTAATAACAATACATTCATGTACAAAACAAAAGTACATCTTTATTAACAAACTCGCCCCTTGTAACCTCCACATCAACCCGACTCAGAAATACTTACTTAGGCAGGCCCTGTGACCCAGGCCCGAGGTCACTGATTGACAGATCACAGATGGGTGGCACATAGCAGGCAGACAAACACATGAACAGGAAATCCTAAATCAATCCCACAGATAGGCTCTGCAACACCACAATGGTCCAGGGAGATTGGCCTCAATAAACACACATGGACAGAGCGGTGCGCATGTTCCTAAAATAGCATAAAGTCAGATGCCATATGATGTTAGGAAAACATCGTCAATCAGGACACAGCACAAACAACACATGCAGTGATCACACGCTCCTCATGCCAAACATCTGGACACATTACCCACTAGCTGCATTGTGCCCACACAAGGTCGAGGCCCACCTGGATTCCTCATCCAATACATTAATTTATGACTCCAAAGACAGAGGTTCACATTCCTTACAATAAAAGGATAGCTGGAACTAGTTTATTGCATTCAATGAACAGTACAAAGACCCATTTTCGACCGACTGTAAATTGAGACAGTTCTCGGATCCTATGCATGTGACTGTACTGCAAGCCGCATTCTTATATTAAACAAACTGTTCCTGTTTTGCCAAAGGCCTCTTGTCTCTTGTGTTTTTTAAGGTACTTAATGTTCTAGCAAAATTTGTCATGACACTAACCTTGAATAATAGACTATTTATTATTAATCTACTAAAATGAGCAGAAAACGAGGTGGAGTCTTGACTCCCCTTAAGTGCAATTAGCCTTGTGTTCTTGGCACTGATTCAGTCACTTCAGAAACCAGGTGATCGCAAAGGCAGTGCCAGGAGTTGCAAAGTGCATGCCAGGGTCACAACTGCAGACCTTGAAAACCCCTAATCGATGTTAATTCCCCCATGTGTCCAAATCTCAGCTCTTCTTTCTATCCTGGTTGCATCATTAACCTTTCTCTCTCACTGACATGTATCCCTCTCTCTCTCTGAGTTCTCTCATGCCAGTCTCTCTTTATTAATTCTCTTACTCTTGTCTCCTACTCTCCAACTCTATCTGTGAACTTTGTCTAGCCTGTCTCTCACCTTTTTCTCTTTTCTCTCACGTGTCTCTCTTTTTAATTGTTTAACCTCTTTGCAGCCTCTTTCTAGACTGGTTCTTTGTCACCTTTGTCAAACCTGTCTCTCCCTCTATTTCTTTCTCTCTTAGCTGCGTCTTTGCTATTTTTCCACCTGTCACATCTGTCACTTGTCTTTTTCTCTCTATAGTCTCTTTTTATTTGTTTGAAGAAAGCTGGGTCTCTATATAGTTTACTAAAATGAATAACAGTGTACAGAGAGTCACTTTTGTGCGCAATTATGCACCATTGAAATCAATGGAGAAAACCAGAAAATTGTATTTACAATCAGGCAATGTTCAACTTCTCGTTTTAGGTCGATAGCAGGACCAGGTCTAAAGTTCCAGCAGTAGAAGATCAGGAGCATCCCGGATTTGGTCAGGAGCAAGGTGATGAAGGTGTTGGTACCTGGTGCTCTACGAAAAAGGGGGCACTAGGAAAGACACTGCACAGGAGGGCTTCGAGGTAAGTCGGGCAGGTCCCACTGGAGAGAGGAGGTCGCAAGTGGCACATGACTGGGAGCATGGCTGGTTCATTGTTACAGGGTTCGGTGGGGCCGGGTGCAGAGCAGATAGGTCAGCTGGGCATCATGCATCGAGAAGCCCTCGCAGTCAGGCGGTTGGCAACTTGGAGAGGCAATTTCAGGACACCTGGGCCACTCAGGATTTGGGTCTCAGATGTCTCAATGTCCCTCAATGGGTGCTTGCTTCTGGTATTGTTGGAGTCTGGCATGGACTCTTCGTCTCACAGTTTGCTGTTGGGGGTCTGGTACCCCGGGTATGGGTACCAAGATGCTCCGGTAGGTCTTGGTAAGGGGACAGATTCGACCCTCTGGAGCTGGTGCTCTTCTTTTGGTGTGGTTGCTGAATCAAAGTTGTCAGAGAGCAGCTCATTGACAAACCAGACTCAGTGGGATCAGAGCCTGCAGTGTGCCTGAAGTGATACCTTCACTCCAAGGGAGGTGCTTGGTAAATCTGCAAAGGCTAGAGGAGGTCCGGGTTTCTTGGACACTGCAAAGGTTCGAGTCGACATGACACACCATGATTGATGAAGTCCTAGAGGCAGCAGGCAGGGTTTGGTGCCAATTTTCTTCTTCAGCAGGGTTTCAATTCTTGGGCGTCAAGTCTTCTTTGTCCTTCCATTCTTCTTGTCCATCAAATCTAAGTTTCAGGTCTAGGGATGTCACCTAAATTCTGAATTTATGGGGTTTTACAGGGGGAGATAGGTAGTAGCCAATGGCCTACTTGGTCTTTAGGGTGCCTGCACCCTCTAAGTGATCACTTCCTGTGGGGCGGGGCACTATCCAACCCTGATATGTTGTTTCTCCATCATCCCAAGATAGTGGATTTTCAGGGGAGGAGTTCACATTGCCTGCCCCACCCTAGGGGTGGTGATGCCTGTGTCACCCTCCTCCTTATCTAACAAATGGTCCCACCTGTCCTCCCACCAAATGTCTGGGCTGAACTTCAAAGGTGGAAATTCCTTTGAAGCATCCTGCTCTGGAAGGCCATTCTACCCTGGAGGAGGTCTGAAGTACCTCTGCCCAGAACAGGCTTTGTTTCTGGCCTCTAAGAGCACAGGTTCTCACCCCATGAGGTCAGAAACATGTCCGGTGGTGGAGTACTGGCTATGACTAGGCAGAGACCACACCAGTGCTTTGTAAGTTTTCAGGGGACTCTCTAAAGGGACTCCTGTGTGCATTTATTAATACATCTCTCACTGGCATCAGTGAGGATTTATTAAGAGAAGATATTTGGCAGATACTAAATATCTTAGGGTAGATTAAAGCCTTCATGGAGCTAGAATACTCGTAATGACACGTATGCAGCACATGTACTCTATATGGCTTCCCTGTGCACTTCCAAGAATGGCTCAGATATTGCAGGGTCATATCTGCTTATGCAGATATGTCCACACATGGGATTTGTAGTACACCCTGCATTTGAGCTGTAAGCCTGCAGTAGGGGTGACTTACCTATATCTCATGCAGTGATTGAGGACATGACACACAGGGCTGTGTGCCATGTCAACTCTTCGGTTTTCTCTGCACCACGATATGCTAAATGGTTGCATTAAAGTACAGTTCAATTGGTTGTTGTAACAATCATAATATTTTAAAACGATTTAGACTGATATCAATGTTTATATTTCTCTGTCTCTCACAATCTGTGTATGATTTGTAAAAATTTGCCTCAAAGAAAGTGGTGTGAACCATTTTGAGTACAACCAAAATGCCGCATCGCCAGAATCTTTTGAATTGTTTTTATAATTTGTTCTATTGGAATGAAAACACTCTTTGTGTGATAATGCTCTTTAGTAATTACTGAAGTGTCAGAGAATGATGGGCTTCATTAGCTCCCTTTTTAATCTGTGTATCCTTTTGATCCTTGTATACTATTTGATGTATGGATGAGACACTCTATTGTATTTTATATAAATATGAAAGAATTTTTATAATAAGGTGACAGAGTGAGAGATTTTGATGGTGATAAGATTGGTCACTGTATACTATTATTTAGGGATGCAACTGGGGTTAGGGAAGTAAAGCTGAACAAAAAGGAGTTTCTATTGTTTTAGGTATCCACCACCCTATCCCTTTTGGCAGTGAAGGGTGGCTCTCCAAACACTTGGACTCAGTGGATGCACATCACATGTTGAAGAGCAGCAGTCACATGAAAGCACATCACACAGTGAGGAACAGCACTCACATGAATGCACATCACACGGTGAGGAGCAGAACTCACATGAAAGCACATCACACGGTGAGGAGCAGAACCCACATGAATGCACATCACACGGTGAGGATCAGCACTCACACGAATAAACATCACACGGTGAGCAGCAGCCCTTACATTAAGCACATCACACAGGGTGAAGCAGCACTCACATGAAGGGGCATCATAGGGAAGAAGCAGCACTCACATGAATACACATCTCATGGTGAGGAGCAGAACTCACATGAATGCACATCACACGGTGAGGAGCAGAACTCACATGAATACACATCACACGGTGAGGAGCAGAACTCACATGAATACACATCACACGGTGAGGAGCAGAACCCACATGAATGCACATCACACGGTGAGGATCAGCACTCACATGAATACACATCACACGGTGAGCAGCAGCACTTATATTAAGCACATCACACAGGGTGGAGCAGCACTCACGTGAAGGGGCACCATAGAGAAGAAGCAGCACTCACATGAATACACATCTCATGGTGAGGAGCAGAACTCACATGAATACACATCTCACGGTGAGGAGCAGAACTCACATGAATACACATCACACGGTGAGGAGCAGAACCCACATGAATGCACATCACACGGTGAGGATCAGCACTCACATGAATAAACATCACACGGTGAGCAGAAGCACTTACATTAAGCACATCACACAGGGTGGAGCAGCACTCACGTGAAGGGGCACCATAGAGAAGAAGCAGCACTCACATGAACACACATCTCACGGTGAGGAGCAGCACTCACATGAATACACATCTCACGGTGAGGAGCAGCACTCACATGAATACACATCTCACTCATATGAATGCCTATGACACCATGAGCAGCACATGAATAAACATCATGCATTCAGGAGCTGCAGTCAAATGGATGTACATCACACAACGAGGGGAAGTCCTCACATGAATACACATTACACAGTGAGGAGCATCACTTACATTAAGCACATCACGCTCATATGAATGCCCACCACAAAGGGATGCAGCAGCACTCACATGAAAGCACATCACCCAGTGAGGAGCAACACTCACCTTAAAGCACAGGAGCAATACTCAAACGATTGTAAGTCGCACGGCAAGAAGCCACACTCATATTGATGTCGCTCACCACAGTGAAGAGCAGCACTAACATGTAAACACATCATATAGTGGGGTACAACACTCACAAAAACACATCACAAAGTGAGGTGCAGCACTCAAATGAATGCCCATCACAGAGTGAGAAACATCACTCACATGAACACAAATCACATAGTGAGGAGCAGAGCTCATGTGGACACCTATCACATGGTGAGAAGGAACACTCACATGAATACAGTTCACACAGTGAGGAGCAGAACTCAAAAGAATACACATCACACAGTTTGTAGCAGCATTCAAAAAAGCATTGAGGAGCACCACTCACATGACTGCAGATCACACGCTTAGGAGCAGCAGTCACATAAATCCATATAACAGCATTCACGAAAGCACATCACACTATGAGAAGCATCACTCACCTGAGTACAGATCACATGGCAAGGTGCATGACTCACATGAATGCCTATGACACCATAAGCAGCAGGAGCCACATGAATACACATCATACGGTGAGGAGCTGCTGTCACATGGATGCACATCACACAAGGGGCAGCCCTAACATGAAGGTCACAGGAGCATGCATGTCACATAGCAAGCAGCCGCACTCATACATAGTGGGAAGCATCACTCACATGCATGTGCATCACACAGTGAGAAGCATTGCTCACACGAATGTACATCAAACAACAAGGAGCTTAACTCATGTGAGCTGCTGGTAATGTTTATGAATTTGTCGCCCTGCTCTTTCAGGTTAAAATAATCTCCTCACTTCCACTTTACTTTCAGCTTTCGTTATTTTTTAAAACAGGGCATCAGCATTATCATTTAAAAAACAAATACAAGAAACAACATTGTATATACTAAAGTAAAATCTGAACTCAGAACTTAAACATCATCAGGACACCCCCGCGCAGACCAACACCTGGGGTAGAACAATATGGTAGGGGAAGACAAGACACAACATATAAAGAAAATATTTTTATAGAAGTGATTATATTGGGATCACCGAAAGAGAAAGTGCAGTGAAGATTAAAACTAGCTCAGAGGTGTCACTATAAGTAAGTTTATTCCTGGACCCTCCGGCCAGGATTTAAAAAGTAAAGGATGGTGGTGACAGGAAGAAAGTAATGAACTCCTTACACCCCTCATTACTGCCAATATGTCGACATGTTTATGCTGTCGTAATGTGCCCAGAGTATAGGGTCAGGCCTGCAACTGTCAGCACCTTTCCGATCCCAATTGTAAAATACCCTACTGCTCCACCCTATTGCTCTACCTCAAGCGTTGGTCTGCACAGGGGTGTACTTAAGCAGCCCTATGAGGAAGCATGTCACAATTTTGTGAGTGAGGGCAATATTTTCCCACCGAACACATGCCACCACATATATTTATTCACCACTCTCTACTCCTCTTTGTGTGTTTGAGCTTGTGGACAGGGGGTCCGGAGTAGGGGGTTTAGCCCCTCACCCTTTTTTGTGTAGAACAGCCTTACTCTTTACACATTAAGATCACAACGGTTTGTGTTTAAGGAATTCAGAGAGTTTGAATGGTCACAAAGTGAAATTTATTGTTTAGTGACAAGGATGTTTAAGACCTTCTATATCACTAAACTTATCCTTGTTCCTCTTCTCCTCTTTGGGATTGTGGAAATTGACTAAAAAAACTCCCTTTTCCGCCTGGTGTCCCATCATGCACCCTATCCTCCTTAAACACCGATCAGGCAAGCCGATTTTCCTACTTCAAGCACAAAGCCTATTATACCCCCTCTTGCCTATTTTCCTTTCATTTGTACTGGCCCATGCAAAGGAAATAATGGCCAACCATCGTGTATCTTACGGGTTTCCGTCCCGCTCGATATTTTCCCTTAGACCAGAACGGAGTCAGTTAAGATGGTTGCCCCGCCAAACCCCCCCCCCCCTATCCAACTCTGTCACAGAACGAGCAGCTCTCGCTCGTCAATGATCTCTCAGCTTGCGGGGGGCAGCCACGGGTTGGGTCAACAATCAAGGGAAAACCTGATCAAGCTCACGAGACAGCCATGAGGGAGAATAGTTAACCACAGCCCATTCTCCTTCCTCTCAGCTGCACACACATACCATTGTGAGACATCACCGCCCTTGTGTGAGAAGCAAAGAACGCACAATGCCTCGTCCTCTTTACCTTTCCGACAGAAATGACCCCGAAACAATGCCTCGATTCTCTGTCCCCAGACACTAGTAACTCTGTAACTTGTCACCACAATCACCCCAATGCAATATGTTTGTGTATGTGTAAACGTAATTCGAGTCATTCTTTGAAAAGAGAATAAGCATGCTATGTCTTCCGTATGATTACATCATGAATGATTGAATCAAGTCCGGGGGAACTCCTTCTTTTGATTGTACTCGTAATGTATATCAGCACTGTTATGTTCCAAGTAAAGCAGACTACTCCTGAACCCGCTTGGTGAAGGAGCTCTCCCTTAACTCGAGTTCTGGAATAAAACCTTTTCAACTCGAAGACCACGGACTCTGCTTCTCATTTTATGCATTCCCATTTTCCTATGGGTCACTTATAGAAATTCCGACAGCGTAAATAACTAGTTTTTATTTACCACATTAATTGGCGCCCGAACAGGGACACTCCCTCTTCTCTACGCGCCGGCGATGTAAGTCAGGTCTTTGTCCCTTCCATACTTTCGACGGACTTCATATGCGCAACAGCGGGGTGTTCCCGCTAACTCCCTCGAGACGAGGAGGAGACAGACTGCGACTGATCATCCACACGAGGCGGTGAAGAAGATAGCAGAGCGTCCCAACCCAGAGCCCAACCAGTGAGAAATGCCGAGTCCGAGGTCTTTGGAGCCCCGATAATCCTGCGCAAGCGTCGAGAGTCCGATGACCAGGTCTTCAAGCTTTGCTTCTTGGTGAGTACCACTGGGAAAGTATAAAGACGGGTTCCATTCTTGGAAAACGGTAAAGACGTGTCTCATTCGTGAGACCGGTATGGTTGCACTATATTCTAGTGTATAAAGTGTTTTGTTTTGCTTTTATATATTCCAAGTCTTTTTAACTGCAATTAGTTGAGTTTAAGAATGCCTCTGTTTTCAAAATTACGTACGATCGGCACCAAAAAGAATCTATTAGAGAAACCAGTTAAAATCCCACCTAGAGATACACCTGGACATTTCATGTATCACAAACATGGATTGAGTGCCATATTATTCTTAGACCTTTGGGTAGACTATACCGAGAAATTAGAAATGGTGCATAGATGGCCCACCGCAGGTACCTGGGACATAGAATGTATTATGAGAGTAGAAGAAGAATTATGGAAACGAAAGGCGAGGCCCTCACAGACAGAAGCCATTGAGTTATGGCGTAAGGAAGCACACAGGAGGGCCCAGAAAGAACTAGGGAAAGTCGAGAAAAGTAAGAGAATGTCGTAACAGGCTAAAGAAAAGCAATTACGGGAAGTAGGTGAGAAGGTTTTAGCTGAACAGGCAGATAGAGAAAGAAGCGCTCTTGTTAATGGTATTTATCCCGTTTTGTCAGAAGAAATTAGAGAAGAACATCCCAAATCCCCAGTGAAACTAATTCCCACTGCTCCCGACAATTTTCTCCCTGCCTATCTGTCGGAACCACCTCCCGCTTATGTTAACATGCCTAGAACACGCCCGTCTACACATGCTCCTGAACTAGTAGCCGGTGGTTCCACCTCTGATTTAGGAGTGCTCGGGAACAGGGCTGAGGATAAAGACGATGTCCCGCCTCTTGAGTGTCCTTACGACCCCGAACCCGGTAGTGGCCCAATGGCCACGATATCAGAGAGATTAAGACAAGCCCTGGATCGACTCCAGAAGGTCCCTGATATAACGAAGCATTTGGATAGAGTTTATGAGTTCATACGAACAGGTGAAGGTCCAGATACTCTGGCCCAGGTCATGAAAAATAGAAAAGTTCCCATCACAGGACTGCTCCTGCGGTTCATCATAAATTGTCTGATCCGGGAACTAGACCCGGGTAATGGAAGCGTAGACTCTGAGTTAATAGACCTTAGTGATCAGGTACACAGGGGAGCACACGATCTGGGACATCAGATCGACAAAACAACTAAAAGACTGGTTAAGAAAATTGTCACCATCCACTCTGAGAAAGTCACACAGGAGGACGACTCGGAGGAAGGTTAGAGTCTGACAATAGGTAGAATGAATTTCCTGGGTGTAGCGCGACATTGTCCTGGCTCCAAGTGGCGAACCCCGCGAGTGTCGCGGAAAGTTAAAAGATTAGCTGGCACATGCATCAACAATGCCATTTGCGATTCCTTAATAGCGAAAAATAAGGATTCGCTAATAAGGAATAGCAAAAGGCCATGCATGTAGAAATCGCTTACAAAATAGCGATTTCTAAACATTCCTTAATTGCTACTCGCAAATTGCGAGTCGCAATTAAGGAATACCTCCCCATTGATTCCTATGGGCCTAGAGGCCCATAGGAATGAATGGGAAGACTTTCTCAATTTGCTAATCTCAATTAGAGAATCGCAAATTGCTCATGCTATTTCAAGGGTGCCAGGGCGTCAAAAAGACACCCTGTTGCACCCCTGAAATCTGCATATGAATACATCTTGCACACACACATGCCCCAAGGGCATGTGTGTGTGTAAAATGGAACTTTGAAAAATGCACTTTAGTGCATTTTTCAAAGTTTTTGCAAATTACCATGAAGTTCAACTTCATGGTAATTTGCTCCCCCCATTAGCGAAATCGCTAATTTTTAAACTTTCATGCATTTCATTTAAGGAATCTCAATTTGGGATTCCTTAAATGCAATAGCAATTTAAGGAATCGCAATTTAGAGATTCCTTAAATTGCGATTTTTGCATTTGGGATGATGCATCCCAAATGCAAAAATCCCAGTCGCAAAGGGGCAGATTCTGAGAATCTGCCCGTTTGCGACTGGCTTTTGCTTTGATGCATGTGGGCCTAGATCCTTCTTCGGAAGACCTTTTTCAATCCACAGAAAAAGCCCTAGATGAATGGATGGAAAATGAGCCTCCCCTTACTCAACAAGAAAAAGAATTGGCCCGGTCCGCCACCCATTGGATATCACAGCACCGGGTATACGGCCCATATATAGTAGCACAAATGTTTCTGGCTCTTCCCCGAGCAGAACAACGGCTAGCAGGTATTTATATGATCCAACACCTGGCTACCTTATACGAGAATAACCTCCACCAATCAGATAAGCTATACAAACTATTACAAGAAGTAGTGACAGAAAGATGGAGGTCTCGGAGACCAGAATTGATCAACACCATTCTGGACCTACGCCTCCGTTACCTCCAACTTACCTTAGCTTCATCAGACCATGAACCTTACAGTATAGGCCAATACCCCTTACGAGAAGTCCACCCCATACCCCAGCCAGATGGTACACTGCAACGAATACATGTGTATACTCCCCTTACCAAGTTAGAAATATTGGAAATGAAAAAGATGGTACCCTCCCACGAAAAAGATCCCGGAGGATTTCATAGAGAGTTGAAGGATATCCTCCAAATGGGTAGTTTTACATATCCAGATATAATCATATTACTTAAAGTAATTCTACCTACAGGTATATTTGACAAATTGAAGGAAAAGGACTGGGAGGTGGGTGGTAAAAAGATCACGTGGACTACCCTAGAAAAAGAAGAGACAGACCGAAAACCAGGTGAAGGTCTAGGTGAATGTGCAAAAGAACTACCCAGTCTCCTCATACAGGTCTTGCCTCTGTTATTGACAACGAAAAAGGAAGATTAGGATGCCATTTCTGCCTGTAAACAAAAGCCAGACGAGGATACGGGTGATTATTACACCAGATTGGAGAAATGTTTTTCTATAAATAGTGGACTCGCACATAGTAGCGAGGCATATCCTCATCTCTTTGTGTCCAAATTGGTGGACAACGCCCTACCCCCCATCAGAAATAGAGTATTAAAGATTGAGAGTACCTGGCAAGCAAACAGTCCCTCCCAAATGTTACAGATGTTACAGTATCACCACAACAGAATAAGGGAGGAGCAGGAACAAGAAAAGAAACAAGTGAAAGACACGAAAATGAAGGTACTGGTTGCACAGACGGCACCAGTAAACACGGGCCCCAAAGGTAATGTGGGGGCCAATAAAGGTACTTGCAACTACTGCAAGCAACCAGGCCATTTTGTGAGGGAATGCCCAGTCCTGAAACATAACATAGCGATAGGAAAGACAAAAGAACGCCTTCACACTCCCAGACCAGGTAACACTCAGCAGCCTCAGACCAATATCCCTCCACAGGTTCAGACACCTGCTGCTGCCACACAGATGTACCAGTACGCACAGTCAGATTACCCCGAGTTTGAACAATGTGCATGAGATAGCCTAGAGAGAGAAAGTGACTTGCCCCTCATCCCATTTCCAGTAGATCAGAAAGGTCCGTATGTACAAGCTCACTTACTGGGACAAGACAGAAAATTCCTCATAGACACGGGGGCGAGTAGGACTACCATAAGTCATAAGGAAGTCCAAGAGGTTCCTCTCTCTGGCTCACATAATATATCTCTGGGCTTTTCAGGAAAACCGATCATAAACAAAGTGTCTGAACAAGTCTCTCTAGGAGTAGGTCCTCTGACACGTACTACTGACCTAGTCCTTACGGAAACATGCCCAGAGAATTTACTAGGAATTAAGACACTTAAAGAACTAGGAGCAGTAATATGCTGTTCACCGGAAGGAGTAAAATTGTTTCTACGAGATTTCAAAGGACATTTCACAGTCAAAGAATTCGACCCCAGACTAAATGACATCCCACAACATTTGTGGGCAAAAAGCTCGACTGATGTCGGATACATGGACATCACCCCACATCAAGTCACACTCAAAGAGGGTGTAGTCCTACCTCGTATACGACAATATAAGATCCCACCCGAAGCTGAACAGGCCTTACTCAAGATAATCCAAGAACTCATAGAACATGGAGTGGTGATAGAGACGGATTCAAATGTTTGCAATTCTCCAGTTCTTCCAGTCCTCAAAAGGACTGACCCTCAGGCACCCCCGGTCTACCGACTGGTGGTTGACCTCCGAGAACTGACCAAATGTGTGATCCCACAATATCCAGTGGTCCCAGATATCTCCTCACTGTTGACTGCCATAGACCCCAAAGCTGCATTTTTCACAGTCATCGACTTGAAGAATGCGTTTTTCAGCATTCCTATACATCCCGACAGTCAATATCTGTTCGGATTCAGTTTAAAAGGACGAAGTTTCAGGTTCACTAGAGCTCCCCAAGGCTATACAGAAAGTCCAAGCATCTACAGCCAAGCACTAAAAAGACAACTTGACAGTATCAATATGCCTACCAACACAGCATTAATACAGTATGTAGATGACATTCTCATCACAGCAAGGACAGAACCAGACTGTGAAAAAGCATCTCCCACAGTTCTACACTTCCTGACAGACAAAGGTCACAAGGTGTCTCCCTCAAAATTGCAGTTCTGCGCACAGCAAGTGGCTTACTTAGGACATTTGCTGTCCAAGAAGGGTAGGCAACTGACACCAGAACGAATCCAATTGATATCAACGGTCCCACAACCAAAGTCACAAAAAGAAGTGCGTGCATTCATTGGTCTCACTTCATATTGCAGACAATGGATCCCTCAGTACGCCCACATAGTTAAGCCACTCATACAGTTAACTACAGCGGAAGCAGCCACTCATACAACTCTCCCTTGGACATCAGAACACTCCCAAGCATTTGAAGCTCTGAAACTAGCTCTGTGTCAAGCACCAGTTTTGGCCACCCCGAATTACAGCAAGTATTTTACCCTGTTTGTGACAGAACGTGACGGTACAGCACTATCTGTCCTCACGCAAGACCAAGCAGGAAGAAATAGACCCTGTGCTTATTTCTCGAGCACATTGGACCCTGTAGCACAAGCTTTGCCTGCATGTCTGAAATCCGTTGCGGCTACAGCCCTGGCCATAAGACAAAGCGATCCAATAGTGTTAGGACATTCCCTGATAGTACAAGTGCCACATGCTGTGGAAGTCCTTCTAAACAGAACACAGACTCAACACCTGACTGTAGCAAGACCGACAGGTTACGAACTAACGCTCTTTCAGCCACACATAGAGATCAGACGATGCAACATATTGAATCCCGCTACCCTTTTGCCCTCAAGTTCAGATGACACGACACCACATGACTGTGTGGAGATGATTGATGTAGTGACTAAACCAAGACAAGACCTAATAGATGTTGCACTCCCAGATCCTGATGTAACACTTTATGTGGATGGATCGTGTATGAGGACAAGCGCTGGAGAGCTAGTGGCAGCCTATGCAGTAACAACGGACTGTAAAATTATAGAGACCCAAAGAATAGACATCCTGTCAGCCCAAGCAGCAGAGCTCATCGCCCTGACACAGGCCTGCATATGGGCAAAACAATTGAAAGTGAACATCTACACCGATTCCCAATATGCATTTGGTGTAGTTCATAATTTTGGAGTGTTGTGGCAAGAAAGAGGTTTTCTTACCTCACACGGGGCCAAAATACAACATGGTCCCCTGATTCAAGCCTTACTAGATGCCATACACCTGCCTACAGCCATAGCTATTCTGAAATGCAAGGCACATACCAAAGCTACAGACACCATATCTAAAGGAAATGACTTAGCGGACCGAACTGCTAAACAGACAGCCCCGAATCCAGTGAATACAACAGACTCTCAGTTACCCACACAGACTGTCACTATAGTAGTGAGGGACCCCTTGAAGGATGTACAAGACATACAGACACATGCCACCGCAGATGAAATAAAGAAATGGACTGAACAAGGAGGGGTCCAGACTGATCAAGGTTGGATGACCAAAGACCGAACCGTGTGGTTTCTCCCTGACTCCATGGTACAAGTCATAATTGACACAGTCCATAGCCCCGCCCACCTAGGCGAGAAAGGTATGCTGGATAGTTTACGAAACATCTGGTTTAACAAACACCTAAGAGCTGCAGCCAAACAAAAAGTTAAAACTTGTATGATATGTTGCCAATTTAACCCTGGTAAAGGAGTACCAGTAGAACAAGGTGGATTCCAGCCTCCTGATCATCCCTTCGAAGTCCTCCAAATGGATTATATCCAGATGGATAGATGTAGAGGGTACAAATATGTACTGGTGGTAGTGTGTACACTGACACGATGGACTGAAGCATACCCCGTCCCAGACTATGGTGCCCAGACAACCGCTAAACAATTAGTGAGAGAATTCTTCCCCCGATACGGGCTACCAAGGGTCATCTATTCAGACAATGGACAGCCTTTCTCTTCCAAACTAATGGAGGCTGTCTCTCTACTACTAGGATATTCCTGGAGATTTCATTGTGTCCGACACCCTCAAGCAGCGGGCCTGGTAAAACGACACAACCAGACCTTAAAAACAAAACTAGCCAAAGTATGTGCAGTAAAAGGGATAGACTGGGTCACTGCCCTCCCGGTCACTCTCTTTTACATGCGAATGGTGGCACATTCCCGGACGGGACTGTCCCCTTTCGAAATAACATTCGGGAGACCCCCTACCATCTGGGGTGTCCCTTCTCCTAGGAAACTGACTGAAATTGATTCTAACATGTTGACAGATTACCTGGCTTCCTTGATGTCTGCAATCTTGTCGTTCACAGGTTGCAGCAGCTTTTCCGGACCACACCACGCCTGAGGAACACTCCATAAGGCCCGGAGATTGGATACTTGTACGAAATTTCGATCGTACCAGCCCCTTGGAGAAAAGGTGGACGGCTCCGAAATTAGTACTCCTGACCACGAGGACGGCTGTCAAAGTAGAAGGACGCAAGGGATGGCTCCACGCTAGCCACTGCAGAAAGTTTTTTGGACCAACACCAACGGACACTGTGCCCTGTTCAACGGCTGTAAATGCCCCAGATATAATTTCCCCACTTCCAGAACTCACTCCTCAACAGGAATACAGATCGCGGCTGCGATCTCACCACAAATAGACTAAAAACATTGCACCTGATCGGAACGCACCGGTGGCTAATTAAGTCCAGGAACAAGCTCTTGGTGAAGCGGTTATTGGGAGACGTTTTGATCTTGTGTACAGAAACACTTTGATATTAAATTCATAGACAATATGAGGAGAAATGACATGATGCACAAATGGAAAAAGACTAATTATGTTAAATCACTGCATAACAGGTTCTCGATTTTCCTACTGACAATGTTACTTATTTGCTGTGTTACAGCTTGTTTGGGTTGGATCTTATGTACAGTTTTCCCTCCACATTCTTCCACCCTTGTAAAGAATACCACTATGCATTCCCATGTTGATCTTCCCCCACACCTCGAGGACACAAGAAAGGAATTTATAAATAATACCTTCATTTCCACCCTCCATAAACACCAACTCATAGTCAACAAGACAAACTGTTGGGTTTGTGGCTTGATGCCAAATTCCGTACATAAGGGAATGCCCATTTTCTCTCTCCTGTTCGGTTATTCAGGGTCCGCCTATGCATTAGCCATGATATTTTCTGCCTCAGTCAAAAACATTCCCCCGACAAACTCGAAAAACGAGAGCAATTGGAACGAAGTAAAGACTAAAATAGTAAAGGCTGTTTCTAAAATGGTGGACCTTACTGTAACCTGGGGGAGGGCCGAAGATCACGAGAATATCAGTTACTCTCAGTTCCATGACATTGCTTCCTTCAGGAAAATGTTTTCCGTCGATCGAAGACGGACAGATCAAAGAGGTTGGGTAATACCGCAAAACGGCCGGTTTTGCATAAGGGGAAAAGGAAAAGGGGAAGTAATGGGGAACAGCGAGTGTGAAAGGACATATACACTACCCGCTCCAGATTTTCCGACCATAGTAACTGCCCCAAACACCTATTTCATCTGTGGACCCCATGCGCGCACTTGGTTGCCTCAAGGCTGGTCTGGAAAGTGCTACATCGCATTCCTTTTACCACCGACTTACACAGCCCCCGCCAATTACCACCTGATTGACCCTCTGACCCCAGTCAGAAGACAGTGAAGGGGGGTCATAGATGCAGAAGATACTGCAGGACAAGAAGCTGAAGACTTCTTTAAAGGTTTCCTCCCTTTCTGGGGACCTATGGCAAACAGTCACCACATCCGGCAACTAACCCGTGTAGTTCAGGCCGCCATAGACGAAACAACTGGCGCCCTGAATAACATTACAGCTGAGGTAGCTGCAGACAGGCTCATGACACTGCAGCACCGTATGGTTTTAGATATCCTGTTAGCCGACCGTGGTGGTGTGTGTAAGGTAATAGGGTCCAGTTGTTGTATGTTTATTCCCGACAACGCCCCATCAGTTTATTCTGCTATCTCCCGACTCCATGTGCTATCCGATAAGTTGGATATGGACACCGGCACATGGTCCCTGACCAGCTGGTTTTGGGACCTCCTGTCCACCTGGGGGTGGAAGGCACTAACAGTCCTGGGCCTCGTTTTAGCCACTATTTTCACTTGCTGCCTCTGTGTCCAGTGTGGCCCCGCCCTTTGTGGACTGTGTGCCACTTCCTGTACTCCTCATCCACGAAACAGAGGAAAGAAAAATGAAAAGATCATGTTGCAAGAACAAGTATACGACCTGATGAATATAGAAATTGATTAAGAATTTCTGTAATAGGGTTTCTATGGGACAAGGAGGGAATGTGGAAATTGACTAAAAAAACTCCCTTTTCCGCCTGGTGTCCCATCATGCACCCTATCCTCCTTAAACACCGATCAGGCAAGCCGATTTTCCTACTTCAAGCACGAAGCCTATTATACCCCCTCTTGCCTATTTTCCTTTCATTTGTACTGGCCCATGCAAAGGAAATAATGGCCAACCATCGTGAATCTTACGGGTTTCCGTCCCGCTCAATATTTTCCCTTAGACCAGAACGGAGTCAGTTAAGATGGTTGCCCCGCCAAACCCCCCCCCCTATCCAACTCTGTCACAGAACGAGCAGCTCTCGCTCGTCAATGATCTCTCAGCTTGCGGGGGGCAGCCACGGGTTGGGTCAACAATCAAGGGAAAACCTGATCAAGCTCACGAGACAGCCATGAGGGAGAATAGTTAACCACAGCCCATTCTCCTTCCTCTCAGCTGCACACACATACCATTGTGAGACATCACCGCCCTTGTGTGAGAAGCAAAGAACGCACAATGCCTCGTCCTCTTTACCTTTCCGACAGAAATGACCCCGAAACAATGCCTCGATTCTCTGTCCCCAGACACTAGTAACTCTGTAACTTGTCACCACAATCACCCCAATGCAATATGTTTGTGTATGTGTAAACGTAATTCGAGTCATTCTTTGAAAAGAGAACAAGCATGCTATGTCTTCCGTATGATTACATCATGAATGATTGAATCAAGTCCGGGGAAACTCCTTCTTTTGATTGTACTCGTAATGTATAAAAGCACTGTTATGTTCCAAGTAAAGCAGACTACTCCTGAACCCGCTTGGTGAAGGAGCTCTCCCTTAACTCGAGTTCTGGAATAAAACCTTTTCAACTCGAAGACCACGGACTCTGCTTCTCATTTTATGCATTCCCATTTTCCTATGGGTCACTTATAGAAATTCCGACAGCGTAAATAACTAGTTTTTATTTACCACAGGATCTAGCTTCTCTTTTAAGTTCTTTGCATGGGCCTCCATTCAAACTTTGGCATCAGTAGATCTTATTGTCTTGCCATTTGCTGGCTCTTACCACCTCTCATGGCAATGTGGAGCTTTTGACCAATTTATCCATTCATTTATCACAAGAGGTGATTCTTCCATCTACCTTTCCTTCACTTTCTTCCAAGGTTGAACGTGCAGTACACACATTGAAAGAATACTTCCTGTTTATCTTGACAGGTCAGACAATTTCAGGAAGTCCTATTATGAGTTTACGACTATTGGTCAAGAAGGAAGAGACATAAACTTAGCACTCCAATACAATCAGATTGTATGAACAGGATCCCATACAGGGCAGATCCACATCAGGCATAGTGGCATTGTGTGCAGAATTGCAAGGTGTCTCAATTCAGAACAACTGCAGGGCGGCAAGTTGGTCCTCAGACAATACATTTGTGAAAGAAAATAGACTGAATACTCTTGTTGATAACCAAACTTTGGTTTTGAGGTTCTTAATTCAGTAATGTGTTTGGAGATGAATGACTATTCCTCCGTTCACTTTGTTTCATATTATGTATAAGTATACATAGAAATTTTATGGGTAGTTTTACTAATGTTTCAAGGGATATCTTTTTGAAAACCCAAAGAATTTTTCCTTGGTATGCCTCAGAATTATTGAATGGAACAAAAAAAGTACAAGGGCATAGAGGCAATGTCCCGATTGTTCAATTATTCTTACTCCTAGTCTCCCTCTTCATGGTCAGTACAATACATCCTATGCCTGCTCTGTGGCCTTTGACACTGGCTGGACATTATAGGAGGTTTTGGGAATGCTAGCCCTCTTCTAGCACCCAGGCGAGTGGGTGGAGCTTCATTTACATAATTTTGCTTTGAATTTTACTGTCTTGGAGGAGAGATCACCTAAAAAGTAATGACTGTGATGAGTATAAGTAGGACTGAGAGTAATGAATATTACTAGTAAGTAATCAGGGCAAAACTCTGGCTCTGGTAATCTCTGTGAACCTCTAATTCCTGGGGCAGAGGAGAGCCAATGTACCTGGCCAGGGCAAAATCCAAGGACCTCATAATAGGATCCATAGTGGTTAGATTGCAGAATGACTAATTTGTTGGCCAGAGTACAGACATCTACAAGGAAACATACTACAGACATATACATCAATTGACCAAAATGTAGGTGTTGCAGAAATTATATCATACATATTTGACACCCAATGACATCATAGAGCTCAACCCATGACCCACCCTTAACCTCTGAATAGAGTCCTCTTTGAAGCTGAGGAAGGGGACTGGTGAAGGGCACGGAATTTAAAGTGACATTGAGTTCACATTGGCTTCTGTTCCTGCCATCATGAATCCTCGAGACAAGGGTTGCAATTTATTTCCTCTTACAAATACAGGGGTCCTTGAGAATACAGAGCCCAACATATAAGTGAAGTTGCTCAGCATACTGTTCATGAAACTTCAGAAAGCTGAGTTTTTCAAACAATCATATGACATAAGCTGAAAGGGTCTCTCCTCCCCAACCACCCATGACCAGCTCATTTCTGTGCTTGACTAACATACGCTATTCCAAAGTTACCTCACATTCCTCAACTGTTTGCCTTTTGTCTTGGTTGCCATCTCTGTTATGGTGTTGATTGTGCTCTACATCTTCATGCTGTTGTGTAGACCTTCCACTATAGGTAAGAATAGACAGTAAAGACACACTTGTTCAACAATACCCAAGGTCACTTACTAAACCTATTTAAGAGGTCTAACTGTTCTAACTATACACTTAGAAAAACTCAAATCCTACACTGGTTTTCAGAGTTTTCTGGCTACAGGGGCCATGATGCTGGACTCAGCCAAAATTGGAGTTTAATTCACTTCTTACTTTAAACGAAGAGGCCTGCTTCTGAGGTCGGTTGTAATATCTGTCTTAACAATACAACACCAAAAATAATGGTGCTCTCATTTTGGGTTGTCTTTTTACAAATGATACCTACTTTTGTGATTAAAAAAATGTATAATAACATGCTTTGACCATTTTTGTGTCTTCTCTTGGACACATTGTTACCCCCTTCTGCATTGTTTTGCATAGTTAATTTCCTCCAGTTTGGGCTGATAGTACCAGCAGAGTGAGCAGTCTAAGGCTGCTCAACATAGAGGTGCAAACACAGCTGCAAAAACTGCTCGGTCCGAATTAGTACTTTATGATCAGATTTTTATTTGATGCGTTGTGATGAAAATTCTTACAGCACTCTATCATCTAGAAGGGTATCCAGACGCTAAGCAATTGAGGTTCTAGCCAGGTCGAGGGCTTAGGTCGGCTCTGGTTTTCCACAGGTACTGATGGAATCGAAAGGGTAAAAAAGTGAAGAACGACTGTGGGCAGGAACATGTAACCACCGATATCACCAGAGTGATTGATCAATCTGAACTGCATGCCAAAAGAAATGTTGTAATCAATATTGGTGTAAGTGGCAAACTGAATGAGAGTGTGGTTGTTGAGGCCCATACATTCAACTCCCTCAAAATGTTGACTTCACCCCATACCCTGTGACATGGATGTAGCTAAAGAAGCATGCTAAAGGTAAAAAAGGGGTAGTGAGGAAGAGAGACATACACCCCCTTTCAATGGTCCGTCTGCGCCTACTTCTACTCCCTCCTTTTATATTCCACATTGCTCCAGGATACTTGCATACCTTATGCCTCTAAAACCCCTGGCAATGATAAGACACAATTTCCATGATACCCTAGCTCTTTTCAGGTCCAATCATATCATTCCAGTATTTACATTCACATCATTTACTATTTTTTTTTTTTTTTGTGTTTCTCTATCCTAAGTGGTAAACGGTTGCTCTTCAGCAAATGCACTCATGTATGCATTTCTTCATTGTAATTATTTCTATGCTTTCTTTAGTTTTTTGGGTTTTTGGGGTGTGCCGCTTCTGTTTGTATCACAGAGCCTCTAAAATATTGGTCTATTTGTATGTATTTTCTCACTAAATGGCAATACTAATTTTAGAGAACAAACCATCGGATTTCATTTGTGGTACAAGAATATAGGAGGGGACTCTTTGACATGTGCTGCCTCTACATGTCCATGAATCTTGAGGGACGTTTTAGATCAGTTGTCCAGGGCAATGGCTTTTCAAGATGAAATTCTGGTTTATGGAGATCGAAATTTGAATGGTGTTTGACCCTGAAAAGAAGTTCACTATGTTTGTGTGGCATTTGAATTATTCTAGGGTGTGCTTGTGAATCTTCCATGTGTTAGGCCATTTGAGGTTGGGTAAAAATGCTTGAAGGCTGACGGTAAGAGCAGACATAGCATTGATACATTTTATTGCAGACAAGGAAAATGAGAGGACAGTTTCATACAGAATGATGAACTTGCGAGAAGCAGAATAACATTATTTGGTTATCAATTGTTAATTGTACTTGTGTTAGATCATTGTAGATGTTTTTGTGGTGAATCAGGTTTGTGATCACAACACTGTAGTCAACATATTGATTACAGGAAGAGGGAAAATGCTTGCTCACAGACAAGTACATACAAAATAACTTTTAACCATCCCAAAAGCTGCATGAATCTTATCAAAGTAAGTGTTTTGCTGATTGCAGTGAGGCTACCATTGCCAGGGGAAGGTAAACCGGAAATGGACTAAGATGTAGTTAATACCACTTGAAAAGACCAAAAGATAGTGATGTTGAAAGTACAAGAGGAGTGCAAATTTGCTACATCCTCTGTAGTTTCATTTAAAACAGATGAGTTGTTTCAGAGTCCCTGGAGAAAGTAGGTGATTGGTGTAATCAGTCAATTTTCAGTACGTTCCCATAAAGAAGCATGGCCATGATGTTAAAAGATTACTCAAAGTAGCTGGGCACAGTGTTCCAAGACACTTTATAATAGATTTTGTTATAGATTTTTTAGAGGATCTACTATGTAGCACCAGAACTGGTCTTAGGCAATGGGGTCCAGATTACAAGAAAGAAAATGCTGACTTATTGAAGAGGAATGGGAACACAATTTATACCAACGTAAGCCAATGTTCAAGTTGAGAGACATAGGTGATTAAGAAAGTTATTTATTTGGCAGTGAAATCTCATTTGAGCTGGAGGAAAGCATGGCAAGCCATGTTCCAAGTTTGGAGAGGACTTTGCATTCAGCCAATGGATCATCATATTTTAAATTATTGAGAAAGTGTAGACCAGTTACTAAATTGGTGTCCTGTTCTTTATCTTTATGTGTGGTCGGTTGGAACATGAGATTACCACAGAAAATCTAGATATCAGTCTAAAGTAGATGGGTATCTGAACAAAATGCAAAAAATAGATATCAACATAGATCAGATAGTTCACATTTAAATTAAAACCCAGGAGATGATCGAAAGGGAAAAGTATGCTTCGGACTCACTCTTACTGCTGCAGACCTAGCAACATTTCTGAAAATATCATTGACACATGCCTGCACCTTCCCCCACTTTCCAAGACCTCAAGCGGGTCTGAGAAGCTGCCGTGGAGAAGAGGCACAGAGCCACTCCCAGCAAGGATGAGGAGCAGGTGTGACCTCAGGGGGAAACACATGTTGGGATGCAATGGAAACTGCTAAAATATAGTGGATGGTATTTTATTTCATTACAAAAATAGGGAAAGTAAACACAATTTCAGGAGCTCTTTTAGGGAGTAATGTCATTCAACTCTAGTCAGTGTACAGCCTCTGCCAAGCAAGGAAGATGCGTGAGCAGCACAAGCATATAAAATCCCATCTGAGATATGGAGACTGAGTTCATAATTTCTTCATTCAGGCAGAATTCTGACTCAACTCTAGGGATTTAACCTGACTGTGTGTGCTCATGATAGCTACATTTTCCTTACAACTGACGTTTTCTGATCAAGTTTACCCCTGACTCTACAGATTTTATGACTAGGGGGCAACCGCCGGTCCTGCGGTGGCAGTCCTTCCACCATCGAATGGATATTTCCCATCGCCAGATTAGGATGGCGGTGGGAACAGGAATGCGTCTGCAGTGGACTCAAAGACCGTCTGCCGCCAGAAATTGTCCGGATTGCCTGGCGGACGGCCCAGGGAGGCCAAAATGGTGGTGGTGCCTAGCAGGGAGCGCCCACCAGATGAGGATTGCATTGAAAGGCAGCCTTTCCATGGCGGTGATGCCGCCATGGAAAAGTATATGGTCTTTTGTCACGGGCCCGTTGCGGGCCGATGGGGGGTGGGGGCTGCACTTGGGTGGTACCTATGGTACCCCCTACATTCCCATGGTTGCAGGCACCGCACGGTGCCTATCATATTGTGCATGGCAATGCACGACATGCCTCTTTGGCATTGCGGCGGGTGCTGCCTACAGCACCGTCCGCCGCAATGTTAAAGATGCGAATGCAACTGCCAGGGTGGCGGTCGCATCCTAATTAGTGGTGCGGGACTGGCGCACTACTGGCCGATGGTCCCTGCACCGCTAGGGTGGCAGACGGACGAATGTCCACCCGCCATCCTAATAGGGCCCCAAACCTAGATCATGTTTTTCTGAAGCTTTTGCTCAAGAGAGATATATTTTTGTTTCCTTATCAAATATCAACTTCCTTTAAGCTTGACCCTTCTTGCCTCTCTGATAGGGGCAGAAAAAGATCCGCACTTACCAAAAACTACCCTGATTGGTAGGTGCCACCGGAGAATCAGTGTATCAGAGTCAGTGCCCCCCCCACCAAGATGTAGCCATTTCTCTTGTGGTAACTTTAAAGGGGGTTTGCATTGCAGGAACCCCATTTCTTTTTAATTTATTTATTATTACAGTTCTCCTCATGTGACTGTTTTTTGTTTCCCTGCCTCTTTGGAGGGTTTGTTTACGTTTTACTCTCGACCAGCTGAGGAAGGAGAGGTTCTTCTTCTTGTCCCTCAAGAATGTCTGCACTCCAAACCTGCTGGAACAAGACAGTAGTGGAGTTATTTTCAATGTGGTTAAAGAAGAGTATGTTATTTGAACAGAGCTCATATTTGAAGGTATAGGGTTCATATTTGGACGGAGGTGGACACAGAATATGATGGCATTAAGGCATTATGGACTTAGCAAGGGTTATACAAGTCAAAACCAGCTCCTGCCGGCTGGTTTAATAATAGAATGCAGCCATAATTTGGGTGCTGTGTACTCCTCACATCCCTGGTCCCACTCCCAGGTGCTGCTGCACATGCTACCATATTTAGAGGTACCCTGCAGTATTGATGTAGATGAACAGGAAGTCAGTGAAGTAGCTGTAGAAAAAATTCTATTAGAGGAAGTGACAATTTGGGAGTACTGGAAATGATGAAGGTGTTGATGGATTTTCTAGTTTCCCTAGTAGGAATGGTGCTGCGGTTTTAAGGAGAGAAACCAGGGGTCCATGTGTTCCTAGTAGGTCTGCAAATATGTTATGGGCTATTAGTACAGTGTCAGTAGGGGATCTCTGACATATTATCGACAGACACATTATCGAACTACACAAATATCGCATCAAATATATCGACATCAAAAATATCGACTTTGTATACTTATTTAAAAAACTACACTAATATCGACACTACAATATCGTAATACAATTATATCGATCACACAAATATCGCACACATTAATATCGCAATACTAAATATCGACATGAGTTAATAAATTTGACACATGTCACAAATATCGATAACCAAAATATAGACATCAATAATATCGTATTTTTAAAATATATCGACAATTCTAATACTAATAAAACCAATACTTTCAACAACATAAAGACAATATTTTCCCAAAACATACATTTTCTAATGAGATTCTACTTAAACATAAACATAACATTTATAGCGATCTCAATATTTAACAACATAATAAAAAAAACACTGAAATAATTATCACATTGGCATTTCGAACACATTTAAATAAAATTACTACACATTATAAACAATCTTTTTATATATAATGATTTAAAACTCTCCTCCTTTAAAACTAAATATACTCTTACTTAGCATTTTCCGTAAAAGGAAACCAATTAACTAAAAAAAATTCAAACCATCCAATAGAAAGGCCACATACAGAAAACAACCAATAACATTCAAGAAACAATTTGAAACCACTATATAAACCAATTAAAACAAGTCTTCTACTGTGCCTTAAACCAAAGCATTGAACGAAGAAGAAACTCTACTAAACAGAAGAAACCTACATCCTACTACTATTCTAAAAACGTAAGTAAATATTCTTTTCTAACTAAACTGCCAAATTAAACTAAAACACTAATTTATCTTTACTCAAATAAATAACTAACTTATATATTCCATCTCTTTATGTTTCCACTACAGATATTACTCCAAACAGCTAAAGAAAATATTGAAGATTCCCAGAAAAGACTCACTAAAAAGTACGTATACTATCAAAATACTTTATAAAATATTAATTAAATCCTACTCAAACCCCAAAACATCCTAAACCCCTAAACAAATCCATGTTCTCTTTTTTAAATTTTTAAAAACCTGTATAAATTAACACCTATAGTCTATACCACTGGGCATGAGGGTAGGCTCTGTTTGCTTAGGGAGAGGTTAGGCTACTGCATCTTATTTATTAGGCAGGAGGGGCACATAGTAATAGGAGAAGGGGACGGGGGTACATTGACATGTGGTGGGGGAGGGGGGGGGGTAGAGAACTGGGTTGAAAGGTTGTTCATTCTCCTGAATAATTGGTCTTGATGATAAATGTGTGGTACTTCCGGGACAGGTGAAGGCGGGGGAATGTTTTTTGAGTTGTTAATTTGTAAAACAATAAAATACGTTTCTACAATAAAAATATAGTCTATACCAAACAGCAATACCACCCCACTTAAAAACCTAAACCAACCACAACAATAAATGTTCTTTAACTTTCAGAGACTATATCAACTAAACAACATTTTGTCTACAAACAACATCTTCATTCAAATACAACCAAAAACACTTGGTAAGTATATATAAAAAAAATGCATTTTTGCTATTTTCATTTAAATATATAAAGTAGTATTGCATATATTTTAATATACATTTTTTCCAGATTTGTAACACATCACGATGACAGAAGAAGCCCAATTTATAACTTCGCAGAAAGGAAAATTCCTATTGTGTTACATGGGTTACACATACACCCAAGAAAAGCAGACAGACCGAAAAGTGAACTGGAAGTGTACTAAATATTATTCTAACAAATGCTACGGACGAGCAACAACAAGAGAAACAACTGAACTATATACAAGAGAGCATAACCATCCACCCAATCTCTCTGAAATAGAAGTCAGATCAACTCTTGAAAATATCAAAGAATTAAGCACAGGTTCACAAACTGCTACAAGTGTAATCCTAAAAGAACTATTACCTAGAGTGCCCAAAGAAGCAAGAGGCCAATTACCATCAATTGCTTCTATAAAAAGAACTATTGCTAGGACCAAAAAAGCAACCACGACAACTATACCATCCCCTAAAACTTTTCAAGAGATCATCATTCCACCAGAATTAAGTATCACCCACAATAATGAACCTTTTATTTTTTTTGATAACAAAAGCCCAGAAAAAAGAATCATAATGTTTGCTACTGCAACCAATATAACTAAACTGCAACAATGCCAAACATGGATGATGGATGGCACCTTTACAATATGCCCAAAACCATTCTACCAGCTTTACACAATACACGGTCAATATCACAACACTTCCATACCTTTAATTTATGCACTATTACCTAACAAACAAAACACAACATATAATGAAATGCTAGGAAAACTAAAACAAGAATCAAAACTGATTTTTACCCTCAAACAATTATCATAGACTTTGAGCAAGCCATGATAAATTCCATTCTAAAACTGTACCCCCATACAGCTATCCAAGGATGTTACTTCCATCTAAACCAATGTATATGGAGACATTTACAAAAATCTTCACTTAGGTGCCTATCACGATCCGGCAAAAACCGGGTACGAACCGTCGGACGGAGCATAATCTCCGCCCGACGCGTACCCGGTCGTCAATTTTTACAAACAAGGAATTACGATTCGCACGGGTACACCATTACCGTACGATTCGTAAAAAAGCCCGACCGAACAAAAAACACCTACCAATGCGATCCGGGAAAGCGCCGACCTGACGTCGGGACGCTCGCAGCCAGCCATTCACGACCCAGGAATCACGATTCGCACCGACGTCACCCCGCACGGTGAATATTTTGCGGCAGCCAAAAACTGCCGGGAAATCAGGACGACGCGAACAAGGACCACCAGTACACGACGGACAGACGACGCCGCGAACAAGGAGGACCAGTACGCGACGGACAGACATGGACCCGAACCTACGAGTCATCCCTGCCCTCATAGCAGTACACCTCCTCTACAGGTTACGACGCAGACGCCGCAGAAGGTCAGAATAACTAAGGGAGGGGGGAAAGTGGGGTGGGGTGGGGGTGGCACGACCAGGGCAGGCCACAAAACAACCACATAAGTCACACACCACACATGGCCTGGACATACCTGACTCCCATGCCCTGGTCACCACGAGGGGGTGGGGGCGTGTCCTGATAAGCCAGCGACCGCCACAACGGAAGTCCGTCACCACGCGAACCGGCAACACAACCAGACAGGTACGTCCCGTACCCACGCCTGAAGAGCGTGGGTACGAGTCGGACCACGCCCACACACGTCACCCCAACAATGGCGGGACGGATCGCACCCACGTGGCAAAGGCCTGGGTACGGGCCGCACAAACATCACATAGCGTGGGGACGGATATGTACGGACCCTACCCCCACCCCGTATGCAAGGAGCGTACCCCCCAGCCCAACAGTGCAAGTACGACCCGTACCCCCACCCCGTATGCAAGGAGCGTACCCCCCAGCCCAACAGTGCAAGTACGACCCGTACCCCCACCCGCGTATGCATGGAGCGTACCCCCACCCTAACAGTGTAAGTTCGACCCGTACCCTCACCCGCGTATGCATGCAGCGTACCCCCCATGCCAACAGTGTAAGTACGACTCGAACCCCCACCCACGAATGCAAGGAGCGTACCCCCCAGCCCAACAGTGTAAGTACGACCCGTACCCCCACCCGCGTATGCAAGGAGCGTACCCCCCATGCCAACAGTGTCAGTACGACCCGTACCCCCACCCGCGGACGTACGGAGCGTACCCCCACCCCAACAGTGTAAGTTCGACCCGTACCCTCACCCGCGTATGCATGGAGCGTACCCCCCATGCCAACAGTGTAAGTACGACTCGAACCCCCACCCACGAATGCAAGGAGCGTACCCCCCAGCCCAACAGTGTAAGTACGACCCGTACCCCCACCCGCAAATGCAAGGAGTGTACCCCCCAGCCCAACAGTGTAAGTACGACCCGTACCCCCACCCGCGAATGCAAGGAGCGTACCCCCCAGCCCAACAGTGTAAGTACGACCCGTACCCCCACCCGCAAATGCAAGGAGCGTACCCCCCAGCCCAACAGTGTAAGTACGACCCGTACCCCCACCCGCAAATGCAAGGAGCGTACCCCCCAGCCCAACAGTGTAAGTATGACCCGTACCCCCACCCGCGAATGCAAGGAGCGTACCCCCCAGCCCAACAGTGTAAGTACGACCCGTACCCCCACCCGCGAATGCAAGGAGCGTACCCCCCAGCCCAACAGTGTAAGTACGACCCGTACCCCCACCCGCAAATGCAAGGAGCGTACCCCCCAGCCCAACAGTGTAAGTACGACCCGTACCCCCACCCGCAAATGCAAGGAGCGTACCCCCCAGCCCAACAGTGTAAGTACGACCCGTACCCCCACCCGCGAATGCAAGGAGCGTACCCCCCAGCCCAACAGTGTAAGTACGACCCGTACCCCCACCCACGAATGCAAGGAGCGTACCCCCCAGCCCAACAGTGTAAGTACGACCCGTACCCCCACCCGCGAATGCAAGGAGCGTACCCCCCATGCCAACAGTGTAAGTACGACCCGTACCCACACCCGCGGACGTACGGAGCGTACCCCCACCACACCAGTGTCAGTAGACTCGTACCCTCACCTCGAATGCATTGTGCGTACCCCCACCGTGTATGTGCCAAGCGCACATATCCTGAAATCGGAGGTGTGTGTGCAGAGTCCACCCAGCAGTGCCCTGAGACAGGAGGGGTGGGTGTGGAGTCCTCCCAGCAGTGCCCTGAGACAGGAGGGGTGGGTGCCCATCACTCCCAGCAGTGCCCTGAGACAGGAGGGGTGGGTGTGGAGTCCTCCCAGCAGTGCCCTGACACAGGAGGGGTGGGTGCAGAGTCCTCCCAGCAGTGCCCTGAGACAGGAGGGGTGGGTGTGGAGTCCTCCCAGCAGTGCCCTGACACAGGAGGGGTGGGTGTGGAGTCCTCCCAGCAGTGCCCTGAGACAGGAGGGGTGGGTGCAGAGTCCTCCCAGCAGTGCCCTGAGACAGGAGGGGTGGGTGCCTATCACTCCCAGCAGTGCCCTGAGACAGGAGGGGTGGGTGTGGAGTCCTCCCAGCAGTGCCCTGACACAGGAGGGGTGGGTGCAGAGTCCTCCCAGCAGTGCCCTGAGACAGGAGGGGTGGGTGTGGAGTCCTCCCAGCAGTGCCCTGACACAGGAGGGGTGGGTGTGGAGTCCTCCCAGCAGTGCCCTGAGACAGGAGGGGTGGGTGCAGAGTCCTCCCAGCAGTGCCCTGAGACAGGAGGGGTGGGTGTGGAGTCCTCCCAGCAGTGCCCTGAGACAGGAGGGGTGTGTGCAGAGTCCTCCCAACAGTGCCCTGAGACAGGAGGGGTGGGTGCCCATCACTCCCAGCAGTGCCCTGAGACAGGAGGGGTGGGTGCCCATCACTCCCAGCAGTGCCC
The DNA here is from genome assembly GCF_964204655.1 of Triturus cristatus. NCBI lineage: Eukaryota > Metazoa > Chordata > Amphibia > Caudata > Salamandridae > Triturus > Triturus cristatus. The sequence continues at coordinate 30,351,605 of NC_140589.1, read as the reverse complement.
TGAGACAGGAGGGGTGGGTGTGGAGTCCTCCCAGCAGTGCCCTGACACAGGAGGGGTGGGTGCAGAGTCCTCCCAGCAGTGCCCTGAGACAGGAGGGGTGGGTGTGGAGTCCTCCCAGCAGTGCCCTGACACAGGAGGGGTGGGTGTGGAGTCCTCCCAGCAGTGCCCTGAGACAGGAGGGGTGGGTGCAGAGTCCTCCCAGCAGTGCCCTGAGACAGGAGGGGTGGGTGCCTATCACTCCCAGCAGTGCCCTGAGACAGGAGGGGTGGGTGTGGAGTCCTCCCAGCAGTGCCCTGACACAGGAGGGGTGGGTGCAGAGTCCTCCCAGCAGTGCCCTGAGACAGGAGGGGTGGGTGTGGAGTCCTCCCAGCAGTGCCCTGACACAGGAGGAGTGGGTGTGGAGTCCTCCCAGAAGTGCCCTGAGACAGGAGGGGTGGGTGCAGAGTCCTCCCAGCAGTGCCCTGAGACAGGAGGGGTGGGTGTGGAGTCCTCCCAGCAGTGCCCTGAGACAGGAGGGGTGTGTGCAGAGTCCTCCCAGCAGTGCCCTGAGACAGGAGGGGTGGGTGCCCATCACTCCCAGCAGTGCCCTGAGACAGGAGGGGTGTAACACATGTGTGTGAGGCCAGAATTATCCACATGCATACTGGCTACAAGGGAACATGTCCCCATGAACTCATGTCAACAGACTCCACACACAAGTACAGTGATCACCAAGGATGCCACGATTGTCGCAGGTGGAGACATGGCCCTGCATGCATGGCCAAAGTAGAAGGGCTCCGTCACACACACAGCTCATGTAGACACAGCTCTGCGCTAAACAATGGGAACACCCTGCAGGGAAGAAAGCTGGGTACACAGAGGAAGGAATACACCCTGGGACAAGTGCACCATGCAGTAACTGCTTACATGAACAAAGAAAGTTAGCCAACACCTTGTGATGGCACACAGATCACAGGGTCCCACCAATGAGCAGTACACTACTACATATCCCACACACCCAAACCCTTACACACCACCCAAAACCATGTAGCAGCCCCACCAACACCAATACCAGCATAGCAGTAGTGTGATAATGAAAACAAAATTAAGCTTTATTCAGCATGAGCACAATGTCCGTGGATCGCAGGCAGTTCAATCTTCACAAAGCCCATAGGGCAGTCAATGATTCTCAGCTGGATGGGGGACACAGTGGGATGCGTGTCCCCTACCTTGCCTGCACAGTCAAATGGCATCGTCTTCCACACTGGTGAGGGCATCAGGGGGGGGGAAGCAACAGGCACCGCAGGGACATCAGGGCAAAGGGGCGGCGTTGTGGGTGCAGGGATGGAGGACTCCACCACAGGGGGTGGGTCAGTGCCAAAGGCGGAGGCCAGGATGGCACTACACACCTTTGCAAGGTCATCCAGGGAGTCCCCTGCACCCGAAGGGACCTCAGGCCCCAAGGAGGGGGGGGGTCAGAGGGATGGGTCGCAGCGCCACCGGGGGAGGGTGGAGACAGGGGGGGAGACTCAACCACCCTGACCGGGGACCTCCTTGACCGCTTGCGTGGTGGTGTAACTGTGGGGCTCAGGGACAGAGCGGCCATGAAGGAGTCCTTGGGGGAGATGTGGCCAGGAGAGCTGAGGGGAGGGGATTTGGAGGGAGTGGACTGGGTGGAATGCGGACTCCCACTATGGCTGCGTGTCACACGTTTGCCCCCCGACCCAGTGGGTGTGCCTACCTCACCCTGTGTGTGCGTGTCAGGAGGAGTGCGGTGGACATTCCCTGCTGGTGTGGTGCCCGTGTCCGTTGATGTGGGTGCATGCCGACGTCTGGGTGTACGTGTGACAGGCATGGGAGTGGGAAGTGTGGATGGGGCAGGGGTAGGTGGGGGGAGGTCGCGCTGCAGGAGACCCACTGCTGCAGTCAGTGTGGAGTCGATGGACCTCAGCAAGTTGCGTTGGTCAGCCTGCGATGAATGAATGCCCTCCAAGAAAGCCTCGATGTTGGTGAGGGTTGTGCCGTGGGCATGGAGGACATTAAGGATCGCAGCCTGACCAACCTGCAGTTGCCGCTGGATGTCCACAGACTCTGCATTGGCGGCAGCAGTGGAGACAGGGGCAGGGGGTGCGGTGCCTGGCAGGAAGGAGACATGCTGTGACCGGGCACGCTGGGAAGGGACACGAGCAAGTGGGAGGCGGCTGGTGGAAACTGAGGGGGCGGTGCGAGGTGTTGTTCCGCTGTCAGCTGCTGGTGCAGCCTCCGCCCACTCGGAGACATCGTCCCCGGACCTGTCAGCTTCGTAGTCTGATGTGCCAGTCGACAGGTCCTCGGCCACACTCTCCTCCGCCTCTGTCCCACTCGATGTGCCAGACCCGATGTCACGGCTGGCACTGGTGCTCGGTCCCTCCGCCTGGTCTGTGTCCATGTCTCCCTCTGTGTCCCCCGACGATGCTGTGGGCAGGGTGGAGAGACAGAAATTAATCAGACACCTGTACACATCTGTCACATGAGTCCAATCTACATAGGTAACATTGCATGGCCTGAAAAGGAAGATCCCTAACATCTACTGAACAGGGTACCGATGTAGGGCATGAAACACACAGTTGGTTGAGCCACCATGCCACTGAAATACCATGGAGAGCATGAGACAATAGCTAAACACAGGAAAAGGAGTCTGACATAGCACCCAGGCCCTGGGGACAATCCAGCACTGCATCTGCACCACACAGCGTTGGCGAAAAGCCGAAAATACCGATGACCAGGGACCATATCCATGAACTTGAGACACATGCTGCATAGGTAATGCTGAAAACATGCACAACATGACTCGGTCACTGCACATTGCGTGTGTGTCCAGGCACATCACACACTGCCCAGACCCAGCAAGTGGTAATCAGGATTTAACACATAGGCATTGCCCGCCCCAACAAGACCCTACACGAGGCAAATTGTTGAGACACAGGTGGCACCAACATCTCATAGTCTGGGTGATACACACAGGGGCAGGCAAAAAGCAAGATTGGACGCCAAACAGCCAAGGTGCGCCTGTACAAATAATGAGGTACCAGTGCCCATCCTCAGATGAGTATAACAAGACACACAGGCACTGGCAACTGTGAGTATGAAGAAGGACAATCAGGTCAGGCTGCACAGTGGACACCTGTACAAAATAGCACGTCTATATACATGGTGACAGGGGACAATGGCACAGAGCACAACTTACGCTGTAGACACTGACAGTGGCCACGTTTATGATGACACATACACCACTGAGGAAAAGGTGCCCCAGGGGACAGTAGTGGGCACGCAACTACATGCTACTGAATGGTAATGACTGCAACACACGTCACCATCCCTGCACTATGTGTATCGCACACTCATGCACATCATGTCACAGGCCACTACATGGGACATGCGCGCTGTAAGGCATGACACATGAGAGACCAACTCCCATGTCTGGAGTCAGCATCAGTGCCAACTGACATGGAACCCACATGCAGTGAACTTGACAGTGCACAGGCAAGGTCCCACAACCTGTTACACACCACCCCCACACATGATGCTACAGACATTGTTCCCGTGGACAAAGCGCCAGCCTACATTACCCTGTGAAGGAGTGACTACACACAGACCAGGGAACACATTGCAAGGAGGGGAAGGGTGGCAGGGGCACAGCGCTATACTGGGGCAAACAGGATCTGCACAGCACCTTTAAACCCTGCCAGTGGATTCATGCTACTGTGCCCTTACAAATGCCGGTGACACACAACAAACACACATGTACCTACCCCCTTCCGGCTGCTGCATCGCCTGTAAGCGCCTCTCCAGGTCTGGAAAGACCACCGGCAGCACACGCCTGTGGAGGTGGCTCAGACGGCGGCGGCCGCGGTTCTTGTGGCTCTCAGGTGAGTCCCCCAGCAGGAGCCGTGCAATCCTCCGCGTCCAGCACCGGATATCCTGCCAGCGTTTCCTCACCTGGGGCAGGCTCCGCCTCCGACCATCCACACCCCTCACGGCACTGACGGCGGTCAGCCAGATCTGCTCCTTGGCAGTGGCGCCTACCTGTGAGGAGGAACAAGTGACACCACATCAATACACCAGCCACATGTCACAGAGAGACATATGGGTACAAATTAGCTGGTTACAACAAGGCATGTCATGCAGCCAACGCATTGCACCTTTGTCATAGGGACATCATCCCCTGGTGAGGGAAAAAGCACTACGTGCCACAGTGGGTACACAGGTGGAATGATGGCAATGTCACAATCAATGATCAAGGCTCACACTGTGCATCACACCCACCCCTCCTGTCTCAGGGCACTGCTGTGAGTGATAGGCCCCCACCCCTCCTGTCTCAGGGCACTGCTGTGAGTGATAGGGCCCCACCCCTCCTGTCTCAGGGCACTGCTGGGAGACATCAGGCACCCCCCCCCTGGGACCCCCCCGACAGTACATGGCATGTGTGTTACACCTGGACGCAATGGCAGAAGTCACAGTCACCACATAGGGACAGTCTGTGGCAGTGGCCTATGCACTCACCTGATACCCTGGTCGCCCATACAGCATGGAGTACTGTGGGAGGATCACATCCAGCAGAGCCATGTTCTCCTCCAGGGTGAATGGCTGTGTCCTCTCCACAGCCCTTGACATGGTTCCAGGGAATCAGTAGCAGCAGCTGGGTCGACGAATGCAAAGATGTGCAGGCAAGTGCTCCCTCATGGGACCTGGCTGCCTTATATGTGCCCTTCTGCCCAGTCTCATGCACAGGAGTACAGAGAGATTGGTCACTCACATTTGCATCCTATGTTTCCACCAGTCCCTTCAAACCTAGCAGTCTGTGGGTTCTCTATCGGTTTCATTCTCCTGCATGATGTCAGCCCCACAAACACATTGCAACAAAGTAGACAAATTCCAACTGACTTCTGCTGTGCACCTTCCAGAACAATTTCGAATTTTGAACTTGGTCTCCATGACAACCAGCATGCATGTAGGCCTTAATACTTGTCCCCTATGTAATTTGGAGCATCACACACAGGTACGGTGCGTGTGGGGGCCCTAGGGCACCCCAAATGCATGGCAACGGCCCGTACATGCATGCCTACGCTCTCCATCACTATGGGTCTGCACGCGTATGCGTACCCGTAGTGGTACGGACCGTACACTCGCATCTACGCTCTCCATCACTATGGGTCTGCACGCGTATGCGTACTCGTAGTGATAGTGAGCGTAGATGTGAGTGTACGGTCCGTACCACTACGGGTACGCATACGCGTGCAGACCCATAGTGATAGAGAGCGTAGATGTGAGTGTACGGTCCGTACCACTACGGGTACGCATACGCGTGCAGACCCATAGTGATAGAGAGCGTAGATGTGAGTGTACGGTCCGTACCACTACGGGTACGCATACGCGTGCAGACCCATAGTGATAGTGAGCGTAGATGCGAGTGTACGGTCCGTACCACTACGGGTACGCATACGCGTGCAGACCCATAGTGATAGTGAGCGTAGATGCAAGTGTACGGTCCGTACCACTACGGGTACGCATACGCGTGCAGACCCATAGTGATAGTGAGCGTAGATGTGAGTGTACGGTCCGTACCACTACGAGTACGCATACGCGTGCAGACCCATAGTGATAGTGAGCGTAGATGCGAGTGTACGGTCCGTACCACTACGAGTACGCATACGCGTGCAGACCCATAGTGATAGTGAGCGTAGATGCGAGTGTACGGTCCGTACCACTACGGGTACGCATACGCGTGCAGACCCATAGTGATAGGGCCGTACACTCGCATCTACGCTCTCTATCACTATGGGTCTGCACGCGTATGCGTACTCGTAGTGGTACGGACCGTACACTCACATCTACGCTCTCCATCACTATGGGTCTGCACGCGTATGCGTACTCGTAGTGATAGTGAGCGTAGATGTGAGTGTACGGTCCGTACCACTACGGGTACGCATACGCGTGCAGACCCATAGTGATAGAGAGCGTAGATGTGAGTGTACGGTCCGTACCACTACGGGTACGCATACGCGTGCAGACCCATAGTGATAGTGAGCGTAGATGCGAGTGTACGGTCCGTACCACTACGAGTACGCATACGCGTGCAGACCCATAGTGATAGTGAGCGTAGATGCGAGTGTACGGTCCGTACCACTACGGGTACGCATACGCGTGCAGACCCATAGTGATAGGGCCGTACACTCGCATCTACGCTCTCTATCACTATGGGTCTGCACGCGTATGCGTACTCGTAGTGGTACGGACCGTACACTCGCATCTACGCTCGCCATCACGATGGGTACACATACGGCAGCACTCCCACAGTGATTTGGGAACATGCACAGGCCCTCTCAGCAGCAGTACGGCGGATTTTACACATCACTGTGGTGATAGGCGACACACATGTAGGAATAGGGCCGACATACTTGTCCATGGATGGACATACTTGTCCAGGAATGGACATCAAGGCATCGTCTGTGCATTACCACATGTGTGGGGCACAGGTGTCACAGGCTGTGATGTGGAACATGCCTCCTGAGTGGAGAAGGCACCAGATGTATGATGAGATGTGTACATGTGTACTGTGTGAGGGTGCAATGTGTGCCAGGCATGCCCTTGACTCCTTTGACATGTGTGCATGTGGGACTGCGCACTTGGGGTGAGCGTCACTGGCATGGCACGGACACCAACACACGGAAGTGTCCCATGATGCCCGGTACAGGGGTCATGACACATGACTTATCACTACCCACAGTGCACAATGTGACTATGCCATATATGTGTCCGGGATTTACATCAGGTTGATGTTGTAGCACCCTCAAAAGCTGCAGCCGTTGCAGCAACCAACATGTGGCTGTGTGTAGATTGTCATTGCACACTGTTCCGCACACCATGCCACATGTGTTATCGGATGTGAGGTGCACATGTATGCAAGGGACACGGAGTAGCGTGACAAGGCCATGTCAGCAAACTCACAAGGAATGTGTGGTGAGTCATGACATGTGCACCTTCATGGCAAGGTGTGTGGGCTGGACTAGTGTAATGTCATGTGACCTGTGGCTCAAGTGTTCCGCTGCCAGTCTCTGCAATCGGCATCACACTTCTGCTGATGTGTGGGTGTATGTCACTCCTGTCTTGCGTCAGGCAGTGCACTTGCACTGGGACACAGCTATTTACATGGCGTGGCATGGGGAGGTTCTCAATCACCGTGTGTAGCTGGGTCTTGGAAGGAGTGTCACCTTGCATCCATACGTGTCCTGGGCATGTAGCACATGCCTGACTCCCTATGTGGCATGTGTGTATTGCCAGATTTACATGTGCTCAGTAGACATGAGTTGTTCTCGTAGTGCACTCACTCTTCCTTGTCACTTCCAAATTACTGCAGAGCGCCTCCTGTTGCCCGAAGAATTCCAGACTTGGCCACCATGCAGGAGAATGACAGGATCCGGCTCTACCGCTTCACCCAACCGTTGATTCTGGAGCTGACGGCGAGACTGGCACCACACCTGCAACCGCAGCACAGGTATCCTACGGCACTGACACCCCAGCTGAAGGTAATGGCTGCCCTACATTTCCTTGCCACGGGTACCTTCCAAAATACCATAGCTCATGTTGGTGGCATGTCCCAGAGCATGTTCAGCGGTGTGCTGCATGATTTCTTGGAGGCCATGTTGATTCACCTGGATGACTTCATCAAGTTCCCAACCCCTGAACAGATGACTGAGGTCAAGCGTGGTTTCTATGCCCTGGGAGGGATGCCCCATGTCATTGGGTCCATAGATGGGACACATGTAGGTTTGGTACCACCACACGCACGGGAGGTGGCGTACCGCAATCGGAAGCACTACCACTCCATCAATGCCCTTGTGGTGTGTCTGTCCAACATGGTGATTTCACATGTCTGTGCTCGTTTCCCAGGATCAGCACACGATGCCTACATCATGAGGCGTAGCGGGATGCCTGATATGATGATGCAGCTGCGCAACGAACGGGCATGTGTTGTTGGTGGGTACAGTCTGTCTGTCCTGTATTCTGTTTGGCCGAGCAGCACTACCGCTTCGCCAGTTCTAACGATATCCATGTGCTTTCCATTTAGGGGACGCTGGCTATCCCAACATGCCTTGGCTGCTGACACCTCTCCGCAACCCCATCACGCCGGCACAGCTCCGCTACAACACCGCCCATGGCCGGACAAGGCGAGTGATAGAGAGGACGTTTGGCATGCTGAAGAGCCGATTCCGGTGCCTCCACAAGACCGGCGGCGCACTCCCATATGCAAGATCTTCATGGTCTGCTGCATGCTGCACAACATGGCAGTTGAAAGAGCTGTGCCACTCATCCTGAATCAACATGACGAGGACCATCCACCCGTGGAGGACGAAGGGCTTGGCAATGGGGCTAGTGATGTGGAGGATGTGGAGCCGCAAGAGGACATCCGGACTCGGCTCATACGCGACTTCTTTGCTTAGTGGTGAGTACCAGTGTCTGAGTGTGCACACCTTGGTCCCCGTGTGGCATGTGTTGTGATGCGTGTCTCCACCTGCATGTATGGCACGTGAGTCAGAGGTGTGTGTGGGTGTGTCACTGGAGTGATGGTGGCAGTGATGGTAGTATTTCCCCACTCATAATTGTGACCTAGCATGTTGTCATCCATACATGTGTCGAGTCAATGCACATGCAAGTGGCTGTGCTTTTTGTGGCTGACTTCTTGTGTGTCTCTCTTCCCCAGGTACCTGCGCATGCCGTCTTCTGGTTGCATTGTTGTGGCACTGCTATTCCTCATGGACATGGCATCGTGGGCTGACTCAGCGTTACAGGCACGGACACGTTTGGAAGTCTCCATGGGGTAAGGGATGCATCTGGGGTGTATTGGGTGTGGCAGTTGTTCACGATGTGTGCACACTGCCCCGGTCGGGGTTTGGTTCCTCTGCAGACATGTGGCATCCCCATGGGACACGACATGCAGCTGGGTACACCTGAATAGATGGGCTGCCTGGTTGTCAGTCATCAGTGATGGGATAGTGGATTGTGATGAAGGCATCAATGTGTGTGACACTGCCCTCGGACACATACGGTTAACATTGTCTTGACATGGCGTGGGACTTCCACATCAGCGGATGTATGGTGTATGGCAGTCTCTCCGTGAGCAGCTGTGGGTATTTAGCTGTTAGCCGACACTTGTGTGCCAGTTCCATGGCTATCACGCATTTGTGCTGCAGAAGGGGGGTGCCAGTGTTGGAGCCACATGTTACTCCACATGATGTGTTCATGTGTACTTCAAGTTGCCTCTGCAATCCCAAAAACATGACTATTAAAGGTGTCCCTATGCCTCCAAGGTGCCTCTTCTCAGTCAATGCTGGTGTGTTGGCACGGTGCATCCTGCATGTCTGGCATGGTATTCCCTGATTGTGGCTATGTGTCAATGTGTCGAGTGGCAAGATGCACGCTGTGTGTGTGTGCTGAGACTGTGTATTGGGCATGATGTCCATGACTGTGTGGGTATTGTGACATGTGCCATCCCCATGCATCCATCGTTGTCCATGACCCCATTCTCTGCATCCACCGGACTCAAGCTTGCAGGACATGGTTCTGCCACCTGTCTACACGTACCTGGGTGCCCCCCAGGACACGGGCCAGGATCCCTGACCTCTGCGCATGACTGTTGCTGTACTCAATGTGTCTGTCAGCACGGTTGTTCGGCCACCCCCTCAGCTGGTTCTGACCATCACGGGTGTGTATGGTGCTCCATGTCTGTGTTGCCTAAAAAACTGTGACCCATGTGTCCTGTGCCAGACTCAGGCCCCAGGGTGTGGATGGTTGAAGTGAACAGATGACTCAGGCATGTTTAGACTGTACAAGACACATGTTAGGTAATAATGCTACCAGCAGGCATCTACTCTTAATAGTGTGATTTATTATTGGGGGGGGGGGGCAAAGTGAGGGGCTTTCCGGGATTAGGGAATCCAAAGTTCAGTAGGGGAGTTGGTGTCCTTGCCATTGGAAATCCTCAGAGTCCATGCCACAGTCTTTGTCAACATTGGTCAGCCAGTGACCAGCAGGGCCATGTGGCAGAGAATGTCTCTTGATGCTGTGATGCTGTTGCTCCAGTGGGCCAGGTGCCAGGCCAGGTGTCCTGGGAGATGGTGATGTAGCAGCCACCCTCACGGTCCTTTCCGTGGACGACCCGGCTTCCTGCGGGGAACCTCAGCAGCAGGCCGTGACGACGTCTGGGATGCTCCGTCGGATGTTTCCTCCTCCTCCTCATGATCCCTCCCTGTGGGTGGTGATGTTCTCCGCCTTCTGGCACAGGGAGGGTCGGCCATGGTGTCGGCCATCCGACGGAGTTCAGCGTGAATCCCCTGGGACGCCGTCACTTGCTCAGCCTGTCTGTCCTCCATCCTCCGTTGGTGTAGCTGTAGACAGGCTATTAGCTCCGCATGTTGCTGGGCCTGCTGGACCTTGATCCCCTCGAGGACGGACACAACCTGGGCCATGCCCGTGGTGTCCTGCCGGTATGAGTCCAGGATGTTACGGACATGGGAAAATACCGGATCCCCAGCCAACTGGTCAGGCTCGCGCCTCCGCCGTCCTCCACTCCCACCACCCCTGCCCACTTGCGTCTGGCCTGCACTTGTGGGCACATCGGGTCTCCGGGACCCCTGAGGGGTGGCATTGGCGTTGTCGCCTGCCTCCTCCTGGGTGCCCGGGACACCGTGTCCCTCCTGGCGAGCCTGGCTGCATTGTGGTGTTGGGGAAGGGATCCTGGGTGTCTCCTGGGATGTGGCAGGAGTGGGGGTGGTGGTTGGCACGGTTGTACCTGACGCAGGTGCTGCAGGTGGTTGGACACCAGAGGGGCCAGGTCGGTCGGGGTCGTCCGCAGAGTGGTGAGAGTGGTCGCTGCCGGTGGGATCGGTCTCCTGCAGATCCGGGTCCTGTGAGTGTTCCCCCCCAGTGTTGGGGGGTGCAGCACGACGTTGACCTGTGTGTGAGAGAGACAATGTTAATTTGGATCCATGCAACATCCATGTTTCATCCGTTACAAAGTTGGCACATTTCCTCTTGGAATTAGGATCTGTCTTGCATTCCACTCACAGTGCACTTGTGCATGTGTGTGTCCCTTGGGCACCAATTTGGCCCCTTTAACTATGTGTGGCACAGTCTTACTTGCTGCGTCAAGTGTGACTGCAGTCAGCAGTGGAGTGTGCATGTGTGCCGAGCTATGCATTTGCGCCTTTCTTGTAGCACTGTACATGTGCACATGGAGTGGATCCACACACTTATATGATGCAGGTGGCTGTCCTTGTGCTCGTGTACAGGTTGTGACATGGCCCTGCGTTTTGCCATGATGAAGAGGGGGGGTTCTGGCACTGGCCACCCTTGTCTACATGCACGCAGTCCACCTGCTGACGAGCAGACATTCCCACACACCAAAGGACTGATTTGCTCTCCCTGTGTCTCCCTCCTTCTCTGTCCCCCTCTCCCTCCCTCTCTGTCCCCCTCTCCCTCCCTCTGTGTGTCAGCCTCCTCCCTGTGTCCATCTTCCTGTGTCTCCCTCCCTCTCTGTCCCCCTCTCCCTCCCTCTCTGTCCCCCTCTCCCTCCCTCTGTGTGTCAGCCTCCTCCCTGTGTCCATCTTCCTGTGTCTCCCTCCCTCTCTGTCCCCCTCTCCCTCCCTCTCTGTCCCCCTCTCCCTCCCTCTGTGTGTCAGCCTCCTCCCTCTGTCCATCTTCCTGTGTCTCCCTCCCTCTCTGTCCCCCTCTCCCTCCCTCTCTGTCCCCCTCTCCCTCCCTCTGTGTGTCAGCCTCCTCCCTCTGTCCGTCTCCCTCCCTCTCAGTCCCCCTCTCCCTCCCTCTGTGTCCCCCTCTCCCTCCCTCCGTGTGTCACCCTCTGTCACCTTGGCCCAGCTTCCTGGGCACACACTGTTAGCAGATCTTTGAGTGGCCCTTGGCCTGTTGATGTGAGTTTGTTTCTGATCTCCAGGCACCCATTTTGTCTGCTGTGTGTCTGTGCGCTGCTGCTGTGGTGGTGTGTGCTGCCACTCTTTCACACTGTTGGCTGTTCATTAGCTGCTGGCATGTGCAAAACAGTGCCTTCACCCCCATGTGTTGATGCAAGGCGTCCGCCATTTGCTGGCAAGTCATTCCTGTGTTGGGACACAGTGTTTGTCTGGCTGTGACCTAGGCCATATGGGCAGAGGGCATTGTTGTCTGCTTTGGAGTCGCACTATGTGATTCTTGGTGCCCAGCCTCCCGCCATCCGGGTTACCGTGTCATGTGTTGTTGTCTTCTGTGGCCTGTGACTTGACATTGTCCAGCTGGGTGCATGGGGCATGGTGGCAGCAGTGGCATGTGCCTGCTCATGGAGTGTGGTTGAGTAATGCGATGGCTTGTGGTGGTTGCGTGCCTGTTATTAATTTTGGTTGTGGTTGCAGTTCCCCCCATGTGAGGTGCGTTGTTTGTGTACTCACCCGGGTCTCGGAGTCCTTCTACTCCTTCAACTGCCTCCACCGGCAGTATGGCCATCACCCTCTCCTCCCAGGGATGGTACTGTACGGCTCTGCGGGAGGGCCCACCTCCGGTGGCGTTGGCCTGGTCGTGTTCCTCCTGTCTCTTGGCTCTGACCCTCCTCCGCAGATCGTACCACCTGTTCTGGCAATCCTGCTTGGTCCTCCTGGTGTCCGCAACAGCATTCACAGCATCGACGATGGTCTGCCACATGGCTGTTTTGGCTGCCTGGCTGGTGCTTCTGACCAATGTTCCAAAGATCTGTGGCTCGACTCTGAGGATTTGATCAACAAGGACCTCCAACTCTCGGTGACTGAACTTTGGATTCTTGGTAGTGGGCATGGTGAGGGGTGTGGGTGGGGATGGTGTGGGTGTGGGGGGGGTGTGGATGTTGGGGGGGGGTGTGGATGGTTGTGTGTGTGTGTGAATGTGATGAGAGGGTGTTTGTGAGGGTGGTCGTGTGAAGGTGTGCAAGTGTAAGATGTGGTGTCGCTTGTAGTCTGGTTCTGTGGTGTCTGGCAGCAGTGGGTCTGTTGCAAAGGCTCATGGTTTGTGTGTGTGGGCCCTTTTCATTGGTCCATGGGTGGGTGTGGCAGTGTTTGAATTTTGGGTGGGTGTGTTATAAGGAGTGGTGGTGTATTGGGCCTCTGTTTGTTTTTGACAGTTGCAGGTCAGTGATTGTGTTATTTTAGTGGTTGTTGGCCATGTTTAGTGGCTGTGTGCCTTTCGAATGGTGTATTGTTGAGTTGTTTTGTTTTGTCCTTGTTGTGTACGTGCGTTTTGAGCGTGTGTACGGTGTGTACATGGGCCATTTGGTTGTACGATTTTGTCCTTGTGTGTGGCTTTGTAAGACTCGTACATGCGGTTGTGATGTTGGGGCATGGGGTGCGCTCCGTACTTAGGAGGTTGTGTTGGGGGTGCGCCAGGAACGTACTGGGGTGGGGGTACGACTGGAACGTACTGGGGTGTGGGTACGACTGGAACGTACTGGGGTGTGGGTAGACGGGCTATGACACGTCCTGGGGTGGGGGTGTGGCTCGCACGTACTGGGGTGTAGGTACACCGGGGGTACGACACGTACAGGGGTGGGGGGGTGTACATGGACGGTGGTACGACACGTACTGGGGTGGGGGGGTGTACATTGACGGTGGTACGACACGTACTGGGGTGGGGGTACGACTGGAACGTACTGGGGTGTGGGTAGACGGGGCTATGACACGTCCTGGGGTGGGGGTGTGGCTCGCACGTACTGGGGTGTAGGTACACGGGGGGTACGACACGTACTGGGGTGGGGGTACGACTGGAACATACTGGGGTGTGGGTAGACGGGGCTATGACACGTCCTGGGGTGGGGGTGTGGCTCGCACGTACTGGGGTGTAGGTACACGGGGGGTACGACACGTACTGGGGTGGGGGTACGACTGGAACGTACTGGGGTGTGGGTAGACGGGGCTATGACACGTCCTGGGGTGGGGGTGTGGCTCGCACGTACTGGGGTGTAGGTACACGGGGGGTACGACACGTACTGGGTGGGGGTACGACTGGAACGTACTGGGGTGTGGGTAGACGGGGCTATGACACGTCCTGGGGTGGGGGTGTGGCTCGCACGTACTGGGGTGTAGGTACACGGGGGGTACGACACGTACAGGGGTGGGGGGGTGTACATGGACGGTGGTACGACACGTACTGGGGTGGGGGGTGTACATTGACGGTGGTACGACACGTACTGGGGTGGGGGTACGACTGGAACGTACTGGGGTGTGGGTAGACGGGGCTATGACACGTCCTGGGGTGGGGGTGTGGCTCGCACGTACTGGGGTGTAGGTACACCGGGGGTACGACACGTACAGGGGTGGGGGGGTGTAC